>NC_060130.1:455886836-456511836 GCF_021461395.2 Schistocerca americana
TCCTCATGTTAAAAACCACGGCTTAATTATCATCATCGCAGTTACCGTTAGCGTGTCATTATTTGCCATTATGGCGGACCCTTAGTAGTGCGTTGTATATCAGTTATTCCCGATGATGGCTGTGAACTGTCATAGAGCGGACCAGGGAATGAATGCTCCAGGTAGGCTTTCTTAACCGTAAGCTTTTAACATGGGTAGATATCGAACGGTTTACGGTTCATTTCATGTATGTATCTCTTCACTACATCCCTGATACGGGAGAGGTCTGGTGACCTTGGACATGTTAGTTAATCCCATGTTCATCGACAACTTCCTCGAACAGCCTTGACACACTACAGTAGTGAAAGGATTGTGCAGTGTTCTATAAAAACTTCACGTCTTAAGGGGAGAAACCGGTGAAATTTCTACCCGGTCGTAAAAAGGTGGCAGTAAGCTGAAAATTTGTTTTATAACATATCTTGGCATGCTGAACTCAGTGAGTAAATCCAATTTGCTAAACAACATTTTTACATCAGTTTTGAATTTTCGAGTTTTGAAGAATCGTAGTTTTTTTAAACCCATACCTAGAGTGGTTGATTATCGCGAAATGTTTTTACAAAAAAGTGGGAGCCAAAAAATTTTAAAATTGTCGGACGAGTAGCAACTTTTTTATTGCGACCATTTCGATTTTTTCAAAAAGTCGAAGTGAAGTTAGTTGTCTATCATTATATATATATATATATATATATATATATATATATATATATATATATGCACAGTTCATAAATTTAATTGAAACATCAATTTTATGTGAATATGTCTGTATTTGTGCATAAACTCTACGTACATCTGTAAATGTGAATGTATATGTGCCTAATCTACATGTTCATCCGAAATCAACATAAATAAGTGCAGCTATAATATGTTTCATTTGTTTATTTATTTATTTACTTAATTTGCAATATCGAGACATTCAGATTTACATTCGCGGCGGACTCAACTGCGAACTGGAAAGTAAATATTTATAAAGGATTCTAGTCCAGAATGGGTGGCGGCGGGCTGTGAGGTTCTTAGGTCGAGCAGGTGATTAACATTCGAACACAGTTCAGGTACTCTACATAACATTATTCATACCACGATACACACATACTCTCTACCGGTGACACCCGTGTAGTCTACCGACTCTAATGCGACACGGAAGCCCGGCGATTGATGATAGCACGACGCCTGGAGGCCAGGGAAGACCCACTTCAATTCCGCGTGGTTAGCTGTTCCCGAGGCGGACGACCCGCCAGTGCGGAAGAAGTGGAGACGAGAATACATGATGTAATATGTAAATTTAAAATAAAGAATATAGTTTTCAAACGTTCAAGTCCTCTTTTACATATTTTTTCTTTACACTGGGCCGTATATTGTATTATTTCTTAGTAAATCCATTTAACCCTAAATTGTTGTCATGCATTATAAATACAGATTTTTTATAATTGATTTACACTCTTTGTATGTATATAATGTTACAAAATTAACTATAGTTCAAGTTCTTTGAAAAAATTAAAATGGCTTAAAAGAATAATTGCTACTCCTCCGTCAATTTTGACAAATTTTGGCTCAACATACTTTTGTAAATACGTTCCGTAATAACCAACAAGTCCACGTATGCATTTGTAAAAATAATTATATTTTCAAAACTCAAAATTCAAAAATGATGAAAAAATTTGTTTATCAAATTATATTTAGCCACTGAATTCAGCATTCCAAAAGATGTTCCAAAATAATTTTTCAGCCCCATGCGATTTTATGCGACTGGGAGGAAATTTCACTGGTACATCCCATTAACCCGGGTTCTATAGGCAAACGAAAGAATGCATGTGAGGCTGCAAACTGACTCTCTTTTTTTTTTAATTATTAGGGTAAATGGTTGGCATTCAACGTATCTCATATAATCCGATGGAAACGTGTTTCATGTGGGGAGGTAACCCCAGGCAAGAAGTGTACACTGGTATACAGAATGATTCATTACGTTGTTGTCTGTTCATTCTATTGGTACTAACGTGTAGTAAGCTCCCATTGCTCAAAATAAATTTTAGTGAGCTTCGTGCTTTGTGCTATGTGACGTAACGTTAGTAGAAGTGTGTGTTTTTATCTTTGTGTATGGTATCTCTGTCAGCAAGATGTTGATACTCATCACGGAAATGGTGAATGATTCGCTGCAGTATGGACCATCTCTCCACTGTCATGAGGGCTTGCTGAAAAGTAATGCCTCCGAAATTTTTATATGGAAACTCTTAAAGCTTTTTAAATAAAACAGCCCTCATTAACATCCTACATTTTATTCTGTACGTCTCTATACTTGTAGCCCTTTGCCGCTAGAGGGCTCCGAACTATAGGGTGTAATATGGTGGGGTGTAACTACGTAGGTGATTGAGAAACAGCGTGCTGCAATCCAGTTTCGTATTCGAAGAGTTCGTCCGTACACGAACCACCCTCTCCTTCAGCATGACAATGCCAGACCACACATGAGCGCCACGAGATCTGCAACTCTCCGACGCCTTAGGTTGAGTGTCATCGATCATCCTTCGTAAAGTTCCATCTGATTTTCATGTTTTTTCGAAACAGTGAGGACTTCACGTTGATAGTTGTAAAGTGGTGCAAGCAGAGGTGAGGTTGTAGCTCCATCAACAAAGTTAAGCATTCAGCAGTGATCTTATGAATAAACTGGTCTCTCGTTGGGTGAAATGTGTTCACTGTCAGGGTAAGTAAGTTGAGAATTAAATATACAGACATGAAGAATTACGATGTAGAACATTAATAACTTTTTATGTATTTAAAAACTTTTAAGAGTTTTCACATAAAAAATTCTGAGGAATCACTTTTCTGTACTCCTTCGTACATTCCAAGGAAGCCGTCCACCGTGGTACTTGATGTTGACAAGTGTTTTACTTAAATTATAGTGGTCCCTTTAAATGGTAGTCTGCTGACATCTAAAAGTCTACACGAGCTCACATAGAATATCTTATGCTTTTGGTTGGTCTGATCTATCAAAGACCAACGACGGTCGCTCATTAGTGCCCTACGATACATCATGCAATTGCGGTAGCTTGCATATTCTAGTGTTCAGTACTTGGACTGGCCAGCTTATTTCTTCTCCAATATGGCAGATCTCTCTAATTCAGCTCCTTACCAGCTATTCTCCTACTTCAAGCCGGACAGACGGTAAGTTGATCTCCAACACCCCCTTGTAACAAAACGGGTCCGTCGACCTACTTTTTTATAAGCAGACTATACCTTTTAGGTATGTGTTGACATAAATTCGTCTTTATCTGATATTATTTACATCCATAGTAACATAACCTATGCAGTGGATTTAATCTACTAAAGGGCTTCTATGTTGAACTTATACTCTTTCCCAAAGCTAAACCTCTTCGTTAAGTAGGAGAACAGAGAAATTAAAAGTTAGAAATTTGTTCAGCAGTAACAGGAGATTTGGTTACACATTGCCTTTTCTCGTCATTACTGAGAGCTAAAGTTATTTCAGACATCAACAAGCTCAAGAGCATATCACCCCATGTTTCTGATGTAACATAGACAAACGGTAAAACATAAACATGCGTTTATCTTGGCCATAGAGAAATAGGGCAGTGAGTAACGTAGCATCCCGTGAACGCTGATTAATATCAGATATCTGATTACATGATTTTAAATTTAGAAATAACTAATGTGCCGACAATTATTGTTCGTTAGTAGCCTGCCCACGGAGTTTCCTTAGCATCCGTCGAAAACCCACACGCGGTCGCGGCCAGCCGCCATAAAATTTAGGGACGTGCGGTGCGTGAGAGAAATCACTTTATTGTTGTTACGGACTTCTTCCCAAACTTTTTTTTGAGTTACCCGGAATATCTCTATAACCTGAAACATGTATTTTATCAAGTTAAACAAGGATCACCAGTCTCATTTGATGTGTTAGACTGAGTTAATACAATCACTTGTTCTATACCGTCCGCATCCTTAAAGGAGTAGTCAGTTAAGACGGCTGAATGCGAAGGACACGGGTTCGATTCCCGGTGCTGCCATGGATATTTCGGTGATAAGAGTCCATTTAGCCTCGTGATGTCAACTGAGGAGATACTCGACTGAGTAGTAGCAGCTGTGGGTCTGCTAAAGCGACAACTGCCGGGAGAGCGTCATGCTGACCCCCACGACCCCCATTACCACTTTCACGAGACGCCAATAGCTGACGGCTGCCACGGTGGTTGGTCGGTTCCGATTGACCCGTTTATGGGTAGGACGGTGGAGCTTTCTTCTATAACATTAATCGCTGCACTTTAGCAACCCAATTACTGTCAAAAGATTCCCAGATGCAACCACTTAATAAAACAAGCACCACAAATAGTCACAACACCTTCACTAACTAGTTTGTACGTCTCCTCTATAGACAAAACAGGACAACTATCTATAATAAAATGTATAAAGGCAGAAGCAAGCGCTCCAGGTTTGAAATTTTCATTGGAGGAAAACGGAATTTATGGTCTTCTAATAACCGTTGCCAAGTCCGTCCTATTATTATAAAGCTGCAACCCTCGCTAGGTAACTCTTCACGCTCTGTTAGACTACCATTGCTGAAGAGTCTGTGTACGCTTATTAAACCTCAACACCCACATCGAAAACAGAGCAAGGTACCACGCCCGAGCGCAGGTACGCTCCTCCAAACAAAGAGAATCACTTTATTGATAACTGACTACCGATTTCCAAAATACACAACGCAATACCAACTCCGGCCCAAAGGAGTCGCAACTTGCATTGTGAACCCAGAAATGCTGACTCACCACCCTGTTTCACTAGCTCCAAAACGCCTCACTAAATTATGTTAATACGGAGTGTTTTCGGCAAAAGAAGGTCTAGAGCTGAATGGTGGCATTTCGATTGGGCATTTCCTATTAACGCTCAAACTACTGCCTATAAGGTGTTGCTTCCGGCACATTTAGAAGTTCGTCCCCACAGGTATAAGTGGGGGGGCTGACGTATTAGTAGGTACTCTGTCAGGTAGGAGTTTATGTTATACGACGATATGCCTGACACACACCTAACTGCCAGATCCAACACAGGCTGCCTCCTTTCTCCGTATCTCCTTGACCGCAGGTTATCGGAAATGTTTCCTGCAATATAAAGTTCAATGAAAAGGGAACTTATGGATGCTATACCGCAAATTATAGTGACAAAACTGTATAATGAAACGTTCACTCTATTTTCAAGTGGTTGCTTGTCAGAGCTGCACTGTTCTCAAACTGGTTTTACACATGAATCAGAGTCATTTTTCACAGTCATTATCTCATGCCAACAGACCGTCTATACGTGACCATAATTATTGTCTTACAGGTTCCACCTACGTGTCGCAGCCGATGTACTCGGTTTTGAGCTTGTATCACGTACGATTCAGCTTCCTTTATGCATTACGTGGGAACCTCGGCTGTATTAAGCAAAACGTGTAAGTGCTTTTCAGGTCAGGACTCTGTGCAGGACAGTCCATTACAGGGATGTTATTGTCGTGTAACCACTCCACCACAGGACGTGCGTTATCAACAGGAACTAGATCTTGTTGAAAGATGCTATCGCAATCCCCGAATTGCTCTTCAACAGTGGGAAGCAAGTTGGTACTTAAAACATCAATGTAGTCCCCTCCACAAAAAACACGACCACACCGTAACACCACTATCTCTGAATTTTACATTTGGCACTACACACGCTGGCAGATGACGTTCATCGGGCATGCGCCATAGCCACATCCTGTCTTAGGATCGCCACATTGTGTACCGCGATTCGTCACTACGCACAATGTTTTTCCACTGCTCAATCGTCCTTACACCAAGTGAGGCATCGTTTAGCGTTTACCGGCATGATGTGTGGCATATGAGCGGCAACTCGACCATGAAATCCGAGTTATCTCACCTCCCGCCTGTCATAGTAATTGCAGTGGATCATGATTCAATTTGGAATTCGTGTGTGATGGTCTGGATCGATGTCTGCCTACTACACATTACGACCGTCTTCAACTGTCGGCGGTTTCTGTCAGCCAACAGACGAAGTCGGCCTGTATGCTTTAGTGCTGTATGTGTCCCTTCACGTTTCCACTTCACCATCACATCGGAAACAGTGGACCTAGGGATGTTCAGGAGTGTGGAAGTCTCGCAAACAGACGTATGACACAAGTGACACCCAATCACCTGACTACGTTCGAAGTCCGTGAGTTCCGCGGAGCGCACCATACTGCCCTCTCACGATGTATAATGACTACTGAGGTCGCTGATATGGAGTACCTGGCAGCAGGTGGCAGCAAAATGCACCTAATATGACAAACGTATGTTTTGGGGGTGCCCAGATGCTTTCGTACACATAGTGTTCTACCACCACGTTCGTGTACCACCTCCAAATTCCTCGATACTTCACCTGGACCATACAACCTCACGTTACTAATATACTGATACATATTTTGAACTCTGTGATTTAGATGTACACCCACAATTACAAAAATACAAAGAATGATGCTGTAGTACACCGAGAGGTTGTAAGAATGGAAAATTGTACTGAAATGCAGGAGGATCTGCAACGAATTGACGCATGGTGCAGGGAATGGCAATTGAATCTCAATGTAGACAAGTGTAATGTGCGGCGAATACATAGAAAGAAAGATCCTTTATCATTTAGCTACAATATAGCAGGTCAGTAACTGGAAGCAGTTAATTCCATAAATTATCTGGAAGTAGGCATTAGGAGTGATTTAAAATGGAATGATCATATAAAGTTGATTGTCGGTAAAGCAGATGCCGGACTGAGATTCATTGGAAGAATCCTAAGGAAATGCAATCCGAAAACAAAGGAAGTAGGTTACCGTACACTTATTCGCCCACTGTTAAATATTGTTCACCAGTGCGGGATCCGTACCAGATGGGGTTGATGGAAGAGATAGAAAAGATCCAACGGAGAGCAGCGCCCTTCGTTACAGGGTCATTTAGTAATCGCGAAAGTGTTACGGAGAAGATAGATAAACTCCAGTGGAAGACTCTGCAGGAGAGACGCTCAGTAGCTCGGTACGTGCTTTTGTTGAAGTTTCGATAACATACCTCCACCGAGGAGTAAAGCAGTATATTGCTCCCTCCTACGTATATCTCGCGAAGAGACCATGAGGATAAAACCAGAGAGATCAGAGCCCACGCAGAGGCATACCGACAATCTTTTTTTCCACGAACAATACGAGACTGGAATAGAAGGGAGAACCGATAGAGGTACTCAAAGTAGCCTCCGCCACACACCGTCAGGTGGCTTGCGGAGTATGGATGTAGATGTAGATGTAGAATACATTGATGCGAATAATAAGTTATGTTTAAAATAAGATAAAGAGAAAAAAGTTACCTACGCTCCTCATAGCATTACAGCCTCGGTTGACAGTTCTGCATAAATCGTGTTCTAGTATTTTCACAAGTGGATACAATTGCGACAGGCAGCAGTAAGGAAAGACACCCGGTCAGGACGTGATAGACAGATGTAATCTCGGGAATTTCATTTGATAAATGTTTGCTGCTCCAGAGAAAGTAAATTTTTTTTTATTATACAGTCCGACGACACAGTCTGTTTCCATTTTGTCGATGGGTATGAGTTTTAGGGTTAATATAAAAATATTTTTAGGATGAATATAAAAATATAACGACAAAACTAGACATAAAATATTTTCTTTCTTCCCTAGGGCTACGTTCGATCGACACCCGAATGACACAAATGTACCCTCAGCCGACTACGTGTGTTTCACACACGATATCCTGGTTGTTTAGAGTAGACTGTCACACTGCATCAGTGTGTCCTTTTGCTCATTGTGTCGTTCAATTTACATTATGCGCTCAATACGATAATTTGAAAATGACTGAGAATATATGTACAGCGGATTCGATATGTTGTTTATGGAGAGCAGATCTGAAAATTATATAGGTTTTACATAAACAAATCTAATGCACTTGATGTGGTAATAATGAAACTATGATCTTGTTATTCCTTTCCGACGGGATACGCATATTCAGAAAGAATAAAACTGCCATAATTGAATTTTTATTTATACTTTTATTTTAACACTTGACAGAACGAAGTTCAGTAGACTGGTCTGTGTTCATATGGACGTACTCGTTTCTGTGTAACCGTTATTCGAAATGTTTCACGTATAAAAATCAACTAAGCTAGCGCAAGCCTTGTCTGGATAAGGATAAGGAAGAATAATTTTAACCTGTAGAGTATGAAAAAATAGGAAAGCCTTTCCAGCACGCTATTAACGTATAATGGATGACTTGTGACATTGACAAGATCCCTCAATACATTAACCGCGCCATCGCCGCTTTTATCGAAGCTTTGACAAAGCCGAGATCAATCTTAGTGACATCTGAAGTGGAGATCGGACGCCGTGTCACTGCCTCGACAGTGCCTCACCTCTCGAACACAGTATCCCGGTGGACGTTAGGAAGTTAAACCGTGATCAGAACTTAGCTTTTAAAAACTGAAATGATTATTACTGCTGTGATTACATGTGAGCATGTTCAATATTTAAATTTTTGTTTGCAATATAATAGTGCGTTAATCTAATTTAAATTTGTGTGTGTGATTATAACATATTGTGTTCATTTCAACTATAAACAGTGTTACAAGCATAATTACAAGATTTCCTAAAAATACTTCATTTGTGTTCACATTCGTAACGTTACAGTTCACAAATTAAAAATGTTGCCTTCACTAGCGCATTTAAACTGCGAATCAACTTAGATTCTTTGTCTTAGTCTGTACTCTACTGGGTGGTGAGGTTCGATTCTAGAGACTTACACACATAGCCCTTTACGAAGATTTTCTAATAGTATATAGCCGCGACTTACCAGTCAATTGATACTATAGATAGCTAAATCAAATCCCTCACTACCTTTTGTTTTTATGATAATGACCTTGGGATTTGTTCTTCACCTTTCCAGTAGTCCAACGGCTTGGGCCCTTAAGAGCTTATAATAAATTTTTGCAGTTCCCTTCCAATGCGCCTTATTTTAGCTTTCAACAGCAGTTGTATGGTAGTACCTCAGCTTTAAAAAGTAAGTAAGTAATGAAAATCATTTTCTGATTCACAAATCTATGTGGGATGATGAATATCACTATCATCCTTATTGGTACGTGTCAAACATGCAAATTTCTACTACTAACACATCAAATCAATCTCTTTGAAATTAAGTACAAAATGAATAATACGTGGTAATGAACGTTTAGCTGGCCACATCAGATTTAATCTGACAATCTGGAGATATATAAATCGAAAGTAGACTGATTAGAATATGTATACCTTTATGTAGATCAGTAATTCTTATAACGGCGTGTCGGAGAAAGGATCCAAAAGTAAAAGAAAAGAAAATTACGTCAAATTCAAAGTAGTCATTTAACATTTCTCCATTAATGAAAATCCTTTAAAGTTCTTCAAAGTGATACGGGAATGTATTTACAGCTAAATTTGATTCATCTCTTCTATGTCTGAAAAATATACCCCCTAATGCTCATTTTCTGTTGAGTAAACCCAAAAACTTCAAAGGAACCACATAAGTGAGTACTGTAGGTACTAAACCACTGCTACTTTGCCTTTAGCCGAAAAGTGTCACTTAACAGATAAATGTCCATTTCGATCGCACGGCATATTATCATTCACGATATGACTGGTTTCGGCTTACTGCCATCATCAGGTCTGTGACAAAAAAGGTATAACTCGAGTGGAACAATAATAGATTTAGTTGGCAGATGTTCAAGTCTATAGTAAAAGGCTAAGGGTGCGTAATATGGATAGCATTGCTGACTACAATAACATACCGCTAAGAGTATTCTGGTACGAGTATCAGCATCAAACTGTTTGCACATTCATGTACACAAACAAGTGCTAACGGAGGCCTGGGGGGGGGGGGGGGGGGGCTATACTTATACAAACACAATCTATAGTCGGTAGAGGGTAATAGTGATGATGTAACGTAACTGTCCAGCATCACAGATACTATAGTTCAAAAGACAGTATCAGCAGTCATTAGCTAAAGTAGATTCACTTGGGTAAAGGGCTTGTCTAGCAGAAAAAAATTGGGTGTAGTATGATACGCTCTATCTTTACGGAGACACAAGCTATTACCGGTAGGGGGCAGTAGTGTTGAGGTAACATAAGTGTCCAGTATTACTGATTCAGTAGTTTAAAATAAAATATTCATTGTTATTAACTGAAATAGCTTTACATTAACTAAGTGTGCATCCACCAGTAAGATAAGTAATAAAAAAACTACGTACCAACAGATTCCATATTTAAATTGAGAATGAAAAGTGTTAAAATGCTATGCAAAACTTTTAGCAGGACAGAGTAAGCAAAACGAGATATTGTATGAAAGAAAATTAAATGAAAGAGTAACTAATTAATTAAACTCTCTGTGGCCGACAGCACATTCGGAGGACAGTCGAGGAGTCGGCGTCTCCAAACTTGTCTGAATCACTTGGCCTTTCTGAAACAGTGCTGGCGACAGGACGCCTAGTCACCATACTACTGGTGCCCAATAGAAGTTTACCTGCTGCAACATGCTGCTCTGTTCACAGAAATCAATTACTGAATGCATTGAACCCGGAATTCGAGTTAAACTCACTCTGTTTATTACGCAAAAGCTTCAGTTGCCATTTTCTATGAATGTAGATCTGCATTTTCTCCATTAGGTTAGGTAATTCTCCTTTTATTGCTCTACGCAACACTTCTCAATTAAATTGCGTGTTTTCTGAAACATGATTGTTTGATCAAAATTTTTGCCAAATGCATTTTTATTTATGCTCTTCGTGTGTTTTCTGAACAAGACATACAGTCAGTTTTGTCTAAGTTGCCTAGGGTAAGTCCAACGCTTTATATGTTTGTCTCACGAAGAATGTTACATTGGATCTCTGACGAATGAGGATGTTACACTGCGTCTTTGACGAACAAGGGTGTAGTATCCTCAAATGTAACAGAAACGATCTGGATGATTGCCTTCGCAGCCCTATCCATAACATAAACATGTAAATAATCAATCCAACTGCAAACGGCTGGAATGGAAAAGTTCAAATTTCATTAAAACCGGATCATGGAGAGCGATGCCGATTTCAGTTTTGAAATCAGCAGATCGAAAACATTAGGAATAATTTTAAAAACCCCATGCAAATAAGAGTTCGGAAATTTTAGTAGCCGGTGTTATTATTATCTTCGTATTATTATTATTATCATATATTCAAATGCGTTTGAATTACTAAGGTACTAAACTGCTGAGGTCATCGGTGTCTATACTTATACACTACTTAAACTAACTTAAACTAACTTATGCTAAGAACAACACACACACCCATGCCCGGGGGAGGACTCGAATTTCCGGCGGGAGGGGCCGCGCAGTCAGTGACATGGGGCCTCTAACCGCGCGGACACTCCGCGAGTCCTATTACTTATTCAGATTTTATGTTGATCATATGGCGATGAATTTTGCATCTTATTGCAGAGAACATACAGATACCCAAAATAAAAGTGCTTTCGGCACTCATATGGATAGGCAAAAATATGCTGCAGGAAATATGTGGGATACTTTAAAAGCGTTTCACCAGGTATTGAAAGGACAATTATAAAATCTATTGGAGCAAATGAAGCTCTAAGTACTCTCAAATCAGCAACCTGAATTAATGTTTAAAAAACGTAGTGAATGTAACTGAAATGCCAATTTAGATGTATTCAGGAAACCTGAATGATGGACACCATCACACGCTGCGGCAGCTCGACATGGGTTCGTGTACACTGTCACCAGTACCATGGAGAATGGGTCTAGTCCTTGTACACCGCCACAGAGATACAAAACATTCCAGAAAAAGGGTGCGATGCGTGGTCGGGGTTACTGTCCTCTGAATGTGCTATTGACTATCGACAGTTTTACTTGAATACCACAGTAATTAACCCACATTATAGGAAGGGGGAGGGAGGTAGTTTGCAACCCGTTTGAAAATATTGTTTATGTAGTCAGATATTTTACATTTCAAGAATTTGGAAAAATAAACGCATTTGTTGTTCTTATGTAGTTTTCTATCAGATTCCATCAAGGTTGTGAACTTTCAGTTAAACTTAGCCCACAAATTTAAGTCTCAGTACTAGATGCGACTTTTCACAATGAAAGTAGTATTCAGTGTTTTAAAGTTCTACTTCCACATGAACATCTCTTTACAAAATATGTTGTGAGTAAAAGGCAATAGTAATTAATGCAAGCTGTATTTTTGTAGAGGTCACAAGCAATGCTCCTTATCAGAATACAAGCATATATTTTACAAAGTTTTCAGTCTATCATTCAGAACACCTCACACTGATCGCTGTTCCACTTGTATTGGTTTTACGAAAATAAAAGCAGAAACATGTGTGCAGAATAAGAATGAACTACGAACTACACATAG
Organism: Schistocerca americana; assembly: GCF_021461395.2. Classification (NCBI taxonomy): domain Eukaryota; kingdom Metazoa; phylum Arthropoda; class Insecta; order Orthoptera; family Acrididae; genus Schistocerca; species Schistocerca americana. The sequence continues at coordinate 455,899,293 of NC_060130.1, forward strand.
ATTATATAAAATTTTTGTAAGGCGTTTGAGGGAAGATAGCACATTTGTCATTAAGTTTTGCTTTAATATGCAGCGAAATCAGCCTATTCCAGAACTCTCAGTTTGTAAGATTTCCAATGCTAGACAGCTATGGTTATATGATCTAGCATCATGACCCATTTATTGAAATGGGGACCTAGAAACGACGGAGAGGCTTTGCCCCCGCCGTAGCCCGCAGTGGTACACAACCCCACAACAGGCTACAGCAGTCCACTCACACCACCACCACCCCACACAGAACCTAGGGTTATTGTGCGGTTCGGCCCCAGTATACTGTCTATGCAACCAACTGAAAGCTGTTTGTGTGTGGCCATACGCGTTTCGCTTCATTCATTTGGAAAGCGTTGTCAGTGGCCTGTAATACATGTTCCCTTTTTTACATACAATAAACATATTACTTGGTAGATATGATATGCTGCTATATTACATTTTGTTGATTCTTTTTCTTGTTTTTTGGGTTAAAATTAACTTTTGTGTCACAAAGTTCGTAATGTGAACCTATCGTTCCGTGTTACTCACGATTTTCAGCGCTGTTACCTCATAGTTTCCATACTCCAGCTGGCCGATTTCTCGCGTCCTTTCACCCACGTTTGTCACATCGCATATATCACTTACACTTTCCATTTTGTGATCAACATATGTTGTTTCCAAATTATTACTTAATTATTTATCTTGGTTAAATTTCGGTTTGTTATTGGTTTGGTGGCTAGCATGATCAGAGAGGTATTGCTTATATGAATTTGGTTGTTGAGTACCTTCTCTTCCATTGCAATGGCTTTTTGTATGTGAAAGTTTTCTTGCAATATAATGTGCTTTCTGTCGTGATCATGCACTCTGGTAACTGTCATGTCACATTCCATGTTATGTGGTCCATGTCCATGTTTTATCAGGTGTTCGGCGAATGTAGAATGGCTATTTTCATATTTCCAACTTCTTATACGTTCTTTATATCTAGTTTTGAAATTCCTGCTTGTTATCCCCAGATGTACTGATTTACATTCTTGGCACTCTAGCTGGTATATACCTGTCCCTTGGTATTTATCTGGTTGTCTGCTGTTTGCATATGTGACTGGAGTGTGTTTCTAGTTCTATAAGGTATGTGTAATCCCTGTTTCTTTAGTATATTAGCTATCTTGTGTGTTGCTTTGTGTTTGTGTATAAGAGTGTACTATTTTTTCTGTTATTCATGTCATGTGTGTTATTGTTTCGTGTTTCCGTGTGTGCTATAGTGTCTGTGGGGTTCTTTGGTGTTTGTGTTCTCTGTTTGATTTGATTTTTCTTTAGTTGCCTTTATAATTTCTTGATTGAGTTTTTGTACTATATGAGTGTTATAACCATTGTTTGTGACTATAAGTTGTACTGTTTGTAATTCCTTTTCATAGTTTTCTTTGCTGAGTGGGATGTTGCTTAGCCTGCGTAACATGTGTTGTAGCGCCGCTAATTTTTGATTTTGCAGGTGGTTGGATGAAGCATGTGTAATTATGTCTGTGGCTGTTGGCTTTCTGAAGACGTCATATGTATATTTATTGTTGTCTCTCTTTATTTCTATATCCAAGCAATGCATTTCCCTTTGTGTTTCTTTTTTCATGGTGAACTGAGTATTTTGTTGTATACTTTTTGTAGTTTATACATATATGAAGTTTATCAATTTTTTCTGTTTGTTCATCTATCATACAGATTATGTCGTCCACATATCTGTACCAGTAAACAATTAATTTCCTTTCTTAGTGATTATTGTATCAAAGATTGTGTTTTTTATGTGGTTGATGTATGTGGTTGCCAGTGTTCCAGGAACTGGGGTTCCCACTGGAAGCCCATCTTCTTGTAAGTGAAATACCTTTTCAAATTGGAAGTAACTTTGGGATGTGATTGCTTTGAGGGTTTGAGTTATTTCATTAATATTGTCCGGAGGTAGTTTATTGTATGGCAGTTAGTTTTCTTCAATTAGTTTTATTATGTCTGCAGTGGGTATTGAAGTGTAGGTGTTTTCTATGTCAAAAGAGAAGAGTGATCCTGTTTGTGGAATGTGTAATTCTTTTATTTGTATTATAAGTTCATTTGTGTTTTTCACCGTCCTACTGTTTTTCATTGCACAATGTTGCATTATGATTTTATTCATGTGTTTTGCCACATGGTATGAAGATGCATTCATGAAACTGATTACAGGCCTCAATGGAATATGTGTTTTGTAGACCTTGGGTTTGCTTCTGAATGTTGATGCTTTTGGATTCTTCTGTGTGATTTGTTGTTTTTGTGTATCTGTGAGTACGTGTCTGATGTCTTTTAGGTTTCTTTTATATATATCTGGATCAAATTTTAGTTTTGTGATGTAGTTAGAGAAGATGGAATCTTTAGTTTCTTCTATATATTGTCCTTTATTGATCAGTACTGTACTGTTCCCTTTACCAGCTCTTGATACTATGATGCTGTTTGCTTGTGGTTTTTCTTTTAATTTCTTAGCGGTGTTTTTTTCTGTTTGAAGTTTACTGTTTTGCTCTTTCTTTGATATGATGATTATGTTATTAATTTCTTTATTCACTAGTTCTCGTGTAAGCCTAAAATTTATGGTGTAATTTTCTTTCCCTTCTTCCTCTGTCAGGATGTTTTCTGTTTCTACAATCAGGTTTTCTATGTAGTGGTTATCTATTTTTGTACTGATGTGGCGTTTGACCCCTTTCTCTAATAGCTGTGTTTCTTTTTCTGTTAATTCTGTATCTGTGTGCTTCATTAACTCTGGGTAAAATTTGTGGTGATGGGTGTCTTGCACTCTGTCAGGCTATTCTTTCTGATTATTTTTGTTAATGAGTGTCCTGAATTTTCGTCTGTGGTTTTTTTTTGTGTATATTGCAGTGTTCTTGCTGTGATGTGTTCAGTTCTTTGTATTATGTCGATCATCACTATTAGGTTGTTAATAAATGCTGAGAACTCAAGATGTACATCATATAACATCCTGTTAAGTATGAATTCCTTAGTATAAATCGATATGATTCCATTTTTTCTGCAAATAATTTCGTTCTTTGTGCTACCTAGGAGTTGTTTCTGAGCTTCACTTCAGGTTAATGATGGAATCCCATGCTTGGTTGTATAACTGCTGTGGGGACAACAGTTATCCGGAAAGAAGACTGGTAGGAGCCGAAGAAAATCCATTATCTGATCAAAAGTACTCGAACTCCTATAACTGGGCATTGCTATGGGATTTGTCCACCCTTCATCTTTCTGAGGCTTGAACTCTACTGGGAGCGCTTTCAGTGAGGTGATTCACATGCAGAGCTGAAACCAGAGAAGACAGTCAAGCTGAACGCTCGGGCCTGCAACAAAGGCGATGTTCATGGTCATCTCAAAAGTGTTCACTTCGTTTCCTGTCGGCAATCTGGGAAGGACAGTCTATTTCAGAATGGTGTTGTCGACAAACCAACTCCTCACAGTCGCTGCTTTATGATAGGATCCATTTGTATCAACAATCATAGTCTCCCGACTGTCCCACTATTGTACGCTGTAAACAATGCAGGTATCTTAAGTGCAGTTAGGGGAACATACCCTAAACATGAAAAACACCCCCCGATTGTAGCACCACTTCCACTGTAGCCGCTTCCACAAAGCATCAACAGTGGCTGCAGGAGGACCTGAACGAACCAGATGTCGACCGACCATATGCCAGACATGTTCGATAGACGGCTAGTCAGGCCAGGGAAGCAGTGGTACCTTTCGTTTTTCTAACAAGGAATGCACATTCTTCGGCACATGCGACCGGTCATTGTTCTGCTGAAATATGACACGTGCAAAAGGTCTGCAAGAGGGACAGTGCCTCATGCTGTAAACCTTCTCTGATGTAGTGGTAGCTGTTCAGATTCCCCTATATATTTACGAGGCGATATCGCGTGCTGCACGCAGTAGCGCTCCAAACTACGACACACTACATTTGACCGCAATACCGTTATCCATACTGCGTTCACCACGGCCGCGTGGGAAACTACATTTTGCCACCCAGTACGCCAGTGTCAGCTTTCACGTGCCCATTTGAGTCAGCGGTGCCGGTGAGTCCTGGCCAATGGAAGCCGACGTAATGGCATACGCGTCACCAGCACATCCCGCCGAAGAAGGCTTCGAACCGTCGACGCGCACATGTCCACACCCGTTGCAGTGCTCCAACGTCGCGCTAAAAGTATGGGCGAAACTGTTCTGTCTGTTACGGCCTAGCAGAGAAGATGGCGGTCATCTCGCGCTGTGGTCATATTGTGTCGTAGAGTACCTCTTCTCTCCGCTGGTTCTGCGTAAGCCTCACAGTTGAAGCAGCGTGCCCTGTACGAGACGTATTGACACGGAACAACAGACTCGCCTCCCAAAGACTAATCACTTTGCCCCGTTCGGACGCACTCACATGCCGATATTCTACCCTGCCGATGTCGGCGAGGCTCAGTGGCACTTCGTTACGCCTAAGACTGAGCGTTGCTTAACACTGACGTGTCCGGTGACGCAAAAGAGGGCTCTACTGGGCCTACGTGCAAGCCATCTCTCTGCCATTTAAACCACTTATTACGTTTCCGGTGTTCTACACGTCCTATTATAGTGGCGTTTTGCTTCTGAGTGTTTCACGTTTTATAAAAAGTAGCGCATTATATACAAAAAACCGCTAGGAAATGAAATGACTGATTTTTTGTATGTTGATAAGTTTACACAGGCTACAGGTCTCAGATAAATGGAATTAGTTAATGGAATGTAATACTTTCAGGTCATGAGAGAATTAAAATTAAAGTGAGTGGCAGAGCGGTGAGCTTATGGCTCTGGAGAAGGAAGTTGACAACAAGTAAAGTCCATTAAGTACTGAAGATAAAGAAAAGACTTTAAGAGGTGAGAATGCCGATATCAAGAGTAAATGAAACACACAGGAAGGCCAAAAAGGAAGAAAAGCGAAAATCTATGTGAATGACCTGAAACTGAAAAATTTCTTTGAGACTACCTATTTGTACGACAAGGAGGAAGATAGCTGCTTTAAATTCAACATGTCTAGCGGAAAAGGACAGTACAGTTACACATTTTTGTTGTTTGTTTTGTGGGAAGTAAAAATGTTCCTTACGTGTAAATTACAGTACTCTGTTGGTAATTGATTCTTAAAAGAAAATTTTTTAAGAGGCTCGTTCTAATTAACAATTCTCAATTTAGATACTTCATGAGGCAAGAATACCATCATGACAGTGGGATTTGTGTACTGCAGTCTAACAGCAAAATCTAGCTATCGTATACATCAAAACTGGGAGGCCAATTTTTCCGACAAGTGTGAAAACCTTAAATTTCTTTTTGCCTTAAAAAATATTTCAGACTCCATTACGTAAATCACCGTTCCCAAGTTCAGCGAAATAAATACGTTGTCTGTCATTCCATTTGAGTCCCGTTGATTACGAAAGCAGATGATCTGAATTTATTGCTTGGAACAACTGGCCTCTAAATGCCATAGGCTTTGAATCCGAATTTTATCGCCATTGTTCGTTCATTGACCCGTAGACCTTCCCCCCTTTGACATTTATAGGCAATATACCAGGCAGTAAATCGGTAACACGCGTACACATTGGAGATACGGTAGAGATCTTTGACCGTCGACTTTTCTGCACAAGACCGGCAATTTTCTCGTCCTCCTTTCATAAAGTAGTAGCACGTTGTCTCTCAATTTAATTTGGCTGTCTTGCGGCTGATCTGTCTCCTCCAGTTTAGTTATCGCCCAGGGGCAAAGAAAAGCTGGTACACAATCCAATCCAATCTTGCTTGCTCGCTTCATTTTTGGAGATGAAAGCGGAACCGACATGACTTTCGCTCCAATATAACAGTGGGGATCTGGCCGGGGGGAAGGGATAAGCGGGAGGGTGCGCCAGCCTGTTTTTCTTGCACAACAAAGAACAGGCGTCTGCGGCTGTCACTCTGGGGGGAACTCATGTTAACTGTGGCTCTTAGGCTTTCTGCTAATTGATTGACATCGAGAACATTATGAATGAATTTCCGAAACAATTACAACGAACAAGCAATATCATAAGTGTGTTAGATTCTTACAGTGATACGGAATAATATTTGGTAGTACATCCATCAGACTCTATGGACGTGGCCCACAAGTATCTCTTGTGACAACCTCTTCAGTACTTACTCCTAACGCGTTCATTTACTTTAGTTTATATATCAGTCTTAGTCTTCCTCTACAATTTTTGCACAGTACAGCCACCTCCAGAACAATGGGAAACATTTCACGAGGTCTTAACACATTCACTATTACATTGTCCCTAATTTTATCAGTCCTGCGGAGCAGAACATTACTCACTATCTCATCAGTACAACTTAATTTTCAGCGTCCTTCTTCTCTAATACTACATTACAAACGCTTCAGTCCTCTTCGTTCAAAGTTTTCCTACAGCCCACAAGCCACTTACATGGAATGACGTGCGCCACAGATACATCTTAAGAAACTTCATTTTCACATGAATGGCTGTGTTTGGTGCTACTAAACGTTATATGATGAAGAATGCCCTTATTGCCTTATGCTAGTCTCCTTCTTATGCCCTTCTTACTCCATCCCTCATTCGTTGTTGCGATTTCCCGACAGCAGAATATCTTCACTTCGTCTACAAAAAAAAAAAAAAAAAACGTGGTCCTCCATTCTGATCCTAAATTTATATCTGGTATCATTGCAGTTAATGTATTCGGAGTAAAATATATTACCAAGGTTACAAATATAGGAACTAACAAAGAATGCGAGAATGATTGTTGTAATGGTCGAAACGTTTCGTACAGCAAATGCTTTTGATTGTTTTAGAAATTTGGACAGTAAGTTTTTTACATTAAATTCTAATCATTTTCCTAAGTGAGATTTGTTCTGGTGTTACTCTATTCCGGACAGAGAAGCCTTTGTAGTCAACGCAGTCATAGCCCGTGCATATCATTTTGAAGATAAGCTTCAGCTGTCAGTACTTTATTTATAACGCCGGCTGTTATTACGCATCCAGTGCGTGCGCTTGAGAAGGTAAATGAGGGACTCATAATCTCATAGATGATCATATACGGTAGGTTTTTGATCATTTTTTCGGTGTATGGGGACGCATTACTTCAGTATTTTCTGGTGCTCGTGGCATCACCGGCGCGTTCTATGTGTATGCTACTTTATAATTGACGTTCACTGCTAACAGGAAAACTGGTGACCATGAACGCTGGGTCATCCCATTCTCTTTTCTGATCAGAACACCACTCACTTTTATTGCACCTGACGATACAGCTAAAATGCTGCCAAGACGGTCGTGCTTGTAAATAGAGTACTTACAGCTGAAGAGTACTTTCATCGACATAAAAGTTTTCTGAGTATCGTATCGCGTCCTAATGTAAAACACTAATCAGGAGAAACCAACGTTTCGGCCCCGTTTGCAGTGGCTTTCTTCTGGGTCTGGTGGTGACCAGTAGGCCCAAAAGACTGCCACTTGCAACCATGGCCGATACTTTGGTTCAAATTTTTACATGTGGCTGTACGATATTCAGAAAATATTTTATGTAAAATGACTATGGCCGTAGAAGCCTAAGTAATTATACACTCAAGTGACGCAAGTAAAATGAGAGCGATATGAGCATATGCAATTGGCTGTATATTGGGTACACAAGATATAAACGTCAGCGCATGGGCGGAGCAATCATTTGTACTCAGGTGACCATGTGAAAAGGTTTCCCACATGATTATGGTCGTTGGACGAGAATTAACTGATACTGAACGCAGAATGATAATTGGAGCTAGCCGCATGGACATTCCATTTCGCAAATCATTAGGGAATTCAGTAGGCCGAGATGAAAAATGCAAAAGAGTGTGCCGAGAATACCAAATTTCAGTGGTCAACGGCGTTCACTTAACGTCTGAGAGCAGCGGCGTTTGTTTATAGAGCTGTCATTGCTAACAGACAAGCAACACTGCTTGAGATAACTGTAAAAATCAATGTGGGATGGTATTAATGGGCTATGGCAGCAGACGACCGACGCAAGTGCTTTTGCTAACAGCACTACATCGCCTGCAGCGGCTCTCCTGGGTTCGTGAACGTCTCAGTTGGACCATACATGACTGGAAAACCGTGGCCTGATCAGATGAGTCCTGATTTCAGTTGGTAAGAGCTGACGGTAGGGTTCGAGTGGGGAGCAGGCCCCACGAGTTCATGGGCCCAGTTTGTCAACAAGGCACTGTGCAAGCGATGGTGGCCCCATAATAACGTGGGCTGTGTTTTCATGGATCATTGACTGGAAGTGGTTATGTTCGGCTATCGGAGAACGTTTGCATTGATTCATGGACTTCATGTTCCCAAATAATAGTGGAATTCTTATGGATGACTACGCGCCATGTCAGATTCACAATTGTTCTTGATTGGTTCGAAGAGCGTTCTGAATAACTCGAGCGAATGATTTGTCCATCCAGAGCACCCGACATGAATGTCATTGAACATTTATGGGACATGATCGAGAGGTCTATTTGTGCACAAAATCTTACATCGGCAAAACTTTTGCAGCTATTGACGTCTACAGAGACATCATGGCTCAATATTTTTGCAGGGGACATCCTACGACTTGTTGAGTCCATGCTGCGTCGACCTGCTGCCCTACGCTGGGCAAATGGAAGTCTGACACGATATTTCGAGTTATCCCATGACTTTTGTCATTTCAGTGTATTTTCATATATTGTCTTAAAAGTTGTTGCACTAAATAAAACTCGAATGGATACATCGTGCAGCTCTGTCGTGAGACATTGCTTGCAGTTCCATTTTTTTACATGCAGTAGTTAGCGAGTTTGAGTGAGATTATAACACTCCTGTCCGCTACTTCTATACCGTAACCTCGAAGCTGGAGGCAGTTTGCAAAACAGAATTATTTTGTTACAGTAATTATGGTATAAAGCAACAGAGTAGTGTTATCATCTGAGACGAATTTTGTTATGTTGACCGTATTGTACCTAATAGAAGTGGCTTATCGGAAGTGAAAGTCAGGATTACGTAAGCATTTAAACAGTAACAAATAATATTTTACTTAGCTATACTGTTTAGAGAGTAAAGAAAACGGTCGCCAGCCTAATTAGGCAAGAGAATGATTAACATTCTTGTTTAAGTAATTAGGTATGAGTAACTTTAACGGATAACACAACCAATTATTTACCACAGGCGAGTGCAATGAACTCTGACACCTGCCTATATTAACGTTAAGGTTGGAACTAACAACTAGAGCAGCACAAACTATTTGCAAAAATATAACAGATACCGGAACACACTATTACTTTCAAGGCTTATTCAAACTGAATGGTCTTTATAACATTACTATTAATATTCACTGCAGAATCATTAATTTGACACAGGTTAAGTACTAATTTTCAAACACTTTCCTAGTTGACATAGAATTATAAATGTTGTTCACTGCAAAATTATGAGCTGCTAATAGGTCGAGTCTCTCTCAGTTAAATACTTTACTATTTAAAATGAAAGTTAATTGGAATGCACTAACAGGTTACTTCTCACTATCATTTGAATAAAGATATTATTGTTTTCATAAATGGTGGTAAAGGATAACCTGTGGATCTTATTACACTAATAATATGCACTTTCAATACCCGAAAGAAACAAGTGCTCAGCAAGCCAATATAACTTTCCACAAATGCAATTCACGACTTTTGCTGCTGTGAGACACTATGTTGACAAATTTACAAGAAACTGAATCACCTTTTAACATTTACTACAGACAGCACCATGATCATTAACTAAGCAAAACTTTATAAGCCTCAGTTTTATGAACTTTTAATCTTTAAAAGAAACAGCCACAGTCTTCTACTTGCAAGTAAATGATTAAATAGGTGACTTTGAAACTCCACAAAATTATAAATTAGACTATTTCCATCACTGGGAGGCTTCCACAAGACTACATTTACTACCTCCCACAATTCCACTAAATCTACAGTAAATCTGAACACTTCCTTCTTACCAAAGATCAAACAACATTATTTAATGTTCTGAGGTTTTCATTTTTTTCCACAAACTAGGACACTCGGTAATTATAGTTCAAATGGAGAGGAACCTGAGAGGTGTTGTGATAGGGAAAAAATCAAGATAGGTACATAAATTCAGTTACAAGTTACCTTATATTTGAGCACTCTAACACATCCAATAAGCTGATCCTTCACTGTACATTATTATAGTATTCCGTTACAGTGATTGCGCAATGTGGTGGGAACTGCATGTTGGTAGGTGGATTTGCAGGCAGAATTGCTGGACTCTGTCCCTTCTTGGTGGCGATGATGGATACCAATTCCAGAATTGTTCCAGCTATTTATCCATCCATCCGACGCATTGGAAAGTGGCAGAAAAAGCCTCTCTCGGAACCAGCACAATATGCCACTTTTAAACAGCAGCTCACAGTTTGGTAGCTCGTCCCCGACTGACTCTCATTTCCACCTTTTCTACCTAGGTCAACTACAATTTGCGCGCGCTACACAGCTCCGTTCCCGAGGGGAACCACAACACCTTTTACATACAAATTAACTAAAAACCCTAAGTGAGGATCAGCAGTTTACATAACAGCAACTAAATACATTAAATAAAACAGATCATTTGCACATATTGATATTTCTACAAAAATTTATTCACACAGAAATTACAATTATATATAGTAAGTTTTGTTCTCTCCAAATCAGACAAAGAATTTAAATGACAGATATACTACATTGCATAGAATCAAATCAAGACATCAAAGTTCTTACAAAGAAAGGAGTATACAGTTTTATGTTATCGATTCAAACAAACAGATTTACAGAAGCTTAACGATGTAATATTAAATGAAAAAAAAGCAAAATAAATCTGTAGAGCACTAGAGTTATGGTGTTACAAGATGAAAGCAAAATAACATAGTGCGTGTCTAACGTGCGGGACGTGGTAACTCTGCTACGCCCATCCAAGCGTTCCTGATGGAGTACCAGTGCGACAGTAATTTCGAACAGATTATAGTAACTGCTGACGGGGCTAGTTGAGAGTTTAGTTTCATCTGTAACGATTGTTACAACTTCCGCATGTCCATGTAGGAGATTGGTTTGGTCGTTGTCAGCGGTACATGGCACATCAGCAGATCGTAAAAAACGCCGCACACGCCTCTGTACACGAGTGCTGTATGTTCGACTAAGAGGTAGATAATACGAGTATCGACGCTGAAAGAAATTTTCACTGTCAATATTTGACGGGCATTGGGAAGAGAGTGAGAGCCGTTAAGTTTCTGGGTACATCACTTTGCGCAAATCTCGTTGATGAAAGCTCAAAGCTCTCAAGGAAAGTCTTATGACGTACGAACAGGTGATGCTACTGATGATGATGCGTTCGTCATAACGGGACAATGTGCCCGGCATCACTCTTGGTCATTGTCACTGGCGGTTAGCATTTTTATGCCAGAGGCATAAAAAGTTTTGGCTTACGCAAAAAAGGGGTGACGAATAGCATGTATTAACCACATTCCTCAAAAAATATACACCCAAACAGCATTAATGTTTTATTTACAACTAAATTTGAATGTATTGCTTGTATAGTCTTTTTCTTCTAAGCGCCTTTTACATATTAGAGCAGGGTATGCGTATTTACACTTTAGCTAACACTTTGGCGACTGCGTTGACTTCCACATGGACATATAATGGGTCAAGCTAGTGCTTCCGTAGTCAACATAACTAGTGCTAGCATAATAATAATAATAATGATAATAACAATGATAGCCACAGGCCCCTCCTGGATAGCCGAAAGCGTTAACGTGCCGCTTCCAGGATTCCGGGAGGCGAGCCTGCTTCGAATCGAATCCGCCTTCCGCATTATGATGAGGGCTTTTGAGCTAGCCAGTCTCCCTGTGGTTTTTAGGCTAGTACCCATATCCCGTCTCAGATATACGCTACACAGACATCCAGAAAACCTCACATTTGGATATAATTTTACTCTATACGCAGACGGTTTGGATATGCAGATTCCATCCTGGGTGGGGGGTGGGGTAAGTGAAGTGAAGGTGGCGTCAGGAAAGGCATCCGGCCACCACATTGCCTCAACCCTAAAAAAATACCGATCACCTTGAAGAACGGAAAAAAACAACGGTAAAAAAGAAGAAGAAGAGAAGGAGGATAAGTAGAATCACAGGGTTTTGACGTATTAATTAAATATAAATGTTTAAGGTTGCGAAACTCATTAACTCAGCCATTTATGAATCTTTAATTGTTAAATTAAACGTATAGATTGTGCTGCAGCACGTTTTATAAAAAAATCCTGAGCTTATTTATCAATTTGCAGTAATAAAACGAAGTATTAATGTGTCGTTTCCAAAATAACATGCATCCACGATTATATTACTGCATGTGGAACGTCTGTCAAACAAATATTTATGCAGAGAATTTTCGCACTATGCTGGTGAAGCTCAAAGTTCGCTGTGTGTTCTTTGGGGTTGTTAGGTTGTTAGTAATGCCTTATTACCCCAGTCGTTGACCAGTGAACATATGCAAACAGCACCTGTTCTCGGATTTACACAGCGTTTCGTTACACTGTTTTCTTACGTGCTTCTGTCAAGAAGTGAACAGTAACTCTCTTTATTTGTGTTAAATACTTTTTATTGATTTTTCTTCGATAGTTTCCGTATTTAGCGAGCACCAGAGCCGCACTAGGTTATATAATAGGCTAGTACTCTGATCCTTGGCGTGAGCAGTGGGCAACGTCAGCGGTAATTAGTGTGTATAGAGCGCCTATTTAAGTCCTTTAATTACTGTCTTCAATCTGGAAGTTGTCTGTGGCCGTTTAGTTTTCGTTTGTGTAGATTAGTGCTTTTCATTTCTCTGAGTGTCTGCGTATTTTATGAGTTTTTCTGTAGGGTTATATGACACTCGAGTTTATTGTCATGATGCCCAAGCATCACAGTTATCTGATTACGTTTCAGTTGGCGACAGTTGCAAACAGTTAGTAGTGCTCCATGTTTTAACGAATGATTATATAATCACGAACAACGTAGCGGCATAATGAAATTGTGTTTACTTGTGAATCTTCGGTATTATTAGTTGGAAGCAGATAAGGGTGAAAAGCAGCGACATTTATTTCGTACGGAAGCAGTGAGCACTGATCATTGTGCTAACACGACACAGGGAAGCTGCGTTGGCTGGAGTCGACAGACTTTCGGCTGCCGTCCTGGGCTGCGATGGCGTTGAAGCACCTGACGACGAGGGCTGTGTAATTCAAACAGCCTCAAACATCACATGGGATCTCTAGAACCTTCCGGTACGCCTGCCAGAACGTAGTGCCCTGCTTTCCAATCGAGTCGAGGGCTGAAACCAGAGGTTCCGAGAATTCTGTGATGATCGAAGTCTCAACAGAGGTGATAATGTCTATTTCTGGGCTGAATACATAAGTTAGTTCTGATGGCATAACTGATCTCTTATGACATTAAAAAAAATTTGAGATCTTTTCCACTCTTGAGAGTACATTTAAGTACACTCTTCTTCGTCCTGGAGCCGATATCAGTGAAACTCTCCCGTGGAAGCCTTATTACAACGTATGAAGAACCAGAATTAAATGAACAGTCTGGAAATATACTGCAACCCTCTACATGTGGCCCAATTCCGAACAACGAAGATAAGATAAGGCCAATAACAGTGCCCACAGAGGCATTTAAACAATCGTCCTTCCCACGTGCCGTACACGAATGGCAGGGGTGCTGCCCTAATACCTGGTACAGCAGGATGTACTTTCTGCCATGCAGCTCACCGTGACTAGAGATACTTTATGTACGTGTAGATGTAGATGTAGAAATGTGCGAAAACACGTAAAACTGCAACGTTACGTGGCTGATGGTACACCTCAGAGATAGATAGATAAGGATGGAAGGCCCATGTCGAGTCGTTATATTATCCGAGAACTCTCGGCAGGTGGTTAACGAGTGGATTGGGTTGAAATCGTAGTTCATGACACCGGCTGTTTGGAATAAAAGACCATCCTAGTTTCCTAAACGAGACAGGATAAAATAAGCGAAGACAAATAACCTTCGACGCGGGGTAGAAGCGTTGACAGCGTTTTGCAGCATTCTTCACAGAAGGGCTCGTGATACTCCAGTTGAAGTCAAGTGGAGGTCTGAAACCAGTCGTTTCGATATGACTGAAGATCCCGGACAGAGATTTCTCAATCGACGGCAACGGCTTGAGAATTGTAAGATGCCCTTACAGGAGGTCTGGCGTGCTCTATTCGCAGGATTACTTTTCCCCCATTTACGTCTTTGAAGCATGGAGAAACCTCTTCAAAAGCCTCATAAAAATTATGCGTTTTTTCGAAAAGGGAAGAAATTCTGCTGCATTAGTTACAGAAGGCAGCTCCACAGAAACACGTTGTTGACATAATATTAGTTCTATGCAACACCGTTCATGGAAAGGTCCTTGAAATAATCTTGCTTATAAACGGTAATAATGTCTACATACAATAATATTAGGAAGAGAAAGGGAACTGAAATTAGAAACGAATAGTGACAAAAATTTGAACCCGATTACAAAATATGTCATAAAGGTAGGCTGAATCCCGGTGATGGAAGTGTGTTTTCAACTGAAAATAATACGATATTATACAGTGAGGTTGGAACAGATGATCTGGAGGGTGGTAAGCATTGAAGGTGGCTCAAACATGGTTATTCGTAGCGGTGGAATACTACAGGAAAAAACTGGAGAAGATCATATTACAGTATTTGGGGAGATTTCAAATTACCAGCTGTTGTATGGGAGACGCAGGTGATTACTGTGGTAGGTATTTGCAGGATTCGTGTGGCGCTGTTTAAAATATCTTAAACGAAAATTACCTTATTCAAAGAAGCAACTCGTGACAGTTACATCTTAGACATTCCGATTATAAATCGGCTCAACTTTTCACTTAAATTTACGTAGAGCAGTGAATTGTTGGCCATAAACCCGTTATAGACTCACAGACTACAAGGTTCGGTAGGAAAGACGTTAGCCATCAACTATTCAGCATTTGACTCTATAGACGTTGATTTTCTCCGAATCAAGGTACCCGTAGTACGCCCTTGCCACGACGGCATTTCAAGCGTGCGGAAATGTTCTGGCACCAATGATCTGGAGTGAAACAAATTGCTATGATATCGCACGTCTTATTCATTAGAGCGACGAAATGGAGGAAATAAAGCAACACACTAGTGATGAATGATTTTAAAGTTCCATTACTATCAGTATAAGTCAATATAAGAAAACTAACAGACGTAATTACTCGCATTTATTTTCATATTAGTGGACATTACAAAGTGCTGAAACGAATAACGAGATTAATCACTGAATTACTTAACAAAGACTACCAAGTTCATTAGTAACCCTAAGGGAAGTTGCAACAAGGATGACCAATTTTTTTATGCTACAGTGCTGAGAACAGAATTTTGATACCAGCAGTCTGCAAGCTTTCCATTTCCTAGTTTAAGAAATCCTTAAAATTTTCTTGTAATTACTGGCTTATTCAAGAAATAAGGGATTAAAAGAATCAGCTACAATGTTTAAGGTGTTCAAGTTTACTTTCTGTAATCCTAGTCTTTGCTGTAAGTCTACGTGAAATGGGTCACCATTATTAAAAGACAAAATACAGTATTGATTATGTGGAGTAACTGTGATGAACGACTGTAATACCGGCGGCATTGATGAGAAAGGTATTACTTGCATCCCAAGCGAACAGAGAATGCACGTATAACTGCAGCGCCTTTAAATCCGAGTGCGTGCTCTGTAACCGGCTCTTACTCTCTCAAGGATCTACGGCCAGCAAATCTATCCAGACTGGTCATCACGTATTTGTATTCCGCCCCTTGTCCAAGTCGAACCGGCGGACCTACGTTGTTACGAGGGCCGGCCGCCGAAGTGGGCCAAATATAGAGTAGCAAGAGCAAGGCTGTTACACCACCAGCCATTGTACATGCGCATCAAATCGATGACGTCAATACTGTTCCGCACAGCCGTCTAAAAACGGAAACCAGACACCAACATAGAACTCATTACGCATAATTAACCTGAGTTGCGTCAGATACTTTCTCATTTATGTTTAATTCTAAAGTGTTATTGACGTAAACAGTTTTACCTGTAGAACTCTTGGGGCACAAATCCTCGAGGCCATAGTAACACGCTATACGACTCTCTTTATGCAATCACTGGTGAAGTTAAAAATAGAGTAAGGGTCATAACCAGAATCGCTGATTCATACCATCATCACAGTGCGTGATACGTATGCATGAAGTATACACCATCACTTTCTGTTGCCAGTAACAGGAGTTCGTTGGTATGAAACCTCTAGCCGCGTTCTAAATTTAAATAAAGAAGTCCTCTTTTAGTATATATCTTAACGAATTAACGTGTCTGACAAATAATGATTCGGCAAAATTATCTCCGTTTCAATTCCATGACAATGACGCGAACCTTATCCCGAAATGCAGACATCTCCAGACAATAATTCCGAAAAATTAGGAAAAAGTGTTACTTTCGTCGTAGTTTAGGGTCAATCTTGTTACTGTTTAGTGATAAGATCACTAGCGTGTTATTATAACGGCTGTACAAAATCGTTGGAAATAAGGATCTGCTCTACACCCTGAATGTTTTGAATTTCGAAGGTAAAAATTATAAACGCGATAAGGAATCCTAAACTGAATATATCGAGATAAGGAACAATAGACCGAAAACCAATATTTAAAACACCAGGAGGTTCTGAATTAACATTACGTTATAGGAACGTGTTTGTAAAGTAAGTGTCTGACACCCTACTTTCATGTATCATACACAATCGTCTGTTATGTGTCCACATGGAATTAACTCTGTAAACATTTTTGTGACTGGTTTTCATCAATGGAGCATTGAACTCTGCAGGGAATCGCAGACAGACAATTAGCGTATGCTGAACAGCATATAGTGCCAAGAAAACTGAACGACTGTACAAGAAAAAGTTTTCTAAAAGCCGCCATCCTAAACGGAGAAAGTCAACAGCCAGACGGCTGTTATAGAAAACAATAATATGTGGCTCGTTCAACCCCCAGAGGATCTTAGCAAGAATCTCACCAAACAAATAATCGCACAATAGAATTAGCTGTAAGAATGTCTCTTTAAATCCAGAGTGGAGGTGAACATAAATTAACCCCTGTCTAAAACAGTGTACTAATGATGGGAACAAATGATTTTCAACTCGGAGTTCACTTTCACTGCTGAATTGTGTTGTAATGGACACACTGCCACTTATGGTTGCTAAGTTGAAGAACCACATTTAGCCCAAATTTTTGACGTAACATATGAGTTATGTATATCAATTTACAAATTGAGGCGCTACAGTCTGGAACCGCGCGACTGCTACGGTCGCAGGTTCGAATCCTCCCTCGGGCATGTATGTGTGTGATGTCCTCAGGTTAGTTAGGTTTAAGTAGTGCTAAGTTATAGGGGACTGATGACCTTAGCAGTTAAGTCCCATAGTGCTCAGAGCCATTTGAACCATTTTTTTACAAATTAAATACTCATTTCTGGCCACTAGCCCCCTTTCTGAAAGATTTCTGTTTCTGATCTCTTAGCATCTGTCTGAATGTGGTCGCAAGCGTTGGGATACACTGTATAGAGACTTTATATACTCTCACGCTGAATTTAGTGGCAGAAACCACAACTAGAGCGAAGAATAGTATTTGTGCATTGCATGAATAACATTTCGCACAGAAATGTTCGCCTTATTACCACTAACATAGCTGTGCCGTCAAATCACATTTAATGTGGTGTCCTGACTCCAGAATATATTCTTATAAACATAACACACGCCATCAAAACCTTGCTTAAACAAATTTATCGTCTTTCTAATCAAGGTAATATTTGTGGAACTGACTAAGGTAACAATAAAACATGTTCAGGTTTCATCTGCTGGGAACTGCAAATCTATCAAGTCTTTTCTGTAAAGAAGCATTGTCACTCTTCAGTAGTGATTTAGAATTTGCATGTAAAGTGTATCTAAATTTTATGGTTTTATTAACGTATAATCCTGGCGATTTGTACGTTCCAAAGATCAGAATCCTGCACTATTAGACGCCTTTTCTCTTCTTACACCGTCTACACCTTCAAATTTTACTATGGAGTGTAAGTGAGAACTTATGTTTTAATATGATCATTTAGGAAAGTAAATAGTATGAAGTGCAGAATTAATTGTGATAGCTATAAATATTTATTGACAGTAAACGTGAAATGTGTGTCACTTTATCTGCCGCTCATCTCTAGTGCCTCTTTAGAGAAGAAGGTGAATGTATTTATTGCTGTGTGCCTTAGCGAAGTGGAAGGACAGGAACCGCACGAAAATCGATCTCGTAACGCTACCTGATGCGGACAGAAACTGCACGCAGCTGTTTCATATTCCATGTTGGTGCGGTCTTTCAAGCGGTGGTACGCGCCGGCTATATCCTCTATTTATGGCTTATTTTACGGAGAGGCGTTCGGGTCGTCGACGATCGCTTCGTCGTTACAAGCGAACGGACCGAACATCACGTTCTTCGCAGCTGCTCTAAAACACGCGCCGGCTACCACTTTTCGCCTCAGCTCGAATCAACTGCCTCCGCAAGTATTCGTACTCAGTGAGCAAATACCAGTTTGAAGTCTGAGAGAAGGTGATACTGCTCATGTTCAGTGAAGAGCCCCGGTATTTACTTCTTACCTTGCTGTTCAAATGGATTATCCGTTAATGAGACGCCTTCGCACTATACGACGGCAATTCATAAGCGGGGCGTAATCGATCGGAATATTGGTGACGGAAGAATTTTAGTTATAGTATATGGCTGTTAAGAATCCAGCTAATTAGTTAGTTACATGTTCCATACATATTTTGAACGATCGTTTTATCGAAAGATGAGGAACCCAAATTACATAAGATTAGTGTTAACATTAATGAATACATTATTAATTTTAGTCCCACTCGGGCAACTTCAGCTTTTCTTTCTTTTTTTTTTTCATACTGAAATATTTTCTGAGCCACTGATAGCTTTAACAATGAAGAAGCTGATGTGAAGTTTTTGACCTTTAGTTAATGCGGTAAAGCCCACATTTAGAGTGGGTGCGGCTTTGGAAGTTATTGGACCTGGAAAATCTCTCTACTATTCGTTACTACACAAACAAGAAATAAACATCCATTGCGAAAACCATTGAAAAGCTAATGAATCCTCAGCGACCAAAGAACTAGGGTAGGCAGTTATGATATCCATGACGAATAACGTGAAAAGAGACTATTGATCCGGGCACCATACTTGCAGAGCTTGGTATCAGCTGGAAAGGGGACGAGCATATCAAAAGAGTTACAACACTTCTTATTGTATACACGAGATCCTTTTCATTACAGTTTGCGTATGCAGCTCTAGAAGATAATGCTCCAGTTCTTGAAGTACAGAACTTGATATGCCTTACTCTTTGTATTGTAATTTCATACAAAACCGTCTCGCACTGTGTCTCCCAATTTATATACCTCTACATGAGTGGCACAAATATAATACTGAAACCAGTTCAAACTGCTAGTTTACTGTAAGCAAGCGCAATTTATTTTAATTTCATTACGCATTTCGGAGGGTTAAATCCTAATCGTTAGGGGGACTTACGTCAGTTAATGTGGCATGTATATTAACGCATGTGCGATTTTTTGTTATCTAATTTACTGTCTCCAGTGATCACAAGCTCTTTTTTCTATCGCGTCTACACCACATACATTACATGCACTTTGTGTACACCGATGGCATTTTGGATGAAATCGCGAAAGCATTCCAGCTGCTCCATCAATCATTTTCTCACGTCTTCTTGCATACAGTTGTTGTCAAATAATTCCTTACACTGGTTATCTCTTCAACAGATGAAATACGTAAGTCATAAAATGTGACAACAGCGTTTCGAAATGGCTATACTTCACAGTATTCTAACATGACTCTAAGAACTCTGTTCGTATTGCTCGTATACGGTGCGAAAGATACTTTATCATGCTGTCATATGCAAAAGTAGTCAGCGGCAGGCACAGATACATATTGCCGGCATGTTGGGAGCACCGTAAAGTTTATTCGATAGACAGCTGAAGCTCTGAAGGTTAGCTGACCTTCCAAATTAACTTTGGTGAATAATGTACACTATTTCAAACGAAGTAGATGGACTTTATTATTAAGTTTTCCACTACGCCAACTCCTTTTTTTTTTATAACGTGATTAACACCCAGTTCTTTATGGAATCTCTCTCTCTCACTTTTTGTCGCACAAACGTAGATTAAAATGTTGTATAATCACAGACTCTTCTATGAAACATTAGGAGCTGTAGAGCAGCAATAATTTCAGTTTCTGTTTGAAATTTACTTTATCTGCTAGACCCTTAAAGTCATTGACTAAACGGTCAACGTTTTTGTAACTGAATGCATAGCAACTTTCTGAAAGGCTGAGTAACAGAGTGAGCCCTTTAATCATCTAGCATTATATTTAAGGATGATACTGTTGTGTACGCCCTGTTATTAACTGTTTTACCGAACTGCGTTAGGAAGTAAAAGTAAACTGGCATTATGAGCATCTATTTAAGGAGCTGTCTGTAATAGGTTCTAGACAGAACACCACATTTTATACTTATTACATGTTTCAGTGGAAGGAACAGATTCTTTCTCAACGAGCAGATATACCACAATATTACAACATGCAGTATTATTGATTGCTAGTAGCTAAATTAAAATGTTCAGTGACAGTCCATTTGCACAGAATCAGTTTACAACGTTCAACAAAATTCCCTGCCTGTGATGTGCTCTGAAATCAAGAATCGGCAGCTTCTGAAAAAAGAAAAAAAAGTGTCTTTACAGTTTGAGAGTCACTCAATGTAAGTTGGGTATTTTCTTGTACCCCTCTGATATGTATTAGAATTAAGAATCAACTCTAACTGTGGATGTAAAAGCCGGCTGTATGGGATGGATTGTGAATGCTTTTTACCAGCAGGAAAACTGTTCTGGCCAAGAGAAGCAATTTTTCTAGTGTCGATAAGAATACTATGGGGTAACAATGCTAATCAATTTTCAAACGACGAAGTCCAGAAACGATACTCGGTTTGCTGCAAAGGGCATTTTGTGTCGACTTCGTGTGCTTGGCATCATCGAAGAGTCGGCGAGACTTTAAAGACGGTCTAAGCAATTACATCGCATTGCTTTCAAGAATTTCTGAATGAAGTGAACTCATCTTTGATTTTACCCTTTAACGCAGTTTCTGTAAAATAAGGTGGAAATATTTCTTTATCCTAATTCGCTCAAGATAATGTCGATATCGTTTTCATAAGAGATTCACATGCGGATTTTAGAGACGCTAATGGAGCGATTATTATTTCTGAAGAAAAATACCGTTGTAGGAATTAAGAACGATGGTGCTATTTCGTTTACATTTACTTTATACAAATTAAAATATGTTAATAGATCGACGTATGCAGTTAAAATGTATGGCGGCCATTACGTTTTCCTTTTCAGTGAATGAATATGTACGAGCTATATTCTGCTGTATGCCTCTCCAAGATATATTAATACTGTTTCACAGAAGGAAAGAACACATTACAATTGCTCGTCCGGAGGAAAATGAAAGGCAATTATATTATGGCCGAATTCCGAGATGCCACCCTGGAATGAAAGAGAATACCTCGCAGCGTGCCCCCGGTGCGCTGTGAGCAGTACGATGCATACAAATTACAGGAATGTGCCAAGGTAGGACAAACACTCCAGAAGTTGGCTTTGGACTTCCCGACAGTAAAAGATATTTATGTAGAGAGACCATTTCTAAGGGAAACAGGATGACGTAGGGGGCTGTACGGAGTTTCAACTTGACATTTTTAAAGTTTAATGTTGTTGACCTGTATCCCTTGCTTATTAGAGACGCAGCGGCAAGAAGGCAGAGTTGCCTTCTGAAGTTATTAGGTGCTCTACGTTCAGGTCGTATTCATACCTAGCAAAGGACCGAGTCTGTTACTGTGAACAGACTGACTACATTTATAATGTTCATTTGAGAACTGGTCCGGTTCTCAGTTTTGGCCTCAGCTACTTTACTGCAGAAATTTGCTGCTGTTCTCTTCTTCATACTGGCCCTTGTATTGTTGGATGACACCTTTAACTTCTGCTTCTCAAAGTCACAAATGAAACTGAGCTACTTTAAAACTTCTTTTCTTTGAAACTATGAGAATGGACAAGCGATTCAAAATGTACTACACTGCATAATTGATCCTTAATACTACGATACAGCAGTATTTACTAAATGATCCAGTAAGAACGCGCAGCTGGATAGGGCATTGAATGAAACGACAGAAAAAGGGGTATAGCATTTCGATAAGTTTAAAGACTTAAACAAAGTAATTATACTTTCGAAACAATGCAGAATGCATGTGAAAACGATTTCTCATTTAATTTTCCCTATTGTTTGGTTTTACCGAAAAAGCGGATCACTAGGGGACAAAAATAACCATTTATACCAGTCTACCTTTCCTTTCGTTACCTTCGTCAATATTCAGCCAGTATGTAATAATTAAAATTGATTGTTTGGAGAAATGTGTTAGCATTCTGTGGAGATTCAACCCACATCGAAAATATACTTTCCGAAAGGAAAGCTAGGTAAGTTCTTTTTTCAAACTATTTCTTCATACTTCCTGATACTGTATACTATCACGACATTAGATGTATACCTTAGATATTTCGAAGATGGTAAGGCTAAATCCAAGAACCTCTTAGCAAACGGAAATACGTCAGATCTAATACACTGACTTGCTGTTGAGTAAGATATTAATGTAGGTTAATTTATACAAAGAAGAAAGCAGCAACCAGCCACTATTAATACTGCTATTTATTTAGGTAAATAGCGCCGTTACCGGTTTCGAACTGGCAAGTTCATCATCAGACGGCTGTTCACATGATTTTCAAGATACACTTTACATTATCATCTGTTTTCGATTTTTATTATTCCACTGTGGCGAAGTATTTTTGGTGTGTTGTTGCCGTCGAAAATTCCGCTCGATTTTGTTGCGAAGTTGCAGGATTGTATTTTTTGCATATTCCTAAATATATCCAGCACTTACGTAACTTGTACATCACCATATTGTGCAAAGAACCAAACACACACACACACACACACACACACACACACACGCACACACACACACACACACACACACATACACACCAAAAAGAATTTGCCACATGTGTGGATATATTTAGGAGTATACGAAAAAGACAATCCTGCGATTTCGCAACAAAATCGAGCGGAATTTTCGACGGCAACAACACACCAAAAATACTTCGCTACAGTGGAATAATAAATATCTAAAACGGATGATAATGTAAAGCGTATCTTGAAAATCATGTGAACAGCGGTCTGATGATGAACTTGCCAGTTCGAAACCGGTAACGGTGCTAATTACCTAAATAAATAGCAGTATTAAAAGTGGCTGGTTGCTGTTTTCTTCTTTGTAAGAATTAACCTACATTAATTGTACACAGCCACGGTGTCACCATGTCAGTGGTAGACAAAATAGCATGAGTAAGATATGTTGACTCATCTGCTGCAAACTGAATTACTGATTTCACTTTCTGCTGGGAATGTACGTGGTCCGCTATTTGTAGAATTCTGATCCTTGAACGACTTCGTTCTTAAACTGTGTCATTATTTTAACCAAAGGTTAAATACTATGAGCAACCCTTATGCACGTAATGCGATTCAGCTTCAGTGCTAATAGCTTGCCCTTGTGGCAACGGAAAGCTCTAAACCGAATTCGGGAAATATCATTAAGCACTCTGACGACTGACTACATTATTTGTCAGTTACTCGATTTCTAAACGTACCTACAAGGATAATCCTAAAAATAATTACACACTACTATGGTACACCAAGTAACGTCTACTGAAAGCTGCACTAAACTACAAAGCGACAGAGATACATGGAACTTTTTTGCAACGCAGACAACAAGTCTCTGTAAACAAGCATCGGAACGTTCTACTAATATTTCAATTCGTCCGCGATAGTAATTCGCTTCTTGGTCACGGTATCATTCTGGAACAGCTGTGTTCATTGTCGAAAAATCTGCCCCCTCCCATCCTCCTTCCCCCAGATGTTTTCCTTGATATCATGGACATTGTTGTCAGTGGTTGATGCCGATGACCTTGCTTCCCGATCAGCATCATTCAAGTCTGTGCCACATTGGTCAAATTGTTGGCATCATTTCACTACGGCTAGACGTCACACGGCATTTGGTCCATGTACACTATGTGATCAAAAGTATCCCGACACACCAAAAACATACGTTTTTCATATTAGGTGCATTGTGCTGCCACCTACTGCCAGATACTCCATATCAGCGACCTCAGTACTCATTAGACATCGTGATTAGAGCAGAATGGGTCGGTCAGCGGAACCCATGGACTTGAACGTGGTCAAGTGATTGGGTGTCACTTGTGTCATACGTCTGTACGCGAGATTCCCACACTCCTAAGAATCCCTAGTTCCATTGTTTCCGATGTGACAGTGAAGTGGAAACGTGAAGGGACACGTACAGCACAAAAGCGTACAGACCGACCTCGTTTGTTGACTGATAGAGACCACCGACAATTAAAGAGTGTCGTAATGTGTGATAGGCAGATATTTATCCAGACTATCACACAGGAATTCCAAACTGCATCAGGATCCACTGCAAGTACTATGACAGTTAGGCGGGAGGTGAGATAACCTGGATTTCATGGTCGAGCTGCTGCTCAGAAACACACATCACGCCGGTAGATGCCAGACGACACCCCGCTTGGTGTAAGGAGCGTAAACAATGGACGACTGAACAGTGGAAAAACGTTGTGTGGAGTGACGAATCACGGTACACAATGTTGCAGTGTGACAGCAGGGTGTGGGTATGGCGAATGCCCAGTGAACGTCATGTGCCAGAGTGTGTAGTGCCAACAGTAAGATTCGGAGGCGGT
This sequence comes from Schistocerca americana, assembly GCF_021461395.2. Taxonomy (NCBI): domain Eukaryota; kingdom Metazoa; phylum Arthropoda; class Insecta; order Orthoptera; family Acrididae; genus Schistocerca; species Schistocerca americana. The sequence goes on from NC_060130.1 coordinate 455,924,300, forward strand.
GGTTTTATGGTGTCTTCGTGTTTTACATGTGGAGGAGTCTCGGACCCCTTGTTGTTTTGGGTGTCACTATCACAGCACAGGCTTACATTGATGTTTTAAGCAACTTCTAGTTTCACAGTGCTGAAGAGCAATTTGGGGACGGCGATTGCACCTATTCATAATGCACGGCCTGTGACGACAATAACATCCCTGTAATGGGCTGGCCTGCACAGAGTCCAGACCTGAATCCTATAAAACACCTTTCGGATGTATTGGAATGCCGACTTCATGCCAGGCCTAACCGACCAACATCGATACCTATCCTCAGTGCAGCACTCCGTGAAGAATGGGCTGCCATTCCCCAAGAAACTTTCCAGCACCTGAGTGAACGTATGCCTTCGAGAGTGGAAGCTGACATCAAGACTAAGGGTGGGCCAACACCATATTGAACTCCAGCATTACCGATGGATGGCGCCACGAAATTTTAAGTCATTTTCAGCAATGTGTCCGGATACTTTTCATCACATAATGTACCTCCAGATTGCCGCGATGGATCTACATGGAACTAACAAGTTTTATCCACAGAAACGATACTGTTCCACGTACTTCAACTCTGGAGTACGTTTTAAGTCTTCACTCAATTTCAGTTACATACTGCTATACATTGTTTACCCGTACCAGAAATGCGTCTACAGGAAAACTGGAACATATGTACTCTCTTCTAACAGTGCGCCACTTTTATAACAAAGTGGTCTTAGCGTAGGACGACATGTGTACCTTACTGTATGAAGTAGCTGATTGCACTGTCAACAGATTAAGGAAGTCAGTCTCAAGATAAGCGACACAGAACAACTATTTCATTCATGGTTTTCATAATGCGAGTTGATTCTGTGTAAGGATAAAAAAACCGTTATCGATTTATTACTTGGTCATCTTGTATCCCTTCTTGGTGAGCGTGATAGTTAAATCCACAAGACGCTATCTGATCAAAACTATCCGTCTAACAATTAACGGACATTAATACCTTCACCCTTCTCCTTTGAGACGGCTTGAACTCTGCTGGGGACACTTTCAGTGAGGTGTGTGAATGTTTGTGGAGGAATGGATGCCCATTCTTTCTGAGGAGCCGAAACTAGAGAAGTTAGTCCCGATGGACGCCAGATTCTGGAGGGAAAGCGACGTTCTCACTCATGCAGTACGTGTTCTCTTGGATTCAAGTCGAGACTCCGGGCAAACCAGTCCATTTCAGAAATTTATTGTCCACAGACGGTTGCCTCACAGACGCTGATGTATGACGGGGTGCACTGTATTGCTAATACGAACAATCGTCGGCTGCGAATGCTTCCTTTATTGCACGTAGCACAGAATATTGTAAAATGCATTCATAATTTTCCGCATTTCATTTTTTCTTATGTACCATATCGGAACCGCACCCTAACCACGGACAACTCCTGCATACTCCAACGCCACCTCTTGCGCCATTCACTATTGGCAGTACACGTGATGACAAGTAACCTTCTCCAGGCATTCTCCAAACCCAAATCCTTCCTTCGGATTTAACAGAGGCTATAGAATAAGTAGTTACTCCAAGTCACTTGTTTCCAGTCAACCAGTGTCCCGGAACGTCGCTCTTTACGCCATCTCAAGCGTCGCTCAGCATTGACTATAGATATGTGTGGCTGATGAGCAGATGCTGGTCCATTGCACCTCATTATTTTTAACTCACTACGCACCCCCATTTTGATACCTGGACTGTTGGTAGCACTTTCGAATTCTCGAGTGAATCCTTTCGGTGATTTCATTCGATTTTGTACAATCGTCTTTCGTAATGCTCGACGGTCGCTATCCATCATTAAATGAGGTCCACCTGGTCTTGATTTAGTTGTAGGTGTTCCCTAGCATTTCAAGTTCAAAATACCATCATCAACAACTGACATGCGCAGCTTTAAAATGCCCATGAGGGATTTGTTATGCACGTGGTATACAATGACTAGCCAACTTTCGAAGTCACTGAGCTTTCCTGACCGAAAAATTCTGCTTTTATTGCTTCTCTGCCATCAATTCAGTACTCCACACCTCCATTTATACTCGTAGATCCGCCTGTCGTGACATTTAGTAGTCGATTACGCTTTACGTACTCGTGCCCCGATAGTTTTAATCAAATAGTGTATTTAGGTACCAGCACCAGAATTCAAGTTGTGATGTCTGCGAAGTTTAGTTCTTTCGGCGTTTATCTGTTGTTTTCATAGCAATCAGCAGCACACAATTATTTTTTTTTATCCAGTTGCCGTACGCTTATATATCGGCGGTCATTTTTGCTTTGATATCAAGTTGTGAAACAATGTTGAGCTTACATAACTGAATTTTCAACAGTGATTGTTACATTTTGGCTAATTCCTGTCTGTCATTTCAGAATGCTGCATGATTTTAGAAATGCAGAGTATTGCTATATGGAAACACAGCTCCTTCTTCTAGAGAATACTGTAACGGTATTTTTAAATCGAAGAGTGCCGTATTCAAGAGCAGTTAGGTGACGCTTTTTCCGTAGCTAACATTTCCAGGAAGTTCGGTGAGTAGAAATGCTCATGGTTCTGGAAACTTTCATCCATTTCTTCCGAATTGCTTCAGTACTGATTACAAAACGATGTAACACTTGGACTTTAAAGTTATTTCGGTTATGAAAGAATCGTCTTATCTACATGCATTGAAAGTCAAGTGTTGCTTTAAAAAAAGTTATTGCCTTTCGAATGTCATCTATATACACGATCAACGAAATTTAGAAACATGTGTGTGGCCTATTAAAGAAAGACGCCCAGATGGAAATATAAACCTCCAAACCAGAATGATGATTTGAGGGGCAACCAGTCAAAATGTGTATTGTCCACCTATGGACCAAACTGAGTTCGCTATAGTTTCCCTTGGTATTTTATGTGCTCTACATGACCCACCAATCAGATTGCATTTATCTGTATATTTTAACACCGAAAAGTAGTCTTGAAATTGAGCTGTTAAAACAAATCCTTTATTGTCAACATGAATGAAAGAATCAGAATGTATAATGTGCATCATTTACGATTCAGTTTGCTTTTGTTTCATCTATTTCGGCAGTACTGTCAAGTTTAGCTTTTCTCAATGCTTGCGGATGTTCAAAGCTTTAGTCGGCATTGTTGCCTTCTGGTATTGTTTGACGCTGTTTTAGAAAAATCGTTATTGTTAGTATTGCGTAGCAGCAGTATTCTGTTGTGTTTTTTGTGCACTGCATCCAATGGATTTAGGAGACGAAACTGTAACTGTAGGGGAGGAGCGTAAAAGATCGTGAAAAAACAAAAAGAATGAAGAACTAATGAAAAAGAGAAGTTGAAACTGAAATCAGGTAAATCTTCTGTTTATATCTTCTTATTAGAAAAATAGAGTTTGTTTCCTTAGCATTCATCAGTAAAAAATGGACGCTAAATAGCACTGTTTTTTTTTTCTTTTTGTCCTAGATATTGTGGTAATGATTCTCATTTAATGTATTTTGATCCTCCCTGCCAACATAGAGAGGGTCGTTCTAATTGCTCCTCTATCCCAGTAAACATTCTATGTATAACCAAAAGAAATTAGTGATGTACACTGTTGTAGTTGGCAGGAGAGCCAACACCGTGTTACTAGAGGATGCCGAAAGGCACGCGTTTTAGCTCACGCAGGCTGGCGTGAGGTCTGGAACAGGACAAGGAAATTAAAATTTAGAAAAAACGGACGTAGCTGGTGGAATACTTAACTTTAATCCATTAATGGTGAACGTCGCTCTTGACGGTACATGATTCAGTATCAATAGTAACTGGTAATGGCGCCTTGCTAGGTCGTAGCAAATGACGTAGCTGAAGGCTATGCTAACTATCGTCTCGTCAAATGAGAGCGTATTTTGTCAGTGAACCATCGCTAGCAAAGTCGGTTGTACAACTGGGGCGAGTGCTAGAAAGTCCCTCTGGACCTGCCGTGTGGCGGCGCTCGGTCTGCAATCACTGATAGTGGCGACACGCGGGTCCGACGTATACTAACGGATCGCGGCCGATTTAAAGGCTACCACCTAGCAAGTGTGGTGTCTGGCGGTGACACCACATACACCAAATAAAAAACATGGCTATCCAAAAATATTGTATCTTCTGGGTTTAAGCAGTCCAAAGTGTCGGTGCATTCGCGGAGGAAGTGTCAAAGTAAAAAACAACAGCTGTCACTGTGATGATTTAATACAGATTCTCACTATTTTTCATTTCAATTTTTCTTCTTAATGAAGTGTATCTTTGTACTGACTCTAAACAGGAAATGATCCAACATACTCAGGAACACTTGCAGATAATTTTCCAACGTACTAATCTAAACAAAGAACATTATTATTTCACAAAGTTAAGTAAGTAATTATCTCATGCTAACATGAGTTTTTGTAAATTTGCAACTGAAATCAGGGGTTGAGAAAATTCCTGTATGTGCAACATTGTTTCGGAAACTCTTTGGTTTTGGGAAAGCAAGATAAAATACCATTGCGAAATGAACTGCATCTAGAAGAGGACTAACAGATAAAAGATGGGGTCATCGTAAGATTGCGAAGTATGAAACTAAACGAAAGCATCTGGTGCAATTCTTATCAAAACTGAAAGACCCCGAAAGTAATTCGAATAGAAACAAAAGATAAAGAGTTTATATCTCATGTGAATTAAATATAAACAAGATTCTAAAATATTACAACATCTCAGCAACAACTGATGTCAAAATTAAAAAATCATTCTTCAGCAGAATTTTCAACTCCAGTTTCAATTCGGGTTTTGGGTTCCCTACCAGTGATAGACGCAGTTATTGCCTTAGAATGCAGCATGAAATTCCCAAGTGCTGTAGATACAAATCAGAAGAAGAAGATAATGACTGAATCTAGTGTTCATACCTTGGTAGCTCGACATTTTCGTAAATTAATGAGGCAGTCGTCACATGGAAATAAAATATCTGCATTTGACTTACAGCAAGTCCAGCCTCTGTCAAAACCGAATATAGGACAGCCATACTAAGCCCGACAAATTGCATCACATAGCTTCTGTGTAACAAATATAGAAAAAACACACCCTTTTTTCTGTGTACGGAATGAAGCTGAAGTTGGAAGAGGACCACAAGAAATTGCATCATCCATAGCAGATTTTCTTTCTAAAATACGCTTTGATCGGACTACCACAACTCCCACTCTCTTTGCTGATGAGTGTAGTGGCCAGAATAAAAATCAACATCCGATTGACGCTGTTACATTCTGATTAGTTAAATCTTCTCCACTATATATAAGGGATGTATATCAATATTTTCCAGTTTGAGGACATTGCTTTTTACCTGTAGACAGGGCCTTTGGACGAGTTGAGACTATACAGTGCCAAATTCCAGAAATTTTTCATCCGGAGAAGTATGTACAGATCTGTAATGAAGATGGGGACACGGGAGTAGTTGGAAAAGGCTGAGAGATTAAGAACTATAAAGAACTCTCAAAGGAATGGGAAAAGATAGATGGTACCAGTGAAGTAAAAAGAATAATTTTGAAAATGTCAAAACTGAGGAGTCTCAGTTATCAGGATACAAAATTAAAAATACATATTCATTATTACTTCGATGACCCTTCTAAATCGTTCACAACATTGGCAAAACGTGAAAATAAGATGTTCTCTGCTACTGAAAGACCTATACTAGCGTTGTCAAGCGTGATGAAGGAAGAGAAAAGGGAAGATGTGAAGAAACTCCTCACATTAAGATTCGGCACGCAAAGAAGATGAACAACTTAATTTTTTTTTCACGGACATTAGAGGTTCCATGCAGCAGATTCATTCCAGAAGATATCGAATGTGATTGTTTACAAGAAGAACTAGGAATGGACAAAATTTAGTTCATTCTGCCTGTAACAAATTACTGTATTGAACACTTTTTTATGTAATTTAAGGCTCTGTATCATTCCTTCAAGTAAATATTAATGTTACATTGTTCTAAGTCTTATAATTAATGTAAAGCAATTGAAAGTTACTGTAAGTTGATAATTATTTTCAGGTGTTAAAGTTCGAGTGAATTAATGAAGATTTTATAATGAAAACTCATGTAATGTGGTAGGTGACCGATCGAAACGTATAATGTCCAAAACATAAACTGATTTTATAGTCATCCTGAATTAACTGTGAAAACAGCACTATGTTCCATTGAATAGTATAGTAGACATCAGTTTTTCGTTTTTCCTGAAAAATTTGAATCAACCGACATTATACGTTTTGATTAGTTATTCCTCATTTCATTTCTATACTGTCATATAAACATCTTATTTTTTATGTTAAAAAAGAGAAACCAAGTAATCCATTGCCTTCCAGAGAGGTGATACTAGAGAGGTGGTAGAGGATATGAAAATAATACGACAACAGAACTTGTAACATACGCAACATATGACAGAGTGGGATACAGTATAAGTGTAATGAACTCAGACTACTGTGAAAATATTAACGACAAAAGGGTTATTATTCATAGAAGCTACCAAGAATTGAAATGTGTATTCCAATGTAAAGTGGCAAAAAAATGCGTTAGTGAGATCCTTCTATGGGCCTTCGAGGTAGCTTAAACTTGAGAAAACCATTCACCCAATGTGAGTGTTGAGGTGAAGACGTTAAACTCACAACACGCATCTACCCAAAACGGAAGTGACATATTTACGAGATTTTGCCATATTTAGCTGTTTTGTATTATAACCTGCAGTATGCCGTTACAAGGTAACGGTGCATCGAAGATGCATCACAAACACACCACCCTTGTCATTAAATGTCAGTTAATGACGCCTTCAACATATGCCATGATACCCAAGATAATAAACTGACATCCAATTCCTATGGTGTAATGTAATGGGTATCGTACCATATTGCGATTCCCAAGGAAGAATGTTCGTAGTTACGCGTCCTGCTATGTGCAAGTAATAAAATTTCTTCATTGTAGCGTTGTTAGCACTTTCTGGGCCTTTCTTACGAATGTAATATAAGCATGTGCTTCAATATTCACGGTTATTTATATTTCCATCTGATAAGAAAACAAAGAATGAAACAAATATTTGGCTGTTTATTTCCCAATATGCGGCGATTTCCAGAGCGTGGTTGTGCAGGAACCTAAGAGGAGAGTTTAAATTGTTGTGAGTGAACCGAGCAGCAGTAATAGTCATATTCTTCCTTGTCACAAATATTTCGCTGTTTATTTAGGAATACTTTCCAATTTCCGAGTATGTAGTTAGGCAGGTACCTAAGACTGCCGCTCATATTGATGCGAGTGAAACGAGCAGCAATGACATTTATATTTCCTCGCATGTGATAAATATCGTACGGCTAAAATTAAAGTGCAGCTAACCACGGAGGTCCAATGTGGGCTCTAATTATGGTGCGGTTGCGAAACTTGGTAGATATGCTTATGTGTTGGTGGGGAACCGATTTATGCTGGAACGAAGAATTAGTTCCAATTCTGGCGACGCAGTGCAAATCTGGTATTGTAAACTTTTTGTGTAACGGTACGACATCCACACGTCACTTGACAAACCATAATGTGAGTGAACAGTATTGCTATCGAGAAGAGAGACCGTGCGCTGTTGGTGAAATAGTTTAATGTGAACGGCAGCAATTACAGCGCTGGACTGAAAGCGTCATATTCTGAGGAGACGCCCGATGTCACTGAATGGTTTACAGAAGACAGTGATCAAATTCGAAAACCTGGGGTGGGTTGGTATGGCAGCTGGAAGAGGAATTCATCCAATCTCAGTGGAAGTTACTGATGAAGTACTGTCGCTGTAACTACCCCACGTAGCGCTATTGCTCGTACAGTATCAAGAGAATTGGGCATCCCATGGTCAACAGGACGGATCGTTTTGCGATTTGTTTGACAATGCTCCCCATACGGGGTCCAGACGGTGCAGCAACTGAAACCCCATTATCCGCAGCAACGTTCTGAATATGGTCTTTGGTTCCCGGCACGAATCGAAGTTGATGACATGTAGCTGGTCAATATTTTATGGACTGGCGAGGAGTATTTTACACTACATTTCCGTTCTTCTTTGAGGAGAATACGCACAGATAGTCTGTCACATTTACCGTGACATCCGCCGGCCGCGGTGGCCGAGCGGTTTTCGGCGCTTCAGTCCGGAACCGCGCTACTGCTATGGTCGCAGGTTCGAATCCTGCCTCGGGCATGGATGTGTGTAATGTCCTTAGCTTAGTTAAGTTTAAGCAGTTCTAAGTTCTAGGGGACTGATGACCTCAGATGTTAAGTCCCACAGTGCTCAGAGCCATTTGGACCGTGACATCTGCACGTTATCGAGCTCTCCTTGTGCAGCATGTGATTCTTACTTCGGAAGAACGCAGCTGCGCGGAAACCACTGTTTTATTGACAAGAAGGGTAACACCTAATATCTTCCGCCCAGAGAAAGATCTGCTTAATGCAATTTTCCACCAAAGTGTCATCTCCAACGGTTCTCCCGATGCATGGCCACCAAGATCACCTGATTCTAATCCATGTGTCCTTTGCCTGAGGGGATATCTAAAATAACACGTTTACCATCTACACGTTCGGTCTCTGCCCGATCTGAAGGCCAGCTTACAGGAGCACGTCGCTCATACTCCACCAGATCTGCTGTTAGCAACTACCGATCACTTCGGTTTACGGATCCAGAATCTCGTCGAAATCTCCGGTGCTCATATTGAACATATAATGTAAGCGGTGGTGTACACTGAAATCAACATTATGCCTTTCTCACTTGTTTGCCTTTTTCTGCCAAGGTCCCGTTTCTAATCCATTACGTATCGAAATATTTCTAGAAGTCTTTCTTGCATGCACAGCACCAGATTGCTTCTGGTGGCGAAAACTGGAACTAATTTTTTACCAGCTTAAATCGGTTCGGCTTAAATGCATAAGAATATCAACCTAATTTTGCTGCCATGCGATCATTGATGCCCACACCTGACCTGTATAGTTGCTGAACTTGAACTATAACCACCCGGTATCTAGCTGCTCGTTTCCGAATACGTCGATGAACCAGAGGGTGTGGCTACGCAGGATCAGATGAGGATAGCTTAAATTACACCGAGTGAAACGAACAGTAGTGCCTTTTATATTCTGCGTTGTCACAAACATTAAGCTGTTTGAGAAGAGGAGCGGAGAGGAGGCTTTGCTAATGCACATGGTGAGGTGCTTCTTACATAACTTCCGTTTGTAGCAGATGCGTGTTGCATTTTTAACGTCTTGTGTGTAGAAGCACACACATAAACTAATGGCAGGATGGCCGTTGGTCGTCCGCTATATAAAGAGAACATAAAAGCAGCAACGATGCTTTTCAGATAAAGACGTTTGGGAAACTGAGGTAACCTATTATCTTGCGTTTTGCTGCAGCAGTGTATGTCAGAGACGTAGTGCATCTGTGAAAACGTATGTTCATATTCAAGAGGAGCAGAGCTGTAATCATGTATTGTATTTTCGCGAAAATACTGCAAGTAAACGCCAATATGTCTCTTCCTGCAAGATAGAATCATAATCATACTTTTCAAATATCATCTATCTAATGATCTTATAACTGGAGCTTAAGAACAAAAGGCTGTCGTGGAGAGACTATCGACATCGTTATGATGTCACACACAGTCATTATTTTAGTTCACAAATTGTGGTAAATTTGTAACTGACGATATAACGAGCGTAAAAGCAGGAAATGCTGTATAATATTTGTAGTTCCCAATCAGTAACATGTTCTTTGTCTTCGTACATTGTGTAATGTCTTACCGTCAGTCACAAAACTCATACAGATATTTGCGCGACAGATAACAGTTAATAAGGATCATTGAGTTAGTGCCGATAGAGAAAAAGAAATATTCGCTGTTATTATACGGGTGAATTTTTTTGCCATTCACTGACTTCATTGGAGTTAGTTCTTGCTGTCGTATTAGCGATTCTCCCTGGTGAGCTTAGTGTACGATTTATATGAATTAACTTGGTGCTTGAGCTCTGGTATTACCAACGCGACTGAAGGCTTGTAATCAAGTGAGCGACATGGTGTAGTGGTTAAGAGAGTGAGTTCTGCTGTTCAGAATCCTGGTTGGCAGCCCAAATTTATGTTTCCTTGGTTTCCATACATGACTTGCCGCGAATAGAGGAATAGTTTCTCCCAGTCGGCTGCAGTTGGCTTCTTTTCCTTTTCCTCATTCAACAGCGCAAGTCTCCTGTTAATACGCTGTTGAATCGGTAAACTTAATATCACCCCTTCACAGGCCATTCATTCCTCAAATCCTTAGTTCAGCTGCATGTCATTTTTCGACACCAACTAGGATATGGCTTGTATTAAGTAATTCATAACTCTTTTGCATCGTTGAAAAACTTCCTTGGTTTACTAACAAGAATGTATTTATTGCTAAGTATTCTAAATAACATGGTGTATAATATCATTAAGGATTGTAACAGCTGGAAGAACATCGAATTTTTCCAGCTATTTACGATCACGTTACGGAAGAAAAGTGACAGAACACGACTTAGGGGAAATGTGTTTATCCATTGGCAGTTACGGAAACTGCCAATAAAGAAAGTAACACTAAACATTGTGTAGAAAGTAGAAGGACTTGCTGTGTCTCGAAACCTATCCTTTCCACAGGACCCATCAAGGTATTCGCGTTGACCAGGGAAGGGAAGCAAGGAAATCTTGACAGCCAGACAGGTATTAGAGCCCAACTTCTTGTGTTAACTTTACCATTAATTATGCCACCTTGACAGATCTGTATATCAGGTCTGATATATTAATACTCGTGTTAATTCCGTAACCTAATGTTACTATTTTTCTGCAGTGTTGAAATCGATTGATAGCATTAACCTTTCTGATCTGCCAGTGTTCATTTAGCAGTAGTAAGCATAGACCAGTGCATGCAATGAAATTTACATCAACTTCTAAATTGCTACGGTGATTGAGCTTCTGCCTCTGTGTGTCACAGGTCAGTGTCGTTACGTCGACTGATTCATCAAATACCAAATTTAATAACATGTGCATATTAATAAACTGCCCACGCCTGTCCACAGTTGGACCAAGGAAACACATTTGTTTCCTCATAAAAGTTTAGAAGCCACAGCGGTGTACCGATAAACACAGAAATTCAATGTTGTGAACTTGAAACTAGATTGTTTCTCTATTTATTTGGTTTTTGTACTTATAACGGTACTATTTTCTCTCTCAAAGAGTTGATACTTGCTGCAACAGACGTGAGTGTATCCAAAGGCACGAAGATTTTGTTGTAGTTATGCACCTAACTTATTTCTCTCCATTAAAGAGAAACACGTCTTTCTCAGCTTCTTTCATGGCAGGCTGCACGCTTCCAAGCGTTGACAATACTATCAGCGTTCAGTTAAAGAGTAACAGTAACTTCTACTGTATATTGCATATATCGAAGAGATTCATTTACACCTCGTTGAAACTGTTGAAATATGATCACACTTAGCGTCAGCCAGACGAGTGGATATAGTGCAAGCTCTGTGGTGTGTGTCACAGTGCAACATATATGAGTTGGGCGGCTGATGGATTGGCCCTGACCTGGCTGACGGTGGTGCACAGTATGGTTGGGAAAAACCGACCGGTTAAAACTGATACGAGTATTTTAATTCTGAATAACTAGTATTTTTCGGTATCTGTTTGCTCTCCGTAAAAACAGGTGTTTTTTATTTATTACTGAGAACCGAATAAAAAAACTAAATATCAATTAGCCACAGGAACATTGCTAAAATTTCTCGTTTTTAAATAAAACTTCATTTTTAAAAGAGGAGTAATTTTTATTCGTAAAATTGGCATTGGTTTGAAATATTGTGTTGTTACAGAAAATGTGAAAAGTTATCAGTGCTATTTTAATAACAATGCTGACAGAAACGAGCAGCAAACCCATTGTACAAAAATTGATGCAGAATTGTTGACACAATAATGTCCTTGTTGCCATGTATCGTGGCTTAAGGTACACGTATACGTGCAGTGTGCAAGACTTGCCCCCACATGGTCTATACGACAATCTCTCGCTGTCGTCGCCAGAATCAGTTGTATTGTAAGATGGCATCACCCAAGTCTGGAAATATTTTTGGAAGTGGCGTAACAGTGATGCACAATGATACATTTGCTTTAAGAGATTAGGCTGGCCGAGGTGGGCGAGCGGTTCTAGGCGCTACAGTCTGGATCCGCGCTACCGCTACATTCGCAGGTTCGAATCCTGACTCGGGCATGGGTGGTGTCCTTAGGTTAGTTAGGTCTAAATAGTTCTAAGTTCTAGCGGACTGATGACCTCAGAAGTTAAGTCCCATAGTGCCCAGAGCCATTTGAACCATTTTGAAACTTTAAGAGGTTAAAGACCTGTTTGCCATTTCCATGAAAAGAATATTAGGAAGGAATTTCTGGTAACAGTAACAAACTAAAGACTTAATAACAGTTCATTCGTAGCATACAGCAGATCGAGAAAGTAGCTAACCTGCTGCCCGTGTCTACATATTATGTCTCTATCTGCGTGTAGCCCTTGAAAACAGACAAATTAACACGAAAAACAGATTCCTTTAACCTTAGTTTTCACCATTTAGCACTGACTATTCGTAATGCCCAAATAGTGCTATGATCCCTGATTATATTTTTTTCAAAAAATTAGATTCGATAGGAGAATACTGGTGACTTCTTGTAGTATGTAACGACGTTTCCCTTTCCAAGAAAAGGAGCGAATGTTGGATGGAGTAAGTTTTCTTTTATTTACCCATTTAATTTAACATTTTGATTCTACGTATCTTTAAACTGAGGGTCAAAATTTCTCAATGTTGTTCGATTTCTTCATGTATAACAGGAAATAACAGGAAAATAACCCCGCAAATCGGGTATTTCCGAAACCGGTTATTCTGAGAGGTTCTAACACACAGATTAAATTGACGTCGAAAAAACCGATCTAACTTAAAACGGATTGTTTTAATTATAACCATAATCCCTAGTGCACAGCAACGTATGCCTAAATCTGCCAGGCCGTACCCACCAGCCCGGCCCATTGCGGTGGCAGCGGCGCGTGCGTGCATGAAGTCAGCTACCACTGATGCCCCAAGTGGCACGTACGGAAACGGGGAATTTTTAAAAATAAAGACGTAATTGTTCCTGTACTATTCATATTACTACACACACCACATAGTTTTATGAGCTTTGAGCAAGTCAGCTCAAAAACAAGTTAGTGTGATAAATCTCTAAACTGTGATGACAGCGGGGATGTCCCAGGAAGCCTGTAAGTTATCAGATTGCTATAAAAATACCCACACACGTCAGAAACAGCTTAGTAAAGACTTTTGTAGGTGAGCAGGGAAGTTCAGATGTTTACAACTTGTAGGGCGAAAAATATGTTGAAGTATCTATAGACTCGGGAAACTTCTTTTTCTTACAGACAGGCTTGAACCTGCCGGGGAACAAATAACTTTTGTCCAGACTGTGAACAGCAGCTGAAGCAGGCTCAGACTGGAGTGATGGTTGAGGAAACCCAGGAAATCTGACAACTGTGCAGGCTGTACTTGAATTCCAGGTTGGCCATTTTGGATTATATACTCAGCGCAAGTGACTTAATTTCACCAACAGGACAACGAATCATCTTAGATTTCTCGCCAATTTATGCTTAAGTCAATACCTGTACTTCCACACTGACATCATAGAAGTGTGAAAGAGATCCACAAGCTCAACTCGACTGTTTTGAATTTCCCTCATTTTTTTTTTATTTCCTGCATTGTTTAGAATATCCTGCAAGTTTTTCAGTTTGCCGTCATTTTGTATTTAGGGACGTTAGCCTACGTCAGAAGGGAGTGCGGAGGTGGGGGCGTGGGGGTGGGGGTGGGAATATCTGCAACGGTGCACTCAGCTGGCAACGCAGCGTTACATAGCAATGTTTAAATTTATCCTCCTCTATTTTTCTTTTTACTTACATTTGATAATAATAGTAATTACTAAAGGCTACACCAAAATTTAAAGGGAAGAATTTTACTCCATCCATAATGAGATTTGAAATAAACTCTTTAGTTTGTTCAACAACCAAAGTAAGGGACAACACTCGCAATGACACTTGTATGGAAGGTGGTGAGTTACTTAGAGAGGGAAGGCGAGAGTGAAGTAGCCGGAAGTTATATGGGCGTGGCGTTTGCGCGGGAACATAGAAAATGTCTCGATTGTTCTAGAAGGATCTCCGCGCAGGTAGACCTTTCGGTCAGCTGGAAAGCGCGAGGAACGGATATGCCGAAGAGGAATCCCGTATTGGTGTCCTATGCAACAGATCGAGATATGGCACAAGCACATAAAATAATTCCTGTATTTCTTAACCCTTCTGGATATCTAAGGAAGGTAACAGAGAACAATTCCTAGTGGATTAGATTCCTATGTTTCATTTCTTATGTTTTCATTCATTTTCAAAGGCGGCTACGTCTACTGTAACTCGCGAGCACAGAACAATATGTTCAGTGAAGGGGGCACCGACTAAGGTGTTGGCGCGGTCGATAGGTTGAGTCGCTAGCAGGCTGCCTGAGAGGCAAGTCACGTTGATGAACACTCTTCATAAATGTTTATTTTCTGGTGTAATACAATACTTTCGAAATACTATCGCTTTTCAGGCTCTGTTCCAAGTGTCCCAAAGAGTATTTGAGTATCGACAAGTTATTACGCAAATATTACACGCAGCAACGTGTACGAGAAGGAAATGGCTCTGAATGTGCGTACGAGTACCACTTCCTAATGAGACGATTATTAGAACGAAGGTAAGACCGCGTCCTCAAGTCAATATTCTGTCTCAACATCGTGGAAGTGTTTTCAGCGTATAATTTTACGCTTGCGAGATATCTGAAGGGTGTGTCTTCGAGGGTTAACCACGCAGATGGCCGACTGGTCGCGTGATGGAAGTATTGAATCCTGATAATTTATTCCGTTTATGATGGGTAGACGAGCTAGAATATACTTAAGAATCATTATTGAAAGACCCATGTGGCAGTGTAAAATTGATTAATGCAAGTGGATTTTTTTTATATATTATATTTTCAGGTTGTAACTTCGTTAAAATACAAAACGCTTGTGATAGATTCCAATAGTTCCAGAAACGGTTAATGTGAGTAAAGATCATCTCCGCAGTGAGTTTGTGATTTGCGAGGAGAATTACTGTAACGAAAGTATCACATCAGGCACGTAAGGGAAGTTGTTTGTCGTGTTCTTTCGTCTTCAACAGTTGGTGCGAAACATAACTGTAACTGTTCAGTCCCTTGCTATTGCTACTGCTCTTTACTAGAGGACAAAAGGCCTTAGGTTTTCACGCTATTTCTGTTCTGTAATTTTTATTCACAGCTAACCAACCCTACTTGCCAGGCGACATCAGTATCGTTACCATTTGGATTATCACAATGTGTACCTACGAGAACGGTTTAGCAGGGGTGTCCTTGAGTGCCTTTTCGGCGAGAGGGTGACACATTTGGGTTAGCGGCGATCGCAGTATTTCAGAAACGTGAGATAGCCTTAGGTATCCCACCCACCCCAGGTAAATTAACAAAGCGGCACCTTTGCACTCAAGTAACTGGTCACTGTTCTCCAAGCGATACGATTCAAACACATTTACATTTAAGTTATGAAATTGAAATTAATGTTGTACCAGTTACTGAAATAATCAGGTACGAGTACATTTCACAATCCTCCACTGTGCCCGATAAGTTCAAAATGCTCGTTCTCTCCTATCCTACACAGTAGGTCGTCGGTAAGTTGAGGATAATACTTCGAGAAAAGTCCTTTTCAAGGGCTGTTCAAAATGGCTCTGAGCACTATGGGACTTAACATCTATGGTCATCAGTCCCCTAGAACTTAGAACTACTTAAACCTAACTAACCTAAGGACAGCACACAACACCCAGCCATCACGAGGCAGAGAAAATCCCTGACCCCGCCGGGAATCGAACCCGGGAACCCGGGCGTGGGAAGCGAGAACGCTGCCGCACGACCACGAGATGCGGGCTCAAGGGCTGTTGTATCGTCATTAAATACCATGGACCAGTAAGAAGATACAGAAAGGACACAAAACAAAAACAGTCCGGTTACTGCTGTAAATAATGTGATGTGGGACTGTATATTGTGCCACCATTAATAATAAACCATACAGAAAAGCCTTCTGAAATGTGCTTCCTTGTGCTTTTAGCTAGTTTTAGGTACTACAGCAGTAAAGAACAGTTAAAATACAATTTCTTTTAAGAACTTATTGGTGACGATATATACCGAAGAGCCTGCAATGACAAAGTCTCAGCGCTGCAGGCATCTTCCCCAGCAAGGAGGGCAATACTGTGTGGAGCGTCCGACCGCACTCTGATGAATGCTCTGTGGCGCACCAAGGGTAAAAGGGTTAAGCTGTTGTTACTAGGTGCGAGTTGTTTACGTTAATAAAAGACTTACAGTAATTTCCAATAATTACTTTTTTCTGAAAGGATCTAATCCAGAGTTCTAGAGTAAATCCTTTCAGAAAAACAGTAATTCTTATCTGTATGTTGAGGATATTTTCTATTAAGACCTTACCTTCCCAGTACCATTTACAGGACCAATAAATTTGTATTAGGAATAATGAGTCACCTACTGCCTCGATGTCCTCTAAGTTTATTTTCCATTTCAGTGGAACATTTACGTAAAGGAAGCACGTCGTTCTAGGTCGGTCACTTCTCTGCGCTGAGCGCAGAAACGTAGCAGCGAGCAGGTGGTCGGCGCAGCTGATGGTGCGGTCGGCCGTGTGGCCATTCGCACGGGAATGCAGCGCGGCGTTCCACGGTCGCACCACTTCATTCCAGTAAATGATGCAGCTCGAATGGCGCGCCGGCCCAGGCACGCGTTTAACGATAAAGGTGCTCGGAGGTTGGGGAGCAGTTCGCTGATACCGTGTGCCCTGCTATTCTCAGACTGTGCTGCCTGCTGCCTTAACTGCTCACTTCTTGTTTAGTCATGCCTCTGTGCTTCTTATTGAACATTTACGCGTGGCTGAGTTCACGTTGCTAAAATAGATTTTTTCCATCTCCCATACTTTTCAGACTGCGTCTCCTGCAAATGTGCGGCGAGCAACATTTTGAAAATGTTCCGAAAATTTTTACTGTTAGATCGCTTGGTTCCTGTCTAGTTTGGTCACATTTGGCGCTAGTTATCAACGGAAAGCATCTTTTCACGCATTATGAGATTCTATTGCTGTGAAGCGTAGTTAGCTTTTTTTCGTGGGCATCATATTACAACCTACGTGCTACGAAAATACGAGTCTTGGAGGCAGTGGTGCATCATGTAAGTATAGTAAGGTAGGTAGCTTTTGGTTGGTTTTATAGTAATTAAATTTTGGGAAATGACAGTTGATGTTTTAAAAAAATTATCATTTGTAGATTTGGAATTCAGTCCATTTCGGTACCTATTACAAGAGTGAAGCTACTTTTTACTGTTACACTGCACAGAGGCTCAGGTAAACTGGTGCTTAAAAGTGAGTGGCACAAGTATCAAAACAATTCCATTAGTGTATGTGGTTTCACATATCTTCTTTTCACAATCCGTATGAACTACCGAAACCAAAGAGAACTGTGAAATGGGTAAAACATTTTTAAAAAATTTCATTCACAATACGCCAACAAAAACATTTGTGGCAATAAACTTCTTTTCTCCAGAGCATTAGATCCAGTAAATTTAAGAATTAAGTGACACGCATTAAAGAACAAGATTAGACACAGAGAAGGTGCTTAAATATATCGGAGTATAAGAAAAACGTTTTCAATTCTGCAAGAGGTACTTTCACAAAACTATAATTCGACTGACCTCTTCTTGGTGGGAACAACAGCCGCGATAAACTCAAAGAACGACATCAATTCCACCAAGCTATTTGATTAAAAAGGTACTTCATTAAGCACTACTGGCAAGTTTCGAGAGAGTACTCATTTTCAAGTGCACCTGCAAAACATTATAACACAATATAACTAAATAAAAGGTAAATACATTAGCGTCCCTACAGCCGCACACTTTGATTACTTAGAAATTTACATGGACATAGTTTCCTCGTAATTTTATTCTAAACATTATGTGTCATGTACAGTTACTCATCGCATGTTCGTAAAGGGTAAGAATTCGGGAATTAGTATCTAACAATTCCGCAGGTACACCTGTTTGCTACCCAGACGCATATTTGAGTTTGCACAGGTCTCATCTTGAACTCAGCTTTCAGGCTGGGCACGCGCATAATGGTAACAAATTACTGCTCGAACAAAGTTAATGTAAGACTTCGCCCCTTATTTCATCCTAAAGCACCATAAGGATTCGAAGCTGTACCATTTCCAACCGTAGAGGAGACTCTTACTAACTGAACTTGAAAATTACCTGTTGCAGCTACCAACAAGTCCTACGTTCGCAGATGCGTGGCTTACAACGTCACAGTAAAATTGTATCTAGAACTGGTTCAAAGGTATTTTTACCCTCATCGTTCATATTAAGTATGGGCACATGAGACCTTGCCGTGGTATTCATACGTACAACTGATTTGCTATAAACTTGGACGTGAAACAAAATAGATCATATTGGTGCTCTACTCTCCACGGGAATCGGGAAGACAGACGATCGTGATTGTTATGAAATTAGAAAATGGAATTCCAGACTAATTCTTAATGTTCCAATATCTTTAAAATACACAATCAGAGACGTAATGTAATTTACGAGATGCTTAGTACTAGCGGTAAACAGCTGCACTGTTGCAAGCTCACATTAATCGTATGTATAATTGTGTGATAACCGTCACTTGCGGACTATATGGAGCCGAAGCCTCACACACATTTATTCCTCAAATGGATAAGACAGGAAGGGTGTTAATTACAAATAGTGCCCAACAAATTCTGCTAGGAAAGCATCCTGACGAAACCACAGACTTTCACAAAAGGTAATCATACACTCCTGCCCCCATGAACCATGGACCTTGCCGTTGGTGGGGAGGTTTGCGTGCCTCAGCGATACAGATGGCCGTACCGTAGGTGCAACCACAACGGAGGGGTATCTGTTGAGAGGCCAGAGAACGTTTGGTTCCTGAAGAGGGGCAGCAGCCTTTTCAGTAGTTGCAGGGGCAACAGTCTGGATAATTGACTGATCTGGCCTTGCAACACTAACCAAAACGGCCTCGCTGTGCTGGTACTGCGAACGGCTGAAAGCAATGGGAAACTACAGCCGTAATATTTCCGAGGGCATGCAGCTTTACTGTATGGTTAAATGATGATGGCGTCCTCTTGGGTAAAATATTCCGGAGGTAAAATAGTCCCTCATTCGGATCTCCGGGAGGGGACTACTCAAGAGGACGTCGTTATCAGGAGTAAGAAAACTGGCGTTCTACGGATCGGAGCGTGGAATGTCAGATCCCTTAATTGGGCAGGTAGGTTAGAAAATTTAAAAAGGGAAATGGATAGGTTGAAGTTAGATATAGTGGGAATTAGTGAAGTTCGGCGGCAGGAGGAGCAAGACTTTTGGTCAGGTGAATACAGGATTATAAATACAAAATCAAAAAGGGGTACTGCAGGAATAGGCTTAATAATGAATTCAAAAATAGGAGTGCGGGTATGCTACTACCAACAGCATAGTGAGCGCATTATTGTGGCCAAGATAGACACGAAACCCATGCCCTCTACAGTAGTACAAGTTTATATGCCAACTAGCTCTGCAGATGATGAAGAAATTGATGAAATGTATGATGAGATAAAAGAAATTATTCGGGTAGTGAAGGGAACGAAAATTTAATAGTCATGGGTGACTGGAATACGACAGTAGGAAAAGGGAGAGAAGGAAACATAGTGGGTCAATATGGAGTGGGGGAGAGAAATGAAAGAGGACGCCGTCTGGTAGAATTTTGCGCAGAGTATAACTTAATTATAGCTAACACTTGGTTCAAGAATCATAAAAAAAGGTTGTATACATGGAAGAATCCTGGAGATACTAGAGGGTATCAGTTAAATTATATGATGGTAAGACAGAGATTTAGGAACCAGATTTTAAATTGTAAGACATTTCCAGGGGCAGATATGGACTCGGACCACAATCTATTGGTTATGAACTGTAGATTAAAACTGAATAAACTGCAAAATGGTGGGAATTTAAGGAGATGGGACGTGGATAAACTGACTATACTAGAGGTTGTAATGTGTATCAGGGAGAGCATAAGGCAACAATTGACGGGAATGGGGCAAAGAAATACAGTAGAAGAAGAATGGGTAGCTCTGAGGGATGAAGTAGTGAAGGTAACAGAGGATCAAGTGGGTAAAAAGACGAGGGCTAGTAGAAGTCCTTGGGTAACAGAGGAAAAATTTAATTTATTTGATGAAAGGAGAATATATAAAAACGCAGTAAATGAAGCAGGCAAAAAGGAATACAAGCGTCTCCAAAATGAGATCGACAGGAAGTGCAAAATGGCTAAACAGGGATGGCTAGAGGACAAACGTAAGGAGGTAGAGACTTATCACACTAGGGGTATGATAGATATTGCCTACAGGAGAAATAAAGAGACCTTTGGAGAAAAGAGAGCCACTTGTATGAATATCAAGAGCTCAGGTGGAAACCCAGTTCTAAGCAAAGAAGGGAAAGCAGAAAGGTGGAAGGAGTATATAGAGGGTCTATACAAGGGCGATGTACTTGAGGACAATATTATGGAAATGGAAGAGGATGTAGATGACGATGAAATGGGAGATACGATACTGCGTGAAGAGTTTGACAGAGCACTGAAAGACCTGAGTCGAAACAAGGCCCCGGGAGTAGACAATATTCCGTTGGAACTACTGACAGCCTTGGGAGAGCCAGTCCTGACAAAACACTACCATCTGGTGAGCAAGATGTATGAGACAGGCGAAATACCCTCAGACTTCGAGAAGAATATAATAATTCCAATCCCAAAGAAAGCAGGTGTTGACAGATGTGAAAATCACCAAACTATCAGTTTAATAAGTCACAGCTGCAAAATACTAACGCGAATTCTTTACAGACGAATGGAATAACTGGTAGAAGCCGACCTCGGTGAAGATCAGTTTGGATTCCGCAGAAATATTGGAACACGTGAGGCAATACTGACCCTACGACTTATCTTAGAAAATAGATTAAGGAAAGGCAAACCTACATTTCTAGCATTTGTAGACTTAGAGAAAGCTTTTGGCAATGTTGACTGAAATACTCTCTTTCAAATTCTAAAGGTGGCAGGGGTAAAATACAGGGAGCGAAAGGCTATTTACGATTTGTACAGAAACCAGATGACAGTTATAAAAGTCGAGGGGCATGAAATGGAAGCAGCGGTTGGGAAGGGAGTGAGACAGGGTTGTAACCTCTCCCCGATGCTATTCAATCTGTATATTGGGCAAGCAGTAAAATAAACAAAAGAAAAATTTGGAGTAGGTATTAAAGTCCATGGAGATGAAATAAAAACGTTGAGGTTCGCCGATGACATTGTAATTCTGTCAGAGACAGCAAACGACTGGGAAGAGTAGTTCAACGGAATGGACAGTGTCTTAATAGGAGGATATAAGATGAACATCAACAAAAGCAAATCGAGGATGATGGAATGTAGTCGAATTAAGTCGGGTGATACAGAGGGAATTAGATTAGGAAATGAGACATTTAAAGTAGTAAAGGAGTTTTGCTATTTGGGGAGCAAAATAACTGATAATGGTCGAAGTAGAGAGGATATAAAATATAGACTGGCAATGGCAAGGAAAGCGTTTCTGAAGAAGAGAAATTTGTTAACATCGAGTATAGATTTAAGTGTCAGGAATTCGTTTCTGAAAGTATTTGTATGGAGTGTAGCCATGTATGGAAGTGAAACATGGACGATAAATAGTTTAGACAGGAAGAGAATAGAAGCTTTCGAAATGTGGTGCTACAGAAGAATGCTGATGATTAGATGGGTAGATCACATAACTAATGAGGAAGTATTGAATAGAATTGGGGAGAAGAGGAATTTGTGGCACAACTTGACTAGAAGAAGGGACCGGTTGGTAGGACGTGTTCTGAGGCATCAAGGGATCACAAATTTAGCATTGGAGGGCAGCGCGGAGGGTAAAAATCGTAGAGGGAGACCAAGAGATGAATACACTAAGCAGATTCAGAAGGATGTATGTTGCAGTAAGTACTGGGAGATGAAGAAGCTTGCACAGGATAGAGTAGCATGGAGAGCTGCATCAAACCAGTCTCAGGACTGAAGACAACAACAACAAATCATACACTGATCGTCAAATGCATTTCATTATGCTTCTGTAACTGGTAATGTCTTATGTCCACACAAGAAACGATGCAAAGATACTGCAAACCAAACAATATGCAATGATAGCAGGAACAATGCTGACTCTCGTGAGAGTTGGCAGCCCTGGCGCCGGCTACGAGCGCTTTTCGCTTGCTGTTTTACGAGATAAGTACTTTAGCTAGTAATTAATCGTTTTTGCTGTATATTCTATAGTGTTTACGTGTATTAGTGTGAGATAGACGTGACAAATTGAAGGTTTCGGTTTTTATTCGCGTCTGATTAAGATTATCGAAGTGTTTGTTTAGGACAGTTTCGCGTGTACGCAAAACGTTTGTTTACATTTTTAACTGACGTTAAATACCCTGGATTCTCAATTACGTCTGCGCACAATACTCAGTATTTACGTTTATTAGTGTCATTTAGACGAGATACATTGAAGATAGCAGTTTTATACGTTTTATTAGGTAGTTTTTTTCGCTTGTACGTAAACGTTTGTTTACATTATAAATACGAGGGTTAATCAGTTTAAGTTAGTGTATAATACTCAGTATTCACGTTTATTAGTGCCATTTAGACTAGATACATTGAACGTAGCAGTCTGTATACGTTTTATTAGAAAAGTGATACTGACAGTGAATACTTACCTCACTTGAATACGTTTGACTAGTGCAACATGCCACCGTTAGCAGATCAAAATGTAAAATACGTGGTAAATTAGTGTTACGCTACAATATCTGAGTATATCAGTGTTACAAAACAGCTTCTAAGCCCTTCTTACGTACGGTTTAGTTAGCAGAAAGCTACAACTCACCTCGCCGTCTGCTTAAATTCCTTATCTTGTTGCGGGCTTTAGTCATCGTGCACTGTAAGCCCATCGGTTCCTCTAAAGTAGAGTTTGTATTTGTGCTTTACAGTCTGAACTCTCATTGTTAGCTAAAGGTTATGTTTTGTACCTAGATCTGTCAGTGTTCAATACTCAGTATTTACGTTTATTAGTGTCATTTAGACTCGGTACATTTAAGATAGCAATTTTTTAGTTTAAGTAGGTCATTTTCGCTTGTACGTAAATGCTTCATTACATTATAAATACGAGGGATAATCAGTAGTTGTAGCTTACTGCAGGTTTTGTTTAATTCTTTAATAATACGCACTAGATAGCCCATAGCAGTTTACTGCAGGTCACTGTCTTACTCTTTAGTATTCACTAGATAGCCCCTAGCAGGAAAATAAGCACCAAATCTAGCTTCTACCATACATTTATATTGTTTTTCATTGGTGAGTGTCCTTTCTACCAACTAGAGTGTGGCTGTTAACCTTGACGGCAATAGGTTTCCTTAAGTTTCTTATAGTAAATGTTATTAGCTAGATGGATAGGGACTGTGTCTCTTGTGTGCGGATGCAGGAGGAGTTGGCCACAGTCCAAACGCAGCTGGACGTTTTGTTGGCCACAGTCAACAAGCTCCAGAGTGCCACCTTAAGGTGCAGTGGGGATGGGATGCCAGGGGCAGCCTCTGCAGTACTAGATGTGCAAGGGGGGGTGGGGTGGGAGAGGGGGTGTGTCAGAGCTCTCTGTCACGGAGCCGACCTCAGGTGCGACTGAGCCCGCTGGCCCACTCTCACCTCAGTGCGGGTGGCAGACTGTGTCGAGGTCTCGAGACCAAGGCGAAGGCTGCATGGGGGACGCAGGCTCCTGCCAATCCCGTGCACTTTGCTAATAGATTAAGTGTGGTATTTGATGCTGGGGGGAGAGGGTGAGCAGGACCGGAATGCACCTTCTGCCAGGATAGTGGTCGCTCCTTCAGCAAGGTCCGGACAGGCTCGTGGGTGTAGGGGTTTGTTAGTTATTGGGAGCTCCACTGTTAAGCGGGTCATGGAACCCCTCAGGAACATAGTGGCTAGGGCGGGGAAGAACTCCAACGTTCACTCGGTGTAGTAGCCGGGGGGGCCTTGTCCGGGATGTGGAAGAGGCTTTTCCGGCCGCTATCGAGCGTGCGGGGTGCTGCCAGCTGCAGATTGTTGCACTTGTCGGCACCAACGAAGCCTGTCGTCGGGGTTCCGAGGAAATCCTTGGGCCCTTTCGACAGCTGGCTAAATTGATGAAGGCGGCCTCCATCTCTCGAGTGGTGGATGCCAAGCTGACGATCTGCAGCATCCTACCCATGGTGGACCGGGGTCCTCTGGTTTTGAGTCGAGTGGAGAATCTAAACCAGAGGCTACGTCGACTCTGTGACGAAAATGGTTGTAGATTCCTCGACCTACGCTATGGGATGGAAGGTTGTAGGACGCCCCTCGATAGATCAGGGGTGCACTACACACAGGAAGCATCTACATGGGTAGCACAGTACTTCTGACCTGCACACGGTTTTTTTTTTTTTTGTGGATTACGCTACTCCCTACGGCAAACAAACCATTGGCCTGAAAAATTACCAGCTAGTGACACTGATGTGGGTGTGCCAACTGTAAAAATTTTTAGTTCACCTAAACAGGTCATTCCAAAGGATTTAAATATGATAAATCTCATGTTAGTAAATTGTGGAAGAGTCTATCGCAAGATCCCCGAGTTACTCTCAGAAATAAACAGTAGCAACGCCAATACCGTATTAGGTACCGAAAGCTGGTTCAAACCAGACATAAATAGCATTGAAATTTTGAACTCGAATCGGACAGTTTTAGGAAGGATACGACTTATGGCATGGCGGGTGGTGTGTTCATTGCAGTTAAAAGCTGTTTAAACGCAGTTGAGATCTATACTTAGTCGGACTGTGAAATAGTCTGTATAAAGCTGTCAATCAGACAAGGTTTGACCATTGTATTAGGATGTTTTCATAGACCACCAGCATCCGCAACAAACGTCGCAGAACATTTCGGGGAAAGTCTTGAGTACACAGGAAATAAATATCTAAACTATCCATTAGTTATAGGTGGAGACATCAATGAGGCATCCATTGACTGGGAAAATTACACGTTTATCACAGGGCGCAGAAACAAAGACTCGTGTGCCGGCCGGTGTGGCCGTGCGGTTTTAGGCGCTTCAGTCTAAAACCGCGTGACCGCTACGGTCGCAGGTTCGAATCCTGCCTCGGGCATGGATGTGTGTGATGTCCTTAGGTAAGTTAGGTTTAAGTAGTTCTAAGTTCTAGGGGACTGGTGACCACAGTTGTTAAGTCCCATAGTGCTCCGAGCCATTTGACCCAAAGACTCGTGTTAAGTTATTCTAGGAGTTTTCTCAACACACAACCTTGAGCAATTGGTAAGAAAACCAACTCGAGATGGGAACATATTAGATATCTTGGCCAGAAAAAGGCTTGTTCTTTTTGAGGCAGTTAACCTAGAAGAAGGTATTAGCGACCACAATGTCGTTGTTGCTTCTGTGTCGGTGGAAGTTGCAAAAATACTAAAGAAACAGCGTAGAGTTTTCTTATTTGGGAAAGCAAATAGCAGTATCGTTAATGAAAATCTTCATAGTTAGCTCCAAGCATTCACCGCGGGACACAAAGGTATTGAGCACCTTTGGTCGCTATTTAAAGGCATTGTCCAGAACGTGTGTGTATGTGCCTAGCAAAATTATAGGGGAGGGAAAGGATCCACATTGGTACAACAAAAAAATTGGGAAGTTACTGAGAAAGCAGGGAAGTTTGCACATTCGTTGTAAATGGAGTCACTGCCCCGCTGACAAACAGAAATTAATCGAAATGAAAGCCTGTGCCAAAATGTCAATGAGAGATTCTTTTAACAAATTTGAAAGCAATATTTTATCTCCAGATTCTAAAAATAGCCCCAAAAAATTTTGGTCGTACGTAAAATCTATGAGCGCTACAAAGAATTCTGTACCTTCTCTTGCTGACAGTACGGGTAATATAACGAATGATGAAAAACAGAAGGCCAAAATTCCACATCTAGCTTTCAAAAACTCGTTTACGGTAGAGGACTGCAGCACAATCCCCCCTTTCAGTTATCGAACAAACGCAAGGATAACTGACATAGTGTTTAGTGTACCTGGGATTGTAAAACAGTTAAGATAGTTAGACGCCAGGAAGGCAACTGGCCCAGACGATATCCCCGTAAGATTATATGTTGACTATGCTGCAAATATAGCTCCATTCTTATCCATCATCTTTCAGAGATCATTGGAACAGCGGAAAGTTCCACGGGACTGGAAGGAGACCCAGATCGTAGCAATCTATAAAAAGGGTAGAAAAATGGATGCACATATTTACAGGCCAATTTCACTGAGATCGATTTGTTGTAGAGTGTGAACATATTTTGTGTTCAGACATAATTTTTTAATTTAATCGTATGGCTGGGGGCCCCCCCTCCCGGAAGACCGTTCGCCAGGTGCCGGTCTTCCAATTTGACGCCATTTCGGCGACCTGAAGTCGATGAGGATGATAGAATGATGATGAAGATAGCACAACACCCAGTCCCTGGACGGAGAAAATTCCCTGACCCAGCCGGGAATCGAACTCGAGCCCAGAGGATTGACAATCTGTCACTCTGACCATTCAGTTACAGGGGGCGGACATCAGACATAATGAAATTTCTAGACTCTGAGAAGCTCATCTGCAGAAACCAGCATGGTTTTAGGAAACAGCGAACATGCGGGACACAGCTGGCCCTCTTTGTGCATGATACATAACAGGTTCTAGATACCGGCTCCCAGGTTGATGCCATATTTCTCGACTTTCGAAAGGCGCTCGACTCGGTTCCGCACTGTCGCTTGCTCCTAAAAGTGAGTGCTTACGATCTATCCGATGACATATGCGGTTGGATAAAAAGTTTTCTAACAGACAGAGAGCAGTATGTAGTCCTGAATGGGGAGACTGCAACAGAAACAATCGTAACTTCAGGTGTGCCCCAGGGCAGCGTAATAGGACCTCTGCTTTTTACGATTTACATAAACTATCTGGTTGATGGTATTGACAGCGGCATTAGACTGTTTGCCGATGATGCTGTAGTCTACAAGAAAGTCGAATCGCACGAAAGTTGTTAACAAATCAATGAGGATTTGCAGAAAATAAATGCTTAGTATAATGACTGCCAGTTATCTCTCAATATTAGTAAGTGGAACCTACTGCATATAACAAGGCGAAAATCCCCATTGATCTACGAGTACAATATAAATGCCCAGTCTTTGGATGCGATAACATCCGTCAAGTATCTGAGTGTGACTATTCGAAATGATCGCAAATGGAATGATCGGATTACACAAGTAACGAGCAAGGGAAACTCTAGATTGCGGCTTATTGGTAGAATCCTGAAGCGATGCAGTCCTTCAACAAAGGAAATTGCTTGCAAAACGTTAGTTCGTCCAGTCTTAGAGTACTGTTCGTCTGTATGGGACCCTTACCAGTGGGGTCTCATTCAAGAGATTCAGAAGGTCCAAAGAAGAGCGGCAAACTTCGTGACTGGTACATTTAGCAATCTCAAGAGCGTTACAAATCCCATAGAAAATTTGAAGTGGTACACACTTGCAGATAGACGACGCGCTAAACAGAAGGAGCTGTTCACTAAATTCCGATATCCAATCTTCACCGACGATGTAGAGCATATATTATTACCACCAACTTTCAAATCGTGCAATGCTCACCATTCATAGATAAGGGAAATTAGAGCTCGTACTGAGGCGTTCAGACAGTCGTTTTTCCCTCTCGCGATCCGTGAGTGGAACAGAGGGGATGGGGTGGGTTGGGGAAATATGACTTTGGCGTGAATTGTGCATTACACCAGACACCGTTTGGTGGCTTACCACAAATGGAATCAGTCACAATAAAGATGAGTTCAGAATTATCTGAAATGCGGACTTCAAGTATAAAATACTTCCAGTGACTGTATGGTCGTGGAACCACATTAAATCGTCACACACGTCGGTTATAATACGTGACAAATGATTGAAATACAACCGTTGTCACCTGCTTTCTTCATGCCTAGAACAGAAAGAAACGTTAATGTACGGTACAACGAATTTTTTATCAAAAAAGTGCATTAACGTATAACATGACAAATATCGACAACACCGCAAGTGACAAATTGTATCTGTTAATAGTAAATAAATATGTCCAGGAATCGGTAAATAAAAGAGTTTCCTACCACTGAATCGAGTTACGTAATTTTGTCTATTATCGTCCACTCAAATGAATTATGATGTCCGTGAACACGTTTAACTGAGGGTAACGCGACAGTTTTTGCGTACTGACTGTAATTAATGTACGCAGACGACACTCAAATAACTGATGTGATAATAAAGTCACGTTATTCATATTCAGTTGAGCTTTTCGTAAATATTAAAACTTTGCGAAATAACACGGAGAACGATAACCAGTGTGGAAACTACAGAATCTGTTACATGTGCTCTCAGAGTGTCCTACGTAACCTAAACATTCCAAAGCTTGCAAGAACGATTCAGATATGATTTCGACAAGTTGTAAGGACGCGCAAGAAAATGATATTTTCTTTTGCACTGCTAAAGTTCTTAAGTCCGTTTCTCTACTGGGATATTAAACTAACATAGCTTTTAGTGGAATTGGTGATTTGTAGGAAAATTCGAGACTCGACGAAAAAAAATCTAATAATGTGACACACACTAATTTTTTTCATGAAACTCATGTTAGGATTTGAACTTCGATGCTGTGTAACAAGGGATAATGCAGCGTGGACACCACTTTACCACTTGTTTTATTCACAGCAAACGCTGAGTATAGTTCTGTGCAGACTGTGTGAAAGCCTTATGTCACTGCTTCAGTAGGTCCCTAAAATCAACAGAAAAAACTGGCTCTGAGCACTATGGGACTCAACTGCTGAGGTCATTAATCCTCTAGAACTTAGAACTAGTTATACCTAACTAACCTAAGGACATCACAAACATCCATGCCCGAGGCAGAATTCGAACCTGCGACCGTAGCGGTCTTGCGGTTCCAGACTGCAGCGCCTTTAACCGCACGGCCACTTCGGCCAGCCAAAATCAACAGATCTCCCGTTTCTAAAATAATATTTTCCGACGCTTTTCTGACAAGTCTCACTGTTATAATCTCTGCCAAAACGAACATATTGTCATGAAAACGCAGACACAATGTGTACATGACATTAAGAGTAAAAATAAGTAAAACCATTCATATTTTTACTAGTATACCATATAAAACGCCTTAAGAGACAGTGCTGTGTCACATTATTACGTTCTTGACATTGGTTATCAACTGTGGCGGGCTACAGTTACAAAAACTAATGTATGGCTGTAGTGGCGTAGGAAACTAGAATTAAAAGCCGACGAACAGATTAATGGCAAAATCGTATCAGAAAAATTTTAAAAATAGTAGGAGCATACACCTTTAGAGAAAATTAAACATAACAGTCAAAAGTGTGTAAAGGAAAGTACATCAATGAATCAAGTGATTCATTTACTGGCTGATGGGAAGGGGAGGAAGAGAAACGCGGGGAACGTGTCGGGGTAGTGACAAACAAATCTTAACTCATAAAGACGAGACCCAGCAACATACAACATTGGCATATCGAACATTACAGGACAAGAAACCACATACGGTTATTTAGGGAGTGCAAGTTCATCAGAACGGGGAGAGGGAGGGAAGCTGCATCACATATGGGGAGAAGTATCTTTATTCACTTATGGCGCTGCTGCACTAACGTAAGTTTGCTGAACAGTGAAATATCGCAAAACTGATAGATAGTTCTTATATACTGTCAGAACAGGAGGTTACACAGGTAAATACCACCAGAATAGACTACAGGGGAGGGAGACATAGGGCATCGGTGAAAAATCTTTGTTGACTTATACGCTATTAAATCAACAGTAATACCATATCATACACAAACTTAAAGATAATTACAAAAATTCTAATAAAACGAAGAAGTAATGAGAAACTATAATGTTTAACATGCCTTACATTAAAGACCAGATAACCAAACATGTAATTTACCTGTAATTACCAGTTCTCTGATATAATCTGACTGAAAATAAGAGTTATTCATATGTACATAGGGGGTTTCAGTAGACAACTGCATGAAAACTGCGAGGCACACAAAAGAGAAACATGTCAGTGCACCAAATTTTATTTAAAATTAGAGGCACCCAGTATGGTTACCGTTTGTAATGCGGTAAACGTCCATATGATAGTCAGACTCTAGCCGTACACATCTCTACACGCCATGGTATATATTTGCGACCGCGTTAATTATTCTTCCTTTCAAGTCTGCCAAAACCCCATAAGAATAAACGGTACGGTGTTGACAAAGACGGCCATGGAGACCACTGAAGAAGAGGGGAGTCATGATGGGAAGCACATCCAGTCTAACGCTGATGCAGATAGTCACTGAGGTGATCATGAAAATCGGTAATAAAGTGAGGTGGTGCACTGTCTTGTTACAAACTGAAATCTCCACTGTCTTACTCTAAATGTGGCATAAGCCACTGTTGCAGTGTGCCCAGATACAGGAAACCATTCACAGTTTTCTCCACAAAGAAGACGACATGACACAAATGATGTTAACTTCAGGTTCATCACGAATGTATCACACAATCTCGTATGGATATTCTATGCCCAGAACACACACATTACGTTCATTCACCTTTCGAGACGTGAAATGTGTCACCGAAATCCAACTTCCAGGGACGATCATCTTTCTGTAGTAGGCGATGGTAGTCACTGCTAAATTCAGAACGAAGTCTGTTGTCCAGAATAGTCAGCATCTGTAACAACTGCAGCCGGTACTGTTTTACAGGCAAACGTTCGCATAGAATGCGCCAGACAGCTGACTGCGTCATCTGCATTTGTCTACTCGCATGTGCCCTTGATTTCGTCTGGCTACTGGTCCCAGCTTCTCCGCTGAAAGTCCCAGCTGGCTTCGTTTCTTTCTTCTCGTTCCACATGATTAGGATTTATCGTACACAATTATCCACGGAACATCAAACTAACTAACTAACAGAAGCTGACCGTCTCGCGGAGTGTGTTGTACCACCCACGGATTGCTTTGCCCGTTGGATCTTTTACATATTATTTGGTAGGAAATAATCGCTGAACTGTCACAGTGGACTACTATTTAGCGATTTTACGGACACAAAACGCATCTATCGTTCCATTATATGCCATGTCACGACACTCCTGACCCGCAGTGGTGTGCTCTATTCAGTGATATGTGTCATATTTTTCTGTGTGCCTTGTTTTCGCACAGTCGCCTTCTGGAACCCCAGAGGTACTAATGAATAACACTATACTACGGATTAAGTGGTTTTAGATTATATGTAAACTGAACTGTGAGTGGTTTTTACTCTTAATGTAACGTACACTCGGAGCTTGTATTATCATGTTGATCACGTTCATTTTGGCAGATACTGTGCCGATAGGCTATGCCCGAGACTCTTCATAAAGTATAATTTGTAAAAACATAAAGCGGTGATTTAAGTCGTGTTTAGAGGCTATATAATATCCGTTGTACGCCTGCACGGTTTTATGTCCCAACCTAAGTCCGTGCAAAGATAAGATGTAATAACATACAAATGTCATGCCGTTAAATCTATTTCATCAAGGTCTATTGTGCAGCCTTAGAACACGAACGATTTAGAGTTTAGCGGCTCGTCGAAAACGAGATAGTTATTAGAAGGAGAACAACTGGACAAGAATAGGCAGCATCCATCCCCAACTTTTCCAAGGGAGTGGCCGCGCGTGCGCTTCTTTAGAAATATTACGGAAAATGGTCTTGTCTAGAAAAATTACGGAAAATCCACACAGGGATGGCTTCTCCTGAATGTGATCCTACCGTTTTAAGCATTATACAATATCACTCGAGTAAATATTCGTATGGAAGCACATAATTATATTTTAAACAGGAAATGTGTTTGTTTGAACAACTCGATGCATAAAAATACAGTCTGTTACACGTAGAAAACAAATAACTCTGCCATTGGAGGTTTTGCTTTTCAACATGATACACGTACATAAACAAAGTATTAACTGTTAAATAAACAAGAGTCTCACAGTTACAAATAATGTTTTCAGTGAGTAAACAACACTGAAATTGTCTGCAGTACTTCAAATCACAACTAACGTCAGCATGAGATTCATAAATTTGCAAGTGTGTCTCATAAATTAACTAGCGTTGCTACTATTGAAGTACCTGCTAGGGGTGAAATATCATTTACAGACATTTTTCGGTTTTTTCTTACTCGTCCCTTCACCCCCCCCCCCTCCACCGCCCCAATTTATTGGTTTCATTAAAATAAGGCCGCCACACCGCAGCAATTTAACAGTATAACTTATCAGTCATTATCAGTTACATTTACAGATGAGATTTTAATAATTGTTTCCTCATACAAATCGAAAACTCTATAATAAAATGAAAGAGGAAAGAAAGATTAAGATCTCATCTCGTGGACGAAGCGGCCATTAGAGACGGAGCATTAGCTCAGGCTGACAAAGAATAACTGAGCTGCCCTTGTCAGAGTAACTATTCCAGTGTTAGTCTTAACTGATTTAGGGAAACCACTGCAAACGTAGATCTGGAGGCCCGTACTGGAATTTGAACAGCCGTCCTCCAAATTGGGACTCAATTGGCTTATCTTCCGCGCCACCTCACTCGCTGCAATGAAATACACTCACTGTCCACAACGACTACAAAGGATCCTTTAGTGCTGAAAGTCGTAGCTTATGCAACTCAAGATATGTTCCGAAGTGTATTTAATAACAGCAATGGCACATTAGCCCACAAGACAAAAAATTTGTGACCCCAGTGCACACGCAAAAATGAATAGTTAAGCTTATACAGAAGGCGCAGCGATTGAGTCACGTGCTCAACCGCTCGTGTACACTCTCTCTCTGTGAGCACAAGGAAGTAATGATCAGTGAGACATTTCTGTTCCAAACGGCCATTGTGCGTAAACATGGTTAAAGATAAGGACCTGTCAGTGTCAAGAAGGGACTACCGTGTTTAGTCGTGACCATGGCCACACGGTGTGTGAAATTCCTGCGTCATTCCAACCTGACAGCGAGAGAACGTTGCGATGGGAACTGCATGCAATGAAGATTTGGTAACAGTCGCCTAGCAAGAGGCACTTAGTCAAACAGGCACACCAAGTTGGGCGTCTACAGTGGACTAGAAATCATCGAACGTGGACAATAGCTGATTGGTGGGACGTAATGTAGTCTGACGGATCATATTTTGTGCATATTCAAATGATACACGTCGTCAAGTGTACCGAAGGCAGAATGAAGGATTTCATCCTGACTATGTGCTACGTCAGGTTCAAGCAGGAGGTAGCTCTGTTACATATTGGGAGTATTCATCTTATCATCAACTGAGCTCGCTCACTGAGGTGACGGCTAACCTGAACCTGCGTGTCTATTTAAACATTCTGAATAATCAGTCGTTGCCTTTGAGTCAACATCAGCATAATGGGTCAGCATGATGAGTATACTACTGATACCACTATTTCTCCAGACGACAAGAGCAAGTCTCACCGGATTGGAATAATATGTGACTGGATTGGTCAACACTCCCCCACCGCATGACATTTTGGTTGACCTACAAAATAATGCGCCTTGAACCTCGTAGAAAATGTGTATGATGTGTTGGAACAGAAGGTAGAACGCCGACATTATCATCTCCGCAATTTGGTGGAATTGTGCGATAAAATCCTCAGCGACTTACTTATCGTGGATGCGACGTACGTCATACACGCACAATCTTGTGAAATACCTTTCTAACCGAATCTAGGTGGTTATCAAATCCATGGAATTACACGTTATTAAGCAATGCTTGTAATGGTTTCCATAGAGGTGCCAATTTTTTTGTCCGGTGAGCTCATAAACAGAATGTAAACACAAGGCGCAAACATTACGAGACATGCAATGAAATTTCGGAATTTCCTACACGAAAACGGCGGATGTAATACTTATTTTTAACGACTGCCAACCAACTGTTTTTAATGTTAGTTAATATGGTTCTCAGAACTGAAAAAGTTCCCTCGGTAGTGACATGTTATTCAAAACATGTACCAGCCTCGTTTTAGAAGGATTAATAGCGTCCCTTATGCACATATCGGGCGCTCATTTGCATATCAGAGCTTTAAGCAATGACTCACTTGGAAACTCATTGTTCTGGAGTGCACGCTATGGAGAACAGGTATACCAGCACGTTAGAGAAATATTCTGCCTAAAAAAGGCCCTTCTGTAAACCAAATGTGGTAGTAGAAGCTATGTAGCGTAATTTTGTTATATCAGCAGCAGAAGCATCATTCAGAAAACGTTTCCTTAGTATTTTACGGCAAGTTATTGATTCAAAGCATGTACAATCGCTAAACATGATATATGTGATGAATTCCATAGGCTATTTGTACTTGCAGGTAAATCAATTGCTTAAAGTACTAATCGGCCTTCTGCAGTTATCATGGAAGACAGTACCTTGCCCCTGCCTCATACCAAGTTCGGGGTTTCTATATTTGTGTGGATGGGTATCCGTCATTGGAGATTTCTAATCACATTAGTCATTTTATGTGGCTCCCCTCATGTTTGTAGAGAGCGTTCCGCAGTTCGTAGACCTCTTAGATGCTTTCTATTACATCTGATTGCGTCCCCTATTCTTTCAGTGTTTTTTCCTGTTATGACCAACTCTATTATCCCTTTGCACACAATGTGACTTGTTGTTGTTGTGGTCTTCAGTCCTGAGACTGGTTTGATGCAGCTCTCCATGCTACTCTATCCTGTGCAAGCTTCTTCATCTCCCAGTACGTACTGCAACATACATCCTTCTGAATCTGCTTAGTGTATTCATCTCTTGGTCTCCCTCTGCGATTTTTACCCTCCACGCTGCCCTCCAATACTAAATTGGTGATCCCTTGATGCCTCAGAACATGTCCTACCAACCGATCCCTTCTTCTAGTCAAGTTGTGCCACAAACTCCTCTTCTCCCCAATCCTATTCAGTACCTCCTTATTAGTTATGTGATCTACCCATCTAATCATCAGCAATCTTCTGTAGCACCACATTTCGAAAGCTTCTATTCTCTTCTTGTCTAAACTATTTATCGTCCATGTTTCACTTCCATACATGGCTACACTCCATACAAATACTTTCAGAAACGACTTCCTGCCACTTAAATCTATACTCGATGTTAACAAATTTTTCTTCCTCAGAAACGCTTTCCTTGCCATTGCCAGTCTACATTTTATATCCTCTCTACTTCGACCATCATCAGTTATTTTGCTGCCCCAATAGCAAAACTCCTTTACTACTTTAAATGTCTCATTCCCTCATCTAATTCCCTCTGCATCACCCGAATTAATTCGATTACATTCCATTATCCTCGTTTTGCTTTTGTTGATGTTCATCTTATATCCTCCTTTTAAGACACTGTCCATTCCGTTCAACTGCTCTTCCCACTTTCCAGTCGTTTGCTGTCTCTGACAGAATTACAATGTCATCGGCGAACCTCAACGTTTTTATTTCTTCTCCATGGACTTTAATACCTACTCCAAATTTTTCTTTTGTTTCCTTTACTGCTTGCTCAATATACAGATTGATTAGCATCGGGGAGAGGCTACAACCCTGTCTCACTCACTTCCCAACCGCTGCTTCCCTTTCATGCCCCTTCGACTCTTATAACTGCCATCTGGTTTCTGTACAAATAGTAAATATCCTTTCGCTCACTGTATTTTAGCCCTGCCACCTTCAGAATTTGAAAGAGAGTATTCCAGTCAACATTGTCAAAAGCTTTCTCTAAGTCTACAAATGCTAGAAACGTAGGTTTGCCTTTCCTTAATCTTTCTTCTAAGATAAGTCGTAGGGTCAGTATTGGCTCACATGTTCCAACATTTCTACGGAATCGAAACTGATCTTCCCCGAGGTTGGCTTCTACCAGTTTTTCCATTCGTCTGTAAAGAATTCGCGTTAGTACTTTGCAGCTGTGACTTATCAAACTTATTAAATGCATCTGTCATCACCTGCTTTCATCGGGATTGGAATTACTATATTCTTCTTGAACTCTGCGGGAATTTCGCCTGTCTCATATATCTTGCTCACCAGATGGTAGAGTTTTGTCCGGACTGGCTCTCCCAAGGCTATCAGTAGTTCTAATGGAATGTTGTCTACTCCCGGGGCCTTGTTTCGACTTAGGTCTTTCAGTGCTCTGTCAAACTCTTCAGGCAGTATCAAATCTCCCATTTCATCTACCTCCTCTTCCATTTCCATAACATTGTCCTCAAGAAAATCGCCCCTGTATAGACCCTCTATATACTCCTATTCATTCCTCAAAGCTACCCACTCTTCTTCTACTGTATTTCTTTCCCCCATTCCTGTCAATTGTTTCCGTATGCTCTCCCTGAAACTCTGTACAACATCTGTTTCTTTCAGTTTATCCAGGTCCCATCTCCTTAAGTTCCCACCTTTTTGCAGTTTCTTCGGTTTTATTCATAACCAATAGATTGTGGTCAGAGTCCACATCTGCCCCTGGAAATGTCTTACAATTTAAAATCTGGTTCCTAGATCTCTGTCTCACCATTACATAATCTATCTGAAACCTTCTGGCATCTCCTGGGTTCTGCCATATATACAACCTTCTTTCATGATTCTTGAACCAATGTGACTTAAATGATCAATTTTTGGTTTTTGTGTAATGAGAGTAAAAACTCTAGATTTTTATTTAACAATCGCAAGACTTCTATAATCGTTATTCGTGCTGTCCGTGAGATTTTGAGTATTCGGCAGTATGTACACATTCAAAAACTGCCAAGGTTTTCTTGGTGTAAATGTTTTTTAAATTGGGTTTAGAGAATAGGTTTGAGTTCTGCCTTACAAAGCTAATTTTCAGATTACACGAAAGCGGAATCAAGCAGTTCTGTTTGACAATTTATATTCGTTTCTCACGCAAAGATTTTAGACAGCCATGTGGAAAGATATACAAACATCAAAAAAAGTTTTGCATCACCTTGGTTCCATAAGTCCCGGAACCTGTACAGAAAATTGGAATAGAGATGAATATAAACATCGTTTCCGCCATTTTTATTGCTAATGAAAACCACACATTGCATGTTGTACCACAATACAGCGAGACCTTCAGAGGTGGTGGTCCAGACTGTTGTGCGCAGCGGTACATCTAATACCAAGCAGCAAGTCCTCTTGGATTGATTCATGCCTTTATTCGTCGTGGAATACTATCTACAAGTTCATCAAGGCACTGTTGGTCCAAATTGTCCCACTCCTCAACGGCGATCCGACGTAGATCCCTCAGAGTGGTTCGTGGGTCACGTCGTTCATAAACAGCCCTTTTCAATCTATCCCAGGAGTGTTCGATAGGATTCATGGCTGGATAACATGTTGGCTATTTTTGTAGAGCTATGTCGTTATCCTGAAGGGAGTCAGTCACAAGATGTGCACTATGGGGGTGCGAATTGTCGTCCATGAAGACGAATGTCTCGCCAATAGACCCCTATGCTGCCGATATTTTTGCACTATCGGTCGGAGGATGTCATTCACTTATCGTATAGTCGTTACGGCACCTTCCATGACCACCATCGGCGTCGTCGGCCCCACATAATGCCACCCCAAAACAGCAGGGAACTTCCACCTTGCTGCACTCGCTGGACAGTGTGTCTAAGGCGTTTTTCTCCATGGAAATTGAAATGAGCATTTGGCGTCATTGGCCGGGAGGCCCCTCACGGAGCAGATCCGGCCGCCTTGGTGCAGGTCTTATTACATTCGACGCCACAATGGGTGACCTGCACACCGGATGGGGATGAAAAGATTATGAAGACAACACAACACTCAGTCCATGAGCGACCCAGCCGGGAATCGATCCCGAGCCCCTTAGGACGGCTGTCCGTAACGCTGACCATTCAGGTATCGGGGCGGACTATCTTCTCCGTGTCCGAACAACATCGCTTTGGTTCACTCCGAGACGCTTGGACTCTTCTCTTGTTGAGAGCCCTTCTTGGCACCAAGTAACAATACTTATTCGATCGAACCGCAGTATTGACCGTCTAGGCATGGTTGAACTACAGACAATACGAGCCGTGTACCTCCTTCCTGGTGGAATGACTGGAAATGATCAGCTGCCGCACCCCATTCGTCTAATAAGCGCTGCTCATGCATGGTTATTTACACCTTTGAGTGGGTTCAGTGACATCTCTGAACAGTCAAAGGGACTGATTCTGTGGTACAATATCCACAGTCAACGTCTATCTTCATGAGTTCTGGGTACGCAGGTGATGCAAATCTTTTTTTGGGGTGTGGTTAAATTTTTGTGCGAATTTTATATGTGAAATATTGCAAGACACAATGATATTAGCAAAACGCTCTGGAACTTGAGCTATATGTTTTGATCTATCAACTTTGATATGTGTGACAGGTTTTGGACAGATCGTCTTCTAAAGTTTCCAATGACATTTTATTTCATTACTAATATTTGTGGACCTTGGATTCTTCTAATCTTTATTTATCCGTTTATGAATTGTGATTAATTTACTCTGAGGGCCTTTTCAAATGATTTCTTATTCTAATTGGAACGGGCAAATGCCTTTTGACTCATAAAGGTTTTTGAATCACCGTTTGTGCCACGACTTTTGCTTCCCTTGTCCTTAAATCGTTTCCAAAGTCCCCTTGTAAATCACTAAGAACGTTTTCATATTTCCTATTCAGTCCTCCACGAGTAATAATAAGAACTGTTTTTACAGCATAATGCATGAGTCAAGAGCACTATATCTGTGTCGCTTCAAGTTCAGTTTATCTATGTATGTGATGCCATGTGAATAAGTCAGTGCCCTACCGATGACCCCACAGTGCAAGATGGGGAGAGCCATACACCTGTGTCTACCTCAAGACCAACCACGCATCAAGTCACAACCCACACCCTCACCCTCAGCTTCCCTCTCTATCGCCTCCACTCTCCCACTACACTCACTCTCCCTCCACAGCACTTCACAAACAAACATCGACGCAGTATTAAAACAAAACAGTCAGTCACAGTGTATAATTTACTTGGGCATTGATATAGCAATATAACCCCATAGCAGCCAACGTAGCTGTACTGAAAAGCACTGTAACGATATAAAAAATTTAACTGCACCATGTTCAAAACTACTTGTCAAATAATTACATACAGCCTGTACCTCGCAGTATTTTCACATCTAAAATTTCCGACCAACAGCCACATCTCCCACCTACACACACACACACACACACACACAGACACACACACAGACAAAGTTTATCCCATAAACTTAGAAGTTATGCACGCATCAGTGAACGTACAAAGTTCGAGATCAGTACCATAGGAGGATTAAGCCGCAACAGAGCCTCAGATATATTATTTTACATGTTTACGTTCTTCTTTGATGCTATCCAAGTGTAACAATCTTTTTCTCACTCCTCAAACATCTTCAAAAACTTTTCAGCATATACACTCCTGGAAATTGAAATAAGAACACCGTGAATTCATTGTCCCAGAAAGAGGAAACTTTATAGACACATTCTTGGGGTCAGATACATCACATGATCACACTGACAGAACCACAGGCACATAGACACAGGCAACAGAGCATGCAAAATGTCGGCACTAGTACAGTGTATATCTACCTTTCGCAGCAATGCAGGCTGCTATTCTCCCATGGAGACGATCGTAGAGATGCTGGATGTAGTCCTGTGGAACGGCTTGCCATGCCATTTCCACCTGGCGCCTCAGTTGGACCAGCGTTCGTGCTGGACGTGCAGACCGCGTGAGACGACGCTTCATCCAGTCCCAAACATGCTCAATGGGGGACAGATCCGGAGATCTTGCTGGAAAGGGTAGTTGACTTACACCTTCTAGAGCACGTTGGGTGGCACGGGATACATGCGGACGTGCATTGTCCTGTTGGAACAGCACGTTCCATTGCCGGTCTAGGAATGGTAGAACGATGGGTTCGATGACGGTTTGGATGTACCGTGCACTATTCAGTGTCCCCTCGACGATCACCAGTGGTGTACGGCCAGTGTAGGAGATCGCTCCCCACACCATGATGCCGGGTGTTGGCCCTGTGTGCCTCGGTCGTATGCAGTCCTGATTGTGGCGCTCACCTGCACGGCGCCAAACACGCATACGACCATCATTGGCACCAAGGCAGAAGCGACTCTCATCGCTGAAGACGACACGTCTCCATTCGTCCCTCCATTCACGCCTGTCGCGACACCACTGGAGGCGGGCTGCACGATGTTGGGGCGTGAGCGGAAGACGGCCTAACGGTGTGCGGGACCGTAGCCCAGCTTCATGGAGACGGTTGCGAATGGTCCTCGCCGATACCCCAGGAGCAACAGTGTCCCTAATTTGCTGGGAAGTGGCGGTGCGGTCCCCTACGGCATTGCGTAGGATCCTACGGTCTTGGCGTGCATCCGTGCGTCGCTGCGGTCCGGTCCCAGGTCGACGGGCACGTGCACCTTCCGCCGACCACTGGCGACAACATCGATGTACTGTGGAGACCTCACGCCCCACGTGTTGAGCAATTCGGCGGTACGTCCACCCGGCCTCCCGCATGCCCACTATACGCCCTCGCTCAAAGTCCGTCAACTGCACATACGGTTCACGTCCACGCTGTCGCGGCATGCTACCAGTGTTAAAGACTGCGATGGAGCTCCGTATGCCACGGCAAACTGGCTGACACTGACGGCGGCGGTGCACAAATGCTGCGCAGCTAGCGCCATACGGCGGCCAACACCGCGGTTCCTGGTGTGTCCGCTGTGCCGTGCGTGTGATCATTGCTTGTACAGCCCTCTCGCAGTGTCCGGAGCAAGTATGGTGGGTCTGACACACCGGTGTCAATGTGTTCTTTTTTCCATTTCCAGGAGTGTATATAACGTGCCAAGAAAATAACATGCTAAACAGGAAGGTAAACTTTATAATTCGGGCTAATTTAGACAATCTAGCAATACAACCCTGATGCTGCTTATAATTTCAGTAAAAAGATATTAGCTAAATTGATATGCAAAGAAGTAAAACACACAAAGAAACAGTCAGTTTCAATTATGAAAAGCTACTGGAAGACCCAATGCATCCTCGGATTAAATATTTCCAGATATAAATTCTTCCATGACTCTTAACATACACTCTTGTCAATGATATGTTGAAATCTAAAATACGATATTTATAGGGTGTTGGCATTTAAGGCAGAAGATGAGCTATTGGTGGTGGTTCATACAAGAAATTGATATCACACAAAGGTTTTACACATTTTCAGTAGTGCTTAACTTTATCAAGCACCATTGTCAGGCAGACGACAATAATGCGCCATGCTCTGGACTAGAAAATGTAGTCGATGTTATTAACAGCCTAATAGTGGTTTCCTTTTCCATTTGAAGTAGACATACTATAGGTTAACTTAAAACTAGCATTCAAGGAATGCTGCAGTATTTATAGTCGGGACTATTCCGATGCTCTTAAACGTCTGCAGACCCATTTGCTGTATCAACTACTAAATAACACCAAGATCTAATAAAAGAAAATGTGCTGTACGCACACACACACACACAACATAGGCAAATGACAGACTAACTGACAAAATAAGATATTGTGAAGGAAGGAACAAAGTGTTTTGATGAGTTTTTTTTATTGCGATGTAGGACATAAAGTTCATATTTTACTAATGCACTAGGAGAACTTCAGCTATGATTGCATTCATCACAACGAAATCGAAGGTGGTGCTAGAACAAGACAAATATTGAACATGATGGTACAAGTTGATTGAGATGACAAGTCCACACCTCAAATATACATCTTTGCCACTGAAATATACTTGTTTATCATAATAAGTAATGACTTAGAGTACAAATCACATGCAAGTTGCTTATTGTAATGCACAAATATAGATACAGATTTGGGTGGGAATAGGCTGAACTTTGAAGAAAAAATAAATTGTGTTATTTTTCAAAATAAGTAATACCCAAAGTAAGAACCACATGTGGCTCTGTTGCCATAAACTAGTTGTTGTATAATATTTAAAAGATACACATAGTTTGCACCTTGGCACTACTGAGAAAACTCGTGGTTAAAGAACACTTATTGACAATCAAAATTTGGTTATTTTACCATGCTTTGGAACCACAGTAGACAATCAAACTAAATATTTCCACTTCTTAGAAGTCCATATTAGTTATTTAAATACCTGCGGCTCTCTTATTGACTCTATTTAAATAAATTATTCGTTTGTAGATGACCATATTCTGAGGTTTGCACGAAACAAAACATTCATGAAAATACGGTAAAACAGCCTCTATAACAATGGAAAACACACATGAACGCTACTGCTGATGGAACATAGAGGTGAAAGTGCATTTTTGATGAGAATCAGCCAAGTTAACAATGTTACTCCCATGACATTTGCACTGACAATAGCATATTCTCACGCAAAAAATTTTCAGCTATTTCATCATCCATCTATATATCATACCATCGATGAAGTGTGTTTAGTGTAGCAATGTGATTAGAATGTCTGTCACAAGCAAATGCTGTTCGCTTATTTATCAAATGGCGACTGACCTACAAAGACCTCAGGCCAGGTGGAGCCTTAGGAATATGTATCACCCAGCACCATCATCTTATCCAGTGTTGCTTCAATTGGCCACTTAGCAAGGGTGCAGCTCAATTAAGTACGTTCACCATTATTTATTCATCACTTCATTTCTCTAAGTAAGACTCAATGTGCTCATATCCAGCTTACCATTCTGCACTTGGGTCATTCACTTTATTTTCTGTAGTTATCGTAAACTTCAAGCAATTATCGATGTTTCTCAAAAGTCCTTCTGAACAGGTCAGACACTATTGCATTATCATGTGAATTATTGTGTACCACTTTTGAAGCTAGCAAGAAAACTAAGCGCTCCGCCATTTCATTTGAATTAGTAAAATTGTGAACTTCAGGTGTATTTTGGTTCTCTCCCATTTCAACGCGTTTGCCATCATGTCTCAGTTATGATCTACCGCTTTTATTTAACACATGTTTAATAGTTTGTGTATATTTATAGCATTTTTTTCTGTTTCATCTTTGATTATGAGCATTGACAGATCCAAGAATTTTCTTTTATTACTCTTCTTCAACGCCATCAAGATGTGTTCTCATCATATTCTTCTTCTCTGCTTTCTGCTTTCATAAAAAGGGGAAGTCCGTGTAATTTGGACTACATAAAGTGCATCATTGATAAATCTTGACTGAGTGAAACTTAGCTTGGGTAATGATGGTGAAAAAGAATTTTGTTACTTTATGGAAATATTCTTGTGACGATAGCAAACAGTTGAAATTATCGTGTCGTTTGGACTTCATCCGTGTAATTTAGACCACATAATCGTGTAAATTATGCTACATGATACTAACCCATCCATACATAATACATACAGAAAATTGAACTAGAAAACATAACAATTCAGTATCAAATGATAACAGCAAACACAGATCACAAAAATAGAAACTGTCATTTGTTATTTCAGCACAGTTTTCTTGCGACCATCCTTAACGTTTATCACACTGAATCCATCCCTCCTGAAACGATCCTACACACCAAAGACAAAGAGTCTCATTACTATCTGAAGACCCTGTAACTTCAATCATTGTTTTCGGTTCTGCAAACAGCCGTCGCTTATTTGCGCTACGTTT
Organism: Schistocerca americana; assembly: GCF_021461395.2. Classification (NCBI taxonomy): domain Eukaryota; kingdom Metazoa; phylum Arthropoda; class Insecta; order Orthoptera; family Acrididae; genus Schistocerca; species Schistocerca americana. The sequence goes on from NC_060130.1 coordinate 455,968,159, forward strand.
TGTCGATTGCGTCATTACTAACGTTGCCTTATGAGGAGCTCCACTTAGAATTATTCCAGATGCTGTGCCACTCTTATGACGTTTGTTCTTGAACCATCAACAATGGTTGATGGAAGAGGACTAACATTGTTTACTGGAAAATAGTCATGAAATGTATTCGTCGTGTCTGTGGAGTCTGAGGATGTACGCAGTAGGTGTGTAGTTGAATGAGAAGGTCTGTACACTTCATTCTCATCCGTTTGAGGTTCAGGCTGGTCGGTAACACGTGAGGGAGCAGAGTCACCTTCGGTAAAAACATTTCTGTACACTGTCCATAATCCACGTACTCGGAAACCATCTATCGCTGTTTCCATAGTCACTGCCCTAGGGAAAGCTACTCTCCCTAAGGACACTCTGTTGTCAGTCGTCTCTCAGGATTCTCCCTTAGTTCTGGTTGCTATTGCTGACTCAAAGTATAAATAAAGCGATTTGAAGAAAGCTATGTCCAAAGGCTGCATGCGGTGTGTGCAATGGGATGGCAGTGATAACAGGATCATCCCATTTTTTTCGAGCAATTTCTATAGCGGCTAGACTTTGGGTGTGGCTACTGTGTCCATCAAGTGTCAACTAGACTTCTGTTTCTGGAGAAGGCTTGACAACAGATACAAAGTGCGTCATACATCGACAGAACGTTAACGCATTCATCCATCCCTTTTCTCGGCAGCAACATGTTGCTCCAGGAGGTGCTACAAATGAAAGAGATTCCTTCATTCTCTTCCTACGATAGATGAGCATCGATGGCACATAGGCCCCTGACGCACTGACGGCGTAGTCTCCTGTCACATATTTCCCTCGTTCACAATTTGTGATAGCTCAAACTTGTTGTTTCCCTGTTTTAGGAAGCACCTTTTCGGGTGTGCGAAATTTCGTCGATGTTGAATTTTCTTGTCGCTATGGTTTTATGTTCATACACAGTCTTCTCCAAGAAATCAAAAACTCTTATGGACTACTACATTGTTGAAGCCAGATACCCTAGCTTTGGATGTTAATTCCAGCTGTCGTAAGCTCTGTTAGGGATGCCGTCTCATTCCTTACCAGCCGATCTTTGGTCCCTTTTGAAGTGAGTATTGATTTCATGTACCTATGCTACTTCGAAAGCTGGTCTCATCACACCCCTCCTGGTCGCACCGAAAACAACGAAAAACTACTCTTTAAAAAGTAAACACGATAGCAATTTCAAATGGCTCTGAGCACTATGGGACTTAACATCTGTGGTCATCAGTCCCCTAGAACTTAGAACTACTTAAACCTAACTAACCTAAGGACAGTGGCCTTGCGGTTAAAGGCGCTGCAGTCTGGAACCGCAAGACCGCTACGGTCGCAGGTTCGAATCCTGCCTCGGGCATGGATGTTTGTGATGTCCTTAGTTTAGTTAGGTTGAACTAGTTCTAAGTTCTAGGGGACTAATGACCTCAGCAGTTGAGTCCCATAGTGCTCAGAGCCATTTGAACCATTTTAACCTAAGGACATCACACACATCCATGCCCGAGGCAGGATTCGAACCTGCGACCGGAGCAGTCGCGCGGTTCCGGACTGAGCGCCTAGAACCGCTAGACCACCGCGGCCGGCATAGCAATTTCAATGAATAACAGTGATTGTGGCAAGTTTAATTAAGCTTGGCATTAATTTAATTCTAATATATATTTTTGTAAGTGTTTAGTAAGGTAACTGAAATTACACATCGATAAAACGTGTTTACCATGTGTAGCAGATGCTGAACAAGGTCATTTTCGATTGCAGAAGGCATATCCATTGAACGGTTAATGCGATCGTCAGATGCAGTGGTCTTTCCGTGGAAAATGTATCTCTTGAGAGTCATTTTGCAAATATTGTACCTCACTGTCGACATATTAACACCATGCCCGTTGTACACTGCTGTTAAGGCTAATGCCAAGTTGTCATGTTTCCATTTTTTATATTTGGCTTCTGTTCTTCTGGCTTCCTAGTGGTCATCTGGAAAACATTACGAGTTGATAGACTGATGTATTATGTGGACCAGTGGACCAAATTACACACTCCAATGTGGTCAGAATTACAGAGAGAGAACAGCGCAACGAAGGTCGAAATATCATTACACCACCACAAAATATTTTAAATATGACGATGAAATTACTTACCTTACAGTTGTATTGAAAACAATGCAAAGTCATTTTGTGGTTTGAGCTAATAAAGTGGACAGTATATTACACTATTAGTCATCACAATTTATAACCAGCTGTTTGTAGTCAAGTGACTAAAGATGGCGGTGGCATATGTTTTGCGCGGCCGATCACAGTGTGTCTGTGAGTTGGTGCCGTCTATTATACTTACACCGAATTAAGGAATGGTCCGAATTACACGTTGGTCCAAATTACACGGACTTCCCCTACACCACTTTCTTTGGCTCCATACCCTTTATCCTGGTCTGTCTTCTTTCGGATTTTTCTCCTCTGGAAAAACCTCTCTAGATACTTTGTACTGATGTAGCTGGATTAGGGTTCGAAATTTGAAATTAACAGAATATCTCCTTTATGTGATGGTAAGAGACTAAATAAATAATGTATTAACGTTATATTTATTCACTGTGTTTGTTGTGGGTGATAGAAATAAATTTGAAATATAATTCATACTAGAATATTCACTCAGTTATTTTATATAAAATAAATTTTATTAGCTGTTTTAACCGGGATATTTTGTGTGAATATTATTACCAGTTGAATCAATTCTCATGTTTTGACAGAGTCGCTGTAGTGCCATGAATTCTATTCCGTAATTATTAGCAGTTTTCCTCAGTGAAGAACCAGTATTTTACTTCTTTTGCCACCTCACTTGTTTCTTTTGGTGCTCGTGACATTACCATTGTTACTGCGAAATGTTGAATGTTCTCTTGCTTACTAAGATGCGACCAACCTATGCAATGATATGGTTAAATTTATTTCAATGTATGGACAATGGAGAAGCCATAACCTGTTGCTTCTACCAATGAGTAACTCGTGAGCCCCCACGTGCATCAGCACAAATAAAAATAATTGAAGAAGCAACAAAAACATTGCTCATAGGGCCGCCTTAATGAATGGTTGGCTACGTTTCTCTCCAGGAGCAAACCAACGCTTCTGATGCACTAATCCAAAATAAATTCACTCAGAAGTTCAATAAATACACGCAGGAATAGGTGATGAAGTAACGTTCACCACTAAGAGCATTATGAAAAGAAGAGGAAGTATGTGTATAGAGAAAACGTAGGCAGTTACCATTATTGACTGATACTGTCTCTGCTTTCTATGTCAGATATGTTAGTTAACGAGCTGGCATGTCTCTGGGACTTGTTTGTGGATGCCGCTCTAGGTGGAGTATTGTTGATTCTCAACCAAGAACTGGTTTAGGAAAACTGCGGTAGAACTGATAGTGGCGGTTGCGTACAGACTGTATTCTGCAAGGCGATCAGCGGCTCCTCAGTGTAGACTTTTCTTGTAAAACCTGCTAGGTATTCCACCGGTAGAAATATTCGCAGGGGAATGTATTTTGTTGGTAACCAAATCCTGTCTGGTTTTAATTTATCTACCCTGTATTCTATCTCAGTGTTTCGTTTAACAAACTGTTCAATTTCTCTGTCACTACAGGTGTCACACAAAACTGGACTATTAGGCCACCATGCCCTCATTTTGTTTACACATATCAACAAGAGATGTCTTCGACCTTTTGAGGGAATCTAATGTATCCTTGTCTCACATTGAAACAGTGTGACCCATTAATAGCTCAAAGGACACTGAAGTTTTTCGGGAGTGTGACGCTAAAACCTCCCTCTAAGCCCCTCTGTAACCTCCATGCTGAGGATAGTTCCGCCAGAATTTAAGGCCATCGAAGAAAGCGTATCAAGTGAGTCCTGGAAAATAAGTCATTGACATATTTAACGTGCTATGACCATGTGTGCCATATATTTATAACGAGCCTCTTCTTCTTTATCTTTTCTTTCTTTCTTTTGCTTGTGCCTTTTTCCCGCAATGACGCAGGGTCGGAATGGTTAATCGGATTTGGCACTGTTAGATTAAGGGGTGGCCGGATGTCCTTCCTACCGCCACCCAGTACCCCCCAGAACGGAATTAGTGTACCCCAGCTGCCTGCAACTAGTGTAATCCATGGAATAATGTGAAAGTGTTCAGATGTCTGCGAGCCATGTAACTGAGGCGGGATGTGGGTTCAAATTCATATGGCTCTGAGAACTATGGGACTTAACATCTGAGGTCATCAGTCCCCTAGAACTTAGAACTACTTAAACCTAACTAACCTAAGGACATCACACACATCCATGCCCGAGGCAGGATTCGAACCTGCGAGCGTAGCGGTCGCGCGGTTCCAGACTGAACCGCCTAGAACCGTTCGGCCACCATGGCCGACCCGGGACGTGGGGACCACCCCGGTATTCACCTAGGGGGGTGTGGAAAACCGCCTAAAAACCACACCCAGGCTGGCCGGCACTCCCACCGTCGTCGTTAGTCCGCCGGGCCGATTGGATCTGGGGCTGGCGCGCCTACCCGAGTCCAGGAAGCAGTGCATTAGCGCTCTTGGCTAACCTGGTGGGTCCGCCTCTTCTTCTTTTTCTACCACTGGTAATTCCAGGATGAAATGTAACAATATTGTGAAAAGGAATTTTACCACTCACCATATAGTGGATATGCTGAGTGGCAAATAGGCAAACAAAAAGACTTTAACAAAGCTTTCGGCCATTAAGGTCTTCGTCAACAATAGATGACACACACACATATACGCGCTCGCACACACACACACACACACACACACACAGACACACACACACACACGCACACACACACACACACACACACACACACACACACTCATGCAAACGCAACTCCCACACACGACTGCAGTCTCAGGCAACTGAAACCACACTCAGTTGCCTGAGACTGGAGTCTTGTGTGTGAGTTGCGTTTGCGTAAGTGTGTGTGTGTGTGTGTGTGTGTGTGTGTGTGTGTGTGTGTGTTTCTGTCGTCTATTGTTGACGAAGGCCTTAATGACCGAAAGCTTCAATTGTGAGAATATTTTTGTTGTGCCTGTCTGCGACTCAGCATCTGCGCTATATGGTGAGTGGCAAATTTCCCATTGTTCTTTTTGGTAGCTGCGCTACGTGATGCAAGCAAGCTCGTACCCCAGTAACACGAATGTAGGGGCGTTCCTATGTATGTGATGTAACTGATACGTGGCAGGGGAGGAATCCACTGATTCCAGTACCGGGACCACACATTACACTGCTACATTAGCAGAATAGTTTCATGTAAATCTCACCGCCTCATCTTGATCGGAGGAACAGGACTAATAAGTCATAACTCTGAATCCACTAACCACTACCCTGTAACAATCTGATTGATCTCACAGTAATTCTGAGAACCGACCCCTTCCCAGGAAACATACAGTCCTATCAGTCTCCGTTAAGTCCTATACGTCTCCTTGCACCCGGTAATGCCAGCAAGCGAGACGTCTGAGGAGAGCAGTTCCCAATTAAGAAGTTATACAACTCAAATAACAATCAGAAAACTCTAATTTCCACAGGAGAAAATGATTCCTTTACAGTTTATTAAAAAGTGTTATGTTCGTTACTTCGACCAGTAAATAAATCCCTTCGCTAACTAGTTGCTATTCGGCTTAAGACAAAGTTGTCGCCAACCAAGAATACCATTTCTCTTCAATACATGTTCTTCTGCAGCAAATCCAATAATTTTACTTATTCCTAAGAACATATTTACTTTTGTATCCCAAGCATTAACGTCTTTTCGAATCTCGCAGTTTTGCCATGTTACGTAAATTACGGAATTATATAGTTTCTATGAACAGGAATTAAATTTGGTTTTAGCTTCGTGAGGCGCAAGATTTTTTCTCGTCCTTTTTTCTCGGCCTTCCGTTCAGCCCTCCGGAATGTCTTTCGCCCCCTGTCACACCTTGAGACGACCTCCCACTCTACCACAGGTGAGGGATCAACCTCAATGCGGGCAGTATCCCGGGCAACCACAGTCGCAGTCCGATCGGGGGATGCGTGGGACGAGCTGGCCGTCCCCGACAAACCCCCATCCGGAACCCCACAGTGATGCCCATTGGCAACAGCCCCAAGCTGTGTGACCGAAGCCAACACTGCCTGAAGCTGGGAGCGAAGGGATGCCAACTCAGCCTGCATCCGAACACAGCAGTTGCAGTCCCTATCCATGCTAAAAACTGTTGTGCAAAGAACGTCTGAACTAATCTACAGAGAGCACAAACAAATCGACACAAAATTTAAACGGTTATTAAAATACAATATTGCCTAGTAAATGCAGTAATGCTGCTACTTGCGCACTGCTGACACACTGCTCGGCGGCGGAAGGAGACTACGCGATTTTACACTATTCAGGTACTAAAACGCGATGCTACAACACTCAAATACTATAATACGCGCGAAATTTATGAATTAAACAATGCAAGTACCAAAAACATGCAAAGAAATTAAGACTTAAACTATGTAACAAATGAGTGAGCTAGGAGTATACGACTTGCTGCTGCAGCTGCTTATCCAGCGACGGCAGGGAGCACACTGACTGTGACCAACCGACACTGGCCGTTCAAAACAAAAACAGAAGACAAACGACTACGCGAATTTACAGTATTCAGGTACTAAAACGCGATGCTACAACTCTCAAATACTATAATACGCGCGAAATTTATGAATTAAACAATGCAAGTACCAAAAACACCAAAGAAATTAAAAATTAAACTATGTAACAAATGAGTGAGCTAGGAGTATACGACTTGCTGCTGCAGCTGCTTATCCAATGAAGGCAGGGAGCACACTGACGGTGACCAACCGACACTGGCCGTTCAAAACAAAAACAGAAGACAAACGACTACGCGAATTTGCAGTATTCAGGTACTAAAACGCGATGCTACAACTCTCAAATACTATAATACGCCCGAAATTTATGAATTAAACAATGCAAGTACCAAAAACACGCAAAGAAATTAAGAATTAAACTATGTAACAAATGAGTGAGCTAGGAGTATACGACTAGCTGCTGCAGCTGCTTATCCAACGACGGCAGGGAGCACACTGAGTACGATAGCTAAAAACGTCTCACTAATCCACTACGAATTAGAATAATATACAGCGGAAATTAAACTATAACAGATTTAGAAAAACCATGATTTCTTACACTATTTTAAATTAAAACATCCAGTTTCGGTGGAACAACTGACCATCCTCATGCATGAAGAACGACATTAATTACAGGTGATGCCACCAAACATGATTATTTCTACCTAGATTAATATTTTACATGAACTGAATCATTATAGGCAGCACGGAAGTACCCTATTGATATATGAAATAATACACTGACGGGCCAAGAAATAATGACCACTGACGCCGACCGGGGTGACCGAGGGGTTCTAGGCGCTACAGTCTGGAACCTCGAGACCGCTACGATCGCAGGTTCGAATCCTGCCTCGGGCATGGATGTGTGTGATGTCCTTGGGTTGGTTAGGTTTAAATAGTTCTAAGTTCTAGGGGACTGATGGCCTAAGAAGTTAAGTCCCATAGTGCTCAGAGCAATTTGAACCATTTTTTTGACCACTGTTCACCGCAATAGTGAATTCCTCCCTGGCATGTGACGAGTTGAGGTAAATCTACGCAGGATTGAATTGTCTGCTGGAGTCGGTGTCAAGTGACTGACGAGAACAATGACACTGACTCTCTTTAAAGACAGATTTTATTTTTGGGCTTTGCCCAAACACCAGTGGAGAACAAAGCACATATAGTATATTTTCTTGCACTAAGGGCGCTCAGTATCTAGACCTAACCAGTCTCGTACTTTATTATGAACGGGAGTGGGCGTATAATTATGTTGGTTCTGAGATTTGGGTGGTTCTAACATACAACTCCCATTCTCATGCCATCCTTACACTGGCTAAGGGCCACTGTTTCCGATAATAATCCACGCGTTGCATGGTGGGGAGGGGGGGGGGGGTGAGGGAGGAGGGGGGCTGCTGAGTAGCTTTGGCTGGAACATTCAATGCATAACTTCAAGGTATCATAAAATTGGGAAAGTGGAAGTCAATCAGACAAAAACACTAGTCATTTTAATTGAATCAACTGTGGGTTCTTGGTGAAACATTGTAAATTAAATAAACAAACACTATTTTTTGCCTTGTTTCACAAATTTTGTTATGGTTACTGCACAACCTAGATTTCGGGTGCATTTGAAAATTGGTTTTGTTTAGTTTAAAAAGCTAGTGATATAATAAATATAAATCATCGGTCGATCCGAGAAAATCACTCACACGATTACTTGTTTAGCCCACTTGGAGTTCTATAAGACCGATCAAACTGCAGTGAACGTGCAACCAACACCTGGTGGGCAATTGGAAGTCAGTGCCAGAAATACGTACTGACCACGTAAGATTGATTTGGGATTTCACACGCAACACGCACAAAAAGCTGTTTTGAAATAACACAAGGACCTCCTCTGCTCATTGACTGTGCATTCATCACTATGTGGGTGTGTGGGTGATTGAAAGTTAATGACAGAAACAGGTACTCATCATGCTCGATAGTTCTTGGGTTACTAGTGGAACTTCACACACATCACACGCAAATCCTATCCTTAACTGACTTAGGGAACACATGGCCTTTGCTCCGTGCTGTTATGGTCACGTTGGAGCATGGAGACAATGATAATCCCAGAAAAACAAATAAAATCAAATAATTTTACACACAGGAATACTTAAATATGTCTTAGCATTCACTCGGCTATAATCCTAACTGAAAACCAATATACGAAAGTGCCTTCTTTTTATTGTAACAGCTACGCCCACATGAGTGACTTATACACCATGGTTGAGGCCCATGTCACAAAGAAAAACAATTTAATATTCAGCAAAAAAGTTAATTTAACTAAATAAATATACGTGGAGATAAAAATGAGTGCTGCCAACATTACATGTGCTGGAGGCACACGTTACAAATCTAAGTCAAAACCACTGAATTTACTTGGAAAATAATTATGAAACGTGCTCGCCTCATAACCCTGACTATGACGTGCTGAAAAAGGACGGATTAGTTATTTCAGTTTCAGTATACCTGATATTCTGAGCTTTAACAAATGGCCTAACGGAGATCTGCACAGAGTCCGTCCATCCTCCAGGTTCCTGGAAACCGAATACCGAAAAATGGTGGAGCTAACCGGCAGTCTTCTTCTCTCCAAGTGTTAGATTGGTACCAATGCTTAAGCCAAACACATATCTTTGCATTAGAGCTTCTCCTCACTATACCACAATCAAAATACTTACTCATTCTATAATTAAAGGGAACATAATAGGGATGGGAATAGGATGTGCAGCATGAAATTAACAAATGAACACATTCGTTTCCATCCCTTCACCAGAGGCTCTCGATACTCGAACAAAATTCTAATAATGACCAATGTGTCATTAATGACAAAGTACAGAGGGCACCTTAAGGCGAAATAATGGGGCGGAACAACAGGTATACATGGGATAGCATCCAGTACCAAGTTGATCTAGATGCAGATGATTATGGTTGATCACATATCTTGTAATCAAAGCCGCCTTCAAGGTTGAGGTAAGCTGTTGTTTCTCATAAAGAGGTAGCTTTAGTAATGAAGTGACGTGCAGCTATTGTGCTAAATTGCGGTTTTTCAAATATAGTTTAATCTGCAGATATCTAATACTTATAATGATATTAAATTTATATTTATTTTTGATTTGAGCCCGTTCGTAATGTTTTATTTGACATGACTGGATCTTTATGACAGACGATGGTACGCATGGAGAAGTATGGAGGAGTGATTTATTCTGCATTGTTTCGCACAGCCGTTTACTGGCGCGTAGTATCTCCAAATGTGCATGCGATAGACTGTCCTGGCACGCTGGGAACTGTAATCTTTGAGTCGACATGGCGTTGGGCGACAATAGTATCTCGGCCCGCCCTTCTGGCGACCACAGAGGAAGTGCGCAGCACAAACACGTTGAGTAGGGAATTCTGTTCCGGTATCCGGTGTCGTCGAAGGGGTGGGGGCCATTGTGGAAACAGATCATGGCGCCCTCATACGCGGTTTTCTTTGGTTCCATCTAGCACTGCTTCCTGTGTGAAATGCGTAGCACAAGTTAATTTTTTATGCCTTTCCTAATTGACTTCTTTATTCCAGTGTCTTTGCGCGATTGCTGATAACATGATATTTTCTGTAATGTCTCCAATTTTTATATTGAATAGGGACATGTAGGGCCTGTAAGCAATGCACCAGACGGCCATATGAAGCAGTATACCCATTCGATATTTGCCCATTCGCACCTGCATCTAATGTACTTAGACTCCTTTAAATAGAAACGACCGTAAAAACTCGATTTGAGAGCATGTTTCATGAGGACATTTTTGTAGATTTTTCTTTTTTCCTTTTCATTGCCTGGATATTCTGTGAGATTCCTTAGTTAGGTCGACCACATTAATTAAAACGTTATTTCTCTTTGTAAACCACAACAGGTAACTCCTTAGAAGGATTAATACGAACATATAGATTTCCCTAATGGCTTGCTTTCTCAGGTCTTTGTGACAGATTAAATTTTGGTTAGATTATAGACATCGAACAGTGTACTCCTGTGTAATTCACGTCATTTCCTTTGCTGACTGGCAAGACCACCATCAATTGCCTGAATAAATAACTTCTTTTGTAAACAAAAAGAAGTTTGAAAATTAATTTCTGTCTCACTACCGATTTTCCGGCAAGCGTAGTAACATCTCCTCACTATCCGTTACCAGAGGACGCCTCAAGTCTATTTCACGACTTGAGTATTCTTAAAACTTTAAGTGAACTGTAGCCCTCTCTTCATTACGACTTCTCACAGCAGCAAAGCGATATTCCTTTCACTGTAATTTTCAGCTTCGTTAAGAAGAGTTTTTTTTTTCAGTTACACTTTTATAAAGTTTTTGACCTAAAATAGACACCAGAAAAATGTGCTTTGCATGGGTTGTCCCTCCAAGGCATGACCTGTTTAAAATATGAACACGAATTATATGCTTCCAGGATTTAAATTTTAAATTAATTCCTTTTTTTCAGTCTCCACTTTGAATACCACAACACCAATTCAGTTATTAAAACCAGATAACAATAGAAACAGGGTGTTATAAGGAAAATATTTGTCAGGATTCTACGTTAATTCTGAACAAATGCACAGTTAACTTTCAAGTTCATTTGATTTATGTTTCCCCTGGGTTTCCTAAATCGATTATGATTATAGCCAGCATGAACCATTTGCCGATTTTCTTCTGTAACAGCATGTTGTCGAGCCTGCGTTCGCTGGATATTGAATCCTAAACTTCTTTTTCGAATGCCAAGATGGTCCAATTGAGTAGACCGCTGCTAGTTTCCTTCCCCTTCTCCAGCAGCTTAACTAGTGTGGTTAATAAAGCGGTGCAGTGACACGCAAGCGTGATGGCTGTTAAAATAATCTTTATTCATTTCGATGTAATTTATTTAATAGTGGCTGTTGAAAGAAGTAATTTTATATACATCAGCTATTAAAACGTTGTTGAATGACTGTTGTAATTTCATAAAAACTATGTTTTACTTGCACTTTTGAAGAAGGACAAGGTGTGACAGCTGTATGCCGGTTCCAGTGGATGTAGGGTACAGAAATGAACAGAGCTACTCAAGGTAGACTAACAAGGATTCTGCATCAAATCCGTCTCCACAATGATCACCACGACAACCACAGCTTCAATAAAATCAAGGTAGTTTAAATTCGAGTGACGACACCGTAATATTACAACACAAATTTAATGAAATTAAAAGTTAAGTGTACATTTTTAACGTAATACAGCGTTCTTGTCGATCATTTGCCTTCAGTAGATGTTATCCTTCTGAATAAAATGTCTAGGGTTATGTTGTACGGAAGTCATGCAACTACAAAGAGAAGAAGTATCTAACACAAACGCTATACCACGATATATGAACATTAACCACTTCTCAGCTTCACTCAGATACTCTAAAATTCGTAAAATTCTTTCGCAAATGATGTCATACGTACTGAAGGCTCGCTGTATTGCCTATTCCTATAAGAATATATAACCACTGACTAATGACATTTCCTACTCTGAAACAAAGGCACCCTAATAACAGTACGACAATGTATCTATGAATACGTGTCAGGAAGACAATCACCACAAGTAAACGAGTAAACTTTGGAGTAACAATTTTCTCATAAAAAAAAGTGGTTAAGTAAGGCGTCGTAATCTGACTTACCACAGAATAATAAATAATCGTCCAAAAATCGTTGACTCATTTATGGAGTTATCGCTTAGTTTTTATGACATCCATTAACTATATTACGTCAGAAAACATCGAAATTGATGCTGGTGCCGCGCTGGTGACCTACATTGACTGTGCCCGTGAGGACAAACGGGAGCCATTACGATTCCCGTAATGACTACTTCACACAGCATCGTATAGCCGTCTATCATTTACCGTGATGGAACATTAACGACGTAAATTATACAGATCCACGCAATCATTTATTGTCGTTAGCAATATCGGTTGGCTATTCGAGGTCTCTGGCTAAGTCCGTCAACATCCATTGAAATCATCTCTCACATTTATTCACTATTCTCCCACTACAACAATGTCAATAAAATCCCGCCCTCAATACAGTTTGAAGTTCTTTTAGTGAAATATCATACATCGATAAGAGTAGTGCTTTCTTTCCCGTGTTGCATCTCTACTACCAAAGATATTTATACATGACAATATGTGGCCTAGAAATAAGGGTGAGAATTTACGGCGAGGTCTCTCAGGCTAAAAAGCGACCAATACATTCCTCAATAGAGAAACATATGAAATTTTTGGTTTATAATGTGGCTTATGGACGAAATTTTCTGAGCCGAAGTAAGATGTAAGACACTAAAGTATTCATACATTTCGGCCAACGATGTTAAACCGCAAACTGATCCAATAAGGTACCTGGTGAGTGCTATATCATTCACGCAATAAACTTTCACGACTTTCGAATGCGTTTGCAGTATATCCCAAAATTAAGGACAGTGTTATGCCACAAAAGGAATCGTTATGCGATTAGGAATAGTTGTGAGGTAGGATTGTACCACCAACTGTTGAACTGACAGACATTTGTCTATTCCTTTCACATGATTTCTGTGTACGTTTAACTAACGAAAAGGAATTCAGACGTTGCTCCAGATGAGAAAATGTACCTTTATACCTGGCACACTACATAGGGACTAATCCTTAAAATATCGGTTCTTCAGGATACTGTAATCATGAGCAGCTTATGCATAGCAGCACATTCGTGAAGATTTCTTAGTCAACGTGTTTAACAGGAACTATCAGTCATTGGAGCGTGCCCTTCCCGACGCCCCAACTTTATGATGCGGGAGCGGTGTTTTCATATTACCAGAGCAGGACCAACAGTAAACAATCTACTCCATAGTTTTCTCCAGTCTGATAGTATCCCTACAGTGCAACATATTTCTCTTTATTCATATATTTATGACATAAAACACGGAAGGTATATATAGTTCTGCGGACATAGAATATTATAAATGTTTAGAATGTAGTATTAAATCAAAAAAAGGAAAAAAAAACTATAATTTTGAGTAAGAAGCAAATAGTTGGCAGAGCAATTACGTTTAAAATACTGTCCGCGTGTTTGAAGTCGATATTTTCTTTTTAAATTCATTTTAATTTCCCACAAAAACTCACTTCTTTCCTTTATCAATGCAGTGAAATTTTCCTCTGCAGTAAGATTTAACTTTGGTTATTCACTCCTATGTCTAGTTTTACATAGATACTCCAGAAGCCACCGTACGGCATACTGTACTACCACTACTCATTTCCTTTCCTGTTCCACTCTTAGACAGAGCGACGGAAAAACAACTGTTTATTTGCCTTCTTATGAACCCGAATGAAAATTGTCATCGTGATCCTTACACGCGAGGTATGTTGGCGGCAGTAGAATCGTTCTAACAAATCTAGCAGCGTGCCTCTGAATTGCTTCGATGTCTTCCTTTAATCCGACTTGGTACTGATCCCAAACGCTCGAGCAATACTCAAGAACACGTCGCACTAGTTCCTATATTAGGTCTCCTTCACAGATGGGCCCCACTTTCATAAATTCTCCAAGTAAATCGAATTCCACCATTCGTCTTCCCTACCACAGCCTTCACATGTTCATGCCATTTCATATCGCTTTGCAATATTACGCCTAGATATTTAAACGACCTGACTGTTTCAATCAGGATACTCCTACTGCTGTATCCGAACATTACGGTTTTTTTCCTACTTATTCATTTTAACTTACATTTTTCTATGTTTACATCTATCTGTCATTCGTCATATCAACTGGAAATTTTGTGATTCCGACCTACTGCCTCCATCTAATTGAAAGCTTACTCCAGCATCGACAACTCTTAGTTAAAATCGAAGAGCATCGCAAAAGTTTGAAACACCCCATAGACGGCATCCCCCAGGGGTCGGTACAGTCACCATTACTATTCGTCATCTATGAGAACGATTTCTCAACTTTGCCGCTGGTAGTACTGGCTCAATTCGCTGATGATACCGCCCTGCCGACGAGGAGTCGTCAAATAACTGCAGTTATTTGACGTCTTCAGCAACAGCGCATTGCCATCGAAAGATGGGGTGCAGATAGTGGCATTACCCTTAACGCTGACAAGACTAGCGCAGTAATGTATACACGCTGGCGCCCTAAACCATAGAGAACCGGAATGGGCGGACCATGTCAAAGAACTGGGAGTCATCCTAGACGGTAAATTTATCTTTAAGCAACACGTCCAGGATAAACGGGCGCACATGCTTTTCCTCATCATGCAACTGTATCCTCTGCTTGCCAGCACTGATACGCAAGTCCACTTGAAACTTCCCAGAAACAGACTCCCAGAGATCTTGTGTGGCTGTTCTTCGTATGGAACACCATGTGCTTCCAATCTCCAACCCTTTCAGCTATTTTAAAACCGGTGTTTGCGTCTCATGCTGGGGGCACCGAGGTGGGCACGAGCCCTGGATCTAAACTATGAGCTGAACCAGCAGACTGTTCAAGAGTCGCTCATACGCAACGCACAGAAGCTGATGGATTCCTGCGTCCGCACTTGAGGCACTTGGTATACACGGGCAATGTCACGCATCAGCAGTGGCAACGCATTAGGGTGCCTCGTGCCATCATTGAAGTTCCTAAATAACATAAGCTGCAGTTACATACGTATCATAAGGGCTACAATACCATGAACCCGATGTCCTTACACGATATAAATAAGGATATTGTTACTCTTCTGCTGCCACATAGGAGTTCAGCCACTAAGTTGGCAGCACTACAGTTTCAATGTCCAATGTGGTGCAAACGTGTGAATCAAGCAGGCAACCATGCCACGGAGACGCACTCGTGCTTCGTGCAGCCAAGTGAGCGCGACTTGAAAAGGGGATCAGTTGTTGTCTTCCAAGCGGTGGGATGGCCCTTTCGGGGAATTACCACACAAATTGGACGTGCTACGTCAATTGTACAACGATGCTGGTCTCAGTGGTCACTTGCACGTTCTCACACCTGTAGACAAGGTTTTTGAAATACACGCAGCACAGCCGTCCGCCAGGATCGTCGTATTGTAAGGGCAGCAGTGACAGATCCTACAGCTACCACAGCACAGATAAAAGCGCTTGTGAGCCTAGACCTGTAAACACGAACTGTTGTGAACCGGTTATTAGCAGCGGGACTACAGACACGCACACGTCTAGCCCTTCTTCCACTCAAGGCACAGCATCGACGTGTACGGCTCGACTGTTGCTGTCAAAGGATCATTTGGAAGATGGAATGGCAAGCCGCGGTCTTCAGAGATGAAAGCAGATTCCGCCTGCTCACAAGTGTTAGTCGTTTGTGGTTACGATACAGACCTGGCGAGCGCTGTCTCATAGAATACAATTATCCAAGACAAACTAGCCCTACCCCAGGCCTTACAGTGTGAGGTGCGATAAGCTACAAATGTCGTTCACTTTTGGTGTTTCTAGAATGGAGGCAAACCAGCGCTCGACACCTGCTGGATGTTCTTAGATTCGTTTTTTGACGTTCTTGCGACAGGAAGGTGATGTGTTGTTACAACAGGATAATGCGCGCCCACACACTGCTCGTGAAACTCAACGTACCCTGCAAGACGTGTAGTAACTTCCCTGGCCAGCACAATCTCCGGGCTTGTCTCCAATCGAGCACGTGTGGGAAATGATGGCACGAGAAGTGACTCGTGTTACTTGTCAACCAACCACTCTTACAGAACTATTTGAACAGGTCGAGCAGGCGCAGCGTACCATAACCCAGGACAGTATTCGCCATCTGAAGATTGGCTGGATGCCAGAGTCAGCGCTGTATTGCCGCCTGTGGAGGCTACGCGACGTTCTAATACTGATGTTTCAGCATGGGTCGATAACTGCTACCTCAGAACCGTTTGTGGAACTGGTGTGTAAATGTAATCAGTTCATATACTCCATATACACTGTTGCAACAATAAATCTTGATTGAATTGGAAGTATCTAAAAGGATAAACTAACTTTTCTTCCGACAGCGTCTATCTTGAATTTGTGTATAACCAATGCAGAAAGAGTGAAATGAACTTTCTCTTAGAACAGTCAGACGGCGCAATGAAGTATTTTCCAAGTTGTATTAGCAGGAATATGTACAGTCGTGCTCAAATGTATCCGAACGACCTGAATTGCATTTCGCCGGATTCGCATGCAACCAACATAACGCAGCTGTCTAGCAGGTCCTCTAATCGCTCCTTGGTACAGTCCTTCGACTATTGAAAATTGTTCCAACAAGTCACCACTAGAAAACACTGCTCTGTATCGCAATAACTCAAGATGTAAAGTAATACTACGATACTACAAATATCAGGGAACACCTTATCACAGATAAGATTGTCCTTAAGGATTGTAAGCTCACATTTATTACAATAAATGGCATACCTGAAATGTTACCACTCTCATTATTACGTCAGATAGGTAATGCACGTAGTAAGTTCGTCGTATTCATGATTTCCTCTTCAAAGTACTTATTATTCACGAGCAGCCAGTTGAGAATATGTATGAACTTCAAATGACACGACGAACCGTCTCGTTCTGCATATGGATTCAAACCCAGGTCATGCAGACTAAGCAAAGATTTCGTGACTGACGGAAACTAACAGTCATTCCTGATTAGGCATACAGAGAGTGATATACCTCGACTCCAGACAGTATCAATTAGCAAATACCAACCTTAAATTACATAACGCAAACATTTTTAACGGACGCGAATTTCTACCCAGCACCTATTGAGCCGGTTGGTGGGGCCGTGCGGTTCTAGGCGCTTCAGTTTGGAACCGCGTGACCGCTGCGGTCGCAGGTTCGAATCCTGCCTCGGGCATGGATGTGTGTGATGTCCTTAGGTTAGTTAGGTTTAAGTAGTTCTAAGTTCTAGGGGACTGATGACCACAGATGTTAAGTCCCATAGTGCTCAGAGCCATTTGAACCATTTGAAGCACCTATTGTCCCCGTTAACGAACTACGAGAGATGTTAAATATTGCTTCTTAACAAGTAACTCACTTGAAATGTCGTGAGGTAAACCTTTGTGTTGGACAGGGATTGGAACCCAGGACCTAATATGATCGAAGAACAATCAACTGTGACATATCGCATTTTCTTGGCAGTAGCTGGCTGTTTTAATTGAAATGACGAGACGAAACATTAATTTTTCCTTCCCTGGACTCCAACCCGGCACTTATCGCTGTTATATTCTAGAGCAAACAAACGTTAAATTTGTGTTTGTTGCACCAGCAGCGACATGTGAGCAAGTTTGAACTAGAAATAATATGACGAAGAGCTCGGTGCTGACTGGGAAGACAGCCCCACACATATCGTTGTTGACTACACACAAAGAGACGTCAGCTACCGAAATTTTCTCCACCAGCAGCTCGGAATAACATCTTCAACTTATAGTGATCTCGCAAATTGTTCAGTGTCTCACTGGGAGTCAAAAATGCCAAATATCGTTAGTGTCGACAACGAATGAAAATATATTAAAGATCGAAATTATTATCCACCAGCAGATAGGTGTTCTCATGGTAGATCTCGATAATACATAATGAAATCTTTAGTGCCGGGCCAGGATTCGAACCCATTCACGCGTAATATGTGGAGGTGTTGAGGAATCTGCAGTTTTGAACAAACAACAAATTGTAGCCGAGCTGTATTGTCACGAAGGGAACAAATTCCGCGTTAAGGGCGGTCTGAGTTGCATTCCCAGTTCAGAACCAATATTATCGACGTACAGAAGTTCAGATAAAAGATGGAATAAGTGTCCTGTGATCCTACATAGCCCTGTTTCGTTACTAGAAATAATCAACTAGTATAAGAAAGATTACTGGTAATAGAGTTTCTATATGTCGCCAATACAGACTTTATTGTGGCTCAACCTAACGTCTATCTGGTAGAGAAGGAATATAATTTTTAAAGTGAATTTCTGACCACAATGCCATTATATCTTCTTCACTTGGTGTAGCCAGAAGAGAATGGATTCTGTCTCTCCCTATCTAAAAACACTGACTGACGTTGGAATCGAACCCAGCCCATAGATATATGAACCTATCATCAGCCCAACCGACCACCAAATCCTCTCCTCACTGGCTCATTTTTCTATCATAACGCCGTTGTGCCACACTGGCTGAGAATTCTGACACACAGGCTCCCTGTATCAATTAGCAGCTTGTTCAGTAAATTCATTTACTTCATTGATCAAATTACCATGACCTAGATGCCTCGGCTACCCAGTGCATACATTCAACTTTATTTTGTATTCACCGAAATAAAATCACGTAACTGCCACCTACACAGAACTGCCAGCAGTGTAGGATGCAGAAATTTAAATAGGAAGTGTTCCTTTCCACTTGAGCTACTGAGCGCTATCTGTTTGTTGAAAACGTCTTGCAGTGCAAAAGAAAAGGTATAACTGTTTGTCTCTCGTAAGTATTGACGTGGCCATATGCATTATCCTACAGCGCTGTGGAATGCAGAAGTTCTGGAGGAATTGTTCTTGACTTCTGCAGCTGTTATAGCTATGTGTCAGCTAGTAGCGCAATGCTACGTATTGTGCGCGGTAGATAAGATGTCTCGAGTTCGAGTACATTCACTGCTATATTTTTTTAAAACGCAATTCTGCTGTCTGCTAAAGTTATCAACCTAATGGAACTTGTAACATAATTCTCTTCACTTCTGAATCCAAAATAGTCGCATGTGGCAAAAGGGCTATCTTCTGCGGCATTTTATTCTCTTCAGGTTTAATAGACAACCAGGCAGCATACGCATCTCGAAACTTTTGTATTATGTATGGGGAGAGCGCATCGTGCCAAAACAAGTCGGAAAAGTATTTTCTACATTAGCTGTCGTCTAGTAGTGGCATTTTATTCTTCTTGACTCTTATTTGACAGCTTTAACTCAGAGCAAGTTTTCTACATGCATGTAATCAATAAACCGGATGTGCATTTTCAGATTGTTACATATAACATCAGAGAATTCGCATAGATCGTTGATTATTAATTTCTCTCTCATGTTTACTATTGTTTTAACAACACTAAAGGAAACCTTACGAAAATTGTGAGCTGTATTATAAGAAATGTAATAAAACTACCCACAATAACCTTACGACGAAAGTCTGTTTTTATAAAACTGAGTATCTGTACACGAGCGTGCCTCTATCGACACGAATTGGTAAAATACTACTCACTTAGATTTTGATTGGGTCTGTGTTTAATTGGTATGCTGTGTCATACTCAACAGGTATGCAGATGTGGCATTTCATAAATAAAGTTCTGTATTCCTAGAAACCCAAAATTTGCTTGTCAGCAGCGGAAAGAGGCGTTACCTGTTGTGCAGCATTGTAAGTTTTTAACCATTGCACTATGAGCCGAAAGTATTTTCTTGCGATTTCCTTATCGATGTTTGATCTGACTGTTTGTAGCTATATCACAGAAGGGATAAAAATGCTACACTTAGTGAGATTGGAACTGCGAACCATGACAGACGCTTTTTCACAGGTCAGGCCGTTTCCACAGAGCTGGCGGAGGAGTACGTGGCTTACTTTCCTCTTAAGAGACCAATAATGGCCAGAACTCGTAACCAGCGATGTGAAGGACGAGATTAGTTGCGATTTCCACGTGCAAACAATTTACTGGGCTGAAAACCGTAAATTTACAATCTTTTGTTACACCTCAAGCGATAATAACTCAGATTATCAATGGAAATAACAGGTAAAATCAAGTGAATTTGGAGGCTTAATTCCGTTCACACCAGGAAGTAACTCATCGATCACAGAGTTGCCAAACATACATTGCCTTGTTGTCATATCCCATTTACAATACCAGCAGCAAGAAAACCGATGTGATCTTACAGCGGGCTGGGAAGTGACCATAGCTGGAGTCTCCTAGTCGCCGCTGCTACGGCCTGGAATACGTAATACGTCTGATTCGCATTTCTGTAACTAGGTTTAGGGCCTGGAGCGTAGTTACTAATAATACTCAGAACTGACTGCAAATTAAGCATCATAAATCAGTAACTCTCATACCTGTTTTTATATTTCTTTCGTAAGTGTACTCAAAACTAAGAAACTCATTCACAGACGTTTTCGGGCCTCGCCGATGGTCGAGCACAACAAACTAATAAAAAGAAAAAAAAAAGAATGTGTATGCGTGTGTGTGACAGAGAGAGAGAGAGAGAGAGAGAGAGAGAGAGAGATAAAAATCAAAAAGAATGAGAGAGAGAGAGCAAAAAATTGTAAAGAAATTGAATCATGGCGTGTAAAGAAATCATTCATTAAAATGACGCGTTCCACATCATTACGAAATATTGCATTCATGATCTATGAAACAAGAATTAATATAATGTAATATAATCTAATCATATCATATTGATGACTAGCCATGAAGAGTCATGAATTACCGAAGTGTTTGCCAATACCAGTAACCAAATCTAAACTGGAATATAAAAGACGACAATTTTTATAATAAACCGGGTCTTCTGTCAAGACCCTTTCGTCCCTGTTAATTAACCACGAAAGATGTCTGATATACCTCTATTCCACAGTAACAAAGTGTTCGGGCATTTAAAGATGAAGACCATGATGTGAAGTTCTGTGACAGAGATACGAGCCCAACCCGTAATCGGATTGTTTACTGAGTAAAATGAAATGTTTCGTATCGGTTTTTCTTACCAGCTGCTAAGTGTCTGAATCTAAAATAAGGATACAAACTTTTGTGCCTAAGCGACAATCGAACTTCACACCTACCGTGCATCCACAAATATAGCTTAAGCATAGGTTGCTTATTCACCAGTAGTAAGATGTGTGCGTGTTTGACCAGAAATAACGACACCTATTGCGACTGTTGGCAACACATGAACATACATTAAAAATGTACGTTAATTTTCACTAACAGGCCGGTGCACACGTGATAGGGCTTGAAATGAAATCATGAATATTTTTGTACTGGGTCAGGTTTCGGACTCACATACGTAACTTTGGAGGAGACCTGGAGAAGATTGCAGTCTTGGGAAAAGGAACGAAATGATTGAACTATACTGTTCCGTGAGATTCAGATCCTCGAAAGAGGAGATACGAATTTGAATCACAATCCAGCACCAAAATTTTCACCGTCTCTAGTTCAATCAAGTACAAGTAAAGTAAGAGCCCTGTTCCTTTAAATGGCTGTCGGTTCATCAAATAAAATAAAAATTTTCTAATGTAAGTAAGTTTACTGGCGACTGTATTTCTGTTTACCATGACTTCCGCTATGTCTTTTCCCAACGTATACCGGCTCTGCCCAGTTGCTATTGAAGGAACGTAATGTTTAATGCGGATTCTGGATTATAACGTCTTTCTCTTGATGTTACCAGGGGTAAAGTAAATCTGTCTGTGCCTCTTAAATGTCATTGCCTTAACCCACGCATTGCCCCTGTGATAGTTCGTTCCACCAGACAATTGTGGCCACATTTCCTAGCCCCAGGAGTGTGCTGTAACGAATGATGTGCTTAGCTTACAAAATTAGTCACGGTGGAAAAAACGCGAGTATATTAAATGGTTAAGTATAAGCAAGCTTCTGAAGCGGAGATTATGCTATTCTCATGTCAGCAGGATGTAAAGACTCTTCTAGTTATCATTGGCTCAATGTGAAGCCATTTTGAAATTTTCTCAAGTTCATCAAATTTCTTAGTTCGAGAAAATCCAATGGGAAGTGTGAAGTTACCGGATAATTCGATTATTACCGTCATTATTACTATCATTTTCTTCATGACAGCCAGATGGGTGCACGCCTAAATAACATTCTGTCGCCCCACCCAAAAGAGGGCGCTGATCATTGATCTGTCCTTTTTCGGCTGTCATATAGACATTTTATCTTTCGTAGGCAATTTATAGGTTGCTACAGGCAAGGTAATACGTATATTAATTGTTGACCTAAATTCACCATAAAAAGGATCGGTCCTATTCTATTCATATATTTCCTTTTAATAATTTTTTATATGTAACTCTATTCGTCTTTTAATATATCACATAGTTTCTATGGCAGTTATCAATTTTAAAAGTTTGCTACATGTATTTTACATAATGTGTTTTTATCAGTTTATGGTTTTTGCGTAAATGACGACTACATTTAAGCCGACAATAGCGACATCTAGGGATGATGTAGGCAAACAGATTTCTGGTAGCTACTCTACTTCAGTAGCCAGTTGCAATAATGACTATGTGGACGATGCGGCCTATTCTACACCTTATTTTAGATCTATATGACGATGCTATGCTGATTATATTTATATGTTTTGACGATGCCAGTATGGCCTTATCACTTTAGGACATGGTGTAATAAAGGTACGTTTTACCGTATTTTCTGCACATCTCCCTGGCTGTATGATAGTATAAAACCGGTCATCGTCTAAAGAATTCATATTGTGATCAAAGACTCGAATAAAAAACATTTGACAGTTGGTGAATCTTCAATACGTTGCCTGTTGAAACACCAAACACTCCCGCAGTCTTGGTTGCAGAGCACCAAAAATTTCCCCATCTTCGAATCCATTTACCTTCGACTCATTGCACTCACTACCACACAGAACTTTGTTTTGACCACGAAAGATACGGTGTCTTTCGTAGTCTGATACAACGGTGTAACTTGCAGCCATGGCTAGCATCTGCATTTATATTCAGGTATGAATTCCTCGCGGTGTTTGGTTTTTCTATCACCACCATTTTCTATGCTACAGTTTAAGTCATTCCTCTCAATAATCTTTTATCTTAATTAAAGAAAGCCAAGTTAACTTCGAAGCCATTACAGACGGAACACTTACTAAAATGGAGAACTACGAGGGTGCGTTGGAAAGTGATGCCTCCGAATTTGTTATGTGAAAACTCTTAAGACTTTTTAAATAAAAAAAATGGTTCAAATGGCTCTGAGCACTATGGGACTTAACTTCTGAGGTCATCAGTCCCCTAGAACTTAGAACTACATAAACCTAACTAACCTAAGGACATCACACACATCCATGCCCGAGGCAGAATTCGAACCTGTGACCGTAGCGGTCGCGCGGTTCCAGACTGTAGCGCCTAGAACCGCTCGGCCACTTGGGCCGGCTTTTTAAATAAAACAAACGTTATCATCATTCTGTATCTCTGTTCTTCATGTCTACGAATTTATTTCTCAACATAGTCACTCGGACAACGAACACATATCTCCCAACAAGAGACTAGTTTCTTGATACCGTCCCAGTGTGTTTCACTTTTTCGGCGAAGCCGAAACATCACCTCTGCTTGTGTCGCTACACCATAATCAGAGTGAAGTCCTTGAAAGCGTTCTGTAAGTCTTTTAAACAGAAGAATATCGGATGGGCTCAAGTCAAGACTGCATGGAGGATGATCGATGACAATGAACCAAGAAGCCGGTTTGGCACTGTCATGCTGAAAGTAATAGTGCTGCATAGAATTAAAAAATCGATTACAGCACCTTATTTTTCAATCACCGACAGCTTTGCGTCACACACCAGGATGTTGCACGCTTCCATACGGAACCCTCTAGCGGGAGAGGGGTACAGATATGCAGACATTAAGAATTACAATGTTTTAAAAACTTCAGATAAAAAATTCGGAGACATTACAAAGCAGTTATGGAAAAAATTAAACATGACTGATAATCTGGCTTTGTTCAACCGTACAGATTTGATGTCACGTTACTTGCAGCTGTAGAACGCAGCTTCGATCTAGTTTTCCCCAAGCGAGGTTTCTTCCGGCAGTGTCCTGCCTAGTTTTTGCCAAAGTACGAAACAAAAAGTATTTTTAATGGTGGGGAGGAAACCTTATGTATCACTCACACGGACACAATGAAAGCAGTGATAAGAGTTTACAGCAGTTTATTGGCCAGCGAAGGAAACGTCTGCTTCGACGATACTAGCAAAATTACAATTACAGTGTCTGACAGATATGAAGACAGCCGGCAGATGTGGTCGAGCGGTTCTAGGCGCTTCAGTCCGGAAACACGCGACCGCTACTGTCGCAGGTTCGAATCCTGCCTCGGGCATGGATGTGTGTGATGTCCTTAGGTTAGTAAGGCTTAAGTAGTTCTAATTCTAGGGGAATGATGACCTCAGCAGTTAAGTCCCATAGTGCTCAGAGCCATTTGAACCAAGATATGAAGGCAGTATGGTGATTACACAGTCCCACAAGTAACACAATTAGGCTCTTCATAGACAAACAACACCAGCACAGGGTCAGAAAAGTCTATCCTGGATACAGTCCAATTTCAATAAAGGAAATTACAGTGAGTGCTGAGTACAGCGGCGTCGGGCTCAACGATGGGCTGCGTGAGCGTCCTAAGACGATCGGGTGTGTAGCACCGGTCCGGAGGCTAGGAGAGGCTCTCGAAGCCGGAAGAACTGACTTGTCCAGCTCTGGTGCCAACCTTCAGAGCGACTAGCGGCGAAATACTCGTGGCGCTATTTTGTGGTCACGTGTGAGGCGGACGCAACCACTCCACCAACGCACTCGGTTTCTCCGAAAAAGCTAAATCCACAACTTCGGAGGGCGGGGGAAGGCGATGACAAATAACCGTGTCTGCTACAATAAGCAAACAGGACTTCAAATTCTTTCTTTGTGAAAATGAGTTTGTTAAACACAGTGTTTCCTGCTCGGTAACATTAACCCATTTAATGCATGGATAGTCACTGTTAAGAAATTTATCCAACCAGACAAAGCACATTATACAGAAGCTTTCCTGTGAAAAGAAATGAACCTGCTTGTAAATTTTTTAGGCCTACTGCCACGTAATAGATACAAAACTATCACACAGTTCCTTGTGGGAGAAGTTGCGGATGTCACTAAGACAACGGATTGCCTAAGTAAGACGTGCAGGTTTGGGGCACACAACAATAATATCAAGGCATCAGAGCAGCAGCATCTAAAGGTGATGTAGTTGATAATAATAACAATAACTACCCAGGAGTAACCACTTATATGTACATATATATGAGGGCTATTCGGAAAGTTAAGTTCCGATCGGACTCAAAACGGTAACCACTGCGAAAATCAAAACTATTATATTTGCAACAGTTACCTGCGCCTTCCAGCTATTTCTCTACATAGTTACTGTTCCGACGTAGACATTGGCTGTAGCGATGCACCAACTTTCGAATACCCTCGTCATAGGACGTAGCCGCCTGTGCTTTCCGCCAATTCTCTACGCAGATCTGCAGCTCATTGCCTTTGCCAAAACGTTATCTTCATAGCCAGCAGTTAATGTGAGCAGAGATGAAGCTCAGAGGGAGTCAATTACGGGCTGTATTGTGGGTGATCAAACACTTCCCTTCGAAAACGCTGCGGGAACATCTTCATTGCCCCTGCACAGAGCTGCCGAGAATTGTCATGAGGAAGGAACCTTTAGAAAGTTATGAAACGTCCCCTTAGAAAAATTAATGAATTACTGTGCTGATAAATGTCTTACATTATTTGATTTTCAAACAGCTGAGCAAAACTGAACGTACTCAGACATTTCGCTCTTTACCTATTCTGATGAACACTAAACTGACACACAATATTTTTTTGCGCAATGCAATCTGACTTTCAAAAATCCCTACAAAAGAATGGCCCTGACTAACATTAACCTATACGTTTCACAAATCATTTACCTCACAAAAATCTTGGTTACTCGAACTACTGCAATACAGCGAGCGCCACTACTGCCAGCTAAATAAAAGATTCAAACTACGGAAGGCGCTAACTACTGATAGGCATAGTTAGCAAATGAAAGATTTTAATAGAGAACAAACAATGTATTTACCTTAATAGTCATCAAAAGTCATAATATATATAGCAGTTCATGACATGCAGTCTTACAAATTTCAAAATTCCGCCATTTCTCTCCCCACATCCACCACTGCTGGCGGCTCACCTCCAACTGCGCAACGCTACGCGCTGTTAACATCCAGCTGCCCAACATTACAATAGCCAACAACAATGCAAACAAGCCACAGACTGCACACAGCACAGCCAGTGATTTTCATACAGAGCGCTACGTGGCGTTACCAATAAAGAAACCTACACAGCCTACTTACAGTTATATTATGCGGGCTTCATGAAATCAGGCGAAATCTCTCACCAGGCACTCATACTTGGCGGAAGTCACTATTTTCTAGGCATCTTTACTTGATCGGCCTACTCTCAGACCTGGAAAGAGACACGTGACGCGATCGACGGGCGTACTAGAGGCATAGCGCAAAGCTTCATGCGATTTTCCCAGTGGTTTCCATTTCGTGAACTATCCCTCCGCCACACACCGTTGGGTGGCTTGCGGAGTATCAATGTAGATGAACTTACTTTACGAATCGCCCTCGTATCTGTATATCTATTACTCACTAATAATAAAACCGTAAAATCGTCGTCTGTGGATATTGAAGACTTCTGCCAAAACCGAGTGCAGTTGATGTAGGAAGTGTAACAGAGTACAATATGACTATTTGTAAGAAACTTTGTGTAAATACGCCTTCTCCAGAACAACTAGACGGATTTTCATGAGTTTTAACAGTTAACTTGGGAGTACCTTGGAACAACATATAGGCTTTATTTCATTGAAATCGGATCACGAAAATATATACATATTAATTTAAAGTTTTATTAGTCTATTCACCTTAGTTCAAATGGTTCAAATGGCTCTGAGCACTATGGGACTTAACTTCTGGTCATCAATCCCCTAGAACTTAGAACTGCTTAAACCTAACTAACCTAAGGACATCACACACATCCATGCCGGAGTCAGGATTCGAACCTGCGACCGTAGCGGTCGCGCGGTTCCAGACTGTAGCACCTAGAACCGCACGGCCACACCGGCCGGCATTCACTTTAGTTACCGGATGCTTACCTCAGTGATAAGATCATCACATGCCAGTAAACAAAGAACCAATACATGGCGCTGTTAGTTTTGTAGTACACCAAAGAACCAATAGACGGTGATGTTAGGTCTTTAATCTCAGTGATAACAGTATTTTCATGAGTTTAAGCCAGTGATAGAACGAAGCACCGCAATCTAGTCGTTACGAATGAACGACTAGCTGGCGTAGTGGTTAGCAGACTGGTCATGCATTCGGAGGACGACGCTTCAAATCCAAATCGGGTCCTCCATGTTTATATTTTCCGTGATTTTCCTATATCGCTGCAGGCAAATGCCGGGATGGTTCCTTTGAAAGGGCATGGCCGATTTCCTTCCCCATCCTTGGCACAATCCGAGATTGTGGTCCGTCTCTGATGACCTCGATGCCGACATGACATTAAACCCAACCTTCCTTCCTTATCTTTGCGAATGCAAACTAACAATGAATTTACTTGGGTAGGATATTTTGAAGAAATTTCTTTCATTCTCACGGTGAGTTTTATATATTTTTGACTTCTTAGCAAGGCAAAGCGAATTTTTTGATTTTTCCCCGTGCTTTGTGTGCCTACTTAACACATTTTGATTTCGTTTAGTTTATGGCTAAAAATGCCTAGTAAACGGCCGAGTCTTTCTCAGTACACAAGAACGGCTGAAAGACTGAGGACTATGCCATCTCAAGAATCAAAAGAAGATCGTTAGGCGAGACTTGCTGCTACTGCAGACTCGCTCTTTGGAAACTCCTTCTGAAAGCGAGGCGTGATGCACTTCCGGACGAGACTTGCTCATTACTACGTATTATAAACAAATTGTCTGGCCATAGATACTTAGTGCTGCTCGTGTGAAGCTGTGGCAGTTCGCTAGCAAATATTCAATTCATTCCACAGCGAAGCAAATGCAATGTTGTAATCAGTGTAAAATGTCCAATACAAATTTCTTATAAAAATTGCAGTGTTTTCTGACTTCTATTTACATCTGCATCAATGTTCTCCGAATACAGTGAGTGTGGCCTATGTACTATTTATTGTACTCGTCTGGTTTCATTCAAGGACGACTACTTGCATACCTCAGCATTTGGTCAGTTTATGTGCACGACCCTGTGAGATGTGTACGCAGGGGCTGCGGAGTATTTGTAGTAACTGCCATGAAAGATGGATCTTGAAGGTCACTAACTAGGTTCTAACGGGATATCAGGCGTATTTGTCAATGAGCTGTGAAGCGTTTTCATCATTCCATTCTGACGCGAAGAACATTACATGACGAATAAAATGTCTGAAAATGGCATGTTGAGCGTTGTTATACCACGGGACACTTTTCATATTTCTGCCCTAGAAAGCTCTGTAACAGTTGTAGAATGTATTTTCTTATTCTAATTTTAAATTATTGCATTCATTTTATATGTGCTACTGTCTTTTCCTGAAATTACAAAAAATTACTCCAGAAAATTATGTTTTTTCCCAAATGTAAAAACATGTTCCAAGTAAAATTACAGTCATTTCCAAGGAGCAAATATTCATTTTAAATTTAAAAGCGTTGCAGTCGAGATAATCTTGTCAGTGCTGTATTTAAATGTGTAATTGAATATGCTAAATTATTACTTTACTACACACCAATAATCAGTGTGTGAAATGGTTAAGCATTATCAAATACCTGTTACAATCAAATACATTTTGAAACTAAAGCTATTGGAAACTAACACAAATACCCATTCTCAAGACAGGTAAAACTGTTAAGACATTTTTGAAATACGCAGAAACGACAGGAAATTTGCTTAATCCACATTCTTTTATTGTGTACACGGCCGGTTTCGGAACACTTAATGTTTGCCTGTTTGCTTTCCTGGTCGTGCAACACAGGACAACGGTTCTTATGGAATTTTTGTTTCTTTTACCCTTTTGACACGGAACCTTTGGTTCCATGACAACACTGGGGTGAGGATGACCTCATATGACTAAATGATTTTATTTATGATAGGACTTTCAGTGTTCCGAAACCGGTCGTGTACACAATAAAAGATTTTGGATTAAGCAACTGTTTTGCTGTTTCTTCATTTTTCAAAATGGACTACTAAAGTTGCGGCTTCGCATAACTAGAACTCTTTGAGTTAAGACATTAACGAATCTCAGTTAAGTTGCCAGTATCCCATGCTACAAATTAAATGACTTTCTTTTATTTCTGGGTACAAGATGATGTATGATCGAAGAAGTGTGGCTTTACTGACCGCAAGTTATGTGATTGTATTTAAAAAATATGGAGTTTTACTTATTATTAAATTATGTAACTGAAGACCTAACAATACACTCCGAATAGCTTGATGTATTATATAGAAATTATATAATGTAGAACTCGAAATAGGCGCGCGGGAATAGCCGATCGGTCTGGGGCGCTGCAGTCATGGACTGTGCGGCTGGTCCAGGCCGAGGTTCGAGTCCTCCCTCGGGCATGGGTGTGTGTGTTTGGTTCAAATGGCTCTGAGCACTATGGGACTTAACTGCTGTGGTCATCAGTCCCCTAGAGCTTAGAACTACTTAAACCTAATTAACCTAAGGACATCACACACATCCATGCCCGAGACAGGATTCGAACCTGCGACCATAGCGGTCACGTGGTTCCAGACTGTAGCGCCTAGAACCGCACGGCCACTCCGGCCGGCTGTGTGTGTTTGTCCTTAGGATAATCTAGGTTAAGTAGTGTGTAAGCTTAGGGACTGATGACCTTAGCAGTTAAGTCCCATAAGATTTCACACATATCTGAACATTTTTTGAACCGAAATATTTACAAATGCTGCACAAAACACAACCACATTTCTGGCAACAGCAAAAAGTGTAGAAAATGACGAATGTGGTTTATGGCGATACCTAGTATGCATTCCTTCATTTGATTCTAAAACCATTTCCTACGCTGGAGTAGCGAATCAGAAAACATCTCGTGCTCCTAAGAACATTATCCTCTAGGTACAACGCTTTCCCCTACTTGCTCAAATATTCGGACGACATAACCCGTCGAAAGTGATTAATTTTCAACCAGTTTCCAAAGAACAACCTGTTCTTACAGGTGACAGGCTATCTATCTTAAACCAATAACTGTTCTATAAACTAGACAAACAAATAACTACGAAAATCGCAACATCTACAATAAAGAAGTCTAGGCTAAATATTAAATCATCACTGTGACCATTCAAACGTCTAGTGTATCCAGTTATGTAATACAGATGGTTCATAAGCAATGAAACTTGTTTCTATAAACTAGGCAAACAAATAACTACGAAAATCCCAACAGCTACAATAAAGAAGTCTAGGCTAAATATTAAATCATCACTGTGACCATTCAAACGTCTAGTGTATCCAGTTATGTAATACAGATGGCTCATATGCAATGAAACTTGTTTCGACGAGAAAGTTGAGAAAAACTTCTATTAAAAAAAAATTTCAATGAAAAGAGATAGCTCTAGCCGTATAGGAATATTATTAAATATTTTAAGAATGCAATAGAGACTGTTGCATTAAGGCTGGGTTACTATACGCCAAATGCCAATTCTCGGAGAAAAAATCTTGACACTGACATGTACAGACACTCATTAGGAATCTACGAACAAACAGGTGTTCGCGTTTGTTATAATATATGAAGACGGAGAAGACGGAAAGAGAGTTGTTAGTTCTTTAGGGTAAGTGATGCGGAGTGTAGGCGTGTGTCGGCGGGCAGCGCGCCGCTAAGTGACAGCAGCTTTGCGGAATTGACGATATATAACGTTTAGCGGTGGACGTGCTAATGGGCAGGGCGCATGCGTGACAGATAGGCGGCGTGATAAGGGCGCGCGTGTGGCCCGCTGCCCACTGCACGCCGCACGCTGCACGCTGCCGTCGCGTGCGCGCCTCCGATCAATATGCCGCGCACTGCCCTCTCATGTCAATGCACGCCCACAATTTTAATAAACACTTTTTCCAGCAAACTCCTCTACTGTTTGTTCACAGTTTTGTGCCCTCGTCCCGGATGCGAAGTTGTGTTTTCACCTGTTAGCAATGTGTTACTCCATTTTCGAGTGTCATGTGGATGCTTTAAAGCTTAGAATCGATTACAACGAATGTGTTATATATTCCTCTTTCCTTCTGAGCGAGTCAGTATCGGTCATCTGTGGGATTAGATCTATTATACTACTAAATGACGATGATTTCCAATTTTTCGTTTCGTTGTGAACTTCAACTTCCCTACTGGGTAGAAAAAGTGAACCAACAACGAGAAATTTAAAAGTAGGGAATAATTTCTGTGTCAAAAGAGCTTCCCAATCCTTCAAAGTCAACACTGTATCGAGTGGGTTACGTATCATTAGAAAACAATGGTCACAAATAATTATTTTGTATGGTATGAGGTTAAAAATGATCAACTAATTAGACGTTACTTGGCCCCCTGCTCTTCTTCAAAAGACTGCGTTTTCTGGTGTTAATTCGACATTTGCTGCCATTGTTGTTGGAGATTGTACTTTTGATAGTCCATGACATGATGTGATTTAAACGCAACGCTGCACCAATTCCACTTTGACGTACACTAACGCACAAAAATGTTACTACTTATGAAACTGCTGGAAGGTGCCATCACTGTCGGGGAAGTCCATAAGTGTGAAGGAATGCAGGTGTGTCGCAATAATCTTCGTGCAGTCCACACTTGATACTTTGTCTTCCATTATCACTACGTGTCCCATGGAAACCCAGATGAACGTTCACCATAGCGTGCGCTACGTGTTTGAAAGCAGGAGCGATTTTGTGCGGTATCGATGCATCATTTCCTTGGTGTGATTCCCATGCATTTTGCCACGAGTTGTTTACGTACAGGATACGCAGTTCCAGTAAATTATGAGCCAATAAGTAGTTTATGAGCGCGCAGCTGGCGCCAATAGCGTCCAAGGTGTGTTCCATCGTTCTCAGGTCAGGAGACTTTGTTGGCCAAGACAACAACTTGAACTTGCTATTACGTTCCTGAAACCACTGTAGAACGATTTGAATTTGTTACACGAACAGTTATCCTGATGGAAAATCCCACTGAGTAGGAGAAGGCCATAAGCTTGAAGGGATGTTGGTCGCCAGCAATAAAGTTCTCATGGTCCACGGTTGCCACTGCGTCTTCAGTTCTTACTGCAGGTCCAACGGAAGCACAGAGGAACGTCCCCCATAGCATAATAATATCCTTACTGGCCAGCGTCAGTGGCGCGATGCGTGTTTCGAGCAACCATTCGCCAGAATGATGACCACCAACCTAGTATAACAAGAAACGCAATTCGTAAGACGAGGCAACAAGTTCCCATTGATCCACGGTCCAATGTCGATGATATCGTGTCCACTGCAATCGCAATTCTACATCTACATCTACATTTATACTCCACAAGACACCCAACGGTGTGTGGCGGAAGGCACTTTACGTGCCACTGTCATTACCTCCGTTTCCTGTTCCAGTCGCGTATGGTTCGGGGGAAGAACGACTGCCGGAAAGCCTCCGTGCACGCTTGAATCTCTCTAATTTTACATTCGTGATATCCTCAGGAGGTATAAGTAGGGGGAAGCAATATAGTCGATGCCTCATCCAGAAACGCACCCTCTGGACAGCAAGCTACACCGCGATGCAGAGCGCCTCTCTTGCAGAGTCTGCCACTTGAGTTTGCTAAACACCTCCGTAACGCTATCACGCTTACCAAATAACCCTGTGACGAAACGCGCCACTCTTCTTTGTATCTTCTCTATCTCCTCTGTCAATCCGACCTGGTACGGATTCCACACTGATGAGCAATACTCAACTGCCCTATTGACCATGTCGTAGATTGAACGTTGGAACACGTGGGGGTCGTCTGTTGTGGAACCCCACGTTCAACGATGTGCGCTGAAAGGTGCGTTCCGAAACACTCGTGCCCGCTCTAACATTGTACATAGTCATCAGATATGCATGTCCTGCTTTATGGTGCGGAAAGATCTCGTATCTCCACGTAATATGATGAGATGTGGATGTACAACACCTTTTCCCCTATGAGTGTTCTGAAAATCCTTCAGCCACTTTCTGTAGATCCTGACGACAGTAGCACGCTAACTACCTATCCCCTGCGACGTCTCCGAAATGCTCTTTCTCAATTCTTGAACTCTATGAGGGTTGTTGCGATACGCCTTAGACTTGAGGGCTCCCCAAACAAAGTTATCGCACACTGACAGATCAGATGCACTAGGTGGCCAGCTAGGCCCACGACCAGACTGCAGGTCCAGGTGGAGTATTCGTCCTCATAATCGATGTGATATAGCGGTCTCTTGTGACGGGAGTCACGATTATTTGGTAGGACACTGAAGCATTTGCTTTTGAACTGCAGTCACATTTTCTGCTGAGCGTACATGGTTTGGAATGTTTTTTGACGTGATCAAAACAGATCCTGCCTGACGCAGTTTTCAGACTAAGCGTTGCACGTCACACTTTTCTGGGACTTCGACACCATTAAACTTCTGAGCAAACAGCTGACCACACCCTTCTCACGACTTTGTTGCCACGTAACTTTCCACAGCGAGCACTTGTTTCTCCACTGTGAGTACCATCGTCCACTTTGTCCTGGTTTACTCACACAGCCCACACTACGCTCTGAACCAGTGTGGATGACATGGTGGGTGGACACGTAGCGCGCGCGTCATGGGGTTGTGGTTATGTACATACATTCACGTCCAGCTGTATGCACTTGTCCGGACCACTTTCATTTGCCCCCCTCCCCCCCCCCCTGTACTTTAACATGACGTAGCCACTCCACATTTTACCAGAAGTATGAGGGTACATCTTAATTAGACTTACCCCAAACGCTGGATTGATCATGGTAGTACAATTAACTTGCTACCAAGATCGCCAGATCTTACGGCACTAAGTTTTAGTGCATGGGGTTACATGAAGTCTAAGATGTTCAAACGGAAGGTTAATACGATAGATAAACTGCTTGGCAGCATCGTCAACGCTGAAATCCTCGTTAGGGAACATCCAGAGGCACTCAGACAACCAACACACGTCTTTTCCACAAAACGTTGACAGTGTGATATTCGAAAATTTATTATGAAATGTACAACAGCTGTAATGTAACGTGTATGATACTGGTTAGAGGAGAATGTGTTATAAATAGGTATTTTTCAACTGATTCTTCGCACAACGCATGTTGCACACATGTAAACTTGACAGTGTATTGAATAATGCAGAAAATAAATAACTATGTACATTAAAAGTGTTTTATCTCGGAAACCATTCGGAGTAGAGCCTATGTTCCTATGAAGTACTTTACTTTGAAAGATCGTTCCTGTCGTACCCCTGAATATTAGCTATTCCTGCTGGGACACACTGTATACATTCCTTACCGCATAACGTGCCTCCGGCGCCACCAGGCGATTAAGAGGCGGGCAGGGGTCGAAACCCAAGGCCTGGGGCTGTGGGCAGCACTTTCACCTGTTCTCAATCTTATGACTTTAATCGAATGAAAATATATGGTTCCAGTAACATTATGAACTATCATACTTTTATTCCGTATTTATGTAGACTGAAATTGTCTATGAAAATTTGTAACAAGACCAGGATTCGAACTATGGGCTTCTGGTCATAAGGCAGATGCGCTAGTCACTAAGCTACCCTGGCACTATGGCTCTGCACCACTGCACAGAGTACTCTCCCTCCTCAATACAAATTCCCATTCACACCTCAGCCTACTTGCTATTCCCCCTACACTCGAAGATCATTGCAGAAGCGCCCAGCTGTATTGAAATAACCCCTGAACATCGAACGAAATGGGGGATCTTGCCTGAAACCGAGGCATGGGTGCATAATAAAATGAAAAAATATGGTTTAAAAGACCTTTTCAGGTCCGAAACGTTTATGATGAATATATGCAGACTGAAGCGACGAATGAGCTTGAAAAGTTGTCAACTTGCTTTCAGCTGCTAGAATTTTATTTCACAATTGCAGTTTCGGCATTAAGCCATTTTAAACATCTGTAATACAACGCAACGAGAACAATTTACAGAGAAATTAACAGTAGGACATCAAGTTTTGAAATTTATTGGCATTCATATACTGTACATACATGATTTTAACATAAGGGTTTACATTAGACAGAGATAACAACGTAAAATGACCATCAAACAACAACCATTCAGCGACATTAGTAAACATTCCATTTTATGTACTGCGATTATGAGTTTACTGTATATATCACACACCTAAAAGTGTCAATTTACAATACGTTAGAGAAGATTTCTAAAACAATAAAGAAAACTTTTATTTCTGAAGTATGTTGCTCCATTAAGTACGTACTGTGGTTTCTCTTTGAAGGCGCTGTAAATTTCAGTTTCTCTAGAGCATCCATTAATCTCCCTTTCTCTAACCTATGCAGCACCTTTAAACATTCCTTACAGGCGTCATGATTGATGCTGTTTGCCTCATGATTGTAGTTTCGTAGACTTGCAGTAAATGAAGATTTACAGTTCTCGCTTATGTTTGTGTGATCTCTGAATCTTGCGGAGAAACATCTACCTGATTGTATTATGTTTTTTAGATGGTTGAAAATTGATTAATGCAGAATTTTCAGTTGTGAAATAAAATTCTAACAGCTGAAAATAAGATGACAACTTTTTTTAAGAAAATGAAAATTTTTACCAAAGCCAAGATTCCAACGCCGGTCTCCTGCTCAACAGACAGATGCTCTAACCATTACGCCGCGCTGGCACAGTGGTTTCACACAACTGCACAGGCTGCCGTAACGTGCCTCTTACCTCAGTGCAAATTGCCGTCCACGCCTCAGCAACAATCGAAACGGGGAATTCTGCCTGAAACCCAGGCAGAGAAGCCTTAATCAAACGAAAGTACATGCCTACTAGTCTTCACTGCTGCTCTTCATCTCTCCTTAAACAATAAGTCTGTATGACTGTATGAATGTAGAGCACTTGCCCGCGAAAGGCAAAGGTCCCGAGTTCGTGTCTCGGTCCGGCACACAGTTATAATCTGCTGGGAAGTTTCATATCAGCGCACTCTCCACTGCAGATTCAAAATCTCATTCTGGAATAAGTCTGTATATTTGCTACTCGGCGTTTGTTATCATGGAAGATCATGCACGCACCCCACGGTCTGTCTTTGGAAACAAGATCTTGACGTTCTTCCATCAAATTATCGTAGATTTCTTGATCTCGTAAGTATTCCTTGAGGTCACCCACAGGTCGCCTTTTTGGGCCTACCGTTCTCACAGATGTGCTTAAAATAGTTAGTTAGTTAGTTACGTGTTCCATTCATCAATAGCACGGAAAAACCGTTGTGATGTGGAACGTGTTAAGACAAATATGTTAAGAAAAATACGTAAATGACCTGTTTTGTCCAGTAGCCTTCCATCTGCTGAGCGACTCCAATTGCTTTCCTATCCGATGCTCACTGATGTCGATATCAACTGTTTTGTCGTTCGTGCGACGATTTAGAGGAGGCATTACAGTGCAATCTTCCAATGCGGAACAGCTTTGGAAAAAGACGTTTAGTATTGCCACCTTTTTTCTGTCGACTTCCGATTCAGTGCCAGTGTGGTCGCAGAGTATCCGGACAGATGACTTTAATCAATTTACTTGTTTGACATGAGACAAAAATCTCAGAGGATCTTCCGTCAAATCAGTAGACAGAACTTTACTCTCGAATTGGTTTAGCACTTCACGTTTACGCATGGCTACACTTAGCTTAGATTAATTTTTTTGTTTGTGAGTGTTTGGCTACGTTTAAATTAGCAGTGAAACTATCTTTGCATTCGTAGCTGTCTTCTGACATGGTTATCGAAGCACGGTGGGTCCTCCCATCCCTCAGAACTTTGCTACGCACATACCTGCCGAAAGCGTATTGTTACAATGCTCTTGAACGTTGTCCACTGATACTCATCGTTGTCAGAGCTGGAGATGAAATTTTCGTACTGATCGCTAAGGTAAACTGTTTGTTGTCGCTCTTGCTAAGGAAAAACTCTTCCTGCCTTTCTTCGTATTCCTATTTACATCTGTATTCAGTGATGTTGCAAATGCCTTATGAACATTTATTTCTGGTGTACGCTGACTGAGTCAAGAAGTTCGAGTTTGTCTGTCACCAGTATGTCTTAAGTGTTATCTTCATGAGTCACTTCTGTGATTAACCACTCAAGATAATTTTCGAATAAAGCGCTTAGAACAATTTCATATGAGTCTCGGTCAGTGATACTCGTCCTTATCTCTTGAGTTTCCCAATCTATAGCTCGTAAATTAAGATCTCCACTTAAAACTACAACATGACCAGAAAATTTAAGCGAAAAAGTCTCCAACTTTCCTCCCAAATATTCAGCTATTGCTGCTGGGTAGATGGTCTACAAAAGTGCCCGATTACCACATTTGATCCAGCTGTAACACTTCTTTTCACCCAAATTACTTCGCCTTCGGAATCTGTACCAATCTCACGAGATATTATTGTTTTTTCTATGGCTATAAACACGGCTCAAGCACCAGCGTTGAAACTATGTTTGCGCTAATCATTCCAGTCGAAATTTAGAAGTTCATTGTTGTTAACATCTTGTTTCGAAAAATGGTTCGAATGGCTCTGAGCACTATGGGACTTTACGTCTTCACCTATCCCCGATGATATATATCAACTCCAGTCAGCAGCTGAAAGTATTTATATAATTCCAATATTTTTGGGACTATGGACGATCTTCCTGAGACTCAGAGCAAGCGTGGAAATTTTGATTGCATGTCAATGGGAGCTTGAATGCTAGGTGGGTGACGAACAAGCTCAAGAAAATAGCGCCGGCCGGGGTGGCCGAGCGGTTGTAGGCGCTACAGTCTGGAATCGTGCCTCCGCTACGGTCGCAGGTTCGAATCCTGCCTCGTGCACGGATGTTTGTGATGTCCTTAGGTCAGTTAGGTTTAGATAGTTCTAAGTTCTAGGGGACTGATGACCTCAGAAGTTAAGTCCCATAGTGCTCAGAGCCATTTGAACCATTTGAACCAGAAACGCACCCTTTCGAAACCTGGACAGCAAGCTACACCGCGATGTAGAGCGCCTCTCTTGCAGAGTTTGCCACTTGAGTTTGCTAAACGTCTCCGCAACGCTATCACGCTTACCAAATAACCCTGTGACTAAACGCGCCGCTCTTCTTTGGTTCTTCTCTATCTCCTCTGTCAACCCGACCTGGTACGGATCCCATACTGATGAGCAATAGTCAAGTACTGGTCGAACGAATGTTTTGTAAGCCACCTCATTTGTTGATGGACTACATTTTCTGAGGACTCTCCCAATGAATCTCAACCTGGCACCTGCCTTACCAACGATTGATTTTATATGATCATTTCACTTCAAATCGTTCCGTACGCATAGTCCCAGATATTTTACAGAAGCAACTGCTACCAGTGTTTGTTCTGCTATCATATAATCATACAATAACGGACCATTCTTTCTGTGTATTCACAATACATTACATTTCTCTATGTTAAGGGTCAGTTGCCACTCCCTGCACCAAGTGCCTATCCGCTGCAGATCTTCCTGCATTTCGCTGCAATGTTCTAATGCTGCAACTTCTCTGTATACTACAGCATCATCCGCGAAAATCCGCATGGAACTTCCGACACTATCTACTTGATCATTTATATATATTGTGAAAAGCAATGGTCCCATAACACTCCCCTGTGGCACGCCAAAGGTTAATGCGGATGCACACATGTTCCCCCAACTCTTACGGGCATTGGTAAGAATGTCTTCCACGAGCAATGAGTGTGTTGGGGTGGGACACTACGAATGTAGTGTGTGGACATGCGAGGTGAGAATGTGGGTTTCGCGGGAGGCGTGAGTGAGATAGTCCCTGCGGTCGCACTATCCTCTGTGCCCTCGGTGGCACAGATGGATAGAGCGTCTGCCCTGTCAACAGCAGATGGTTCAAATGGCTCTGAGCACTATGGGACTCAACTGCTGTGGTCATAAGTCCCCTAGAACTTAGAACTACTTAAACCTAACTAACCTAAGGACAGCACACAACACCCAGCCATCACGAGGCAGAGAAAATCTCTGACCCCGCCGGGAATCGAACCCGGGAACCCGGGCGTGGGAAGCGAGAACGCTACCGCACGATCACGAGATGCGGGCTGTCAACAGCAGATCCCGGGTTCGAATCCTGGTCATGGCACACATTTTCACCTGTCTCCCTTGATATATATCTACGCCCGTCAGTAGCTGAAGGTATTAATATAATTCTAATTTCGTTCTAGACACCATGTCCATATAAGTATACAGTCCCAACAGGTGGGGCGTCCTGTGCTGACTCAGACGTACTTTCAGCAACGGGTAATACCTCAAACCTGTTTTTAAGACGCAACGTGACGGCCTTGCAGCTGGTATCTATTTTCGCCTTCCACCCAGAGATTGCCAACCCAGTTACCGCCCGCCAGTCACCAACAGGTAAGTGTCGACCGGACGTGACGTGCGAATCAGAAGACGCAGCGGCATCAGGGATCCGAGACAATGCTATAGGCTCTAGAGGCGCCAAAGCAATCACCTCCGATGCTCCAAATTCACCACAGTCCAGTGCAGCAGCCTGAAGCATGGCGACTGTGGGCATCACAGCTTCCAGCTGTCTACAGACAGTAGGCAATTTTCCCAGCATTCGTACACAACAGGCCCAGTCCCTGTACATCTTTAAGCAATTACTGCCTGAAGCACAGGTAATGCTACCGTAACCCATGAAACTGAACTCACCGAACACAAACAACAGAAAATACGCAGACTTTTACGACAAAGCCCGCTCCCTTAGATGAAAGGTCAGCACGTGTGCTTGCTATGCAGCTAGCCCGTGTTCGATTCCCGGACAGTTCGGAGATTTTCTCCATTCGAGAAATAGGTGTTGAGTTGTCCTAATCATTATTTCATCATCATCGACACGCAAGTCGCCCAGTGTGGCGTCAACTGAAGAAGCTTGCATCTCAGCGGCCAAACATACCCTGTTGGGGACTACTGGCCATAAATACCATATGATCGTTTCATTTCACTTTTTACAACAAAAATAATGAGCTCTGCTGAAGACAACTAAATAATGAGCTAATGTTCACTTCTACTCAGACGTAACGAAGAATACCACTAAACTGTGTGATGTATACAATCAATGTAAAAACGATAAGCTGCTGCTATTGCTGCTGCTGACTCCGCTCTGTTGGAATCCCTCACAATCGCAGGTTAGAGAAATTGAAACGGAACTAAATTAGAGTGCATCAGACGAATTACTACTGTTACAGGCACGTCTTCTCTGCTCTGCGACTGCCGCTACACTAACTACTCAGGCGCTGTACCAAATATCTTTTTGCTTTCTGAGTATAATCTGTTCAAGATGATAGATACACGAAAGGCTAAATTCAGAGTGGTAAATTTTTTGATAATTACCAAAAATAAGACAATTTTCGAAAAAGGCTTCACCCAACTGCTTTATCGAGGTATTAAAAATTCAGTTGGCTCGGGAAACAAACCGGAGAACGTATCTGTAGGAAGATTACCTATCGCGAATTGTACTAGAAGGTTTTTGCAACACAGAACCTCAGCAAACAAAATACCCATCTATACATCTAATTTAAAAAAAATTTGAAGGAAGGGAAATGAAGCTTTCGTAAAATGACTGGGGTCTGATAAAAAAAACCATTCCTGGATTACTTTGATAGCTTCATTTTTCTGAAACTTTACTTCTCGATAATGATAACACTGAAAGCGACAGAAAACGACGCAAAATATGTTGGAGTACAGAAGAATATTTCAGTGATACTCTGCATCTAAAAGACTCCTAATACTTGAAATTATTGAAGATGTAAATAAATTAAATGTGATTATGTTGTTGTTGTTTTTGTTGTTGTTGTGGTCTTCAATCCTGAGACTGGTTTGATGCTGCTCTCCATGCTACCCTATCCTGTGCAAGCTTCTTCATCTCCCAGTACCTACTGCAGCCTACATCCTTCTGAATCTGCTTGATCTCTTGGTCTCCCTCTATGAATTTTACCCTCCACGCTGCCCTCCAGTACCAAATTGGTGATCCCTTGATGCCTCAGAACATGCCCCACCAACCGATCCCTTCTTGTGGTCTAATTGTGCCACAAACTCCTCTTCTCCCCAATTCTATTAAATACTCCTCATTAGTCATGTTATATACC
Organism: Schistocerca americana; assembly: GCF_021461395.2. NCBI lineage: Eukaryota > Metazoa > Arthropoda > Insecta > Orthoptera > Acrididae > Schistocerca > Schistocerca americana. The sequence continues at coordinate 456,009,830 of NC_060130.1, forward strand.
CATCTAATCTTCATCATTCATCTGGAGCACCACATTTCGAAACCTTCTACTCTCTTCTTGTCTAAACTACTTATCGTCCATGTTTCACTTCCATACATGGCTACACTCCATACAAATACTTTCAGAAACGACTTCCTGACACTTAAATCTATACTCGAAGCTAACAATTTTCTCTTCTTCAGAAACTCTTTCCTTGCCATTGCCAGTCTACATATTATATCCTCTCTACTTCGACCATCATCAGTTATTTTTCTCCCAAAATAGCAAAACTCCTCTACTACTTTAAGTGTCTCATATCCTAATCTAATTCCCTCATCATCACTCGACTTAATTCGACTACATTCCATTATCCTCGTTTTGCTTTTGTTGATGTTCATCTTATACCATCCTTTCAAGACACTGTCCATACCGTCCAACTGCTCTTCCAAGTCCTTCGCTGTCTCTGACAGAATTACAATGTCATCAGCGAACCTCAAAGTTTTTATTTCTTCTCCATGGATTTTAACACCTATTCCGAACTTTTCTTTTGTTTCCTTTAGTGTTTGCTCAATATACAGATTGAATAACATCGGGGAGAGGCTACAACCCTGTCTCACGCCCTTCCGAACCACTGCTTCCCTTTCATGTCCCTCGACTCTTATAACTGCCATCTGTGATTAGAAGAATTTAATCCATTGGTTTTGTGCTTTCTAAAATAAACTTGCCGCAGGTACTTTGGGTTAGTCAGTACATTGCTTCATTCATTATTATTAACGGCTTTACTCACAGATACTATCATCACGATCGAAGGTTGAAAATATGATTAGGAAAGAATAACGGCATAAAGAAGAAAGTTAGAGTGTTTGTAATAGATAATATCATTTCTAAACCAAATAAAGGAAATGTTGTATTACAAACCAGAGAACGGCAGATTGCGAGGAAGCGTGCCGTTGGTGCAGACAGCCCCCGGCTGCCTCACTGCGGAGGGTCAGCGGCTGCCGACATTCTTATTCCCAGGGGAGAGAGACACTGCAGACGAGCCAGTAATTAACGCACGGCCAGGCGGGACTTGGCCTGCGCGCTTCTAAGGCCTCCTCCTGCCTCCGACCACAGGAGATTTCCAGCTCAGCCGCATTGCACCTCCACAGGCCTGCCGCTGAAACGGGATCCCTAACGCCGCAGCAGACACAGACAATGGAGGAGGAGAAATAGAGACGTATATACGGGCATGGGGTGCTCACAGTGCCACCCGTTGATTGGACGGCGTCTGTCCAAAATTCAGCACACCCATCTGTTAGTTCCAGGGATGACTGATACGTCACCACATGTAAGTACGATGTTCGTTTGCTACCATTATGGCGTTTAAACTCCACTGAAATATTCCCACTAGCAAGGGAACATTCCCAGGTGTCAATAAACTATCTTGACGAAACATGACGGGTGTGTGGAGGGGGCAAAATAATGCAATACATGTTTTTTTTTAATTTGTCACCAAATTCACTTTTATGGGGTAAAACCCACATCTAAAGGTAATTTGGCATTTTAGGCATCGAAACGATGATACATAAAAATGTTTTCATATAAAACTTGATATGTAACTAATGTTCTTGTTAACTGTGTATTCAACTTTTGTAAAAATTTTGAAAAATGAAATCTTTCATTACAATATAAATTAAAGGTGTTTTCAAGCCACGTACATCCCCATGTAGTAAAGCTGGTTTCTGAAATACCATTTTCGGAATATAAGCTGTACACAACGTGCCGTCGGAAAATTTTCTACATACCTAATTAAAATATCAATATATTCATTACAGTTCTAATTATTTATTTTACTTATATTAATTTTATGATTTATATTATTATTTTTATTTAAAATCACGGTTTTTATTGCTTTTAGTTTACCTTTTCACAAACACTTGTACTTTGTTAATTGAAAATAATAAGTAACTCATCATTATGATAGGAAATAATTATAATAATGATAATCTCTAAAGATATGCTTAAAGCATGACGTTGTTTTACGCCATGGAGATAAGATGAACGAAATTTCTTCATGCAGTATACACGACGGAGAAGACATTATAAAACAAAATTCAGCAAAATTTCAAATTGTCGCGGATGATGCTCTAAATATCGTGATTAATATCAGTCATATTTCAGTACATCAGTATGCCTTGGCGAAGAAAATTCATTATGTACTTGTGACTTCAGCTTGACTGGATTGTTTCTTGAGTGGAGATTGACATCATAGTCACTCAGCAGAACTAGATCTGAAAATCATATCACATAGTTCTTCCAACATCGATAGCCGTTTGCGTTCCAGAGTTGTACCTGCACTATCGAGCCCTTTGGGATCACCAGATGTTTCTTGTCCCCGAGTACGACGCTCGAAACGGTACTTTTCACACTGAGTGCCCTCCTATTCACAGTTTCAAAAGTAGCTAATCGTGAGTTTGAACCGAGGATTAAGGAATATCTTTCTGAGATCCCGAATGTCCTTGTGACAACATTAGAATCTGGTGAAGAAACGTCAGACTAGGTCAAAACATATTCGATTAATGTTTTCTTACCAAGTGATGGAAAATGTCTATATTATTGTTATATTCTTTCGGTAGTCAGTATGAAGGAATTGTTTAGAGCATCGTAATTGAGAATTGGAAACATGTTCATCTGGTGGTCCCAGAGGACTCGACGGAACAGGTACAACTGTGATACGTATACAGCTTTAGATGTTAGACGACCTTTGTGAGAAGACTCAAATCTAGTTCCGTTGAATGATTACGGTGTCAGTTTCCACTTGAGAAACAATACAATCAAGCTACAGTCATTACTACATACTCATATCTCTTCGCCTGTGTATCGAAATACACCTGACACAGATCATAATATTTAGGGGATCACACACGACAATTTCTAATCCTGATGAATTTTGTTTTGTATTGTCTTCTCCATCGTGTGTAATACGTTAAGAAATTTCCTTCTTTTTACGCACATGGTAAAAATTTTTTTTAATAATTACGGATTATCATTAGTGTAATTACTTACTATCATAATGATGAGTTAATTATTATGTTCATTTAACAAATTACGAGTATTTGTGAAACAGTAAACTAAAAAACAATGAAACCGTGACAGATAACGTAAAATAACAATATAGAACATAAAACAAATGTAAGTAAAATAAATACTTCGAACTGTAATGCATATTTGGATACCTGAATTAGGTATGTTGAAAATACTCCGACAGCACAATGTGTAAAGCTTATTTTCCTAAAATGGTACTTCAGGAACCAGCTTTATTACACACGGATCTATTTCGCTTGAAAACTTCTTTAATTTACGTTGTAACTAGAGTTTTTATTTTTCAGAATCAATTAATGGTCGTGTGGTATTTTGTAAAATTTCAAATTATTAGGAAAGTTAGTTATCCAGTTTTCAAGAATATTAGTCACATATAAACTTTTATATGAAAAACATTTTTGTATATAATCGTTTGGAAGATATTCCCTCTAAACTTTAAGTGCCATATTACCTTCCGTAGCCTGTTTTACTCTTTAAAATTAAACTGGACACAAAAAATGGTATTGTACAATTTTATCCCCTCTACATACCCACCAAGTTTTATCAAGATCATTTATAGACACTTGGGAATGTTTTCTTGTAGGTTTTCACACACGTACGGAGAAATCAGTTCTCAGTATTTCTTACACATAGTGAGCAGAAGCTGCTAAATTTTTGAATGAACTGTAGTACGACATAACTGATGCTGCAGCTCATCTCATTTACGTTAAATGGGGTTCAAATTGTGACCTCTAGGAGACCATTTTACCAATTCTACTTTATTTTCTTCAAAACTCGAAGCTATGTGATGTGCTTTCGACAAAGGATTACGGCAGTACAGGACAGATAGATGTGTAGTTTACCAGTTTAGGTAAAATGAACACTAAGTCCGTAACGACAGGAGCGAGACAGCATCGCAAAAAAATTCGTGATATGGCAGAACTGGGAGACACGTGAGAATTTTAAGAGATCACTGTGTTGCGTTCAACACCAGTTTGTGCCAGTAGAGGTGTGTGATATATCCGTGAAAACGAATACAGATTACTCAGTTGCTGTGAAAAAGAGGTATGAGACGTTTATGAGAGGGTGGTCCTACTGTACTACTGTGTACAAGTGGTGTGCTCATTTTCGGAGTGTCTAGCAGAGTAAGGAGGGCTTCCTTCTCGCATAATTGGCGAGCAAACAATCGTTCGTGTGTACATACTGCTGAAGCAGAAGTGCCGCACGACTACACGTCGACTCTCAATTGCTATGTCCATTAGCACGGGACCCACGCACATAGAGCAGCCCAGAAAACTTGGAAGCTTTTGCCGCATGGGTACCCCGACACCCTCGCAGCAGACAGAAAGATTTGATCATCTACATCTACATATATACTCTTCTACCCACCAAGCGGTGTGTGGTGGAGGACACAATTCGCGCCAAAGTCATATTCCCTGGCCCCCCTCTGTTCCACTCGCGGATCGCACGAAGGAAAAACGACTGTCTGAACGCCTCAGTACGAGCTCTTATTTCCCTTATCTTTGAATGATGATCATTGAGCGATTTGAAAATTGGTGGTAATAATATATGCTCTACATCCTCGGTGTAGATTGGATTTCGGAATTTAGTGAGCAGCCCCTTCTGTTTAGCGCGTCATCTATCTGCAAGTGTGTCCGATTTCAAATTTTCTATGAGATCTGTAACGCTCTCGCGATGGCTAAATGTACCAGTCACTAATCTTGCCGCTCTTCTTTGGACCTTCTCAATTTCTTGAATCAGACCCAGCTGGTAAGGGTCCCATACAGACGAACAATACTCTAAGACTGGACGAACTAACGTGTTGTAAGCTGTTTCCATTGATGAAGGACTGCATCGCTTCAGGATTCTACCAATAAACCGCAATCTAGAGTTTGCCTTATCCGTTACTTGTGTAATCTGATCATTCCATTGGAAATCATTTCGAATAGTCACACCCAGATACTTGACTGATGTTACCGCTTCCAAAGACTGATCATTTATTTTGTACTCATACATTAATGGGGATTTTAGCCTTGTTATACGCGGTAGGTTACACATACTAGTAGTGAGAGATAACTGCTGGTCATTACACCCCGCATTTATTTTCTGCAAATCCTCACTGATTTGTTCACAACTTTCGTGTGATACTACTTTCCTGTAGACTACAGCATCATCGGCAAACAGTCTAATGCCGCTGTCAATACCATCTACCAGATCGTTTATGTAAATCGTAAAAAGCAGAGGACGTATAACGCTGCCCTGGCGCACACCTGAAGTTAGTCTTGTTTCTGTTGAAGTTACCTCGTTCAGGACGACATAGGAAGTATTGTGCACTATATTAATTGATAATCCCGCGTATTTAACGCTTATATTATTCAGATGCAAATAAAAACTGAAACCTTTAACTGTCTTCCCGCCACGCCTCGCGTAATTTACTTCCTGATGTTTTTTACACGGTTGTAACTGTACCACTAAGTAAACTATGCCTATTTTGCATCCTGACCTATTTTCCAGAGAAAATAAGCAATAAGGCCACATTTGGTAACGATCCTATCATCAAACTTGCTTCAGGTACTCCTGAAGTTATCTTTACATCTGTCAATTTTCTTCCGTTAAGAGAGACGTGCTTAGTTCTGTCTACAATGAATTACAGGATTCAGTCACAAATCAGGTCCGATACCCAGTAAGGCATGTGTGTATCTGACACTAATGCACGTAAATACTATAGAATAGACAGCAGAAACGATTAATTACAAGCTAAATTACTTATCTTGTAACACAGCAAGCGAAAAGCGCTCGCAGCCGTTGTCAGGGCTGCCACTACACATCACGGAGATGTGCTTGGATTATACTATCTGATTCCATTACAATTGGAGGGTATTCTGAGGATGCAAAAATAGGGACGTCCCTAATCACCTAGGTCTAACAAACTCCAGTGCTCTGCTGTGAAATGTCACTTTGAGCTAGTTCTTAATTTTTATTGACTTACTGATGTAGGAAGAGATGAGCGTCGGAGCTGCAATCTATGCTTAATGCTGTTCCCAATCTTTGAAAACCTTCCTGGGCTGATTGACAGCGAGAAACCAGTCGAACAGTTCGCAAGGAATTATTCTGCTTCAACATAAACATAAACCCCAAACCACCAAATCGAGGCAAGACATTCTGTGATCTTTCCAGTGGGAACTGTTGGATCATTATATGATCTTTACAATGGAAATTGTTGGATCAGGTTCTTAAAGTCTGCGTTTACCGCCTTCCTGTTACATGTTTCGTCTCTTATCGACAAATCATGAAAGGTGGCATTTCATCTATCATGAAGAAGTGCACGATGTTACGGAACAATATCTCCATCATCAGCCTTCTTTCTTTTTCTAGTAACCTATAAATGAGTTATACTATTTTGGGGCAGTCTTCTGAACAATAGAGGTATTGATCTGTAGGTTGTCTGATGTCTCATTACTATTTACTTCGATTCTGTACGCTTCGTTCATCAACAAAAGTATCTGTAATATCTCCAAGGCACATTTGCGATTACTTTCAACTACTTCACACAACTCGAACCTGTTTCTTAACTGAAGGAGTGTATCACACGGTCTTGTCACGTTAACGTGACCACTCTCTATGTTCGATGTCAATATGCAGTTACCACTCACAGACGGCAGGGGGTCGTTCTAACAGTGGAGGGTATGTAAAGCCTATCGGGGGCGTGCGGAAAAATTCATATTCTTAATACGGAAGAGGAAAGATATAACTGACACCGAAAAGGGCATGATGATTGGCATTCAGATCAAGGGTGGAAGCATTTCCGAATCTGCCAAGCTTTTAAGCTGTTCAAGTGCCACCGTGATTAAAGTTCACCAAGCCTGACAAAATGGCGCTACCAGAACCAGCGCCAAGGCAACTGAGGACCATCACGGGCCATAGGTGATAGTGATCAACGGCGATTTCGGATGTCTACGGGCGAATACACGTGCAGCTGTTGATCAACTGACCGTCAAGATGAGCCAAGGGGCTATCAATAGTGTCTCCTCAACGTCTGTTCAGAAAAAGTTGTTGCGTATGAGCCTTCGCAGTAGGTGTCAAGTTCACGCACCCATGCTGATCGCTGTTCACTGGCGACAATGGTTGGAATTTGCACTCCAATACCGCAACTGGGCGTCCACTGAGTGGCGTTAAGTGGTATTTTCAGATGAATCACGTGCTACGCTCCATCAGACAGATGACCGTTGGATCCAGGCCGAATGAGGGATCGTTATGGTCTGGGGAATGTTTTCGTGGCATTCCTGGGTGATCTCATCATTCTGGAAAGCACAATGGATGAACATAAGAATGCAACTATAACGGGGGACCATGTCAACACGTAAATGGAGTTCGTCTTTTCCTCAGCACGATAGCATGTACTAGCACGACAATGTAACATGTCACAGCGTATATGCGTGGTTTTAAGAGCACAAGGCCATAACACTCCCACGTTTCGTACCCAGTCGAAAATCTGTGGGACCACCGCGATCAAGTAGTTCGCGTCACAGATCCTCAGCCGAGAAATCTAGCGTATCCTGCCACGGCTCTGGAGTCAGCATGGCTCCAAACTACTGTCGGAACCTTCCAGAACCTTGTTAACTCTGCTGCACGTCCTCTATGCAAAAGGTGCTTATTCAGGTTTTTGACAGGCGGTCACATTATTGTGACTAGATGGTGTATTTTCCTAAAACGTTTTCGATACATTTAAGCTCTTTTTTTACAGAATGCAAGCTCTCAGAAGTCGACTCAGAACAGAACACCTTCTCCAGCCAAGATCGCTGTCACCACTGATATCCAAGCAAGCCGTTAGTTCTCACACGCTCCTTCCTGGTGCTATTAGTGGGGGTCACTTTCAAAGATCTTTTATCTCTACCTCAAAGTGGGTGTACCTCCTGGGAGATCATATACCTCCACATGGCTATTTTTGCTCCATATTCACACATGGACCGTTTCCTGAAGTTTTTCGCCATTTAGCAGAATCACTTTGAAATTGCAGATATATGCACGTTCTGACCACACCAACCAATTAAACCTAATTGGGATCATTTGAAATTTGCAGTGCATCGCTGTAAGAATCCCTCCTCACCCGTTGCTTGATGTTCATACAGATACTTATTGATTTTCTACACACGTTCTCAGCTACGCAGAAGATGCTAAACATGTTTTGAACGTTATAAACCTGTGTATCTCAGAACATGTGTGGAAATTGAAAATGAAACTCAACGTATCTTTTCTATGAAATAGAAGAAAGTAATAACCTGAACCGAGGCAGTCTGCCCGAAAGTGCCAATGTTTGCACATCCGTTAGACCAAAATCTCCTGCTTGGTAACATTCAACCATGCTGGTCCTCCCTGTCTTTTGTGACGTGCTTGTATCGTCCTTGGTGTACAGTACACAAGATTCTCGAGACACTGCCGGTTAAACGAGATCCTCTCTTCAAAGGTGAGTCTCCTGCGGTCAATCAGTGTGTGAGGAGGGGTTCCTGCAACGATTCTGTCCCGATACCTCATAGCTCTCAAATTATCGTCGATAGCGGTTGCCTGACATCTATGCACGACACTAGCCCGGAATATGACTGACCTAACTCCCTGCTGAAACTGTGGTTCAGGCTGCCTCCAACGTGCGTTAGTAGGTGGCCGCGTCAGCTCTCCAAATCGGCGGACAAGTTGCAGCGTTGACTAGTTTACCCCTTTGTCTTCCATCTTTTCAGTCTCGAATCATGATTGTGGCTCAAATTTTCAAACGTTCATACGACAAATAAAACATACGCTTATCATAAACTGATATAAATGTATCTAACTATCAGCGTGTAATACCTCTTTCTCCGTGATAACATGCCCGATGCGGCGTGGCGTGGACCGCCACTGGAAGCACTGAGAAATATAGTGTTCGCTTAATCTGAGACTACAACACCAGGAAACCGGTGGGAGAGCCTGAGGCACACAATTTTCACACATAGCGTCTCAGATATGGTCAACAGAATTTAGGGGAAATGAGCTAGGAGACCACATAAACAGTATCTTGTTAACGAGTGTCATTCAGACAATTCTGATACAACTCGGTAGCGAAGCATTAGTAGATTTTGTGCTGGATGGGGTAGTCGAACAAACAGTTCCACTTTGTCAGAAAGACTTTTTCTGTTATTCGACGTTGAGAGATGATGGAATGTATAGAATATGCATGAGAGAGTCTAATTCATCATGTTTCAAGATCCCCCATGAATGCGTCTACTATCTCCCTGAAAATGTATTATTTTTAGAAGGGTCATAACGTCTATTATGGATTTTGCCGTGCCTCTGGGCGTTAAACAAAGTGCTCTTGCAGCCACGCTATTCTCCGTGACGCGTGATTACACGGCTGGGGCGGTTGTCTCTGTAGCCCATTGGGAAGAAATATTTCTGAGTGGTATGGCCGTTCTACACTCGCTGTTGTCCATAATTTAATTCGTGACTTGCTCTATTGTGTTCTCTCTATCTCTAATTTGTCTCATTTAGTGTCAGTAGCAACGCTTTGTCAACACATTATTGCTCATGGTAGCTGAATCTGGCGTTGGCGATTTTCCCCTAGCCGATGCCCAGAACCTGCACGACATCGGTGACTGATTGTGAGTGTTCCGTACATCGGCCAACCACGATCTGGCAGCCATTGACAGCGCTTTTGTCGCGTGTGTTGTCCATACTGCCCTAAACTGAAAATCCGGACACTGCTTGTTTTAAGCCATTTCGTTCATCTGATTCGTCGTATTATTCCATTCTTCGCCATAGCGGCAGCATTCCCCTCTCTGTAATGTACAGTTACCTCTTATTCGTTTGCTTGTTAGTGTGTACTACAATACACTACATTTATTAATTGACTGTATGACTTCATATATGACAGCACATTTTTTCCACGCCAATCTTTCAAGAAAAAAACGAGATATTGTATTCGTTCTCACCTAATACGTTTAGGTCAATATTTCTCTGCTGCGCGACACTTTTTTCCAACGATACTACATATTAGATCGTAAAAGTTATTTTATCACATCTTCAGCACAGGTACACACGAGTCATCTACCTGCAATACATCTGGCGTGTGAATCTCAGACTGTTACAACAGAAATAAACCCTGTGTTTCGTTTCCTCTGTGTTTTAATTTCATGTATAGCTACTTTCCCTCTTTCAGTGTTGTTTTAGCACATGTAAGATAGAGTAGCCATGTGATCATTTCGAGTGCATGAGAGTGGAACAGTTTTACAGATTATCTCCACATTAATTTGTTTTAGTGAGTGTAAGGGCGCTGATGGACGAGTAAACTGAGTACGATATACGTCTGATATAGCCACTCTGTCAGTAGTCTTTCGCTAACTGAACGTTATGGAGCAAACTTGCTCACCAATAAAAATAAGTGTCTCCAGTAAAAGCCAAAAGTTAATTTCAGAGGGTCGCTACAGATGTATACAATCGAGGAACCATTTCAGTTGACGCCCTCGTTCCTAAATCTGTAAATTTCTACTGCTCTCGAAAACATCAGCAAATTTTCGCATCTTTCACCCACAAAATACCGGCCGTACTTTATGTACAGTAGTAGGTTGTCTGGCTCTGGACCAAATCACGTTCAGTCAAGGAAGGAAAATTAAGGTTTAACGTCCCGTCGACATGGAGGTCTTTAGGGACGGAGCACAGGCTCGGAATGTCTCAATTGTGTAGAAGGAATCGACCGTGCTCTTTCAAAGGAACAACTCCGGCTGTTGCTTGGAACGTTTCAGGGACATGATGGGAAACCTAAAATAGATGACCGGACAAGAATCTGAACCGTCGTCGTCCCGAATAGCAGTCCGGTGAGATAACCACGAGCAGTCAAAGATACCATCAAACACAAAAATAAAGCTTCATCCAGTACGCTTTGCTTCCCAAGTCTTCGGTATAGACACGCGGTAAGCCTGTTTGCATAAAGAATATCACCTGCACAAAGAATATTACAGAAAATTGGACGGGAAATTAGGCTGCCAGTTTCTGTTCATAATGCTCCTCGTACCTGAAATGCACTCCATCCTAATTTCCAGCGTCTGTGGAATAAAAAGGTGACGATCGTCTTTGTCCGCAGTTTCGTAGTACATATTCATACAACTATGGCTGCATAATGTATTTCTCTTATTGTTTAATTAATCAGGTTATGTGTTAAAAAGACAACCGCAAAATATGAAGGGGAAACAATGTATTGAATGTCTTAAATCCACTGATATTATCCATTCGTTGTTCTAATAGGTTTTTCAAATTTTATGTGTAACTTCAACTACTTCTTTTGTTTTACAGATAACTGTGTTATGACTTTTCATTAAGACTGCAATTTTGATCTGTATGAAATTCACACAAGTTAAATAAAATGATGGTAGTCGCATCCAGAGTTTTTTTCTATCCCATGCGGACATCCCTCAGATTTGAATACTCTCACCACATGCCTGATCGTTGACTCTGGTGATTCGTACGCCATCATTGGCATGTATCGGTACTCAACTGTCTGTTCAAACTTTTCCCAGAAGTCTAATAGCAGAGTTCATGCACCCATGCTTGCCTTTGTTCTCTTGATTAGACTTTCTGCTCCCCATAGAGTGGAGGTAATTCTGGCTCCTCACTGATGGATGTCGTACTCCGCTAGACTGCCCCACTGTTTTTCCGCACCCGGGTTTTCCTGTCAGCAGTGACAGACGGCGAGCAAGGCGTTGCTGTACACTTTTGTTGACCCTGATGCAACTGTTTTCCCCAAACCGGGAAAATGACTTCACACCGGTGACAAGTTCAGAGCATGTACTTTCCAACCCGCTTACATAAATCGTCTTGGATTTCTTGTGAGATGTGACACTTTTTATTTAGTTTTCCTTCAGCTAAAGCCGTATTTCAGGTAGTCCTGTGTAAAATAATCGTCGTTTCTACAAACATAGATCTGTTTTTCAAGAGATCCAGAGCGCTGTAGATATCGACCATGACGTTGATGCCGTGTTCCTTGAATGCAAAAAGACATTTAATACAGTTCCACGCTGTAGTTTCGGAAAAAAAGGCCTTACTGGGTATCGGACCTGATTTGTGACTGAATCCTGTAATTCATTGTAGACAGAACTAAGCACGTCTCTCTTAACGGAAGAAAATTGACAGATGTAAAGATAACTTCAGGAGTACCTGAAGCAAGTTTGATGATAGGATCGTTACCAAATGTGGCCTTATTGCTTATTTTCTCTGGAAAATAGGTCAGGATGCAAAATAGGCATAGTTTACTTAGTGGTGCAGTTAACAACCGTGTAAAAAACATCAGGAAGTAAATTACGCGAGGCGTGGCGGGAAGACAGTTAGACACAGTGGAAACAGAGAAAAAATAACTATCACACTCAAGTGGGTATGTGTTAAGGTGCTACTGACCTAACGACGACAGCATCAGCACTGATACCACTAACACCATATTATACTTGGGCTGCGCAGCGCGACTCCTCACACGCCAGCGATATAAAGCTGTCTCTCACAAAATTTCGTCTAGCGAGTATAAATGACAGAAAAAGGACGTCGAAGAGTGGCACTCAGGCAACACTGTAACCACATGTATGGTAACTAGCTTTGTCAACTCAAATTATTAGTGTGGTACAGTTGGTGCCATGGATAGAGTTTTGGGTTAGCATGCCGCTGGTAGAGGATTAGATCCAGGGTTGGGGCGAATTTTTCTTATTTGCTAATTTCATTCCGACATTTCATACCATAATACACACCGTTTCGTAGGTCACATGTATCCTAAATTTCCAATATTTTGTGAGGTTGAATATAACGAATATGTGGTTAGACAACTAAGAATTAGTTGAAAAAAATTACCTGTCATAAGACGGAATAACTACCAAAGAAAATATCATTTCTAGATGCTAAAGATGATGGCACAGTACAATAACAAAACATCAACTTGGCATTTATACCACATGTAATGGCCGGCCGAAGTGGTCGAGCGGTTCTAGGCGCTACAGTCTGGAACCGCGTGACCGCTACGGTCGCAGGTTCGAATCCTGCCTCGGGCATGGACGTGTGTGATGTCCTTACGTTAGTTAGGTCTAAGTAGTTCTAAGTTCTAGGGGACTGATGACCTCAGAAGTTAAGTCCCATAGTGCTCAGAGTCATTTGAACCATTTGATCTACACGTAATGTTAACGCTCAGATGTCGCACATTAGCAACCAGTGACAATAATAATGTCCATATAATAATGACTGGGAGACCTTCACAAAAGAACCGCTGATCTCAGAACAACAGATGGCCAAACCGACCTACCCGCACGTCCAAACATTGCGCAACCCGCCGGATCATATAGCTTTGGACCTTTCGCAGCAAAGGTGCATCCACACTAACAAGAGCAGCATGAAAACGTGCTACCGATTCTTCCACATTCGTCGGCGGAGTGGAGCACACGTGCTCCTTCAGGTGTTCCCACAGGAAGAAATCCAGGGGATTTAGGTTAGGTGGACGCGGTGGCCATACAACTGGACTTTCACGTCCGAGCCATTTCCTTGGAGATGTTATGTCCAAATACTGTTGCACATTAATTCCAGAGTGTGGAGGTGCACCATCATGTAGGAACCATAGCCTCTGCCGGACATGTAGTGGAACATCTTCCAGCGCATCAGACAGATGGTTTGAGAGGAATGCATGATACCTTCATGCAGTCAACCGGTCAGGCAACCTGTAGGAGCCCAATATTCCTGCCCAGACGTTGATACCAAAGCGAACTTGATATCCACGATTGCAGGTGACGTGCGGGTTAACCTCACACCAATGGTGGGCATTGTGCATATTGAAAACAATCTCACAAGTGAATGCTGCTTCACCCAACCATATTAATGGTGTTCACGTAGTCGTTGTTGGCTTCCTGTTGTTGTCCGAACCATTCACAGAATTGTATTTGCTGATGGTTATCTGCAGGTTGCAGGTGTTGCGTGAAAGCATAATGATAGGGGTGCACCCCATGCTCGTGCAGCCCATTAACGAACGTCCGTTGCGAGACACGCAGCTGCCTTGCTACGCTACGTGTACTTCGCTGAGGTTCTTGGTGTATGACCTCCAGGATAGCTTACTCAGCAGCTGGAGTACGGCGAGCCCATGGACAGCCCCTGTCACGTGGTGGTGGAAGGAGAGAACCCGATTTCCGAAGACGAAGCTCCAGACCACAAAACACATTTTTATGTGGATGGCGTCGACGAGGATATCTAGCAGCATATTCACGAGCGGAAACACCAGCCATGTTATCAGAGGCACATAGTACCACAAGCATATCCACATATTCATCGTTTCTGTGTGCCATACGTCCGCCACACTGGTTTAGAGGTTTACAATGAGAAAATTCGATAAATGTATGTATGTACATTGGAGACTGTCGTGGGCGCGTTACTCCGCTCGCAACTTGTCCCTGTCTGGTGGACAGCGCATACGGTATAAACACGCCGTCAGTCCTGCACGCTGTTGCACGTAACCCACATTACCCCTCTGACAGATATTGTTCTGCATCATTCATCCCTCCACGGCTACTTGTGAAATGTTCGGTTTCGAATTACACTGTTCCCCTAAAGGTAATAGACGTGATGTTTCCACAATCCCATCGACAGAATAATAATAATAATAATAATAATAATAACAATGCATTGAGATACGTACTAAACAGCGTGCGGTTACCAGACTCAATGTTGAAAGCCATAACTAATGGGACAATGGTGATAACGCATACAAACAGTTATTCGCAAGGCACGTTGCTAGTTACACTTGTAACGTAAGACCGTAACGAAATGTAATGTACCTGAACTAGGCAAGAATAATAGTTCGTACTAATATATGTGACCACTGGAGGAGGGTACAAAGAAAACAGGTTGCGCATCATGTTGATGAAGTGGTGCGAATAAATTTACTCCCACGACGTGGAAAGGGCTTCTTACAAAGCTGACCAATGTTCCATTTTTACGATTGTAGTATGTAAATGTTTTCTAGAGAACCCTCTGCTATCGCTGTTGACCATTAAGATGCCAGATACCTTACGACCTGGACCACATTTACTGAACAAAATACAAATGCCACAACCCAGGATCGAACCGTGGACCTGCATGTTAACCCGAAACTCTATCCATTGCAACAACTGTACAGCTCGTCTAACGTTTGATGATAGCAATAGTTACCATGCATGTGGTTACAATGTTGCCAGATTGCCACTCTCATGTCCTTTTCCTGCCGGATGCACCTGCCAGACGAAATTTTGTGACAGACATTTTTTGTATTGCTGCCGTGTAAGGAGTCGCGCTGCGAAGCCCGAGTGCGCGAATTTCACTTCGCCTTGTATATACATATACAGAGGATCGATGATTGGTGTAGGAACTGTTAGTTGATACACAACAACATGAGTAAATGCAGGGTACTGCGCATGAGTACCTTAAGAAATCCACTACTGCAGATTGCACTGCTGGTGACAAACCACTGGAAACAGTAACTACCGTAAAATACTTCGGAGTACCCATCCAGAGAGATCTTAAGTTGAACTTCCACATAATACAGATAACTGGAAATTCAGATGCGAGGCGAGGGTGCAATTCATGCACGAAAGAAGTGGCTTCCAAAACACTAGTGGGACCGATTTTTGAATATTCGTCATCAGTCTACAGCCCATACCGGTTTGAATTAATAAAGAAGATAGACAAGATTCTACGAAGAGGGGCGGATTTTGTCGCTTGGTCGTTTAGTCAATAAACCTTAGTGGCACATGCTACAAGAAGGGCGTTTAGCATAGTGAAGAGATTTACTATTGAAGTTGCAAGAGAGTATGTTCCTGGATAAGTAGGGCAACGTCTTACATCTTCTCACAAACGTCTCGGGAAGTGACCACAACGATAAAATTCGAGATATTAGAGCTTGTACGGAGGTTTACCACCAGTCAGTCTTCCGACACACCATTCGTGAATGGAATAGGAAAGGGGTAGTATACAATGGTACCGGTATTACCTCCGCCACATATCGTAAGATGACCTGCCGGGTATGAATGTAGATGCAGACATACGTACAGTTTCAATGTATTCCATATTTCGCTACGGGCAAAAACCGGAAATGTTTAATCAACTAGGCTTCCCATTTACCATCCCTCTCCCTATGCAAGTGATATGATGGTTTGTCACTAATTACCTTGATGTCTACTGGACTGGACGATCAGTTTTAGCTCTCTTTGCTTCTTTCTATAATTTTTTTTCCTTTCCTATGGATATTATACATACGATTAAATGGTAACCGCGGAAAAACTGTTCTGTGTTTTCCAGCGTAGGATCAAGAGACAGTTACTAGCCTCGTTGCTCTTGTCTAACTATCACGCTAAAATTAAAAGCGACATCGGTTTTCGTGCGCATCTTAGTCGGAAACAGACGAATTCCCATTGCCTCCTCACTGAGATTACTACAGACACGAACAAAATTTTGCATCGTACCTTTACTTCGAAATTCATTGCACGAGAGACAAAATCTGGCTCTGAGTACGCATATCTATTCATTTCCAGTGTGACCAGATTACCAGATCAAAAATACAAACATTTTGTAACGAACAAATCATCTGTTTCTCAAGAAGGGGTGGTTCAAAGTACTCGTGAGCAACGTAAATATCTGGTGGGACGGCCCGTTGCTCAGATGCAGATATGAATCCGTCGTACCATACCTTTCAGTCGTGAATCGCGAACTTCTCGTCCAGCGCAATGTCCCAACCCACTGAGAAAAGAACTCAAGTTACTCCTGTATATGAGAATGATACAAGAACGGGCTCGCATAATTATAAACAATTTCCTTTACATCTGTTTGCTGCAGAAGTCTGGAACACATTCTCAGTTCGAATATAGTATACTCCCTTGAGTCAGAACAGTTTCCGTCCACTAGTCAGCACGGATTTTGACAGCATCGGTCATGCGAAACTCGGCTTGCCCTTTTCTCACATGATCTCCTCAAACTATGGGTGGAGGGCAACAGGCTGATTCCATATTACTAATTTTCTGGAAAGTGTTCGACGCGGTGCCCAACTGTACACTGTTGTCGAAGGCCAGATCAAACGGATTAGGTTCCCAGGTATGTGAGTGGATCGAAGACGATTTAAGTAACAGAACCCAGTACACTGCACTCGGCGGCGAGTGTTCATCAGACACAAGGATATCGTCAGGAGTGCCCCAGGGAGGTGAGATAGCATTACTGTTATTCTTTTTATACAAAAGTAATCTAACGGACAGGGTGAGCAGTAATTTACGACTGTTTGCTGATGACACTGCGGTGTACATGAAGATGTCGTCGTTGACTGGCTGTAGGAGGATGCAAGATAACTCAGAATTTTTAGTTGTTGTGACGATTCACAACTTGCTCTAAATTTAGAAAAGTGTAAGTTAATCCAGATGTGTAGAAAAACGATCTTGTAATGTGCGAATCCAGCAGTAGTTGGGTGCTGCTTGATACAGTCACATCTATTAGGCATCTGAGCGTAACGTTGCAAAGCGATATGAAATGGAATGAACACGTCAGGAAGATGTACCGATGATTTCGTGTTATTGAGAGAATTTTGGGAAAGTACAGTTCATCTATAAAGGAGACGACAGACAGAATGCTGGTGCGACCCAGTCATGTGCAGTGCTCGAGGGTTTCGGATCACCACCAGATCGGATTAAAGGAAGACATCGAAGAACTTCATGGAGGCGCTGTAAGTTTGACCAGAACACACGTATTACTCAGAAACTCAGACAGGAATCTCTGGAGGGAAGACAACATTCTTTTCGCAGGGCACTGGTGAGGAAATTTAAGGAACCGGTATTTGAGGCCGACAGCAGAACGTTTCTGCGGTGCCAAGGCACATTTCGCGTAAGAACCAGTAAGATAAAAGAAATTATGGCTCATACGAAGGGTTTTCCTTCTCTGTAGTCGCGAGTGGACAGGAAAAGAAATGACTAGTAGTGGTAGGTGGTTCCCTCCGCCATAGCCCTCACACTGGCTTGTGGTACATGAGCGTAGATGTAGATGTAGATGCACACCTGGTCCAAATTGTATCCCTTCTTCAATAATGGTTCTGCGTAAGTGATGCACAATACGTGGTCGTTATTGATGTCCAAAAACAGCTCATTTCAGATAATCCCTCTCATATCCTGTAAGGTTCACGTTCGGCTAACAGGTAGGCCTTCCGATTTTGGTGATCCTGGCATGTTGAAGGAACGTATTGACTTGAACAGCACGATGAGAACGCATGTGCATCCACAAAGACTTAACTGTCGCCAAAATGTTGGCGAAATGGGGCTACGGTTGGTTGCATAATCTCGTTGCTGTGCTGTAGAGCAGTGAGATTGCCATCAGCAACCACGAAAGGTGTACAGTGGTTCCATGTAAAGACACCGAAGAACGTTAATCCACCACCAACTTGTTTGACATGCTGTACAGTGTTAGAGGCATTAGATGCTACTGGCTTATCTCCAAAAGCGTTGTTTGCGATTATCAGGGTACAAACAGATCCGAGTTTCGTCCGTAACCAACATTCGATGCCAATCCACATTATATCTTCTCCATATGTAACAGAGTCCATGGTGTTGTGGCGCACAACGTGCTACATACCATGGTCATCGGGAAAGGGAATTCGCATAATGGAAACGTCTCCTAACGGTTTCATAGTTTCATGCGATGCATGTCGTCCTGTAGCCTCTCCGAACGCCGAATTCTGTTCCCTAGCATACATACACTGTTCCTTAGACTCAAAAGTCGTAGATATCGATCATGCTGTGTACTTGTCTAACGTGGTCGGCCTGTACGGAACCAATACTCAACACCAGCTGTCAACTGGAACTGATTTCATGTCCACACCACATTACTTTGACCCCCGAGCACATACTGAGCAGCATCTCCGATTGACAACACTTATGTGGGTAACGTCACGATGCAGATCCGATCATTGATCACGAATTTTCTTAGTGGCATGATGAATATTCACCATAATGTTTCACAGACGACTTAAATGCATCACAATGGTGCTTTACTTTCGACTGAAATTCTGCAGTCCATTTGAGTGGGATGTTCCACTCCTAGACGCCCCTCATCGCCACTGAGGGTACGTTTACATGCAACACCAGAGATGACCTTGCCATCGGTGCAGTAACAGTCACGACAGAAACACACCTACACGACAGACTGGAATGATGCAACACCTTTGGTATGTATATTTAGGTTCGCTCATCGTAATGCAGAAGTAACATCTGTACTTATACTTTTACTAAATTGAAGTCCACCTTCGCGTTTTTCTGTTTGCATGTGAATGTTAATCTCATGAACTACTCTAGGTATTTTGAAACGGTTTTCACTAACAGACTGATCCACGATGAAGGTATGTGTATACAGTGTATCCCAGGATGGATTGTCAATATTCAAAGTTGTGGCAGGAACGATCACTGGTATCAAAAATGTCTGTTAAACATGGGCTCTAAGATGCGTAACTTAAGAGATATGAGCACTTCTTCATCTTCGAGACTGTGAAACTAATGTCTTCTACTGCAGACTCTTTGCTTTCCGTATTTTGCGGGGAGATAGTGCGGACCGAAACAAGAAAACATTGCCTAGTAAACGTAGCTGTAAAATTCACAACTGAAGCCAATGAACACGTGTTTAGTGGATGAGATGCATTTCACAGTAGCGAAGATGAACAGGTGCTCATAGCTCTTAAGGTATGCTGTTTAGAGCCCATTTTTTCTAGACTTCTTTTGCTTCGAATCATAGTTCCTGTCATATCCCTCAAAACTGACCATTCCACCTGGGAAGCGCTGTATAATCTATTACCGCTACGCCAGACTCGTTGTCCGGCCATAGACATATCGTGCAACCTCAGCGTAGTCGTAGCTGGTCCCTAATGTAATATAAAATTACGTACTTATTTTATCGCTATGCTGCAGACTCCCTGGGATTGCAGTGCTGTGAAGCGCTGTTAGCGATGTGATGAAGTAGTTACAAACAAATTGCGCTGTCACGCACGCTAGTTATCTTTAAACGTTATGACGAAATTTATCAACGTTACTTGTTCTTGGTGTCTGCATTCTGCTTATAGAACAATTTTTCATGGAGAACTGTATTTTAGAACTAGAGTGGGCACTGCCTGTGAGACATGACGTGTCAGACCAGCGTGTTGCTACATGCATAACAAAACGTTTCGAATATAAATCACTCGTTTACGTAAGCGCTGGAGTTTATCTTCGATCTCCTTGCGTGACGACATACTGCCACCAACAGCAATAAAGTTGGGAAAATGCGCGTTGGTAATGACACGGATATCGAAGTACCGAGCATAGTAGCAATAGCTGTGCTGATGTTTCAAAAAAATGGCTCAAATGGCTCTGGGACTCAACATCTTAGGTCATAAGTCCCCTAGAACTTAGTACTACTTAAACCTAACCAACCTAAGGACATCACACACACCCATGCCCGAGGCAGGATTCGAACCTGCGACCGTAGCAGTCCTGCGGTTCCGGACTGCAGCGCCAGAACTGCTGATGTTTGAGCCGGACAATACGACCTAGTACCGAACGTTGCTCGTATCTTCGTGTTCATTCAGAAGGATGTTTTGCTAGTAGTATACAGTTTTGTACGATAACTTGGTAACTACAATAATTACTACTAAAACATAACTGCTCCTGTACATTATCTTCGTTATGCACTACCGTATTGGTCTCCTATCAGAAACCGAACACTGTGAATCCTAAAAACCTAATATTAACTTCGTTTCTTCCTTATCTGCAGATCGTCTGACGAGCGGAATACAATGCCATATGGTTGTCTTTACGTAACCAGCGAGATACGATGGGAAAATTATCTTTTCATAACCGTTATAATGACTACCTATGGAATGCTACTGTTTATCCGGTCCACACAAAGCTCTCCAGAACTTAGCTGAGACTGGTGCAGTTGGATGTCAGGCGAGAATTTTGGACCGGCCGAGGTGGCTCAGCGGTTCTAGGCGTTTCAGTCCGGAACCGCGCGACTCCTACGGTCGCAGGTTCGAATCCTGCCTCGGGCATGGATGTATGTGATGTCCTTAGGGTAGTTAGGTTTAAGTAGTTGTAAGTTCTAGGGGACTGATGACCTCCGATGTTAAGTCCCATAGCGCTCAGAGCCATTTGAACCATTTTTTGAGAATTTTGGCCGTAGTTGTCTTCCAGAAATCTCTAACAATTTTGCCGCCATGTATTTAGACAAACCTCCTAAAACATGAACCTGGAGGGTCTGACTGTCATTTTAACCTCTCCGCCTCCGAACCCCCCCCCCCCCCCCCACCTCTAGCCCCTCCCCCCCCTACCCGACTTTGGTGTTTTAACCGCTGTATATCCTCTTCCTGCAACTTTCGGGTCGGGCGACTACACACATATCAACATAACCTTCACTTCATCCCGATATGTCGAGCAGGTGTGTTGCTATTTTGACTGTTAATGTACGCGTCACCCCTGATGTTGTTTACAAACATACACGATACAAACAACGTCAAGTGTTACCTACTGGTAGAACACCATACTAAAATGGATTGTAGCATTTAATTAGAAAGTACAGAACCGGTAGGGCCGCATTAGAGTCGGCTGTAGAATAGTTGAGTAAACGTCAATCATGCCACGAAGGACAGTCACTCCCAGTGGTTGGGTCCTCATCTTTAAGTTACGCTCGTAAGGCTTGTCAACATGGGAAGTTGTTCGACGTGTGCAATGGAGTCAATGTAGTGAGGTGCGGACATAGAATCTGTTCCAATTGACAGCTAGTGTTGAGGACGTCATGTATCGCATCAAACTGGGAGGAGGCGATTCCGTCATGTGCAGCTCCACTCCCGACAAAGATGGCGAGCAACACGTCATATATCACAATATCATGAATTCCAGTGAAAATGAGGAAGAAATCATGCAGAATGCACGCTCCATGATTGGCGTGGGATGTAGTTTATGGACGAAACACACATACGTCCCTGCCCCAGTAATCGCTGTTAGGAGAGAACCCGCTAATACTGAAAGCCTTCAACACACTGCCCCACGTGTACAACAAGGCGATGTTCGAGCGATGTACGGGGTTGGTGTTACACGGGGCCATCGTGTCTCTCTTGTTGTTGTTATTAGGCATCTCACTGATCTACAGTACAGAGACGAGATTCTGCAACCATTTTTGGGACCGTATCGCCAATATTTTGGCGAAAATTTCATCATGGTGGATGGCAAATCGCGTCCTCATCGTTCTGTTCTTGTGAACAGCTTCCTTCAGCATGCCAGGAGTGCTAGGATGAAGCTGCCTGCATCTTCCTTGGACATGACCCCAATCGAACATGAGTGATATCGATTGAAACGAGCTGTTTTTGGACTGACAACGACCATGTATTCTCCTTAACTTATGCAGAATCGCCATTGAAGAGTAGGACAGGTAAGGCCAGACCCAGCTTGTCCATCTCGTCGATGATATGCCACTACGCAGTCAAGCCTGTATCCTAGCAAGGAGGTGTTCCGCCTCGTATTGACTTTGCTCAGAGTGCTGTGAGGAAACCCCCGTGGGAAACAGACGAGTTTGTCATACATAAATGTTTCTTGTTCTGATTTGGTGAGGAGCTGCAAATGAATTGCAACTGAGCATATGCCACACCTCAGAGACAATTTTCGTTCTCTGTGCCATGAATCTCGAAACAAAGCGATGATGCACAACTTTAGTTGCTGTGTGTATGTACACAACATATGAGACCTATCTCTATGCCAAAAAGTTATATTTGTGCAGTTTTCTGCTTTAAATGTATTGGGATGATGCATAAGTTCGTAACGTTATTCCATAATTAAGAAAAAACAACAAATGCACAGAGAAAAGACTTTAGTCGTCAATAATATATCATGCTTTACTATTTGCGGCAGTCTGTCAACGCTGACGTAACTTTTAGATTCCGCGACTGTAATCATAATTTGGTTTTGTGGCAAAAAACTCTTCGACCTATGTTCTGAGCAGATTTTCATCCGCAAAGGAAGTTCCTTGAAGGTTCATCAGGTTACCTTCCATTCTGAATGTGGGTGCACTCAGCGACTGTTATGTGATTTATAACCGCAGAGCGTAGCAGTCAGTCGTCCTTCTTTTTTTTTTTTTTTTTGCAAGTTTTATTACGCAAATCCAGATTTATGCTAATGTCTAGCCATTATCAGTGCTCTATTTTCTAATCTCGATGAATGTTTATTTCCTGTTGTTCGGGCATCAGTCACAGTTCTTTGAATACGACCGTGTATTCTGCTTTACTTATACGGAATCGCCACTGAAGAGGACAGTTAGGGCCAGACCTAACTCGACGATCTCATCGATGGAATGCCACTACGGAGATTCAAAGAACTGTGACTGACGCTCAAACAACAGGGAACTAACATGCATTGAGATTTAGAGAATAGAGCATTGACAATGGCTAGGCACTAGCCGAAATCTGGATTTGCGTAATGAAAGCTGCAAAAAAAAAGACGACTGATTGCTGCGCTCTATAATTTATAAATTCCTTGAAGGTTGTTCAATAGAGAGAGGAAAAGGTAAAAATCTGAGGTCGCAAGATCAAGTGAGTAAGGTGAGTGCAGAATGACTTCCCAACCCTAACTCCTGTAGGGTATAACGGGACTATTAAAATCACGTATCTAATCCGCCAGAAAAAATAAATATTGCAACAGTGGGCTAGTTTTTCACTGATTTCGGGACGTTTTGCTTCAACTGTGTGCCAGTACGTCTGTGTAGCCGCATCTGATTATAGAAAGGATTTCTTTCCTTCTTTCTTTCTCGCGGCCTTTGTCCCACTCCAACGCAGGGGTGGCTTTGTTATTACGGATTTGGCAGTGTTAATTGCAGAGCGTGGCCAGATGCCCTTCCTGCCGCCACCCCGAACCCCCCAGGACGGAAGTAGTGTACCCCATCTGCCTGCGTCTAGTGTAAGTCATGAAGTACTGCGAACGTTTTCAAATGTCTGTGAGTCGTGTAACTGAGGCGGAACGTGGGGACCAGTCCGGTATTCACCTAGCGGGATGAGGAAACCAGCCTAAAAACCACATCCAGGCAGGCCGGCCGGGATACGCTCCCTCGTCGTTCATCCGCCGGACGGATTCGATCCTGGGCTGGCGCGCCTATCAGTGTCCAGGAAGCAGTGCATTAGCGCTCTCGGCTACACTGGCGGGTATCTGATTGTAGAATGGATGCCTTATGTTACATTGTTGATAGGACAGATTAACGAACTCAACAGGTAAATGAATTGTGATGGATTATGCGTATAGTTGAAGAATACAGCCTCATAAACTAGGGTGTGCTACGCACAACAACGTGAAATTATGAAGTCTTATTGCCACTTGTGTAAGAACAATGTTATGCAGTGTGTGTAGCAACAAATATTGCTAACTTTTTCGATAAAGGTTGAAACTAGTTTGTAATTATTTTATTTTCCCTCCGTGACAATAATGGAATTGTGATTGAGAAGAAGAAGAAAGAGAAATTAATCACTCCTCCTACGAATTATAAAGAAATCAGTTCTCAATTATCTGACCGTGAGTTTTAAAATATTCTCCAACGTCTCCTAACAACTGTTATTCAATGCTCCTGTACGCAACAAACAACTTACCTCGTCTTGCTGCTGGAACTGCGTGATCAGCAACATGCTAAAATATTTCAAAGCAATACTGCGTTCCATGAAGATGGCAATGCATGGTCATCAAAACTGCAACAACTGCTGCCATATTTTTATATATATGGAAGGTGAATAATCTGGAGATGTTTGTTCAACTAGCCTTCAACGGTAAAAAAATTAAAGACACCCATAAAGACTATAATCTACTATATTTGCTATATATATTATTTAAACACTGACCGTCTTTACGAAGACTTTTAATCATTCCACGAAGTCAATACTCAATAAACATGTTTCTGGCCATAACATTGATACGAATATTACTCTCAGTGTATGCGTACACAAACCTGAACAAATCCTCCAGTATGCAAGCAATCAACAACAAAGCGTGCAGCTAAATGACAGATTGCCAAAATTCCTCAACAAATATGAAACTCTCCTTCGGCGCTACTAGCACGATCACGGCAGGCTAAGGCCTCCATATTGCGAGGCTTCTCTAAACGGTTCAAATGGCTCTGAGCACTATGGGGCTTAACAGCTGAGGTCATCAGTCCCCTAGAACTTAGAACTACTTAAACCTAACTAACCTAAGGACATCACGCACATCCATGCCCGAGGCAGGATTCGAACCTGCGCCGTAGCGGTCGCGCGGTTCCAGACTGAAGTGCCTAGAACCGGTCGGCCACTTCGGCCGGCGCGGCTTCTCTCCACCGCAGGCTGCGTCCTACCACTTCCGACTCTTCTCATCAACAACTGTTCGCTCTCTACAACTCGCGATAATAACATCTCAGAAAATCAGCATCGCTCGAAGACACATTTACATACACAGGTAAACAATCTAAATATGAAGTTCATATAATCCTGTTTCTCTTGTAGAAATTTAAGAAAAAATATATATGAGTATACATGCAATTCCTTCCTATACAGTGTAAGGGACTGGAGCTACAGCAAATTAGTAAAGAATATCATTTTTTGTGACTGTATTCAGTATAGTTATCATAACTTACTACACATTCAGTCACTGAGTAATGGTTCAGAGATTATCACAAATATTTCCTTATTATTACAACATACTTATTCCAATTTTAAGAACCATAGTGATGTTTACATCGAACAGAAAATAGTAAGTAGCATTGCAAGGTCAATATCGTCAGATGTTAAACTTCAGCTAGTCTGTGTGTGGAATCAGAACTGTATGGAGTCAGAACTGAATGGAGTCATTATTTTATGGAGTTAGAGTCATATGGAATCAGAATCGTATGGAGTTAGAATCGTATGTATGAAGTGAGAATTGTCTGTGTGGTTAATCACAACAGCAAAGTAAATACGACATTCAAAAGACATGTCTTACAGATTTAATGACATAACTTACTCTAAGGTTTATCCTCGAATTGTTCAGTAGCAGCTGAAAGAAATGGTTTATTAACCGAAAATGAAGCAAATAACTTCTCTTGAGCTTCAGTATTGTTTAATAACAAGAGAAAAAATCATTATCTTACAATCATTAACTTAACGTGATAGAATCGGCACTGAATCACTGCTGTAGCTGAACCATAAGAGAAAGTGTGGAAGAAACTTGTTTAAATAGAAAGACACTCAAGTACTGAAGTAAATTATTTTGCGCAGTTATTTGCAACATGCATTAAACGTAGCTGATCAACTTGCATCAAGGTGTAAAAATGCTATACGCTGAAAAGAATAGATTGTCAAATTGCATAACATATTTATATACAAGTCATGGATCAATGTCTTTAATACGACTGGGTACTTCTGGAACGTCTAGTTCATCATAACAGACCAATGCACCATTCGTATTGTTAGAATGTAACTCGCTCGCTATGTACGTTGTACTCCGATCTGAAAAAATATTCTATAGTTCCTACAAATGCATAGAGTATTGTGGTCTTCTCATTACTTCTGCAACAGAGAAAAATTCAATTATGGTCATGTCACCCGCATAAAATAATAAATAATAAATGGAAAACAATTTTTTTACTGAGATAGCTTCATTCCACAATTCGCAAAATTAGAAAATTCATTTCACGCATACGTCACACACATCAGCAGTAGAGAAAAAATCTTTGTAAAACTATACATGCTCATTACTCTACAGATACATCCACGTATGAACTCTTATCTCCAAATACGTGAAAACAAAATGTATCATCTGCAAGCGCTGGTGTTTCATACAGGGAAAAGTTTCGTGTTTTCTAGGATTTACAATTTTTATAGGAGATGTGATTGGAATCTTAAACTGTAATTCGTTTTTTTCCCATTTTAGATAACTCGTAACGTCATAATACATCTCGTCAGCAACAACAGAACGTCAATAGTACTGTCCTCTTAGAAATCCTTTCATGGCAAAATAAATCTCATTTCAAGATGTGACTCTACCTTCGAATAAAGTGTGCACAAACAGAACCTCCATGTATCTGGTACAGCTGTGCGTTGCTTCGTTTAAATAGCGTGCATTCCATACTCTATTTAGTTTCATAAATAGCTGTAAAAATGCTTCCTCACTAAATGATATAGAATGCCTCGTCTGTCTTCCTCAGAACAATGTATTTCATTAACGTTCAGCATAATATCCTACAACTCATAATCCACTTCACATAATATACCATAGTTGTACCATAGTATAAAGTAGTCGAACCATAATAACGCATAATATCATAAGCCTCACATAACAACCCTAAAGCAAATTTCCTCAACATCCATATCTATATCGAATAGTATTCCCTAGATTCATCATGTGTATGTGTTACTGTAAAAGTAAGATGATTGGTAAGTCGTAGAATTAACTGGTGAAACCTAAGCCTTATCATCATGGTGTGATAAAAGTCTGAAATTTCTTATAATATGCATAGATTTCTGACCATCACCAAGAGGCGTTGGTAAATCTTAGGATGTGCGGATACCAATTCGTAAAACCGTATTCAGCTTAGCGATTTTTTGAAATAGTTTGTATTTATTGTAAATTTATCTATTACAAACATTCTTGTAGTCCAAGGTGATTACAACGATCAATATTC
Source organism: Schistocerca americana (assembly GCF_021461395.2). Taxonomy (NCBI): domain Eukaryota; kingdom Metazoa; phylum Arthropoda; class Insecta; order Orthoptera; family Acrididae; genus Schistocerca; species Schistocerca americana. The sequence goes on from NC_060130.1 coordinate 456,037,541, forward strand.
ACTGTTAGTGAAAAAGTTGTCAAAAAATGTTATCTTGCGAACGTTAGTTTTTGTTACAACAAGGCTGACTATTGTGGCAATTCGAATTGCATAATATGACAACCGATTCACTCAAGCATGTTTTAGCTGAACACTTTTTTAAGCAATTGCACTTTTTGAACCCCTGTCCTCCAACAAAAGATGGTTTGGCAACCACTTCCTGTAGATTAATTTCCTCTCGTGCTATTTCTTGGACACTGCTAAAACTTTCCTTGCACAATGTAAATTGGTTCCTAGTGTACAATAACTTCAATTTACCACCTTTGCTACCAAGTTGACAAAATTCGTCATACTGAATATTTATCACTACTGATATCATAGATTTTGCATCAATTTTTGCCCTGTCTACATCCGGTACTTTAATTCTCACATTCCGCCCAACTGACTGGTTTTGTAATTTCGTTACATGAGGCTGCTTTCATTTTGTTTGTCTGCAGTTGAAGACTTTCTTTGGCAGCATCTCAGATACGTATCACTTTATTAACACTTTTTGAAGGTGTCAGCGTCTCGTCACAACCATCAGCTGATGCCGATGTCTCGTTGATCACTGTCGTTAAATCCTGTGTCTCTTTTGCTTCATCATCTGCTGCAGCCGCACTTTCTATCTCCGTTTCTTCTGTTCCAATACTTGATTCGCTGGCATCAATTTCTTGGCCGTCATTTTCGTTTTCCTGTGAGTCAGTGGAAGTGGTGTTTAACATTGTTTTCGAGTCTTCTTGAAAGTTTATATTTTTTGTTAAATCACGTGCAAAACCTGAGGTCGCAATGCCCATTTTCAATGGAACCCCAAACATGGTTTCATATGGTGAACATCTGATCCCTTCATGAAAAGCACTATTTTTCATTGCTTGCATAAACCTCAGCCCTTCAGACCATTTTGAAGTTTCATTTGTTTGTCGATAACATATTTTCAATTTCTTGATTTGCTCTTTCGACTGATTGCTGAGAATGACTATGTCTCGACTTTCTGTGGACTATCTTTATATAATTCCACAACCCACCTAAACATTGAAAGACTTGGTTACAAAACTCTCTACCATTATCAGAATGAGGGACACATGGGGCACCAAAGCTTTTAAAAATGTCCAAGAGATTACATGCTGACATGTGGAATAATTGGGTCTACTGCCGCATGTTTGTGTCGCTCTGGCACAATATTTCGGTCACATAACTCGTTGCCTTCTTGAGGTGCTACCTGAGACTGCCGTATTGGAGGATCTTGTCCAGTATTTATGCCCAGAGGGCGCTGGGTGCTCTCTTTGCCGTCCGCGCCCGCCTGGCGCTGCTTGTAATGTGTTGTCTCTCCCCCGGTGCTCCCTCGGACGTCCACGCCCGACTTGGTCGCCATCTGTGGCAGCTCTCTAAGACCCATCCTGTGTCGGGCGTTCCGTTCGCGGTCCGCACCCGCCTGGTGCTGCTCCTGAGGTTTCGGCTCTTCCCTGGTGCTCCTACGGACGTCCGCGCCCGCCTCGTACGCTATCTGCAGTTGTGGCAGCTGTCTGACGCCCGTCTCGCGTCGGGCGCTCCGTTCGCGGTCCGCACCCGCCTGGCGCTGCTTGTAAGGTGTTGTCTCTTCCCCGGTGCTCCCTCGGACGTCCGCGCCCGACTTGGTCTGCATCTGTGGTAGCTCTCTTAGGCCCATCCTTTGTCGGGCGCTCCATTTGCGGTCCTCGCCCGCCTGGCGCTGCTCTTGAGGTGTTGGTACTTCCCTGGTACTCCGACGGTCGTCCGCGCTCGGCTCGTCCATCATCTGCGGTCGTGGCTGCTGTCAGAGGCCTGTCCTGCGTCGGGAGTTGCGTTCGAGGTCCGCGCCCGCCTGGCGCTGCTCCTCGTTGTTATTACTTCTTGAGGAGTTTCTTCGCTCCTTTCGTGGGGCCCTGATAAGCTTCAGAGCCGGACTCCACGCCAAGCTGAGCTGGTAACCGCTTTCTCGGTTTATTAGGCTGTTGCGACCTCGATGTTGATGGCGTCCTTTATGACACTGTCCCAAAATTTTTGCGTTTGTGTCAGAATTTTGGTGTTGTTGTAGTCCATTGAGTGACCGAGCTCCAGACAGTGCTCCGCTATGGAAGATTTGGTTGCCTGTCCGAGTCTGGTGTGCCTCTGGTGTTCTTTGCACCTGACATCCACCGTCCTGGTTGTCTGGCCAAAGTATGACTTTCCACACTGGCACGGGATGTTGTAAATTCCTGGTTTACATATCCCCAGGTCGTCCTTTACACTCCCTAGCATTGTCCCAATTTTTGAGGGTGGACAGAAGATATTCTTTATATCATATTTTGAAGGAATTCTGCTGATCTTTGCAGAAATACGTCCAGCATATGGCAGGTATGCCACCTTCTTCGCCTCCTCTGTCTCCTCTTCTGTACCTCGTGGTTGACTGGTAGCACGAAGTGCCCTTTGGATGTCTGTGGAGGAGTATCCATTTCTGCTGAACACCAGCTGTAGATGTTCTATCTCTGTGGCTAGACTTTCCGTATCCGACAGAGCTCGAGCCCTGTGAACTAATGTTTTCAAGACTCCATTCTTCTGTGCCGGGTGGTGGCAGCTACTGGCTTGAAGGTATGAGTCAGTGTGGGTGGGCTTACGAAACACACTGTGCCCCAGAGTGCCATCTGCCTTCCACTTGACCAGGACATCCAAGAATGGGAGCTGTCCATCCTTCTCTAGCTCCATAGTAAATTTTTTACTTGTGTGGCGTAAATTTAGATGTTCCAAAAAGTCATCTAGCTTCTCCCTGCCATGGGGCCAAATGACAATTGTGTCATTGACATACCTAAGAAAGCACTTGGGTTGGTAAGTGGCTGATGCAAGTGCCTCCTCTTCGTACCTTTCCATGAAAAGGTTGGCTACCACTGGTGATAAAGGGCAGCCCATTGCATGCTACTTCATCAGCTATTTTCGAAGTTAGTGAGTAGACGATAACAAATTTCGTCAAATGATCTTGGTATTCAAGTATGAACATCGACTTATTGTCTGGGTTTGTCTGTATGTCAATTAAGTCAATTTGGTATCGTGAATTCATTTCACTGTGTATTATAGATTTCACTACAACATCCATTTTCAATGTTTTTGCTTTTTCTGACATGGTTCACGTAATCTCAAATAGGTAACGACTAATTCAACAGTCATATTCTTGTACTGACGATTCAGTTCCACAATCATCCGTGTTCGGGTGCAATAGCCTATAGCACTATGGGTCTCACGTGGTACGTTGCACAATTCATCAAAACAAACGTAATAACGAATTTCTTCTTTTCCAGGAGACACCGGTGCTATGAGTTTCTCTTCGCCTCCGATGTTGAGAACATCATTTCGCTTCAAACGTCTGTAGTGAACAGATTTTTTATTGGAAATTATTTTTGCATCTTTTCACTTCACTTAACAGAATATTACATTGCTCAGCAGGTCTTCTTATTCACTGATTCACTTAAGAAATCGTAAAATCTCTTTCTGATGCAAAGCTGCAGAAGAAACACCACTAAAACGAGTCACAAAGATGACCGTATGCACGATGCTCGACACTGACTGAAACTACGCAGTGGTGAGCGCACTGAGAACTCATAATTGCCAACAAAGAAATATATCTGAACACAAAATTGGCCACAATGAAACTTGTCTGAAACTGTACGACGGAGGCGGGAGTCTTCGATCCAGCTTTTTCTAGTGTTCATTGGTAAATCCAAAGATTTGGCATTGGTAAATCCAAAGATTTACCAATGTCTCTTGGTAAAAGTTCGAAATCTATGCATATAATGAGAAATTTCTGACTGTTACCACACAGCGATGGTAAATCTTAGGCTTCACCAGTTAATTCCAGGATTTACAGGTTACCTTACTTTTAAAGTAACATACGCGTACAGCTCTGAAATTATCACTCTTCAAAATACGTCATACTTAGAAGAACAACCGTCAGTCAGAAATGTTCCTAGTTAAAATACTGCGCATTAGAAATACCCTTCTCAACACAGAACCACTCATACACAGTCTCTCACTGAAAATAAAGTCAGCAGTTATACCTCTACAATTTATGACCTACTTCACAAAATACGTACCTACAGAAAAAGGTATGTGATGCACCTTCCTCAAAACGAAAACAGTGTTCTGTGTGGTAAAGGGAAAGTTACCACAAGACGCAAGAAACAGCATTATGTATGAAAACTGTCTTTGTATAGAAAAAATAACCAAGTCTACTCTGCTATACCAAGCTCTCAAAAGAAAAATTCTGAATTCAAATTGTTCACAGACGGCTTACCATTCCATATTGTCATAGTGCCAATATGGATGGAAAAAAAAGAAAAAGTCGGCGTCCACTATATTATCAACTGGTCAGACTATGCTTAGCGAATTCAGAGTACTTTACTTCATACAACACGAAACATAGATCATCACTATTCTTTATAATTCCAATAACAATAAGCAGATTCACAGCAAGAGACTCATTATTATTATTAACAGATGCACTGATTAGTTGAAGGGTATGAAACAGTGCTGAAAGCTAAAGTAAGTAAATGTACTGCAACAGCTGGGAAACCTATGCTCGCCACTGCGTATGTTTACGGAGGTACACTAAGCCCCCTGGGGTACTATTCTTTATACACTTTGATATTCGATAGGTGATGAAGACCTAGTGTTTTATGTGTGCTTATGGTTTCAAGTTCCACAGTGTTTGCATGTGCGATTCGCCGTATGCGAAAATGACCTTCATACACCAAGAAAAACCTGCTACTTAAGTCTTTGCTATATGAGATAACCTATGCGATTTGAGCAACATTTTCTGACGTACCTGTAAACTCTTGATGTTCATTCGTGGATTCTGTAGCTTTTTCCTTTTTTCTGCGAATTTATTGGTGTTTTCCAATGCTAAATCAGTTGTTTCATGGTGTCTTAAACGTCGCCATCGTGAGAGCGTTACAAATCTCATAGAATATTTGAAGTGGGACACACTTGCAGAAAGGCGGCGCGCTAAGCGAAAGGGGCTGCTCACTATATTCTGATATCCGATCTTCGCCGAGGATGTGGAGCATATATTATTACCACCAACTTTCAAATAGCACAATGATCACCATTCAAAGATAAGGGAAATTAGAGCTCGTACTGAGGTGTTCAGACAGTCGTTTTCCCTCGAGCGATCCGAGAGTGGAAAAAACGGGGAGTAATATGACTTTGGCAGGTTTGGTGGCTATCGGAGTATATATGTAGATTTAGATGTCGGGAAGGCTACTAACTGTTTTTTACGATCTGGTGTTGGTTTATTCTTTAATATAAGGAGTGGAGGTAAAGCTGGAGAATCATTCGGTAGTTCGTTAATGACATTTTGATAATCAGATAAGTATGAATCCCAATTTCTGTTTTGGCGATAACAATACAATCTGCAAAGGTCCTTTCATAATGCGTTCTGAGGGGCTACAAGATGGCATAAACGTGAAATAAATATTGATCTAATTCCTCTATGTCCCAAAGTTCTTAGGCATATATTGGAACGAAATTGTGGGCCATTATCGTGCCCTAATTCTTTCAGAAAATTCTTTGCGAATGCTATAAAAACAGATTTTGCAGTAGCTTTCTGTAAATGTGTGGCTGACACAAATTTAGACATAAGCTCAACAGCTACAAAAACAAATAAATGACCATGTTTAGATGTCGTGACATGACCGAAAATGTCAACAGCAGCTAATTCTCTCAGTTTCACAGCAACGATCCGAAATACTGGCGTTCTGTGCATAACGGTAGGTGGTATTGCATTTCGGCACAATTTACATTTTTCCAAGACAGTATGAATTCGTTTTTCCATATTGTTTGAAGTAATACATATCCCGTAATTTCTTAGCACTGAAGTGTGCGTAACGGAGATGTGTGTTCAAATGAGTTTGTTGAAGGGCTCGTCTCGGACGCACAATACCCGAATAGAAGTGTCTGAATTAAATTTTGTTACGTACAAGGTAAAACTGTCTTATCGCAGTATTTAATTATTTTGCAATTTCTCCTTTATGTCTTTCCGGATTGTGTCTTTCTTCTGTTCACGAGCAGTATCACATAACGAGGGTGAAACAAAATTTTCAAATGCTACTTTTTACATATATAACACACTAAAATTATTTTTTTTGCAACCTCCTTAATTACTCCGGAGTCAACCCGCAGGAGCACGTGACGTGTATGAGTAATAACTCTTTCTGAACCCGGAATGTAGATCACAGTGAAACTGAATTCCTGACGGAACAACGTCTTAAACGATCATGATTCGGTTTACCTGTCATTAGAAACTGAAGCGCCCGATTATCGGTATTACCTTAGTATGTTTACCTTGTAGAAAGTAACGAACTTTATCAAATGCCTAATGGTTGATGCGTCGAGCTCAGTGACGGCACAGTTATGTTCGGCTTTGATTAAGGCTGTACTGGCAAAACCTATACTTTTCTGTTCTGCGTAAGAATCCCATTTTCTACAATTTCTGGAAAAAAGTGTACACTAAGACCAGATTTTGAACTATCTGTCGAAAGGCAAAAATCTATAGATAAATCAGGATGTGATAATACGTGTACGTTAAGCAACGCAGTTTTCAGTTCATCCTGTTCGGTCCGGACAACATCATCCCAGTCCCAAACTGTTTTCTTACCTGCGAGTTGACGTAGTCTGGGTGTAGATAAACTCTATAAGCTGATGAAACGTCGATAAAAATTCACAGGACCTAAGTTCTCCCCAAGTTGTCATCTGTTTATAGGGTACAGGCATTTCTTCAATTGCTTTCAGTTTTTCTGGATCGGATGATATATCTTTCATAGAGGCAATGTGGCCAAGAAATTTAATTTGCGTTTTACCAAATTCTGATGTTTCTGAACTGACTGTGATGCCATGTTGTAGAAATGTCTACAATAGATCGCTCAATGCCTGGTTGTGTTCTGTCCACAAATTTTCCGCAACCAAAACGTAGTCATCATAGGTGGTGATCCTGTCTTTTAAATGCTTAGGTACGGTAGTTTTCAGACCTCGGATAAATCCAGTAGGTGGAACATTGACACCAAATGCTAATTTTCGAAATTGGAAGTATTTTTCAAAACAGAGAAAGGCTGTATACCTCCTATATTCAGGGTGTAATTCGATATGCCAAAGATATATCGTAAATCAGTAGAAGACATTACCTTTAAACCATGAAATTTCTGTAATAATTCGTTTAGAGTTTGTGGTCGATCTTTTTCTGGTAGTATTATAGTAGCGATCTGTTGAAATGGAGAACAATTGCAATAGAATCATCTTTCTTTTTAACAACGCGTAATGGCATGTTCAATAATTCCCTCATCTTGCATCGATTGTATTTTGCGCTTAACAGTTTCCAGCCTTGATACCTTGCTGTTTTCGTATGGGTGGCCGACGAATATATTTCAGACACACTACCACTCGGCATCGACACGAAAACGCCTCAAGCGGTGCCATAAAGGACGACAATTGAACCACCCCTTTCCGTTCGGCTTTAATTCTGACATACTGCGCGGTCGAAATGGATAGTTCGTATTGTGATGAGCAACAGGTCTAAGTTCTTGACAACAATTGACACTGCTGACACCCCCGGACGTTTCAACCCTTCTCTGAGATCATTGTGGAGCTGCATACCCATACAACGTGAACACCTCCCCTTTGGAGTGGAGTGCGTCACAGTTTTCACTCTCGTGTACATGTTAGAAACACTAGAGACAGTTCCAAACTATCCGAAGAAATTTGAAAGTAATCCGAAGCAGCAAACGGTGCTTACGCACTTTCCAGCTCTCCTGTTTCGCTATCTCCTGTGGCGTGGTCATGGGGAGTGCCACATCGACACAAGCGTGAATACAGCGACAAAGAGTCTGTCTAAGGCCCCCAGTACGGCAAAACACTCAGAAACAACCAACCACATCTACTGAGAATTTTAAAAATGTGCATATACAGATGTCCTTAGGTTAGTTAGGTTTAAGTAGTTCTGAGTTCTAGGGGACTGATAACCACAGCAGTTGAGTCCCATAGAGCTCAGAGCTATTTTTTTGCGTATACAGACAAAACCTGTGTAGTCACAGGAGCCGGCAGGCGGGCAACCGCTTGACAACACCCAACGATTCCAGATTAATATTTGTCAGTTATTCACCAACATAAAATTTCTGACTAGTAGCAAATCCAGTTTTAGCTCTAACCTAAAGGTATTTCTCTTGAGGAACTCTTATTCCATAGAATATTTTCTCTTTAAAATCTGCCACTAACTATCTAACTATTACCAATAAATCTTCAATCCTGTCACCAATTTCGTTTGATACCCCATAGGATCTAAGTTTGTTAATAAGTGTTGATCAGGTACCGAGTCAAATGCTTTTTGGAAGTGAAGGAATACTGCATACATCTGACTGCCACGATCCATAGGTTTCTGGATATCATGTGAGAAAACCGCGAAATTGGCTCCAGATGACCGACGTTTCCAGAATGGAATTTACTTGTCATGGGTGAAGAGATAGTTCAATGTTCACCAAAAATAATTTACGGAAACCATAGAGAACTTAAGTTGGAATAACCGTATGAGGAATCAAAACCCGCCGAAAGATGTGCTCTCTGACTGTAGTACGTTTCTTCTGATATTCTTTTCAATAACGTTGAAGCTCACTAAATAGGTAAACCATATATGCGACGTGCCAGAAGAATATTCTTTATCCAGTCATATAGGTGCACTCAGTAAGTGACGCAACCCATTTTCCCTCGTACAATTTCGGTTGAAAAACTGAAGACGTCTCCCGCAGATGCAGACGAATCGTCAGGTGAAAATTTTATACATCGACCTCGGCCTCTCAGCCCGGAAGTTTCAACTGAAGACAACACCGTCCGTCAAAGTCTAAATTGTATGAATTTAGTTTCGTGATCGAAACACATTCGAACCCTTCCATTTTTACCCTTCAGCAAATTTCATTTTGCCTTTAGGAAAAAGTTCAGAACCACTGGGCAATTTGAACCCGAGATGATCGTGTTGTGTGCCCATTTAGAATTCAATGTCCCGTCGACAGCGCGGTTACTAGAGACGGGGCACAAGCTTGGATTATGTCAAGGATGGAAAAGGGATGCGGCCGTGCCCTTTCAAAGGAACCATCCCGGCATTTGTCTGGAGCGATTTGGGGGGATAGCGGAAAATGTCCGACCACCGATTTGAACCGTCGTACCCCAGAATGCAAGTCCACTGTGATACGCAATGCGCCACCTCGCCCGTTGTCCTCTAGGAGTTTCCACTCACGAGTACGTCTATCTTGATGCTGTATGCGAATCGGAACTCACCCTAAAAGGCCTTTTGGTGCCATTCCTGTGTCCAGTGTTGTTGTTAGGAACACAACTACCGGTACTGTCCGTGGTACTCAAGACATCACGCTGTCCGTGAGGATATTTGTCTTGTTTCATGCGAGCTCATTTCCTGCCTCTAGTTACGTATCGTGGGAACAATATGCCAGTCGCCACGGGCGCTAGTCCTGCACCGCGTTAAGTATGGTCCTCCTGAACCAATCGATTCCATATTCGTACAACAGCAATGTCGCGGAACCATAAACTACAATCCCATTAGGAACGATCCTGCCATTTTCAAACTTTTTTTCCACATCCAAGTGTGTAGCACACTTCTTGCCAGTTTGACATTTGTTGCATGCCGCCTTCATGATTCTGTACTTTTAATTACCAGCAGGGCACAGCTGAAGGGAAAGAAAGACAGAAGTTTGTTGTTGTGGCAGATGTAGAGACTGAGTATCACATTAATTATCCGTCACCAATTTATCTTATCTTCGATTTACATAGGTTCCTCCTCTCAAGCGTGCCACCTTTTTCCTTTACCCTGATAAATAATTTTTAAAACAACGAATAGGAATTACTCATAACTTAGTATTTTATTTCCGTGTTTACCTATGGGAAAAGTCTGTACAGTGATCCAGCGATACGCTATCCGCTTAAAATGCAAGGTCTGGAGTTGCAAACTGTACGGCGACAGGCTGGCCGTATGAAACGGTAGGTGGGCTGACCTGCATCGCGTGCCAGATAAATCGACGCTTCACTTGGGTAATACGCTCCCGCCCCCGCCGCCCCCGCAGCTGGCGACGCCGCATCGCGTGCTTTCCTATTTACTTAGCCGCCGAGGTAATTCCCTCCAATATGCCCAAGGGCTGGCCTTCGATTTCTCTACGTTAAGGTCCTTACTCCGAGTCATATATGACAACGCCAAAATGATAGTCGCCACTAGTTGCTGCTTCCTGCTCTTAACAGATATATTTCCCCATCTAGTTCCCTTATGGCGTACATTGAATATGTGCACTGATTAACGTAACGACTTTGTTAGGATATATTACATGTATAATTGACACACGATGGTAGGTAGAAAGCATAGCACGTTCTGCAGCTATGTAAAATGGAACGAGTTATACACTTCCCGTTGCTCTTTCATTATCTTCTGTTGCAGTAGAACATAACGGAGCAGAGGGTCTATACTAAACACAAGAAACATACAAGACGTAAAAATTTCATTTAAGTGTCATCCAGAATAAATATTAGAACACGTTAGTACCAATGTTCTTTGTTTCAGTGGACGAAAGAAATGCTAATCGTCTCTAACTTATTACTGTGCTGGCTACTAAAATTGCAACGTCATCAAGGAGTCATGCAAGAAACGTGGAACTGTTATAAACTGTGTGACGAAGATGAATTTGCAGCTGACGGATTACACTACTGGCTGTTGAAACTGCGACGCCACGAAGGTGGCATGCAAGAAACTTGAAACTTTTATGAAGTGTGTTCCAAACATGGATTTGCAAATGATTAGCGTTTCAGTAGAAGGGCACAAAGTAGATAGGAGTAAGAGGTCTTCATTCCTTACATACGAAAAGATCACGAAGCGCGTTTCTCATTCATGAACCGCATTTGAATATTGGTTGTTTGACGGAAGACCATGTGATGCTCCGAGTAAGGACGAGAAAAGTATACCAGCGTGTGTCGAAATGCGACAACGGCAAGACGTGGCCAATAGGGACTGTGGTTTATCGTTGCACGGTATTGCTGCTCATATTCGTAGGGGTGCTACGACTGTCACAAAAACATGAAAATCTCGATTTCAGAAAGACCAAGCTAAACGTAATGCAGTACCCCTACACCCATGCGGCTATCTCCCAAGAAGACATACATGACCCCTTCTGGTTCTCATATCCGGAAATTTGGACACCAATCAGTACATATCTGGCGTGCTAAGTTCTCTGACTGTGCCCCAATATTGACGCCTGCGTAAAGACATCTTTCAAGAAAATAATGCAATGCCTCATGTTGCTCTTGCTGCCCTGACTTATCTCCGACAGGTGGGACGTTTCACTGTTACCTAGCCTAGTACACTATATGATCAAAAGCATCCGGACACCACCAAGAAAATACGTTTTTCACACTACATGCGTTGTGCTGCTGCCTACTGCCAGGTACACCATATCTGCAACTTCAGTAGTCATTAGACATCGTGACAGCCGAATGGGGGGCTTCGCGGAACACTCGGACTTCGAACGTGGTTAGATGATTCGGTGTTACTTGGGTCATATGTCCATACGCGAAATTTCCACACTCGTAAACATCCCTAGGTCCACAGTTTCCGATGTGATAGTGAAGTTGAAAAGTGAAGGGACACGTACAATACAGAAGCGCACTGGCCGACCTCGTCTGTTGACCGTAAGAGGCTGCCGACAGTTGAAGAGGTTGTAATGTGTAATAGGCAGACACCCATCGAGACCATCACACAGGAATTCCAAACTGCATCAAGATCCACTAAAAGTACTATGACAGTTAGGCGGGAGGTGAGAAAACTAGGATATCATGGTCGAGTGCCTGCTCATAAGCCACACATCACCCCGTTAACGCCAAACGACGCCTCGCTTGCTCTAAGGAACATAAACATAGGACGACGGAACAGTGGAAAAACGTTGTGTGGAGTGGCGAATTACGGTACACAATGTGGCGATCCGATGGCAGACTGTGAGTATGGCGAATGCCCAGTGAACGTCACCTGCCCACGTGTGTAGTGCCAGCAGTAAAATTTGTAGGTGGTGGTTTTATGGTGTGGTCGTGTTTTTCATAGAGGGGGCTTCCTCCAGTTGTTGTTTTGCGTGGTACTATCACAGTACAAGCCTACATTGATGTTTAAAGCACTTTCTTGCATCCCACTGTTGAAGAGCAATTCGGGGATGGCTATTACTTCTTTCCACACAAACGAGCACCTGTTCATATTGCACGTTCTGTGGTGGAGTGGTTACACGACAATAACATCCCTGTAATGGACTGGCCTGCACAAAGTCCTCACCTGAATCCTACAGAACACCTTTCGGATGTTTTGGAACGCGGACTTTGTGCCAGCCCTCACCGACCGACATCGCTACCTCTCCTGAGTGCAGCACTCCGTGAAGAATGGGCTGCCACCCACCAAGAAACCTTCCACCACCTGACTGAACGTATGCCTACGAAAGTGGAAGCTGTCATCAAGGCTAACGGTGGGCCAACACCATACTGAATTCCAGCATTACCGGTGGAGGGTGCCAAGAACTTGTAAGTCATTTTCATCCCGGTGTCCGGATACTTTTGATCGTGCATTCAGCAGACTCTCACACACTTAAAATATGTCGTCATGGATTCCAGAGATAACGGAATACAATAGTTCGCGAGTTACAACTTCACCTGTACCATAGAGCGACATGACGTAACCGCAACTGTCGTCCAAGTTCAGACCGATTTCGTACCCAGCCTGGTTAGGGTCCTTGTTGCTTCCACAGGTGGTAGTCTTCTGTACCGAATTTCTCTTCATTTACACCCGGAAAGTGCCTAGAAATTTTCAACTTTATTCTTCTGGTTATTGTGTATGCTTTGAAACATGTCTATCAGACCCAGTTCACACACTAAGGCTCTCAGTGTGAGCGCTCTCAGTAATAGCCATTTCAGTTTACCTATATGTGACGGTAAAATGCTTCTGGAAGAAGGAGGAACAGTTACACCTATCTTGTTTATATTTTGTGTACCTATACCCCTGTATGAAAGCAATGATGTATGATTGTGTGACTGAGATTAGTTTCAAACTTCCTGCAGGTAAAATGAAACTGTAGCAGAGTGTGGTAGTTCTGACCACTTCAGTTGTTATACATACTGAGGAGACAGGTTTGTTGACATCGACAGGTCACGTGAGTTTCCGCTCTCCAATCATCAGGTTGGCGCCAGCCAGGAGTTGCAATTAAGAACAACTTAATCTGGAACAATTACATATATATATATATATATATATATATATATATATATATATATATAGTTTCTAGTCATTATTATTACAGTGTCTTTGAACAAATAGCTATCAAAGAAAAGTGGCATAAAAAGTATTAAATATTGACAGTGCCTCTTACACTGTAACAAATAACATGTGGTAGAAAAAATTTCTGCCAAACAAATTATTGTCAATAAGTGGAGAGAAATTGTTAACCTGTTTCTAGTTACTATTTACAAACCGAAGCTTCAGTCCTAAAACTCAATAAAACCTTCATATAAATGTAACGTTAAGCACTACCACATAAGATTCTATAAAGGATTGAGGCATATATCATATGTATGTATAGAAAAGGAGTGCTGATAGGATAAGAGACAGATCACGATTGAAGAAAGCAGACTACTGTCCTAGAGCGAGAACGTGGGATGGCAGATGGAGGAGGGAAGGGGAGAGAACAATGGACCATTTTTCTTGAATTGGAGGAGAGATCTAGGAACCATGCAGGCCTGGCTCTTTTCCACAGCAATAGAAGCATGAACCATGGACCTTGCCGTTGGTGAAGAGGCTTGCGTGCCTCAGCGATAGAGATAGCCGTACCGTAGGTGCAACCACAACGGAGGGGTATCTGTTGAGAGGCCAGACAAACGTGTGGTTCCTGAAGAGGGGCAGCGGCCTTTTCAGTAGTTGCAAGGGCAACAGTCTGGATGACTGAGCCGGCAGAAGTGGCCATGCGGTTCTAGGCGCTTCAGTCTGGAACCGCTAGACCGCTACGGTCGCAGTTTCGAATCCTGCCTCGGGAATGGATGTGTGTGATGTCCTTAGGTTAGTTAGGTTTAACTAGTTCTAAATTCTAGGGGACTAATGACCTCCGAAGTTGAGTCCCATAGTGCTCAGAGCCATTTGAACCTTTTTTTTAATTTTTTTTTATGATTGGCTGTTGTGACCTTGTAACACTAACCAAAACGGCCTTGCTGTGCTGGTACTGCGAACGGCTGAAAGCAAGGGGAGACTACGGCCGTAATTTTTCCCGAGGGCATGCAGCTTTACTGTATGGTTAAATGATGATGGCGTCCTCTTGGGTAAAATATTCCGGAGGTAAAATAGTCCCCCATTCGGATCTCCGGGCGTGGGCTACCCAAGAGGATGTCGTTATCAGGAGAAAGAAAACTGGCGTTCTACTGATCGGAGCGTGGAATGTCAAATCCCTTACTCGGGCAGGTAGGTTAGAAAATTTAAAAAGGGAAATGGATAGGTTAAAGTTAGATATAGTGGGACTTAGTGAAGTTCGGTGGCAGGAGGAACAAGACTTCTGGTCAGGTGACTACAGGGTTATAAACACAAAATCAAATAGGGGTAATGCAGGAGTAGGTTTAATAATGATTAGGAAAATGGGAATGCGGGTAAGCTGCTGCAAACAGCATAGTGAACGCATTATTGTGGCCAAGATAGATACGAAGCCCACGCCTACTACAGTAGTACAAGTTTATATGCCAACTAGCTCTGCAGATGACGAAGAAATTGAAGAAATGTATGAACAAATAAAAGAAATTATTCAGGTAGTGAAGGGTGACGAAAATTTAATAGTCATGGGTGACTGGAATTCGGTAGTAGGAAAAGGAAGAGAAGGAAACGTAGTAGGTGAATATGGATTGGGGCTAAGAAATGAAAGAGGAAGCCGCCTAGTAGAATTTTGCACAGAGCACAACTTAATCATAGCTAACACTTGGTTCAAGAATCATAAAAGAAGGCTGTATACAGGGAAGAAGCTCGGAGACACTAACAGGTTTCAGATAGATTATATAATGGTAAGACAGAGATTTAGGAACCAGGTTTTAAATTGTAAGACATTTCCAGGGGCAGATGTGGACTCTGACCTCAATCTATTGGTTATGACCTGTAGATTAAAACTGAAGAAACTGAAAAAAGGTGGGAATATAAGGAGATGGGACCTGGATAAACTGACTAAACCAGAGGTTGTACAGAGTTTCAGGGAGAGCATAAGGGAACAATTGACAGGAATGGGGGAAAGAAATACAGTAGAAGACGAATGGCTAGGTTTGAGGGATGAAGTAGTGAAGGCAGCAGAGGATCAAGTAGGTAAAAAGACGAGGGCTAGTAGAAATACTTGGGTAACAGAAGAAATATTGAATTTAATTGATGAAAGGAGACTATATAAAAATGCAGTAAATGAAGCAGGCAAAAATAAAATGAGATCGACAGGAAGTGCAAAGTGGCTAAGCAGGGATGGCTAGAGGACAAATGTAAGGATGTAGAGGCTTATCTCACTAGGGGTAAGATAGATACTGCCTACAGGAAAATTAAAGAGGCCTTAGGAGATAAAAGAACGCCTTGCATGAACATCAAGATCTCAGATGGAAACGCAGTTCTAAGCAAAGAAGAGAAAGCAGAAAGGTGGAAGGAGTATATAGAGGATCTATACAAGGGCGATATACTTGAGGACAATGTTATGGAAATGGAAGAGGATGTAGATGACGATGAAATGGGAGATACGATCCTGCGCGAAGAGTTAGACAGAGCACTGAAAGACCTGAGTCGAAACAAGGCCCCCGGAGTTGACAACGTTCCATTAGAACTACTGACAGCCTTGGGAGAGCCAGTCCTGACAAAACTGTACCATCTGGTGAGCAAGATGTATGAGACAGGTGAAATAACCTCAGACTTCAAGAAGAATACAATAATTCCAATCCCAAAGAAAGGAGGTGTTGACAGATGTGAAACTTACCGAACTATCAGTTTAATAAGTCACAGCTGCAAAATAGCAACGCGAATTCCTTACAGACGAATGGAAAAACTAGTAGAAGCCGACCTCGGGGAAGATCAGTTTTGATTCCGTAGAAATGTTGGAACACGTGAAGCAATACTGACTCTACGACTTATCTTAGAAGCTAGATTAAGGAAGGGCAAACCTACGTTTCTGGCATTTGTAGACTTAGAGAAAGCTTTTGGCAATGTTGACTGGAATACTCTCTTTCAAATTCTGAAGGTGGCAGGTGTAAAATACAGGGAGCGAAAGGCTATTTACAATTTGTACAGAAAGCAGATGGCGGTTATAAGAATCGAGGGACATGAAAGGGAAGCAGTGGTTGGGAAGGGAGTGAGACAGGGTTGTAGTCTCTCCCCGATGTTATTCAATCTGTATATTTAGCAAGCAGTGAAGGAAACAAAAGAAAAATTCGGAGTAGGTATTAAAATCCATGGAGAAGAAATAAAAACCTCAAGGTTCGCCGATGACATTGTAATTCTGTCAGAGACGGCAAAGGGCTTGGAAGAGCCGTTGAACGGAATGGACAGTGTCTTGAAAGGGGGATATAAGATGGACATCAACAAAAGCAAAACGAGGATAATGGAATGAAGTCGAATTAAGTCGGGTGATGCTGAGGGAATTAGATTGGGAAATGAGACACTTAAAGTAGAGAGGATATAAAATTTAGACTGGCAATAGCAAGGAAAGCGTTTCTGAAGAAAAGAAATTTGTTAACATCGAGTATAGATTTAAGTGTCAGGAAGTCGTTTCTGAAAGTATTTATATTGAGTGTAGCCATGTATGGAAGTGAAACATGGACGATAAATAGTTTAGACAAGAAGAGAATAGAAGCTTTTGAAATGTGTTGCTACAGAAGAATGCTGAAGATTAGATGGGTAGATCACATAACTAATGAGGAAGTACTGAATAGAATTGGGGAGATGAGAAGAAGGGATCGGTTGGTAGGACATGTTCTGAGGCATCAAGGGATCACCAATTTAGTATTGGAGGGCAGCGTGGAGGGTAAAAATCGTAGAGGGAGACCTAGAGATGAATACACTAAGCAGATTCAGAAGGATGTAGGTGGCGGTAGGTACTGGGAGATGAAGAAGCTTGCACAGGATGGAGTAGCACGGAGAGCTGCATCAAACCAGTCTCAGGACTGAAGACCACAACAACAAGAACAGAAGCACTCATTTTTGAACTGCCTGCTTTTACTGAGCTGTCGAATTGGACAAGAGGTGGGAAAGCGGAGGGATGGCCTTCATACTTGACGATAGGGGAGTTCTCGGAACAATGCAGACTGCGCTGAAGCTGGTACTGTTCCACTACCGTCATGTTATTTATAGCATCGCTTAAAGATCGAAATCCTTAGGCTAAAAGTATAAACGCAACCTTCGGTTTGGCTAACATCATCTGCCTATACACCAAGCGCAGAGTACATTGAAGAGAACGGTGGCATGTCAGAAGATAAGCTGTGCACTGGAAATTGGTACAAAATCACAACGAGTAACAGTCTGTTAATTCATTGTTACCTAAACCTTTATAACCACTGCGCTTTGAGATATCTCATGAACTACTGAAACAAGAGGACGTGACAATGTAATGTTTCTCTTTATATGCCAAAATTGGACATTTTCTGTCCTACTGCGTTCATGTATGGAGTAAGTTAAAAGTGATAATTGATATGCCACTGTCTGCGACGTCATCTTCATCACGTTACTCACATCATTCCTGCACGTAATATTCGATGGAAGCAATAGAACTACCATGAAGTCTAACACGAAAATGTCTCTTAAGTGTACTCGATGTGATTAGACGAGAATAACAAGGCCTTTTTTCCTTACATATCTGTTTAAGCTCCTTGAGCATCTGTGTTACGCATTCGAATGGGTTCTACTAACCTAAACGCTTCTAGTGGGAGTTCCTCCCTTCGTTTTCTGCCCTCTGTCACACCTACCGTTGCTCATTAAGGGTTTTACCAGATTAAACACCTAAGATCATTAATCCCTGCGTCATGCCCTCAGGACTGAATCTATGTACCCCTTCTGTCTGCGTTCTGAGTTGATCGTCAGTGCAAGTGTGAGGACATGCTGTAAATGTTTTCCTAACTTGTATCTGAGATGGGACGTGGGGACCAGTATTCAGCTAATAGGATGAGGGAAACCACCTGAAAACCACATCCAGGATGGCACTCCTCATTTTCAATGAGGTGGTTTCGAAGTGGATCAGGCTCGCCTTCCCGAGTCCCGGAATCTGCACGAGCTTGGTAAGAATTCTAAAGGCAGGAGCAGTGTCTATCGTGGGTCACAGCAGAGTATTGTATGTGGTTTCGTTTAGAGACCCATTGAACTTTCCCAGAACCACCGAACAAATCTTAATTTTCATTTTGCCTTTTCCACTGTGTATTTCACTTGCTCATATCAATCCATTCTATTTCATAACATTATCCTAGCTTTTTGGATGATGTGACATAGTCTAGAAGCATACCACTCATTTTGCCATCAGATACTGTTTGGATTTTAGGATTTATCATTATCTTGCATTTGTATGTCTGCTTGCTTTTCTGGGTGGTAACGTGCTCACCTCCAATGCCAGTGGGCCCGGGTTCGATTCCCAGCCAGGTTGGAGATTTTTCTCCGCTCGGGGACTGGGTGTTGTGTTGTCCTCATCATCGTTTCCCTCTCATCATGCGTGCGCAAGTCGACCTGTGTGATGCAGACTGAAATAAGACTTGCACTTGGCGGTCACAC
The DNA here is from genome assembly GCF_021461395.2 of Schistocerca americana. Classification (NCBI taxonomy): domain Eukaryota; kingdom Metazoa; phylum Arthropoda; class Insecta; order Orthoptera; family Acrididae; genus Schistocerca; species Schistocerca americana. Next base: position 456,056,355 of record NC_060130.1, read on the forward strand.
TTCCCCGGATGGGGCCTTCCGGCCAACAATGCCATACGCTCATTTCATTTCATTTGCATTTGTATGCATGTAAAGGAGCAACTACTCGTAATTGTAAACATTATTCTCTAACGTATAGCATATAATGTGGCCTGTATATCATAGTGTTTTATTTCTCGACTCTAACGATGTGTAATGAAAACATTAATCCTTAATTAATTGCCGAACTTAAAATACAGTATCATTGTACTGATATATTCGTGTCCACAGATTTTTCCAGTGTCGATCTTACAGTCCCATTTAGGGAGAGGAAGTCAGCTCATGCATCTGAACTCTGACAGCTTTCGCGCCTATGCACGCAATCCCTTCGACTGCGAAAGCGTCTGGGTAAGACCTCGTCCATGGGCAGCTCAGGTCGTTCGGCGCACCAACTCAGCTTATCTGACTACTTCCACTGTGTGTAAGGATAGATACATTCAGTTCTGTGAAGTCCTAGTACGCATAAGCCAATTAAACTTTCGTCTCTTTATCCGTCTGTAGCAGCCGCTTTGAGAGGATATGGCCGATTTCAACTTTTTTTCTTGATGGGTAAAACACACAGAAGTAAAGAGAAAAATTAAATCTACTTGGACAGTTTTCTTCCTGTTAACGTCCGCAATCTACATAAACGGACTAAAAGAAGGCATTTCTGTACTAAGTTCGTTTTTTAGAAGCTCCTTAGATATATCCTCTAAAGTAGGCTGAAAATGACATGTATTCGAAATTGGCCAGTTGCAGGGAATGAAGTATAATATGCAAATGTACCCTCTGCGGAACAAAGACAGTGAGTTCACCGTCTGCTCGCGCAGCAATCATTACGGAGTTCGAGCTCATATGAACGTGATCTCTTCTGAAGCAATTAAATGAAATCACAGTAAATTGAAATCTGGCTAGTCGAATGGTCATTTGAACACTGATTCTTCTAAAGACATTGTTGTCTTACTCAGTTGACTCCTCAAACAGCACTGGATCGATTTTGTTACTTTAACATAGATTACCACTTTCGAAACATCCTGTCATCTTACGTTCCAGCACACACAATGTATCATAAACAGATTTCCTTTGTTGTTGGATGTGAGATCCATCAGTTATACAAAACACCGTGGTTGACCTCACATCCAACACTTTTATCTGCAAACTCGGCCAACACAAGGAGCGGCAAATCAAAATGATGAATAGATTTCCTTTCTTAGTCGAACATTAACGCACATTAAATGTTTGTATTTCAGATCATAAAAATGAAATAAATACATTAAAATTCATCTCTTAAATACAAAAATGTCACATTCTCAATAACATACCTCAGAAAGCGGATAATAACCTGGTCATCAATATTTACAAAACCTTGTCTAAATTCGTAAAATTACCCTTCACTGTACTTGCACATGTACATAACCGTACACCACCAGATAAAAAAAAAGTGACGCGCTCAGAATGGGATGAGTTAACGAAATAAAACTGCACTAGTTGAGGAGGTATCTGATGTTGCTCCAGTGATTGCAGGGTCGACTCAAAATACTTGAACTGGGCAGAGTGATCCCACTTTCAGTATGATATTGCAACCCGGCTGGTCTGGATGCATGCATGCGCTAATTTGATGAGGAAGGGTGTTATAATGCAGTTGTATCCTCTTCTGAGGCAAGCTGGCCAACACCGCTTGTAACTGGTCGTTAGTACCCTCGATACTGACGTTCAGACGGAACTGACAGCCAAGCTGAACCCATAAAAGTTCTATAGGGAACGATTATGGAGATCCTGTTGGCGACGGGTATACTTCGACATAACGGCAACAGTTTACAGAGACACGTTAGATGTGTATATGAACCTTGTCCTGTTAAAAATAGCACCACGATACTGTCGCGGGAGACGAAACACATAAGGACACAGGCCGTCCATGACCTACCGTTTTGCTGTCATAATTCCCTCAATGACCATCAGTCGTGACCTGAAGTAGACGATGTTTCCCCACACTATGATACCAGAAATAACAGCACCTACATTCTCCAAAACATTGGATCAAAGGGACATCGCGTTAGTTCGCTGACATACTCGCCAACGATGGTCATCTGGGATGTTAAGAACCGTGATTCATCGCTCAATACTTTGCAACGCCATTCAGCAGACTATGCATCCCGGTTACGGCACAAGTGTAAATGCAACCTTTGGAGTTGAGGTGTTAACGTCAGAATTGGATTGTAATTCCCCAGTCCGGCTGCTGCTAGTCTCCCATCAATCGTGGGGTATGACATAGAATGTTTGAGGAATTCCATTACTTGTTCTCGAATGCCAGGTGCACACATGAAGGCGTTATGATGTATTTGTCTCACAGTATGGCAATCCGCCCTTGTGATCAGACACGGTCGACCAGAATCATGTTGAATAGTATGCCTCCCCTATCGTTCCCTTGCAGTCCAACATCGGGCCACTGTCATACGCAAATGCCCCACAAATCCGGATACCGCATGATTCAACCAAATTGTCAAATGAAATCCAAAATGAAGTGCCTTTCAAATTCTTTCAGGTGCCGATATCGCTGTCTCAGACGAAGTGGGATGGAGGTGCCATTCTGCTGGGTACAAGGGAATTCAGGGAATCTAATTAGCCATTGCGTCGGCCAAATAACCATAAATTATAGATCAGGTGTCTCCTGCACAGTAATCAGTCAACGTCTGACGTTGTTCTCGTCCCTTATATATCCTAACAGGCCTGGTAACAGCACTAAACACCAACAGCACCAATAGACTGTGGTGGCGCTCTACATGACTCAGTAATTGGCAGCTATAATCAATTAAATATACCCAGATGGGGAGTAAACGAACAAAGTTATATTGATAGCAGCCCATGTCATCTTAGAGCTTCACTTTTTTTGTCGGTCCATATATTTTGTTACGTCCTGCCCCTTGAAACTAATCATAGCTCTTTTGTTATTGCTATCATAAAGCTAAATGCAGTCTTAGCTCTCGCTATCTAACCTTACTGCAACAAAAATGGCTCAAATGGCTCTGAGCACTATGTGACTTAACTTCTGAGGTCATCAGTCCCCTAGATCTTAGAACTACTTAAACCTAACTAACCTAAGGACATCACACACATCCATGCCCGAGGCAGGATTCGAACCTGCGACCATAGCAGTCGCACGGTTCCGGACTGCGCGCCTAGAACCGCTAGACCACCGCAGCCGACCTTACTGCAACAGATGTAGGTTATGGGTAAAGTGTTTCAGCCATTTCGCTACCCCACTCAGTGGCAACTCAGGTTAGTACTTAGAGTGGGGGCTCACCCTAGACGTAGAGGATGCTCTGTCATAAAGTGCACCCTGCCCACCAAGCTTGATCTCATTGGCGACTACCTTTAATTCGTGCCAGTAACTGACCTATACGAGAACGCATATTGGTGTTCTTGTAAGTGTTATAAACATAGTTCATCACCCCATCAATCGTATTGTAAGTCATCATAATCCTACCGTTGAAATGTTCTGTCTTTTGGCTGTCTATGAATGAAATCCCCGTACGTCCTTTAGGTGTTCTGTATTATCCCTAAATTGCTTAATGCAAATGGACAGATATTTCGTTTGAAAGGGACACAGCGTATTCCATTGCCCATTTTTCTCAATTTCATATAGTGCTTTGTCTCTAATGATATTGTTATCGACGGGATATTAAACCGTAGTCATCTATATCTACATCAATCGTTGCTTCTTAGCTGTCTATCCCGCACAAATTGGCATTCACTACTGGGCAGAGAACTGTAGGGCTCAGTTTCGTTGTCAGATGTGTACTACGTGTAGGAAGGTACAAGATGCATATTGCAGAGCCGTCATAGTCGTTTCGGTTAGGATGCAAGGTTCATTAGCATAGTATAAAAGGTAAATCAAAACAGTTACATCAACTAAAAATACTACAAGTAACAATGATGAATCTAACTGAAATCAGTTCCTTGATACAGTCAATCATTATTTGATACAGGTGGAGAGATCTTCTTTGATTTCCTACTTAAAATGCTAGTGAATGTGTGTTGTGCAGCCTTCCTCTGGCTTTTTATGAACTGAAAATATATATTCCTGTCTCGAGTGAATGGCTGTAATGATTGCCTCTGCAGTGCAATGTTGTGATTATGCTATTATAAATGATTATGCGAGAGAAGAAAGAGATAAAGGGCGAAACCCGATGTCAGTTCATAAGCCTGCTCCTCTCGAACAGCAACAAGAGAGTTGTTGAGCATAATGACCACGATTCACGGAGACGTTAGTGTTTGCACAAATGGCATAGGCTGACTGGCTGTGTATCCGGAACTTTCCTCTACCCCTCCCGTTCCGAGCCAAATGTCAGTGATGAAGGTCTCCTCTACACCAGGAATCGAACCAGTTTGCTCCAGGTCTCATCACCAACGCAGTATCACTTATTAGTAAGATCGTCTACGTTGGCAGATAAAAGAGGCTGCTACTAATAAAACGTAATTGCGAATTCTTTAAAATAGGAGGAACACTAAATAAGTATGGGAAAACGTGTAAGAGCATGTGGAATGAAAAATATATCTCGTTGTGGAAAGTAAATTAAACACTCCTTTTCAAAATTCAGTTATGAAGCAACAGATCTTACTAGTACGTAATGTTAAGAGGCATTTGATATTTTACGTATCGTTGATATTTTACGTATCGTCATGCAAATTGAACCGAAGCACAGAGCCAAGCTGTGCACTATGCGCATGCCCACAAATAATTTTTTCTTTGGTAAAATGTGGAGTAATGATGCTCGTACAATAAAAGCATGTCACTCTGGTACGAAATTTCGCTGGAGAAGGAATTCCTGCATCAAAAAGGCTAGGTACCATACACTAGTCGGTCAAAAGGACTTCCTCTCGCCTCAGTTACTGTAATGAGCTTGCCCACGGTTTAGTCGTCGCCTTCGGTGAATGTAGCTTGTTATTCTCTTATAGCCACTTAGCCCCTTGAGCATGACCCTCAGCCTCAACAGCGAGACCACTGAGTGAAGGGGAGCGTCGTTTTGTGTTACTGTTGGGGTCATTCATGTAATTGCCGCATCTACCAACCATGTTCCTTTGATTCTTACGTGGCCTGTCACACATAAAAGCAATACTTACCTAGCTTCCCATTTTTAGGACGGAAGACAGCCCTGAATATTATGATCTTGTTTCTGGGATGACCATACCCACTGAATAGCTGGAAGCGTTCTCAGAAAGAAGAAACTGAACAGAAATTTCATGTAACAAATACGTTTGCTTTGATCCAGTGCCTTAAAAATGGCCAGGATCTCTGCATTATGCAGGCTATTCGTTTGACAGTTGGAAAGCTGCCTGTTCTCCCGGGATTTTCATTTCTTCCCATTATAATTTGTTTGTAGTAGATCACGATATTTGTCTTTGCTATATTTTACGCTAGTCTACTATAATCAGTTTCGATTTATCGATACAAGCACTACAGCAACCTCTTTGATTGGTCATTGATACAGTTTTACGTCTTTAACGGGCCAATTTGCTTTCTGCCAAAGATGTCTTTCGTGGGTTGCAACCCATGTGCTTCTTCGTGCTTGAAAGAATACTCCCATTACTGCTTTACATTCATAATTTCCTAATACTTACGTACAAGGAATCCCGTGAGTGAGATGAAAAGAAATAGCTGCTAATAACTCATCATGTGTATCAACACGGCAATAGAAAATGATACAGAGATCAATCTTCTGTGAGATACATATATTACAGTTAACAAAATGGACATCGTTGACATTCAACAAATGTTTAAAACAAACCATGAACTTGCACCATGAACACAGAAGGAAAAATTGTGTACCACAGCAATCCCAAAGGTGGGCACCATTAAGATCAAAGGCGAACTCCTTGGGAGTTACAAACCGTGCAGAACGTTCAGCCGGGTATCTACTCTTACATAATGGGTATAGAACCATATTGGGGTAACCAGACGATGAGAACTGATAGAATGTGATGGCATGCAACCGAATGCGAAACAGTCTGTCTTGGAGTTTATCATGAAACTGGATAGCTTTTAAGGCGTAACTGCAAATAGTACGATAACATATTTTATGGACACGGAAAAAGGAAAAATCCAGAAGCTGAATTTGTCCAGTGGTTCCAGGTGGCATCAGTTGCAACGTCACACAATTTTCAAGAGCTATACTTTGCTGTAAAGGGGTATGGTTTTTATACACGGGCTAGTAATCAAGCAAAAGCAAATAATTTTGACCGCCTATTGGCCAAAAGCACTGCTCATACCATAGTCGTAGTTCTCTTACGCCCATTTTCCCAATCATGCTTGTTGTGACGTAAATATTCCCTACTGCCCTTGCAAGATCACGCACACGAGTAAGAGAGCACCCCCAACTTCTCGCAACACAGTAAACAAGTTCCCAGGCAATTTATAATACGGATTAACAGTCGGTATAATTGCATACGAATGCGTTAAGGCAATGATGTTAGTTGATCTTGATACAACTCTCTTGGTATCTCTAACTTCCAGGGCTTCATTCATATGCATTTCCTCTTCAAATTCGGATTTGTTGCAGGTGAAAACAAATTCCTTACTGAACGATGGAATAAGTTTGTTTATCTTATCGACAAATTTTCGGGCCGATTTCGCAGTTTGTTGTGCATCATAAAGTTGACGCTCTGTTTATAATTTCATTATCTTGCGTCTCCCAATTCTGTAGCACTGTTTGAAGTTATGCTACGATCCACTGTTTCCCTTTTGTGAGCTATGTCGGGCACAGTTTGATGTGCATAATATAGTAGGTCACTACTATCATGCACATCCTGTAAATTGTATCGAGCATTCTTGAAACGCGCAAACACCCGTTTTCGCAGTAAGCGAGTCTTGTACTCCCTAGAATATCTGTAGTTTATCTTATGCAGTAAACGGCCATAGTGCTGCTGACTTATTCTAAATCTGCTCATAGCTGTTTTTTACTATGGTGTGGATCCACTTCCATGTTCGTATTTATGTTTAGTACCCACTATGTGGACAACGATTGTTCTTTACTACGTTTCGCTGATGACAGGATGTGTGCCTCCCTGTCCAACAAAAATAATGAACTGCATGGTGCGATACCTGTTTCAATATCACATCAACTTATTAAGCACGTATTATCATTATACTCCGTGTGTACATTGTTAGCACAGTCGAGCGTATACAACACCACACATTCCACAGACTCGTTTTGCAGAAAGGCTAATATATCGTCTACCATTTCATTCTGGCTCTGCAAAATTCCTTGGGTTGTTTTCTGATGATATGTCAACTTCTGCAACTGTTGTTGACGGTATAATGCAATGTTTGCTTTGTTTATCGTTGCCATTGCTCTGCTTTGTATCAGCACCACTAGCACTGTAGCGGTGTCGTGAGTAACTCGTCGACTAAGCGGCTCAACTACTCCATATACCCTCAATCTGTGCTCACCATTGGATGCTTATCGTCCCACCCCTGTTGCCACTGGCTGGCAGTATTGCAGTTACATGGTTGAGAATATATGGGGCTTCGAATGCCGTAACATCATTGGCCTTTTGCGACCTCGAACTCAAGGGCTTCCTTGTTGGTTGAAAGTAAGCTGATTATAGTCGTACACTATTTTTCACTAACTCGACCTGTAAAGAAAAATATGTTAACCTCTCCTGAAGTATAAAATAGTTCGCACTTATTCAAGAACTGAGAGACGAGAGAACGGTATTTCTTTTGCCTGTCGTAAATCGAAATCTTTAACTTGTAGGTCTCAGTATCTCAGGGGGCCTGTAAAGTTTTTTTTTTTTTTTTGTATACCCTGACAATGCATGTGGTTATTAATCTACTTCCTTCCGAGTTTCATGAAAAATTTGTCCGATCATTCTTTGTGTTACGCATTAGAGAATGCTACTTCGCATGGGTGCCATCTTTTTGAAATCTGTGGCATCTCTTTATGATAAACAACCATTCAGGCTGTATCGGAAGTCAATCACTGAACTAGGATCTCATGACACATGTAATAAGCGTCTCTTTTTTACATGCCTTCAATCTCCAGGTGCCGATCAAGTTAGGTAGACAAGTACTGTTTTGCTTATGTTGTTTGTCCCCCACTATCACTTAGGTGATTTAATTGTAGTTTCATATCAAATCGATGACTGAAGAGACATACTCATTGCACAACCGGATGTTAAAAGCAGAAAATAACACATATTCAGTTTAGTTAATTGCCTGTGCTATTCAGTACTAACTGTGCGTTATACAAGTATTAGATACGAAAACCCATTTCTTTTCCGTTGCGCTGAATGTGTGAAAGTGTGTGTGTTCTATTTCACGATTCAAACGGCATTTCCCAATTATTTTATTGGGCATCAGTATCATACATTTGCAAAATTTGAAGCTGTTAGAGCTTTTTTATCAGTATGGAAGTCGTCTTTGCTTTTTGTATCACACTCACGTCTCTTGATAAAATACAGGGAGAAAACTATAGCAGTCAAACCTGTTCCCATTGACATATCGATGTTTGTACTTACATATCCCAATAATAAGATATTATAAAACTGCGATTTGTAAATGTAATCAGTATTATCCAGCCCCAGTGGAAGTTTTCAGGTACTCACTAGTAAAATAATGTGTTGATACAACATATGTCAACAACCTTCGGTGATAACACTTTACTGTTTGCTTCTTTTCCAGATAAACTTGAACAGCTAATACAATTTCTCAGCAGAGAATATGTAAAAGTAAGCCAGAAAATTAAACAAAGTAATACTAAAAAAATGTTTAAGCAACACATACTAAACCAAACATTACAGACTGACTGTGAACTACTACAAAGGACCTAGTTGATACGTTTATGTGTTTGGGCAGTTGAATAAAGCTACTGGAAGGATAGTTAAAGAGATATATAGATGAGTAAACATGGTCCTGAGAACTTTTAATGAATTTAAGCAGAATTTTCCACACGAATCTCATAATGTGTGTGAAACTTAAAGTTTATATGTTTTGTTCGACTGACAATGACATGTATCTTCAACGCAAAAACCTCCGCAAACTGAGCAGTGGAGAAAACATGTTTAAATCAATAGTTATGAGATAAAAGAAAATAAATGGTTCGGGGGATGAAGCGGAAAAAGTAATTATAACTTATCATTAGCACTGCCATATTATTGTTCCGTATGTACCCCAACCAGTCACCGTTTGTAAAGATTATTTATCTTATGACTTTTACGACTATAATGAGAGTGATGAAGAGGTGAGTACCATATTAGTAATGGATCTTGACCCAAGATGGAAGCTCTTTGCTGGATTTGATCTGAAAAGGAAAGATCGATGAGATGACGTAATGGAAGGTGAATAGACAAAATTCTAAAACAAGCAGCAGCATTAAAATTTGGAAATTTGTGGTAAGTTCCTGTGGGACTAAACTGCTGAGATCATCGGTCCATAGGCCAGCGCAGTACTTAATCTAACTTAAGCTAACTTACGCTAAGGACAACACACACGCCCATACCTGAGGGAGGACTCGAACCTCCGACGGGGGGAACCGTCCGAAACGTGGCAAGACGCCCTAGACGGCGTGGCTACACCGCGTGGCCCAGCAGCATTGTGCAAACTTATAGCTGAGGAGTGTAATGCATGAACAGTTTTGAAGAGCTTTATGCAGCAGTATGATGATGATGATGATGATGATGATGACGATGATGATGATGACCATGATAGTGCTCTTCCAAGTCTGTAATGTTATGCTAAGGATTTAAATAATTTTGGCCTCGTGTTCACAAAAGGTGACAGTTGCACAAACCCTTAGCACCGACTGTTATCTTTCTCGTACCAAGAATGAACATGTCTTAATGTGTGGCAGTTCCAAATAGTATGGGGTCCACGAGTCATTTACAAAAGCCTTTATCATGGCAGTTACCTTGATCTGTTGAACATTGTTTACAGTGGGATAGACGGGAGCTTTCATTCCTTCTGCACCATGAGGAATTGCATATGTATGCATAACGTTTTCGCAAACGCTTCATATTAACCTGGTGCCGGCACATAAGGCCAGTTTAATGTCTTCATGATTGATGGTACAGGTGATCTTCTGCTACGAAAGATTTGTTCATCAGTGCATCTTTAAACCACACTCAAGCCAGGATCTCTAAAACCTTCATGAACTTGATTAGTGTGTCCTAGGTATTATATGCTAGGTACATTAAGATATTACAGGCATTGTAAGGTATTGCTTTTGTCTAGTTGCAAGTAAATGTGACATCCGTATGAGAGTATTTCACTTTCTTTGTATACCGAAGAGAGTGTATTTTTACAGTTTCATATAATTTTGTAACACTTATAGATTTACACTAATTGTCCTTCTGTGTTGCTTGCAATCACGCCCCCTGACAGCCGAAAGCTTTAACCTGGCACCTCCAGGACACGTAAAGTTCAGCCACTCCGGATCAACTCCAGCTAGCGGATATAAGACGAAGGTTGGTGAGCTAGTCAGGCTGGATGTGGGCTTCAGGTAATTTTCCATATCCAACAAGGTAAATGCCGGGCTGATACCCCAACACGTCACAGATACGCTCTACGTAAACACTTGGGAATAAATCTCTTACTTAAACATAGTTTTACTATAGACACAAACGATGGGGTATGCAGAGTTCGTCCCGGCGCAAGTGTTGGCGTCAGAAGAGGCATTCTGTCGTCAAATATACTAACATTGCCTTAACCCATATAGCAATGGCGACTTAGCAGATAAAACAGGAACAGGCAAAAGACGAAGAAGAAGAAGAGTGTGGCTTGATATTGGTGAGATACCTCGCGTAAATCTTACTTTTTTGCGGGAACTATTCCATTATCCGCATTAATTAATTTAAGGAAAGCGCAGAATCTTAATGCAGCTGGGAAGATGGAAGGATCAAGCTTGCACCCAGCTCTTATTGGAGAAAGAAAGAAGAAGCACGTCACGAATACAACTCTTTACCAACTCTCTGTTATTAAATGATTTAATGCTTCCGACTCCACTTGCTTATCTGGTGAGTTTACTTGATCTTAACTTAGGCGTTACTGAGAGCCTCAAGAAACTCCTGCGAAGATCCCGGCTATCTGGGCATCTCCAGAGAATATCCCAAAAATTTATTTCTAGTCAGTAAATACGTATGCTTTATGACTCACAGATATAAAGTTGGAGCTCGTGTAGAACGTAATTTTTTCATCGTGAGAACCGGCAGTAGAAGAGAACAGTCAGTTGTCACATGTTTACTGTTTACTACAACATATAACGCGGAGTATTAATGCAGACTAGTATAAAACCTCTAAACTGATAAAAAGTTCTGTGATTATAACATGTGAACTTCATGAGGCTCAAGAAACCTGTATACTGAACAAGAATAAGAATATTTAGCGAATAACCGCGTAATCCGTACACGTGACACATTTAGAGTTGTAAAAAAATACGAGAGAAGCAGCGTAGCGTTTAGAGCAAACGAGCCAACATGAGTGGCCATACCGTGCAGGACAGAGAAGGCGACTTCATTACAGTGTAAAATTCGGCGAGCGTGGGTGGGGGCGGGGGCGTTGTCCTGCGAGCCTCGTCCATTAGTGCTGGCTGGCCTGTCTCGGTGTGGAACGTTATTAAAGAAATGCCGCGCAGGGCGGGACGCGTCCGAGTGCGGCCTCTGCCACGACGCCGCTGACGCCGCATCGCTTTCCACATTAGCAGCGTGCAGCGCACCGAATATATGTTCTTTAATTTGCCACGTGTAAAATGAAGCAATCAGATAATCCCTCCCTTGCTGAAGATTGCCACAGCTTGATACACAACAGTCGTCTACAGGCTTCCTTCTAACTTTCCGCGCATTTACTCAAACATTTGGTTACAATAATTTTCTCTCATTATTTCTCTAAGATCGAAAATTTGCACCAATGGAGGGAATCGGGGGAGGAGCTATGACATAAGTGAAGCAGCCATTAACTGAGAATCGTTGTGAACACCGCACTGCTTTAATGGGAAACCTCCTGCAGTTGGTAATTTTGTATTGCGTACTCCTTCACCACTGTGTTGTATGAAGATACAATAATTCTTCACACATAGTTTGAAGCAAGTGAAGGAAATGACCAAAAGAAGAGAAAAGCTGCTGCTACAGTAATAGAAGCAAACGGCTTTTGTGTTTCGCTACTTCTCGTACCTGGAACGGGTGGAAGAGTAATTGAACGTGGCAGAATTCCGACCCAGTAGCTTAGGGAAACTTTAAAAAAAGAAGATGCTTTCTTCACTATGCCACAGATGGAATGGTGCGTAGGGTAAAACTCACCATTTGTACGTTAACAGCTAATCCTGCTTACAAAGTGTTTTCTACGAATGCAAAGTTTGCACGTTAATTCAGTCGAACTCTGTCATATCACCGAGATATATGAGACGCCAGGGAATATCCAGTTACTAGAATGAGATTCTGCACCTTTCCGCGTTTCGGTTCTAGGCGCTGCAGTCTGGAACCGCGAGACCGCTACGATCGCAGGTTCGAATCCTGCCTCGGGCATGGATGTGTCTGATGTCCTCAGGTTAGTTAGGTTTAAGTAGTTCTAAGTTCTAGGGGACTAATGGCCTCAGAAGTTGAGTCCCATTGTGCTCAAAGCCATTTGAACCATTTTTTGCGACTTTCCAGTTGTTTATGAAAGAGAGTTTTTTCATACAGTTGCGGGTAAGCGTTTTCAGATATGGACAAGCCTTAATCCTCAAGGGTTAAGTAAGTGAAAATGGATAAAAGTATTTAAGATTGCTTAACATTACTCAAAAAAGGTTTTAGAATATTCATCGTAGTAAATTAAAAATGCATATCGGTCTGACCTGTTTCTTTCTCTCAATTTCATTTTGTTCTACATGAAATGCCAGAGGGGAGTAAAATGTGTGATTATTCCCAAGTGTGGTTGGAGGTACATCAGCAACTGCGTATTTTGTTGGTGTATGGAAAATACATCTAAGTTACTGGCTGACAGACGGGAAACTGTAACTATACAGGCTTCCATTTCTAGAGCTATGAATGGTTTTTGTTTTCTGTTTCGAGCAGTCTCGTACTTCAAATAGATTTTGTTGATCTGTTCCAGTAAACTGAGCGAGGTGGCGACGTGGTCAGCCGTGCTCGCATCTTGGGCACGATGTTTTAAATCCACATTCGGTTATCAACATGTAGGTTTCCCTAAATCCCTTAAAGCAAAATTCCGGGACTGTCCCTTTAAAATGCCAAGGCGGACTTCCTTTCCCATCCTTCCCCAACATTAGCTACTCTTCCGTCTCTAATGACCTCGCTGTCGACAGGAGTCTGCTGTGGCAGATGTCTGGCGCGGGGGCGTTCTCGGTAATTGCATCAAGTGGCTTGTCGATTGAATTCAGCTATTCCATACATTAAGAGCACATCCGTAAGCTCACCATTTATATACATTTTCATGCTCCTCATATGCTGGCTAGCGCTCCAATAAGGAAATCTTTGCGTTCCCCTCCAGTAATCTCATATACAGCACCACCTAGTGGCATACACCTCTAGTATTCTCGTGTACAGCACCATCTAGCAGAGTTTGACGACGAAGTTTACGGCTATGTGTTGCTATGCAGTTATCCAAATTACAATCTTCCATACTAAATGTGAGAAATGCAGGGCGATAGTTCTTGAAACCTTGTGTGATGGTACTGAACGTGTATTGCAGATTATGACCATAATTACATCCGTTCGCTCTCTGAACACAGCCGTCAGCTTGGTGTTTAAGGAGGAGTAGTAGACTTAGGCGGACGGATGGCATAATGTGAATCGTTCTGTATCCTAAAGACCAAGGCAGGACCAACCACATGTGGCATCATAAAAAGAAGACCGCTATCTCGCTGTAAGGGCACGACGGGAGCACTGTAGTACCGCACGGCAACTGGCATCTGGCCTCGAAGCATCCACTGGATGTGTTGTAAAGAGGCAAGTGGTGTACAGAAGGCTTCGGCAGAGTGGCCTTTATTGTCGTAGACCTGCTGTATCTCTACCTTCACAGAAGGAAACGTCTAGGGTGAAGACTTCAACATACCACCTGGACGGTTGAACAGTGGGCCATTGTCCTTTTCAAAGCTGCGTCCCGATTTGAGCGATTATCGACGAATTCCTATCTTGAGGGAACTTGGAACACCATTTCGGGACCCAAACATTATGGAAAGAGACTGATATCGAGGAGGATCCCTCATAGTGTCGGCAGTGAATGTGTTGACCACTCGAACACCTCTTTACAAAATTTGATGGGTGAATCAGCTAGGCTTAACAATTGTCACGTATCGTGCCGATATCCTGAGACCTCATTTGCTGTTGCTGCGAGGTGCTGTGGGCCCAGAATTCTTGCTGATGGACGATAAACTGGAAGCAACACATTGATGGTCTGCTGAAACGTCAGAGTTCAGCTACGTATGCTATTAGGGTTATTGCAAATTTTGGTGACAAGAATCTCAGGAAATTAGCTTACTATGCCTACTTTCATTAACTGCTTTCGTATGGCATCATATTCTGGGGCAATTCATCGTTGAGTAGAAAAGTATTGATTGCTCAAAAACGTGTAATCAGAATAATTGCTTGAGCCCACCCACGGTCATCCTGCAGACATCTATTTAAGGATCTAGAGATCCTCACAGTAACCTCACAGTATGTATATTCACTTATGAAATTTGTTGTTAATAATCCAACCCAGTTCAAAAGTAATAGCGGTGTGCATAGCTATAACACCAGGAGAAAGGATGATCTTCACTATGCAGGGTTATATCTGACTTTGGCACAGAAAGGGGTAAATTATGCTGACACAAAAGTCTTTGGTCACCTACCAAACAGCATCAAAGCCTGACAGATAGCCAACCAACATTTAAAAATAAATTAAAATAATTTCTAGATGACAACTCCTTCTACTCATTGGCTGAATTTTTAGATATAAATTAAGGGGAAAGAAACCAACTTAAACATTAGTGTCATGCGATATTTTGTGTAATGTAATACCTTGTACAGACATCTTTTATTAACCTGACACGTTCCACATCATTACGAAGTGTCGCATTCATGATCTATGGAACAAGTATTAATCTAATGTAATATAATCTAATACTAGACCTCATAAGCACTGGTGGTTAATGTTTGCTTGGAAACGGATGATATTACATGCACGGTGTGGCCTGCCCGTTCTCTCGATCTGAATCCCATAGAGAGTGTTTGGGATGCACTAGGGAGGCAGATTGCATCACGTCAGCATCCTCCAAGCACTCTCCAAGATTTGTGAGCATCTCTGCAGGAAGAATGGGTGTTATTGCCTCAACCTGAGATTGATGAAATCATTCACAGCATGTTACGTCGCTGTCAAGCCTATATTGCTGCCAGAGGTGGTCACACCCGACAGTGAGCACATTAACCACTTGTCAGAATGTGTGTGCCAACCCGTTAAGGGGGGTAGGACGTCAAACGGGCCTACTTGGAGCAGGAGAGGCACCACAGGACATTTTATTTTCTACAGTCTATACTTTTACAAATAAATTCATAAAACTTTGTCAGCATGACCAGGAAGGATTTAGGTTTCAGACTCACAGCTGTGGAAGTGCAAAAACATAACAAAATAAATCTTTTTTAGATATAAAATTTCATCATTTTTTCACTTACTATTGGCTGCATTTATTGCTATAGGTACATTTTTTTTCACAAGTAAGAAAGATTCTTTAATGAATTCTGCACAGCATACAAACCATACTTACAGGTGTATGAAACTCTATAATTTTACAAATCTATTAAAAACTGTGGTAAAATTGAGATAATTAACTACAAAATTTGATTTTTTCTAAACATAAAGTTTAAAACGTAACAGCTCATTCATTTTTTCATAAATTAAATAGATTCTAGAGTTTCAGACACCTGTAAGTATGGTTTGTATGCTGTGCAAAATTCATCGAACAGTCCTTCTTACTTATGAAGCAAAGTGTACCTATAGCAACAAATGCAGCCAATAGTAAGTGAAAAAATGATGAAATTTCACATGTATAAAAAATATTTTGTTATGGTTTTGAAGTTCCGCTGCTACGAGTGTGAATCCTGAATCCTTCCTGGTCATGCTGACAAAGTTTTATGAATTTACTTGTAAAAGTATAGACAGTGGAAATTAAAATGTCTTGTGGTGCCTCTCCTGCTCCAAGTCGGCCCGTTTGACGTCCTACCCCCCTTAAGTTGGAAAAAAAACGAACAACATTTTAGCCTACCATTATGCATGTTGCAGTCGTTTACTTTCTGTATTATTTACATAGTTTCTACTTTATTATCAACTGTTTATACTGTTTTGTGACAAAATAAACACAGCCTTGCTAAATTTCCGTTTATTGCTTTAATTTTGGACACCAGTGTGGGTATAAGAAAGGAGGATCTGTGGCAGTCAAGCGCCATGGTTACTAACTAGTGGCTGACCAAGCACGATCACACATAAACTGTGAAGCGATGAGGTGCCTATTGGTTGCACATGTAATGGTGGTATTCTGGCGCCCACAAATGATCGTTGCAGTGACTGAATGCCCAATCCCTAGTGTTGTTACATGATCACTGAAAAACACGTAAGCTGTGATATGCACATCTTGACCACTTCGTTGCTGGAATTCCTATGCAAAACGAACACATGCAGGACGGATCCATGAAATAACTGCACCCTTTGGAGATTTAAGATATGTAAGGACTCGACTTTCAAAATAACCTAGTCACTGCTGTGAGACACTCTTAACTCTGAGGCAATGCCACGTATGTTGGTGGTCGGATTAGTCTCCAAGGCATCCAACACTTCCCTCCGGAAAGACCGAACGTACTGAGTGTGGCCTGCCACTTCTATCCTGTTGTGATTTATTTGTTGTAGTTACCACTGAGGCGATAAATGAGAAACGAATATCGTATGCTTCAATAGCTCTGGGGAATGTGGTCGCTTGTGAAATGAAGGCTCTCTTGACTTGCCGTTCCGGGCTCACAAAATGGCGTATTTTTAGCCATTCTGTTACACATGTACAAGCAGCCACATCGAAAATAAATATGTAAATCTTAAGAAAACTTCTCTATTACATATCGTCTCGCTGCTTTCGGTGTCCGCAGCTCGTGGTCTAGTGGCTAGAGTTACTGCCTCTGGGTCACGGTGTCCCGGGTTCGATTCCCGGCCGCAAACATCATCAGCATCCTTACTCTCAGTACCTCGTAGTATAAGGGCGAAAAACTTACCATAGTGCACAACTGATAATACTTCTTTCCGCCTTTGCTGATGTAACTTCTCGTTTTTGTGAGCAAGAACTTTTATTTATGAAAATCCACATTTCCGTACTACTTGAGTGTGACACAGGACAACTAGTAAACACAGACAGTTTCGAGGCCCAAAGTGAAAAATATCTTACTAATTCATGTTGATATAAGCATGCTCGTTTTACAGATACTTCATGTTTTATTGAAACAGTCTCTTATCATAACTCTACTGTGGTGATGGTTTAAATGGCTCTGAGCACTATGGGACTTAACATCTGAGGTCATGAGTCCCCTAGAACTTAGAACTACTTAAACCTAACTAACCTAAGGACGTCACACACATCCATGCCCGAGGCAGGATTCGAACCTGCGACCGTAGCGGTCGCGCGGTTCCAGACTGTAGCGCCTAGAAACGCTCGGCCACAACGGCCGGCGACTGTGATGAGTTTCATTTCATTTGTATTAGTGTAGTGCGTATTTTAACAGCGTTTTACATTAACTTACTGGGTGCAACAGTGAACATTAATTAGTCATCAACAATATGTTCGCTTACAATATCTAGAACTCTGCCAGTAGTCAGGTACCGATTCCATACCTGTAGAAACCTACTGGTTCTGATGAGTTAAGGATGTTGTCAAACCAGATTTGAAGTTCATTTTCGTTCAGAAAAGAATTTTCTCACAGTTGTTCGATAAGGTCTGGGAGAGGAACACATTTGAAGGTGTAAGATCAGAAATATAATGCCCAAGGGATGACTTCCCAGACGATCTCCTGGATAGCTTTGTTTCTGGAATCAGCAGAGTATTGTAATGTGGAGTACCAACACATGATTCAATTTCGTCTGTTGTTTTCCCTACACTTTAACCGAAAGATATCTCCATTGTTGGCAACAAATACCAGCCTTGATGGACACACCCCTGGGGAGGAGTTCTCAGTTTATAAACCCTCTCTCAGACTACAGATGGAAAATATGTTCACAGAAACCTTTTCTCGAATGTGTATCTCTTGTTACAGCTCAGTCGTTAATTTCTCCTTAAGAAGATAACATACATTGACCATAAATCGCTGTCAGTAACAGTATGGCATGGGAATCCTCAATGTATGAACCAATGACGTTCAAGAAAAATGCAGTAACACTCACCCATTTGATTTCTGTTGCCTCGAATTGCAGCATGCTGTACACCTACTCCCGACTTCTGAATCTTGCAGCTGCGCGGGGTGATCACCCCGTTTAGGGCTCCTTGTCACCGATTGCGCGGCCCCTCTCGCCAGAGGTTCGAGTCCTCCCTCGGACACGGGTGTGTGTGGTTTTTAGCATAAGTTAGTTTAAGAAGTGTGTAAGTCTAGGGACCGATGGCCTCAGTAGTTTAGTCCCTTAAGAATTCACTCACATTTGAACGTATTTTTTGAATCTTGCCTATTAAATGGATACGTCGAAAGACATATAAATGGTCGCAGTTCATCACATGCAGTTCATCATATGTCTGCTATCGTGACTTGCTGAATCTGGAAAACCATTTATGCCAGAACGATCTTTCTTGTAAAAATAAAATCGTTTTCTTGCGTGTTTTGTCCGAAGACACTTTCCTCTCATACAATATAATGGTTCCGAGCTGCTTCTGCTGCCTTCACCCCTCTATTAAATCCAAAGTTAATAATACGTCGCAAATGTTAGACCTTTTTCCACTTGAGAGTCTAAATGGCTCTGAGCACTATGGGACTTAACATCTATGGTCATCAGTCCCCTAGATCTTAGAACTACTTAAACCTAACTAACCTAAGGACATCACACAACACCCAGCCATCACGAGGCAGAGAAAATCCCTGACCCCGCCGGGAATCGAACCCGGGAACCCGGGCGTGGGAAGCGAGAACGCTACCGCACGACCACGAGCTGCGGGCCCTTGAGAGTCTGTTTTACAACACTTGAACAACGCTCATAAGTTTCAAGAATGAGAAATCCAACACGAAACTGCAAGATAAATGTTAGAATTTCAAGTGGGAAAATAACAGTCGATAAATAGACTCGTAGCCCCGGGCCGCATTCACCTCGCGGACGGTGTGCCTGGCGTTGGGCGGTGGGTGGCATATGGCCGAGGAAATTCTCTAGCGTAAACTTTTTGTTCTTGACGCAGCCACGAGCTGTTGCGAGGGATTGTTTTCGAAAATTTTTGATACTGCAGATGGGTTAGAAATTAAAGGTACTTATCTGTGAGGTTCCATGAGACTGATAACATAAGCTGTCAACCGAAATGATATTTAAAAATCAAAGTAATGAAGTGGACTCGAACTCGAGACTTTATATTGCGTGACGCTTACCACGAAATCAGGAGCAAATACAGTGCTGTAACAGCACTGTACCGACAGCGTCGCCAAATCTGGTATAAGACTTGACTTAGAAGTTTTAAGGCGACCGGTTTCAAATGGCTCTGAGCACTTTGGGACTTAACTGCTGAGGTCATCAGTGCCTTAGAACTAAGAACTACTTAAACCTAACTAATCTAAGGACATCACACACATCCATAACCGAGGCAGAATTCGAACCTGCGACCGTAGCGGCGACCGGTTTATAGGCCGTCTAAAGTGAACGACACCGACTTACAAGGTAGGTGTTTCAACAGTATGAGTCGTATTTCGGTGAAGTTCATATATCAGATCATTTCGATTCGGTGAACGTGGTTGTGAAGATCTCCTATTTAGGAAAAGTCTTCGAGCAATACGGATATGCATTCATAAGTCGTATGTCGATTTATAGGCCAACGGCAGTGTTATTTCCTGATGAAAATAAACTCCGCAATATATGGTACAGTACGCAGTTGAAAATACGTTTAAACATTAAGGGACCCTCTACGCCGGCCGGTGTGGCCGTGCGGTTCTAGGCGCTTCAGTCTGGAACCGCGTGACCGCTACGGTCGCAGGTTCGAATCCTGCCTCGGGCATGGATGTGTGTGATGTCCTTAGGTTAGTTAGGTTTAAGTAGTTCTAAGTTCTAGGGGACTGCTGACCACAGATGTTAAGTCCCATAGTGCTCAGAGCCATTTTTGGACTCTCTACTTTTATCCATTAACATACATACACACACACAAACATACATATCTATGTAGACACATGCATAATTATATGTACAAAGCTTATATTTATTCATAATCAGTAAAAGATGTAATGTTTCCACAAACATAGATTTTTACTTGTCTACTGTAAAATGGCACTTCTATACTGGTGTATTCTGCTGCATCGTACGATAGTATTCAAATCTGAAAATGATATCTTACTACAGAATGCTCCAGGTGGAACTTTGGGGAATAATAGCATCGCCTTCACAATGTTTCATACCACAATCACTGTTTCCTACTCGTAACATTGATTTTACAACACGTCTAAAATTTTTTACAGTTTAGTTTGTCACATATCCAAAAGTCTGCCCGGCATAAATGATCATATCCTTGAAAATTGACAAAGACATTTGGAGACGAACAATTGAATGAAGTTCCATTTATTAATACTCGGTCTTGTAATCCATCTTGCGATACCTGCAAAATAAATATATTTCCAATGCAGTCTTGAAGCCCACGAACAACAAGTTAACTAGTAAACTGCCTAAGGAAGTGCACACCTAATGGCTGAATGTATTTTGTTATTCGTGGGGGGATTATTTATGTGCGAAAATGTTTTCCATTTAAGAGTTTTCCATTTAAGGGTATCGGCTTGTTTAGTCCAAGAGTCAAGCAACAGTAGTGTGTTGTCTCTTAACCCTGAATTGAAAACATCTTTTGTCTAACGGATAACTTGGTTCCGTGCAAGTTTACCTGAGGTGATAGCATCAGCTACCATGTTAAAAGGAGTTTCCGGGTGTTGTTGCCTGTCTTATCCTTGGTTCGAATCGTCCATTTTATTCTTGAAAACAGAAGTACTTCGTTGTACCAAGGAACCCAGCAGATGACATTCTGAGTTCCACGGTAAAAGACAGTGTTGCAGATAAAACAGATTTCACTGCAGGAAACGTGTGCTTTTCTCCTACATTCGACGAAGTTCGTCCACATTCCATATCATAATCAACTTGTAACTGGTATTTATTGAGAATAATGTTTACACTATACCCTTCGCTTGCGATTAACACGTTATCCTTCTGTACAAATTCTGCAGCAGACCCCATTACATCTTGTCCTTTATTTTTCCCGTACAAACAAATCTAGTTGTTTATCGGGATCGAATGCAATTTTCTCTTTTAAATCTATCAACAAAAATCTTCCACGCAGTGCATTTACAATTGTGTTTTTTTGCAGAAATAATTGCCTAGTTTCGTAAATTGTAATCACGGAAAATCATACCATGACCTCTGTATTCTTTAAAATTTCCAAGGATTTCCTGTTTTATTGAAGAATGTTGATACTATTTTGGAGGTGTTTTGCAAAATCTTACCGCTTAATTAACAATAACCGTTGTACAATTAAATTTGTTTGCAGCTACCGATTCATATTTTTTATTACGCTTCCGTACTTTTCTACATATTCTTTCATTTACATATACATTTCTTAGTGATTTCTGTCAATTCGTTTTGTTTATCTTCGTCTGGTGGTAATGGTTTATACTCACTTGTAGAACGACCTTCTTCATTCCCACTTTGAGTTGATGTGCCCCTATAAACACATTCATCCTCGAAGGTAATCTGATCGTCAGCATCTCATGTACCATTTATTGTCACAGATGTTTCTCCAAGGAACTTACCGTTAACGGTTTCGAGAAGAGTATTCGCAAAATAAAGGTCTCCAATTCCGTCTTCTGTCACATTACGCAACACTGTTGACTGTGCCATATAATTTCGTAAAATGTCTGCGACATGAACTGGATTCATATAATGTATGTTGCCTGAAAAACAAAAGTTTGTAATTTTAATGTTAAAACTTTTAACTAGAAGAAAAATGTACTAATAGTGCAATCGTAAATACATCGCTATTATACTTTCAGCATAGCTTAATATGTAACAGCATGAAGTCACGATAATCTAGGTTGTGAACGTACGCACCAGAGCGCTACGGACAGTTCCTTCTGCACGACAACAGCAGCGGAAACTGCCTCATCTGAATTAATATACCGTATAGGTTTCCATCTAACAACACCATACGGCACGCAGTGCAGAGGAGTAGATACTTACACCAAGGACATATAGTACAAAAATCGTATATCCTTATACGCCGAAAACTAGGAATTTCCTAACAAGGGACTACCACCACTGGCGTCAGCAACACACAACGAACCCAGTACATTTGTTACACCCAAATACGACTCTTACAGATGGGACTCGTACTTTGTTGGTCTCTGCGTTGGCCAGCCGGTGATTGTTATTAATGTCTAAGCGTGTACATACCTGCAGGTGACAATGTCACAATCGCGCGCCGTTACGCGTTCAGTTTGACAGGTTACGTATGCGGTAATGGTGGGAAGGCCCCGTGACTCTTTCTGGGAGCTTGCCTGTAAGTTACCCCTCTGAGTGCCGTAATTTATTTAGTATGTCTCTGCCTACCATACACAGAGTAGTGTCGTTCGACTAGTGACCACGAGAAGAACGTCCACAAATTGAACCAACGACTGGTCGCAGTTCACATTGTCATATGAATCTGCACTTTGAGCACATCTTTGTTGGTTACGGCGTTGTTTGCTTTGATGACCATAGCGCAAACATCTATGATATCACCATAATCCGTTTCTAAGGGGCAATGAGTCCAGTGAATCTGCAATCAGATAACCTGCGACATTTGAAAATAATTACACTCACTTGCATTGGTTTCTCTATGATGTTCTTGTTCTCTTTTATCTTCAAATAATTCCTTGTCTTCTACTCATAATTCAGGGATTGTTCACTCCAGAATAGCCGTGCGATGTGGCCGTGCGGTTTAAGGCGCCATGTCACGGACTGCGAGGCCGCTCCCACCGGAGGTTCGAGCCCTCCCTCGGGCATGGGTGTGTGTGTGTGTGTGTGTGTGTGTGTGTGTGTGTGTGTTGTTCTTAACATAAGTTAGGTTAAGTTAGTTTAAGTAGTGTGTAAGTCTAGGGACCGATGATCTCAGCAGTTTGTTCCCTTAGGTATTCACACACATTTTTGAACTCCAGAATACGCATTGGAAAGACTGAACTTCGTACTAGGTTGTTCGTAGCTAAGGTAGTGAATAGTTTAATAACAATTCTATTATCACCGGCAGGAGCCTCATTGGTGACACTATTGCTAATTCCGGCTTCCAGACGACGTAAACGTTTTATAAATAATGTGGGGTGCAGCCTTCGAGCCGCCCTATCCCTGATCTTCACCTAGATTCTTTATGACCTCATATAATATGGTCAATACAAATTCCCTAGCTGCGGATTAATCTGAACTCCGTGTTCCAAAGGTACTAATACGGCAGAGTTGCGGAATGAAATTTACAACTTACAATTTACTTTTCAGAAGAGCATTCTTTCAGTTACATTTAAGTAGAGAAGAAACTTTATGTATTGTAATTCAATTCTGCAATCCTCCATGAAGCGTAAATCACGTTTTTGTTGTTATAAAGTCCCTTTATGTTTATGAGACTAGTTGTCACACCATGATAAAATGTGTTAAGTGCTACCTCACCTTCCATTTTGGTTATCTCCGTGGTACCGGATGTAGCAAAAACAGTGTGTTCTCTTGATGCGCGCAGTGCGAGATGTGACGATGTGGGTACGATCGCATTATTCCACTCTTGCCGGTTTTCGCCGCTGTCAGTAACGGCTCAAACTTATGTGCCACTAGACTAAGTTGCGGCGGCTTGAGGTTCCTTATGACACAGCCGTATCAGTCGGCGTCTCAGAGTACTGTAAAACCCAAAAAATTGTGGTCATCCGCTTAATAGCGTGTTAATCCATGTTACGGAGTAAAGTGAAGCGCCGACACGCCAGTAGTGAGTGACAGGGAAGGGAAGGCTGTGAGAAGAAGTCAGCCTGTCGTACGCTAACTGGACCTCCCTCCAGGACGACAACGCGACAGCGGCGGCCCCTATGTGAAGAGGACATAAGTGTCGCGACCGACTGATGACGGCCCAGTTCCATAGGAATTTCAAGATTAGTGACTTCTATAGCAGCGTCAACGATAGATCACTTCGCTTGTATTCTCTATGTAGCGCAGACTTGGGATTGTTTGTACTAGGGAAGACTGATTATTTTGTATGTTGCCCTTTGCTTGCGACACATCTGTGTCATAGCAAAAGTTAAGTAATGTAATTTTCTTTTTGTAATACAACTCATTAATACGACTGGTTTGATTGTTTGTCTAGCAGGCTTTCTGGACGCTGCAATCCACCTTTGCAATTGCAATACAGCAGCGATTCTGCATGGTACAATGTCTTGTTAAGATCCCAGACGAATGAAGTACCAACTGTTTATACTCAAGTCCACTATCGTGTGACTATACTTCATATCACAAAAATTCTTTCATGGGCTTGCTTCCGTAGCGCGGTACACGTTTCGTGCCGCTGTTCGCCTGGATGATGACGTATCCAGTCACGACTATCAATGTGGTGTAAAAACGTTCCCAGTGATACATGGTCAAGCTAAATTATCCCACACCAACTCCAGTCTTAAATAATGGTGTCTTTGAATCAACGTGGGAACACGTAGGTTCGTCTGGTACAGAGCCCCGTGTTCAGCATTGTGAGCAGAACTGTGTTTTCCGAAGCGCTTTTGCCTGCACCCGCATTGCACTCTGCCGTCAGATCTGCCACAGTTCGTCGACTGTCCTGGATTGCAGAGAGGGCAAGCCACCGACCTCAGCGTTCTGTCGTGACACTTAGTCGTCCAACACCACAGCCAACCAGCATCGCAGTTTACGAGATGCTCATTCACAGGTGCCGAGTCATAACAATCGGACCGTTGTCAAAGTCGCTTATGTCAACTGATTTCTCCATTCATGGTCCATTTCTAGAATGAGTCTCCATTTTCTCAGCTTCGCCAATATATTTTTCTTCCGTCACGTCAAGTTGCTTGCCCGCAACGCCACCAAGCCTTGTCCAGTCTCGCTGGAGGCAGTACATACCGGATGGAATAGTTTCTTCATGGCAGGCTCTGCAAAGAATCCTAGTAATTCTGAGAGAATTATGTGTCTACCACTTGACTTGTTTCGATTTAGCTCTTTCAGATCTGTGTCAAGTTCTTCGCGCAATACCACATCTCCTAACTCCTCTTCATTACTCCTTCTCCTTTTGTCATTATATTGCCTTCAACTTTGTTTCCTTTCTAGAGCTCTTCTATATATTTTGACACTTTTCAGCCTTCTTTCCTTTTGTCGCTACTAGATTGCCACCTGAGCTCTTGAGAGCCAATGAGTTGCTTCTCCTTACTGCAAAGACCTATTTAATTTTCCGACACGCGGCGTCTATCTTTCTCTTAATCATTGGTGCTTCTACTGTTCTGCGTTTCTCCTCATGCAATTCCTACTTATACATCTTATATTTTCTGCCATTATCATTATTTAGAAATCTTTACTCCCTTTTGCATGTTCACCTTGCTGCAATATTATTTATTTATTTATCCTACTTTTTGCCAATTAAATTTAACGTCTGGTGTGATACCCAAGATTTCGTACTGTCTTTTTGTCCAGTTAATCCTCTGCTGCTTTCATGACATCATCTCACAAAACTACACTTCCACCTTTTATTGTATTACTTACCCCTGTTTCGTTTACTGTTGCCTGATGCTCCCATTGAAATACTCCAAAACCATTCCATCTCCTAAAGATCATATCTTTTTTAAATATCTTCAGTTTTTGTGTGCAGTTCATAATCTGAAACTTATGATCATAGCCTACGTCTACTTCTGAAATGGTTTTACAGTTTAAAGTCTCGTTTCTAAATTTCCAATTTAGCATTATATAATACATCTGAAATTTTCCTGCGCTCCCAGGTACCTTCCTCATACACAACCTTATTTCATAATTCCTAAACCATGTGTTAGTAATTCTTAAAATATTATCTGCGCCAAACTCCACTAGTCGGCTTCCTCTTTCATCCATTCCCCCAGTTCATTATCTTATATTATTTCTCCCTCTCTTCCTTCCTTTCCATCAAATTCCTGTATATAACTGAAATAATTTCGTCCTTAATTGTTTGAATAATTTCATTTATCTAATAGCACATTCTTTCAATCCTTTCAAGATCTATATGTTAGTAGGCTTATAGCCTATGTGGGGCGTTGCTTTGTGTCTGTCTTGGGTCCGACAATTCGTTCACTCTGCTGTTCAGAGAAGCTCACCGCCATCCTGTTACCTTACTCGTTATCACCTTCGGTCTTTTTAGTGTTTAACTCGACAATCTTGAAGATATCCTTCTTCTTTTTTTAAGTCATCAGTCTTCTGGCTGGTTTGATGCGGCCCAACACGAATTCCTACCCTGTCGCAATCTCTTCGTCTCAAAGTTGCACTTGCAACATACGTCCTCAATTACTTTGTGTATGTATTCCAATCCCTGTTTTCTCTACAGATTTTACCTTCTACAGCTCTTTCTACTACGATGGAAATTATTCCCTGATGTCTTAATAGATGTTCCGTCATCCCATCCCTTCTTCTTTTCTGTGTTTTCCACATACTTCTTTCGTCGTCGATCCATCGGAGAGCCTCCCAATTTCTTACTTCATCAGTCCACATAATTTCTGTAGCGCTACATCTCGAATGCTTCGATTCCCTTCTGTTCCGGTTATCCCACTGTCCGTGAAGATATGCTATAAGAATTATTTTTTCTTCGTTTTTGCCGTTTAATACATTTACAAGTATCTACTTATTGAAAACTTCTCATTTTTGGATTTCCAGCATGCTGGGTTAATAACAGGATAGCAACTTGCTTTAACCAATTTGATGAAGAAAACAGCCAAAGCTGAGAAAATTAAGTTCTATTTATTTAACAGAAGACCGGTTTCGGGTACCAGAACTCAATCTCAAATTTTCAGTGACCATTATCAGGGCAAATATAGAAGATACAGTTCTATGTTTGTTTGACCAATGCTCACTGAAAAACTTGACTTAGACGCAAGTACGGACAATACTGACTAGGTTTGTGTGCTGTCGAGGAATATGCCAATTTTTCCATTTTGATTATTTGAGAATGGTTTCTGATACCAGAAATAGGTCATCAGTCAAATAAAAAGAATGAATTTCTCAACTTCGGCTATTTTCTACATCGAACTGGAAAACTTTTTTCTTAATTAAAATTTTTCAAAATAATTTTGATGAAAGACAAATCTTATATGAACACGTAATTACTTTACGATGATTGGTGGAAACGAGTTACGTATCGACAAATGACTGACAAAATCGTAACAAACATTTTCTAGGACAGAGAAGAGAGAAGTGACTGTTCTCTTTTTCACGCTGGCCGACCGTTTGTAAACTGTCTCGTGTGTTACGTCTGAAACACGAATTCTGGAGCACGTACGCTTTACTGCACCAGTACATTAGCTGAATATATTATTGCCCACCATATATATTTGAATAGCAAGGTGTTGAACCAATGTATTATGGATTGTTCCACAAGCAGTGGAATGTGAATGCCACGTGCAAATTCAATGTCAGGTGGTAGTCTGCTGGTGAGAGCTTTAGTCGACTTCACCGTGGAGGAGCTAGCAAATGTATCTGATTAACTGATTCGTAGCTACAGCTACACTAAGCGTGCTAACCTCAAGAGGATAAACACACATACAAATACATTTACAGAATATTTTCCATAATCACCTTCTGTATCTAAAGGCCATCACCGTGAGAAGACTTCGGCTCATCTGCTACAATTATGTGAGCTGAACATTCAGAATGCTGCGAAGATCTACCTTCACAAGTTTCTGCGAAACAATATATTTAAGAAGTATACATTTTCATGACTATATTTTAGGTCCGTCGTTCTCAGTGTTGCCATTTATTCCACGTGTCAAACAATTCTGGGACCTCAAAAAGGGTTATGGTCAAAGTGATCAACTAGTAAGGCATAATAAATACAGAGGTAATGTACATGCAGTATACTGTGCGGAATGGACTGTTTTTTTTTATTATTTAGGTTAGAGCATTGTGGACACTGGTATTATAGTTGTAAATTATTGTACCTGTTTTGAAAGGGAACTTGAGCTACAAACGCCCACAGAGATCACAAAAGCAGAAATCGTCATAGGCACTGTAAACTGGCTAAGACCAAAGATAAGTTTAATTGATGGTTTTACCAAGGCCCTGATGGTGATCAGAAATTATTAGTCGAATTCAGTTTTTTTTTAGTACTTGTTCCATATATCATAAATACGACACTTCGTAATGGAGTGGAACGTGTCAGGTCTATACAAGATACTGCATTACACAAAATATCACATGACACTTAAATTTTTTGGGGGGGGGGTGGGTTGAGGGGTGGGGAAATTACCCACTTACTATATCCAAAAATTCACCTAATGAGTAGAAGAAGTTTCCGTTCAGAAATTCTTTTAGTTTCCTTTTAAATGCTATATGGCACTCGGTCAGACTTTTGATGCTATTAGGTAAGTGACCAAAGGCTTTTGTGGCAGCAAAATTTACCCCCTTCTGATCCAAAATTAGATTTAACCTTGAGTAGTGAAGATCATTCTTTCTCCTAGTGTTGTAGCCAGGTACACTGCTATTACTTTTGAATTCGTTAGGATTGTTAATAACAAATTTAATAAGTGAATATATATATATATATATAGTGAGACTACAGTGAAGATCCCTAGCTAGGATCTCTAAAAAAAGTGTCTGCAGGATGATCTTGGATGAGCTGCAGCAATTATTCCGATTACACGCTTTTGTGCAATGAACACTCTTTTACTCATTGATGAGTTTCCCCAGAATATGATGCCATACAAAAGCAGAGAATGAAAATAGGCGTGGTAAGCTAATTTTCTGAGATGTATATCGCCAAAATTTGCAATGACCCTAATAACATAAGTAGCTGAACTCAAACGTTTCAGCAGATCTTCAGTGTGTTTTTTCCAGTTCAACCCCTCAACAATGCATACACCTACAAATAGTGAAAATTCTACCTTAGCTACCGATTTCTGAGGACGTCTATATTTATTAACGGTATCATTCTATTTACTGAGTGGAACTGTATATATAGTGTTTTGTCAAAGTTTAATGAGAGCCCATTTGCAGAAATGATTTTCTGAAAAACATCGTTTCTTGTCTGTTGGGTGTGATAGCTATATTTGTATCATCGGCAAAAAGCACCAGCCTTGCATCTTCGTGAATATAGAACGGCAAGTCATTACTATATATTAAGAACAGCAGAGGACCCAGACCGAACTTTGCGGCACCCCATTCTTGATTGCTCTCCAGTTTGAGAAATCACCATTTTTTTGCATATTACGTGAACTGCATATTTCAACTTTCTGCACTCTTCCAATTAGCTATGATTTAAACCATTTGAGCGCTGTCCCATTCGTACCACAGTACAATCCAACTTACCTCTTGAGAACAAGCTTTTATTATCCTGCTGGAAATGTCATCAATTGCATGTGAGCTTCTATTCTTGAGAGAGTTTATTATCTTCCTAATTTCAGAAGGAGAGGTGGTTGGAATTTCAATTGTATAAAATTGTGTGGGTAAGGCATCTTAGATTAACTGCCTTGCTACTTCTAATAAACATTTAGATCCTATTTTCTGTATAACATTTAAAAAACGATTATTGAAAATGTTCTCGACTTGCGGCTTGTTGTTTGTCAAGTTCCCATTCGCTTTGATGGTAATGCCGTCATCCTGTACTCTTGGTTGCCCTGTCTCCCTTGTAATAATATTCCAAATTGTTTTGATTTTGTTATCAGAGGTATTAATCTCAGACATAATGCATATGCTTCTGGACTTCTAAATAACCTTTCTTAATGTAGCACAGTAGTTTTTATAATATTTGACTGTTTTTGGCTCATTATTCTTTCTTGTTGTCAGATATAGTTCCATTTTGTGGTTAGAAGATATTTTTATTCCTTTGGTAAGACAAGGTTTTTGCATGGTTTCTTATTATTACATTTAACTACTTTCTTGGGGAATTTCTAATTGTTGAGTCACTATAGAGCGCACAACTTTGGAGGATAGTTTTGAATTACTGAATGGCACTATGTCACATACTGTAACTAGTTGACGGTACCGCGTTCGTTGGTGGTAGAAGTAGTTTTTCTTGTAGTAAAATTGAAGTAGGTAGCTGCTGCGAGCTAGTGTGGGTTGAGGTTATCCTCGACAACCGAAATAAATTAACAAATGCTTCCTTTTACCGAAGCCTTTACTCAGATAAGATAATTGCTGAAGGGTTCAAGGAAAGTTTTAGTTTCAGTACAAACAGTTACCCGACTCATACAGTTATAGTTCATGGTGACTTCAATCTACCTTCCGTATGTTGGTGAAGATCTGTGCTTTAATTCGGTAGTGGGCGTAAAACATCGTCCGAAACTGCACTAAATGCATTCTCCCAACATTATAATGAGCAATTAATTCACGAACCCACACGACATGCAAATGCCTGCAATAACACACCAGACCGTTTGGCAACTAACCATTCTGGCAGATAGAGAGTGTCATAACTGATGCGGAAATTGGTTGCCACAATATCGTAGCGAGACTGGACACTGTAACATCCAAATCTAAAGTGAACGTAAAATACGTCTACTTCAAAAGATCAGATAAAGATCTGCATGACGGCTTCCTTAGAGACAGTTTCCATTCCTTCCAAACTTACTTTGTATGCATAAATCATATTTGGTTTAAGTTAAAGGAAATAGTATTGACAGTTGAGGGATTCATTCGCAGTAAATTAATAAGAGACCGAACAGATCCTCGATGTTACACAAAATATGTCTCGTAAACAATACAGCAGCAACGAACAAACCATGTCACAGTTAAAAGAACCGATAATCTCTAAGACTGACAATGTTTTACACAAGCTCGAAATTTATCGCAGACTCCAATGCAAGATGCTTTCAATAGTTGCCACAAGATACCTTCCAGGACACATTTCTCGTATGTAAGACAGGCCAATAGCAACACAAAATCAGTACCTTCAATGTGCGATATCAATGGTAATGTTACCGATGACAGCATCACCAAAGTACAGTTGCTAAACACGGTTTTCCGAAATTTTTTCTTCAAAATAGTAGCAGTAAATGTTCTGCAATTCAAATTAAGAATCGATGTCAACATGACTAACTTAAAAGTGGATACCATTGGTGTAGAAAATCAACTTAAGTCACTTAATAAGGCCAAGTCTTGTGGTCCAGACTGTATACGAATTTAGTTCCTTTCGGAGTATGCTGACGTTATAATTCCATATTTAGTAGTCATATATAACCGCTCACTCGACAACAGGTCCGTAGCTCAGGGCAGGAAAGTCGCGCAGCTCACACTAATACACAAAAAATGAAATAGAAGCAATCTGCTAAATTATAGACAGATATCACTGAATTTAATTTGCGTTGAG
This sequence comes from Schistocerca americana, assembly GCF_021461395.2. Classification (NCBI taxonomy): domain Eukaryota; kingdom Metazoa; phylum Arthropoda; class Insecta; order Orthoptera; family Acrididae; genus Schistocerca; species Schistocerca americana. The sequence goes on from NC_060130.1 coordinate 456,088,043, forward strand.
CTTGTGGAACATATATTTTGTCCAAAAGTTATTAGATACCTCTTATATAACGATCTATTGACATATTGACACATGGTAAGCACAGATTCAGAAAATATTGTATTTCTGTAGCACAACTGATTCTTCGTTCTCATAAAGCCTTGAGTGCTATAGACAGGAGATCTCAAGTTGGTTCCATATTTCTAGATTTCCAGATTCCAAGCGGCTTCTAATCAAATGGAATACTAATGGAGTATCGTCTCAGTTGTGCAACTGGATTCGTTATTCCCTGTCAGAAAATATACAGTTCACTGTAACTGACGGGATGTCGTCGAGTGAAGTAGAAGTTATATTTGACGATTTCATAGGAAGTGTTTCATACCCACTGGTGTTTCTAATCTATATAAACCACTTAGGAGGCAGTTTTAACAGTCGTCTTACATTGTTTGGACATGTTGTCATCGTTTACCTTCTAGTTAATTCATCAGAAGATACATTACAAAATGAGTGTTTGGACATGTTGTCATCGTTTACCTTTTAGTTAATTCATCAGAAGATACGTTACAAAATGAGTGTTGGGACATGTCATCGTTTACCTTCTAGTTAATTCATCAGAAGATACATTACAAAATGATATAGACAAAATACCTCTGTGGTGTTAAAAGTTGCCGTCTACTCTGATGAATAAAATACGTGAGGCCCTCCACATTAGCACTACAAATAATCCGTTAAAATTTGGTTACATGATAAGGAAAACAAATGTAAAAGTTCTCGATTCAGCGAAATACCCAGCAATTACAATTACGAACAACGTAAACTGTAACCATCACACAGAGAATGTTGTGGACAAGGTGTAGCGAAGTCCATGTTTTATTGGCAGAACGATTATAAGATTCAAAAATATCTACAGAAGAGACTGCCCACACTATATTTGTCCGTCCTCTGCTAGAGTATTTCTGCGTGGCATCGTATTCTTAGCAGATACGATTGAGGGAAGACATCGAAAAAGTTCAAAGAAGTGCACCTTCTTTTCTATTACTGCGAAGTAGGAGAAAGAGTATCAATAGTAAAACAAAGGCATTTTTCGTAGCAGCAAGGTCGTTTTAATATAATTTCAACCATCAACTTTCCCCTCAGTACGCAAATATATTCTGTTGAGTCCCATTACATTTCATTTCTACAACATGCTATTCGAGAATGGAACAGTCGAGTGATAGTCTAAAAGTGGTTCTGCGAACCCTCTGCCAAGCAAGTGAAAGGAATCCTTTACTATGTGGATAAGGAATAATTCCCTGGTAGGGGCGCCAAATGAGAGAAGTGTATTACTGTATGGGGAAGAACAAATGTAAGCTGTGCTGTTTTCTGCTACTGTTTCAGTGCAAGGGTAGCAGATGCCTTAGCGTCAATGATTAATAAAAAAAATACATCCTATTGCTTGTAGGCGGACTGGAAACTGTTATTTAAGAGAATATTTGCACCACGGAATTGTCATAAGAAAAAAGTCCCTAACATAGATATAAGTATGAATGACGACCTTAGTTATCTATATTCAAATTACATGGGATTAATTAACTACCGAAATTATATTAAGAAGGTTATGCTTACTAGACATTAGAATTTCAAAAATCTACACACACGGGAAAAACTAAACATGGCGACTATCTTCATTCAAAAATAACAAGAAATACAAGAAGCATTAAACTGTCTCAGTAATAAGTAACACATGTACAGTCGGTCCGCAATCTACTGGGCAACACAGTGTAAAAGAGGTGGCACTTCCGGCAATAGCGACTGAACCGTCTTTAAGTGGTGTGGAAGAAATAACTGCGTTACCCATGGTATTGAGGGCTGGTTAGATATGCACCAGAATAAAAACGTGCACCGGGCAAGTAATCTAGCAAGTCGTGGTAACTTAAGGCTCAGTGTAACAAACGTTGAGTCCCGAATTGGGAAAAAACTCAAACAAAGGAATTAAGATTCATGAGAACTGCTGTGAAAGGAGTCTAACTTGATCACAAGGTACTTTATCTTCACACGATACCGATTTCGGTTAAATCCTGATACTGCAGCAATAACATTTACCATTCTGGCTGACGCCTCGGATCTCAAATGGACACCAACTGCCCTCCATATATCTCTCAACCAGAAACCTGCTGTTCTCCATCGATGTCTGGCACTGACTGTTCTCTCTGGCACTCTCTGAAACAGAATGTTCTCTGTCGCTCTCCGAAGCGAATATTATCTATACTTCTTGTTTATCTTGCTGTGATCCTCACCAAAAGTATTTCTTCGAAAAATCCACATAAGCCTACCACAACTCACGTTTATTTGTTTCACCTATCAGAAAAGAGAAAATTTTCCACACGTGTTCCATGCTGTCGTCTTATGAGTTTCAGAAAGATCCAAGCCACATATTAGCCAATGAGAGCTCCAGGCTTGACATTAGGCTATGAGACATGAGCAAATGTTCGTTTTTCCCCCTATCACCCTGCTTAATTTTGTAAGTGTATTAAGTCTACCCACAGTTTTGGTAAACACATTTACATCGGTACGTCTGCCAGGAGCGTGACTTACAACTCAATCAGCCGGTTGTCGACTTTTGACTGGCGCCAACACGTTGTTGGGAGCGTAAACGGGTATTAATTTCTGAGCTGCCTTTTCGAAAAGGGTATCATGACGTCTGCAAAAGGCGTACTTTCAGTGTTAATCGGAAGGCTGTCCCCCTTAGCACATTTCACTAGAATCCTGGAGTGACCGACCCTAAACCCCGAAGCGTTTCAAAAAGCGGCCGTCCGAGGCAGAGCCTCTACTAAATACATTACGTGAAGTTTCTGCACCGTCTGAGGGCACAAAGAGGGCCGCCCTGCCCCCAGAGGCCCAAGACACAGGTGCGACACTCGGTCGAACATTACCTCATACGAACGAGAAACTACTATTTCAGTAAAATCTGATTTACTTGTTCTTTGACCTGTTAAGAGAAGTATCGCGTTGTCTACCTAAATACTATTACAAGCAGATAATTACGAGGGTGGCTGCAATTGCCTCAGTTCAGATGGACGCACACGCAAATTACTGGCAGAAACCAACCTTAATCGAAATTTAATCATAGCAGGTGGATGTCTCCGTCATAATACAAGCAGTGAATTGCATGACAGCATCTGCCCATGGTCTTTTTATTGATGTAGATCTACCGTCTGTTGTCAGACTGGATTTTCATGTTAACTGCATTAGAAAAGGAATCATGAGTGCGGATGCAGATTATCACGTTTAAAACGTGCAGACCTTAAGACTGTGACACACTTCTTTCCAATAGATTGATTGTATTTACAAACATGTAGCAAGTGGCAAAAGCCATTGAACAATCCAGAAGAGCAAAATGGTATGACAGGAATCTGATATATCTCTCTCACGCTTAAGTGTAAATTATAGAGTAATGATGTACATGTAGATGTAAAATGTTGTAATTTAACGTTAAAAAGGTTTTTTTTCTTCAATTTAGTAGTATCATACATTCTCGACATGCAAACAGCTACATACGACTGCCACATTACGTCATCTTCGCCCAGTGCTATCTTAATATACATTCCTTCACTGTTGCGGGTGACCTGTGCTCTTGATGAGTGCCATGTAAATTTGTAGATTATTATACTGTTATTTTCTGAAACGTGCGTGCCCCTAAGTGTCCGTCATCACGTCCACCAGCTACGGTTAAAGTGAATATGGTAGAAATTTTTTCACTAGAGCAACGATCTGTTAGTGCAGTGTATTTGAATTTGACAGAGACGAGAAGACAGTAATCTTTTTTGAGTTCACTTATGACAGTTTAGATAAGTGAACTTGTTAGAATGTTCAGTTAGTACATGTAACCAACCCCAGTGGTTTTCATTTATCTGAATATTACGAATTTTCTTTCTTTTTTTACTTTATAGTTTTTTAAATATCCTCACGATTCCTCAATGGCCTCTATAGTAATGAGTCAGTTTTTATGCAGCTTATTAACGATTTTCTGGACTTTGACTTAATTCTGGAACTAATGTTCTCAAAAACTTACGGACATGCTCATTTCTAACGATAACTATAACGAAAAGGGAACTGGTATCGTCACAAATCACGGAGAAGTGGACTTCTGCAGTCCAGAGCGCTTGTCATCTAAGAATGTTTTAAGTGTTCTTAATTATATGTAGAGTAACGATGGCATTATATCAGGTCACCAGGGCGTAAATGCAGAAGATATTTCCGTCCATCGTCTGTGACTGAAAGAAGATGGAAACCGTGAGATTCCTTACAGTGGGCAGCCTTTAACTACATGTTGTATAACGACCTGCGGAGTACGAACCTCCTCAAAAGCAGCGTATTATCACAAAAGTGTTACAGTTTTCGGTTCACCGAGTAACACGAGAACTTCAGTGGATGAGGGAAACATCATCGACATTGCTGTGATGTTTTGAGTACCTTCTCGAGCACCACAACAACATTGTATTGCTACGTGTATGGTACTGAAAGCTTTCGTGGGTGCGCGACGTACGCTGTGCAGAGGTATTCACTCAGGTACGTCTTCGTGGATTCACATCTTCACCCTGAATGAGTAGTCCTGCACACTGAAGTCGGGGCATGAATACGAAGAGAGCCTTGGACGTGTCCAATACGTCAAGTTTTCACTTTAAATTTGCCGGCCTCGGTGGCCGTGCGGTTCTAGGCGCTGCAGTCCGACACCGCGGGACTGCTACGGTCGCAGGTTCGAATCCTGCCTCGAGCATGGATGTGTGTGATGTCCTTAGGTTAGTTAGGTTTAAGTAGATCTAAGTACTAGGTGACTGATGACCTGAGATGTTAAGTCCCATAGTGCTCAGAGCCATTTGAATCACTTTAAATTGTAACCACAATGAAAGTCGCACACGATTAGGCGATGTTTTACTAAGCTCACAATCCAGTTACTGAGCTGCATCGTAGACGAACGGCTAGTGTTATGGCATTGAGCATGACAGAGGATACTTTCTGCTGTGAATTTGTCAGTGTTCTCTACGGCAGTACATTCTCGTGGAAATCGGTGAAGGCATGCTATTTATTACAGAACGCTTAAGTTTGGACGTGAATGTGCTTGCACCACTGTGGTCGTAAACAGTAGAGGATGCATACTATTCAGTAACAGATCTGAAATCATAAGCAGTAATAACTGTTTTAAAAAGAACATAGTGTTGTAACTAGTCACTAAAGGTCTGACACGCAAAAATCGTAACTGAAGAGGTAAAAATGATCTCTGTGTACACTAACCAGAAATGATGCAACATCAGATTGTGTCATCTCAACTTTATCCACCTAAAATCAGAGTGACTACTTAAAACCTGCGCAGATCTCATCTCAAGGCCATATGTGTCTAGCGTCTAGACCATACGAGTAAAACACGCGTCACTGCTCCTACAACCACATTGGCCTCCACTAACTGGAAGCAGCCTTTCTCCTCAGCGTGGTCACGGCTTTTTAATCAATTCCTGCTATTGTGAACATTATTTTGCCTAACTGATTTTATTGTTAGAATGCTTGTCATCATAGTGGCTAGTCCTTTAGCGCTACCAAGTTAACGGCTCCTTTCCGTTCGTTGTTCAGGATTCTTGCAAAATTTTTACGTTTTCATGCTTTCTGTTCCTCATTAGCACTCTAGGCTGACACAGACCGGCTTTCTTTATGTTCAGTAAATCGTATCTGCTGGCCTGTCACATCCTGTGCGCTCTGACTTCTAAAAAAAATGTCTTTGATCACAAAATCAGTCCCTAAAAATCAACGAAACTCAGTACGTGGATTCTTCGTTAAACTACCAGATCAATCTCCGTGATATTTTTACACTTTACACACTTATATGCTCACGCTTAGATCCAATATTAAGTGTGTAATCGGTTGACCTCCGTCACCCGAAACAAACTGATCATCTGCGAAGCATTTGAGACTAATTGACTTTGTTGCTCTGCTCATGCCTCAGACGTGTTAAGATTCAATAGGTACGGAGTGTTGTCACGCGGTAATTGGCTCGTCAGCGTCTCATAGCAACCAATGCGTATGAATTTTGGAAGAGGATTCTCAGAGGCAATGCCTCAGCAACTTAACAGAGTCTGATGAAATCTCGAAGTAGCCGAAATACAAATTGCCCTCCGAGACGGTTTTCCGGAATACATATTATTAGGAACTAACTCAAATGTACTAGCGTGAAACTTAAGCGCATCATTTGGAACACAATTAATCATATCTGGCATAAATATCCTGCTCATCTGTAGAGTTATTTGTGGTATTACATGCTTCACGTTACTCATAGTAAGGTGTAATCCTTGGTAAATTACAGAAATAAGCATATTTAAGAAATGCTGCAACAGTAATGAAATTGATATACTTGTATTGTGTTAGTCCCAAAATATGTCAGATGCTGATACGGAAGTGGAAAAAGAAAAATTTTGAAATGACTTTTTCACAAGGCGTAGAAGTATCAGTGTTATAAGCGGACTTGACCACTTCGTTCTGGTAACTGGAAAGTTTCCATGGAGAGCAAGAATAGGGAAATCATCGCTATCGAGAATCTCTGTGACACTTCCTTGTATTAAGATATTAGTGCACATTAAATAACGTAAATGTTTGTAAGCAGTATAATACACCTGATACCAGAGTAACAAGGTAGTCACATTTAAAATAACTAATTTCTACGAACGTTTTTAAGACTTCATCTTCACCAGCAGGAGAGGTTATCTTTGTTGTGAAATCGGTTAGGCAGAAACGTCCTCTGTGCGAACTTTTCTATTTAAGAGTTAAATCGAATGTAATCCACCGTAACAAAGTACGAGTTTCCAGTTTCCGGGTTTGCAACATTTATGTCAAAAGTTTGGCTTGGTTGGTGTCTTTAAAGGTTTATTTAATTATCCGATTGCTAGCCTTGCCCTATTGTGACCTTTGTGCGTAGATAAGACCACATCTTTAATTTTATAATGTTGATGTACGTATTACATCTTAAAAATTTTAATTTAATCCTCACGTTCAAGACATAAATGTCTTTTATACAATATCAATAACTATATTTGGAAGTTCAAACTCTGTTTATATTGCAAGAACTACAATAAAACATTGAACAAATACATATAAACATTATGAGTATATACAAAGATAGAAAGCCAGAAACAGGAAAAGAAGGCGGGGAGTTGAAACGGCTCTAGGACATGAGGTAACAACAACGAGACAGTAGTTTCTCGTTTACGTGAACCTCGAGAAAAAAAATGAGCTTTTGTTTCTTTTTAATGAATGTGAAAATTTTAAACTGCTGTGATATTACCCATTAGTTCATTTGAAGGTCGAGAAGACTGCAACACAAAATGAAATGGTGTAAAGCACCTATGAGCTGAGGGTTAACCGAGAGTTATTCAGTATATAGAGATCGTGTGTCCTACGAAGTTTTCAGGAACGCTACAGTTGAGAATAGGTGTTAGGTGCTGTGATTACTGAGGAGTCGATGGAGGGCAAAATGTACAGTAAATGCAGATTCACACTGTACGTAGGGTAGGCTGTTCTCCGTAGAAAGGGGTAATATGATTACAAACAATGAATGTTTGGCCACGTGTCCCAGTCAGAATTTTGGGGTGAGGCCCAGCAGGCCGATTTTATCGCTGGATCTTATTGCAGTGGACATCATATATACAGTGCCTAGCATTACATTATTGTTCCCAGAGAGCCCGCTTTTTTATGCTTCCAGAAAATAGATCGAATCGCTCACATACGACAGCTGCTACTTGGTTTCATTTTGACTTGGTAACAGGCATGTTTGGATTATGGCATTCACCGTGCTAACATTTATAGAGTATGTTTTGCCAGTCAATGTTTATTATTAAGATCAGTCACAGCCAGTGCAGCCTCAGTGGACTAGGCTTGAAAATGAACCTGTAAGGATTTGAAACTAGTCGCTTAAAAAATTACTACAACTGTTGACAGAACTAATAATAACCGGTTTAAGGAACTGCTACACGTTTATTCAATACGACTTTTTTCATATGATCATATTCACGTCAGAAGCATAAGTGGCAGAACGAGAGAACCTTATATCTCATCTAAAATACGATACAGTTCGCAGTCCACTTCCTTTAGTTTTGTAGTCTGTGATTACTTTCCTGATCATATAGATAGAGTTGTAATTTTTCAAAGAATTGCATTCATCACCTTTTTTCAAATTTTTACAATACTTTCGGATTCTGAGTGTTCCTGTGCAATAACATCGTCATCGTTATCATCAGTGTCAACAGCAGCTGCTGTGGACTACGCTGCTTAAAATCCTCCTCTACACTTTTTCATTCATTATAGTCTTCAGCAATAAGCGTCCACGTTGCTCCCGAATGTTTCTCATGACAAATGCTCACATCCCATTAGGCTGCTGGTTAAGCAATTTCTTTTTCTTTTCATTATAGCTAATAACTTCTTTTCGTCAACTACACCCGTTCGCCTAGCCACGTGCCCCTACAATTGCCCTTTGTCTTTCATTCAGGTTACAATTACCAGGTCCATATTGTCTGTTAGCTAACCTTTCCATTTTTTATTTTCTTCTTTCTCTTAGTAATTCCAGACTACACCACTCCAATGCCTAGTGAGCGACACTCACTTTGAGAATGGTTTCGAATTAAAAGCGCAAATAAAAGTGCCGTAACTGAAATATCGCTTTAAAGCCTTCCTTTTCAGACAGTTCGGAAACTTGTTTCGGAAATTGTATTTACATAAACCACATAGGGGCATTTTTCACTTAACTTTGTATTTTTTTCGATTTCCATGCTGTCACTGTCTTAAAGTTCCTTAAATATAGAAACTCATCAAGTGTTATTTCTGTTAATTTATTGCTCAATTGCTCAACCTTCAACTCCGTGTGTTCGTTGTAGTTTATTTCGCTACTGTTGTAGTTGATTTCATCCCTACTTTAAAATTTGAATTACTAAATTCATCCTTTTGCTGAAGAAGTTCATACATTCCAGTAGAAACAAATAGTACAATTTCATGAAGACAACGAATTTAGTTCATATATGTTCCATTGACACATATTCCTTCTTCGTCTTCGCAGTTTAAGGATCTAAAATCTTCCTGTAGGACTGCTGGGAATAATTTAGGAACATGCGATCTCTTTATCTGAGTCCTTTTTCAATACTTCATTCCACAATATCCTGCCGAAACGTAATGGAAGCTAAAGATTTGAACAACATATACTTACGTACACTACCACAAATTGAATCAGTGCCTTGTTTCTCAGGGGCTGTTAGCACACACTTTGTTGAAACTGAGTCAAACGCTTGTTAATTCATGCTCAATACTCCAATCTTTAATTTCGCTCACGGATTAAAGAAAACGACATCGGTGTCCTGTGCCTGATACAAATTTAGATCTTAGATGTACGTTTACACCAATACTGTCCACACACTCATTTCGATGCACTGTTAGTCACTCTCTTTCTTGTTACAGCTGCTGGAATGGAAAAAAAGTTACATTAAGTCGTAGCAGACCAGCTACATTTCTACACACTTCGATATGAGGTAAGACACAGATGTCACACATTGAGCACTAGAAAAATGTCTTGGCGTGAGGAAGAAATCATCGGCTAGCCACGTGAAGACTACAGAAAGTATGTTACGTATGCCGTTCAGAGCTAAGGCCACTGCGCAACATGAGTGACGCATTGGCAGAGGAGTGTACATGTTCCGAGTTTTCAGCAGATATACTTCTGATGTGGTTCACATAGCAGGTGCGTCACAGTATCCGAGTGAAACTGTGCAGCAGTTGGAAACGTGCTCCTAACTCGAAGGAGGCGGAACGACACGATTCCTGAGGGCAAAATATCTAGATTGCACACAGATTCGCCGCGAAATTCTGGCAGTATATGAAAAAAATGTAATGTCGCGTCCAGTCGAAGTGAAATAGTGACGTTAATTTGACCAAGACCCTACAGACATGGGTGATGCTGATGGGGAGAGAAGGCCATCGTCATCAACGACAGACGACAACTTCTTGGCAGTCATTATTGGCACTCTGCCAGAACATGGGGATAAAGAAATTTTCCGGCGATGAGGACGTTCACCCAACGGGTCTCTAATGATTCCACAGAGAGAGGTGGAGCAGCGTTAGGAACGCTTGCAGTGTATTCTGGAGGACGACGGTTCAAATCGTCATCCTGCAATCCAGATTTAGGTTTTCCGTGATATCGACAAATTGTTTAAGGTGTCTAACGGAATGGTCTCTTTGACAAGGGCACAGCCGATTTCTTCCTCCGTACTTTCTTAATCCAAGCTTGTGATATGTCTCTAATGATCTCGACGCTGACCGGACTTTTAAGTCTAATATTCCCTCCTTCCTTCGGAATGGTTCCGTAAGAGAGGTAAGCAGTTGCACCGTCGAGAAACTTAGTGGTCTGTAGAACCATCCAACTGCTGTTGACAGAGACGTCGTTACGATGCTGAAAAACAGTGTCGTGTAACAGTGTCACTTTGAAATGCAGTGCAACATCCCGTTGCACGTAATTACAGGTTTCATCTATAATGCAAGCGGCAGGAGCGCCTGAAGCAGAAGGTGCTGCAACTATCGTAATAGCTATTAGGTAGGATTCTCTGCGTTCCTGATGGTCCCTATAGGCACGTCCGGATCGCCAGCACTCCCAAGCCTGCAAGCACGTCACCCCCAGCTAAGCCAGCCATCACTGTTTACCTTCATTTCCGTTTACTTGTTGATGATAGCTATTCCATTATGATGTCACTGACAGCTTTCACTGCAAATGTCAAAGTACGACTAAGCCTTTTGTTGCAGAAGACTGCTCCCACGTTTGCTGATTGTGGGGACGAAAATTCTTCCAACATTCGGGAGCATGATTCGACCTTAAAATTACATTTATAACTCTAAGAGTGCATAACGTTGTACACCGGTGTTCTTTTCAAGTCTATATGCAATCGAATGTTGACGACCCAAATACAACTTGATACTTTACGAGACTTTGGCTAGTATGTCATGTCTGTAACATCTCAAGTTATCGTAACTTCCGTTTCCATTGTCATCAACCAAAATTTCTATATTCTTTCTTTCTTAGCAGTAATGGGAGAAAAAATACACTTTTGTTTCGACTGTTAGTCGGATCTAACGTCTTAGATTTTCTTTGGTTTAGTGTTTAATTAATAACTTACAGAAAACTAACTAATTGACACGAAGCGTAAACAACCTTTCCGAGGGTAAGCCACGATTTTTATCTATTCGTCAAGTGTGTGGCATTTTTATGTACTTAATATCATGGCATTGTTGTCCTGTTATGGAAAGTAGATAGCAAAGGCTAGAACCGCACTCATATTCATGTATCAGGAAAGATATCGAATTATCACTGAATGGATAAAGTCAAGTCTTTTAGTATTTGTAGAAGACGAACGTAGATATTCAGAGGAATGAAGGTAATTTTTTCTACAAACGATGTGTAGATGACTCATTAGCAGTATAGAAAGGTGACACCAGTTACATTACTATGATCATAAATTTGTTTAATAATATAAATTGCAGTATAACTTCTCCAGCTGAATGTGAGAAAGAAATGTTGTGTGTGTGTGTGTGTGTGTGTGTGTGTGTGTGTGTGTGCGTGTGTGTCTGTGTTTGTGTGTGCGTGTGTGTGTGTGTGTGTGTGTGTGTGTGTGTGTGTGTGTGTGTGTGTGTGTGCGTGTGTGTGTGTCTGTGTGTGTTTGTGTGGTTTTCAATAAGCGGAATTGTAAAACAAGAGATGTACTGGGTCAGGATTAATAAACTACTTGTAAAAGTGGTCGAGATACCAACATACACTCCTGGAAATTGAAATAAGAACACCGTGAATTCATTGTCCCAGGAAGGGGAAACTTTATTGACACATTCCTGGGGTCAGATACATCACATGATCACACTGACAGAACCACAGGCACATAGACACAGGCAACAGAGCATGCATAATGTCGGCACTAGTACAGTGTATATCCACCTTTCGCAGCAATGCAGGCTGCTATTCTCCCATGGAGACGATCGTAGAGATGCTGGATGTAGTCCTGTGGAACGGCTTGCCATGCCATTTCCACCTGGCGCCTCAGTTGGACCAGCGTTCGTGCTGGACGTGCAGACCGCGTGAGACGACGCTTCATCCAGTCCCAAACATGCTCAATGGGGGACAGATCCGGAGATCTTGCTGGCCAGGGTAGTTGACTTACACCTTCTAGAGCACGTTGGGTGGCACGGGATACATGCGGACGTGCATTGTCCTGTTGGAACAGCAAGTTCCCTTGCCGGTCTAGGAATGGTAGAACGATGGGTTCGATGACGGTTTGGATGTACCGTGCACTATTCAGTGTCCCATCGACGATCACCAGTGGTGTACGGCCAGTGTAGGAGATCGCTCCCCACACCATGATGCCGGGTGTTGGCCCTGTGTGCCTCGGTCGTATGCAGTCCTGATTGTGGCGCTCACCTGCACGGCGCCAAACACGCATACGACCATCATTGGCACCAAGGCAGAAGCGACTCTCATCGCTGAAGACGACACGTCTCCATTCGTCCCTCCATTCACGCCTGTCGCGACACCACTGGAGGCGGGCTGCACGATGTTGGGGCGTGAGCGGAAGACGGCCTAACGGTGTGCGGGACCGTAGCCCAGCTTCATGGAGACGGTTGCGAATGGTCCTCGCCGATACCCCAGGAGTAACAGTGTCCCTAATTTGCTGGGAAGTGGCGGTGCGGTCCCCTACGGCACTGCGTAGGATCCTACGGTCTTGGCGTGCATCCGTGCGTCGCTGCGGTCCGGTCCCAGGTCGACGGGCACGTGCACCTTCCGCCGACCACTGGCGACAACATCGATGTACTGTGGAGACCTCACGCCCCACGTGTTGAGCAATTCGGCGGTACGTCCACCCGGCCTCCCGCATGCCCACTATACGCCCTCGTTCAAAGTCCGTCAACTGCACATGCGGTTCACGTCCACGCTGTCGCGGCATGCTACCAGTGTTAAAGACTGCGATGGAGCTCCGTATGCCACGGCAAACTGGCTGACACTGACGGCGGCGGTGCACAAATGCTGCGCAGCTAGCGCCATTCGACGGCCAACACCGCGGTTCCTGCTGTGTCCGCTGTGCCGTGCGTGTGATCATTGCTTGTACAGCCCTCTCGCAGTGTCCGGAGCAAATATGGTGGGTCTGACACACCGGTGTCAATGTGTTCTTTTTTCCATTTCCAGGAGTGTATTTTCAAATGGTTGTTGCACGAAATCGGTACGTTTACGGATGTGGGTTGCAGCTCAAAATATTATGTAATCAGCCCCCTCTATAGGTACCAGAAGTCTGTTAGGGGAACTGTAGCGCACCCTGCATACGTACTTCTATAATATTTATTGACAATATGTATTACAAAGTCTGTAAGACCATTTTTCCACTAATAATATGTGCACAATACTGAAACAAGACGTTGCAGAGTAACTAAACTAAAAATGCAGTCAACCCTCTGACAATATATTGACCCATTAAAGATACGGGAAAGCCTGAAGCGCGTATTATCACAATAATGTTAATAATGACATTGGCTGCTGCATCTCTTCCAATTATTGTAAAACAACAAATAAGAAAAGAAAAAAGTATATATTGTATTTGCCAAAGATGTATTGGGTACAATGAAATGTGGAGACAACATATCATTTACAGCTACCACTTCACAGGAGATAATAAACTACCGTACTCCATAAGCGCCATTCTACCATAAGGTGAGAGAATAATGAGCCAGTGCGTCTCCATCTTTCTCGCATCTATCTTGTCGCATCTCATTAGCATTATCACTAGGCGAAATACAGGACTGAAGCATTAGGACCGTAGCGCACTCTGTCTTAAATATTGGTTTTCTAAATTCACTCCGTAAAAGATACAGGCTTTCGGGCCACCTGTTGACGTACTGCGTGATATTTTGCCGACGTTTGTTTAACGTTTCGTCCAATAATTCTTTCATGTGTATTGGGAAGTTCAGGTTTTCTGGAAAGCTATCATGGGGAACATCACTCTTCATTTTTACACTCATTCAATGTGCGCCAAGCAGTATGGCTTGCATTGGTGAAACGATGTATGAACTAGTCACACACGAGTGGTAGTCTTAAAGTTTCAGTTCTCACCTAGAAAAAATCAAGGTACTTGGTGGTGGAGTTAGTCCTTATTTACATGTTCAGCCTGCTATTAAATACATGTTTTTTCCAACGATGAATGACTGAGGATAACTTGGTTCTAGGAATCAGCATTTTTGCGTTTTGGCTGTTCAGAGAAAGTTCCACCTATGATTTCTTCTTTACAGGAGGCGTGGGGCTGGGGGGGGGGGGGGGGGGGGCAAAGGAAAAACTTGACAGCCGTCGAGAATGAGGTGGAGCACCATCGTGGAGCACAGTTTACTTCAGTAAACAGCTGGGACGGGACAAGTGAGACTCTCGTGCCGTGTCTGTGTAAAAAACGCTCAGCCGGAGTTAAGGGCAGCTTGCAGACGGAACCATTCCTATAGAATATGTGTAACGACAACGACAACTGATTCCAGGAAATTCCCTGTTAGATTAGCATTACGTACGGACGAAATCGTCTCTGTCTCGATACCTTTAATAGCTGATTAGTCCAGATTATCGATATCCTTTACTAAGAAGGTACGGGTTTCCGTACGACTTACACGAAAGTAATTAACGATGCTGTATTTGCTCATGTGTACGTCCTCTTCGATGACACCGTTGATTTTCTTTCTTCTACACGATAATCTTGTAAACTAACTTTGACTATAACTGGGACTGTGCATGGTAGAGGTGTACTACATGTCCTTTGAGTTAACAAGTGACGCTATAAAACAAACAAAAGCACCTTTCGGAACTGGTCTGAAAATACAGCAGGCGAAATGGTTCACGAAGATGCATCTTGAATGTGGGAAACTTGGAAAGAATAATCGAGTTATTTGAGAGAATGATGTTACAAAAATTATCCTGCCAGATAAGAAGAAAAGTCAAGAGGTTCACTGCGGAATCGATGAGGAAAGCAACATAAAAAAAACTGACAAAGAAATGGGACAGGGTATTACTGCATCAGTTAAAACATAAAGGAGTAATATCCTTGGCACTAGAGGGAGCGGTAGAAGGCAAAAACTATAGGTGAAGACGGAGATGAAATTTTATTTATTTATTGTATGGCGTAGTATATCAGATTAATTAGTTAAATACAAATAGCCTGCGGTCTGCACTACAAATATAAAGCATGCGTATAAAAAGTGCAGGTCATATAAAAAGAAAAAAATGTATTGCTATAGAAATGTGTGAAATATATAAAACCACAAATTCCCCTGAAGCGTAACTACAACGGAATGTCAACAATGCTGATATATTCTATCGCATTTTCGGTAGCCTGTAGGCATTCCGAGCGATAAGCAGTGAACATTGTCAATGGGAATTTCCAATTAGATGTTTAACAATTTGCCCTGCAGCTACACAGACGCACATAGAGAAGCTATTTTTTTTATCAGTACAGTACACAGCTCCCACACCTTTATCTTTCTTTTGGGCCATCGGTCTTTTGACTGCGACAGATTCCTCTCCTATGCCAATCTCTTCACTTCAGTGTAGCACCTACGTCCCAGCGTCCTCAGTTATAGGTTGGGTATATTCCACTGACCGTACGAGGATTGTCACGTCTTTGGCTAGAGCTATAATGCAATACAAAATAAACATTTACAGTCATAGATAAAAGATGTAAGTGAATACTACAAGCGGTAGGCCTGTTCGTAAGATGATAGTATTCATGTGATGTAGATCAATAAGTTACGTAAAAGAAAAACAATTAGAGTGAAATATTTATCACAAAATTAAAGAGTGAGTGAGTTACTACCACATCTGGCAGAGCTTTTCTCCTTGGAGACGTGGCAATACAAAATAATAAAGAACAGGTACACAAAAAGAAACATAAAGATGTAGCTGTTTGACGAAAGAAAGGAGAGCACTGTAAATAGTCATATCACGGAAATTTATTCCTTCTGTTATCCAATATTCTACGGTGTAGCTGATTTTCGACTCCATCTCATTCATTTCGTCTATTGTGTTACTTAGTTCTTCCTTTCGGAAAGTAAAAAGTATCATCCTTTCGCCCAAATATGTTTCATGAGGTATACATTTCGTGGGTTTAAATTATCGAGAACTATCTGAAGCCGGTCGCAGGTTCGAATCCTGCGTCGGGCATGGATGTGTGTGATGTTCTTAGGTTAGTTAGGTTTAAGTAGTTCTAAGTCTAGGGGACTGATGACCTCAGATGTTAAGTCTCATAGAGCTCAGGGCCATTTGAACAATTTAGGACTACCTGAACCCTCACATGCAAATCTTCAAATTCGCTAGGGTAAGTCCCACCCAGATAGTTTCTGATACAAATATATTAAATTTCCGTCAGTATTTGTATGTTTCTGACGCAGATGCTATCTTTCTATAAGAATACATCAATACCAAACTGGCGGTTGCGACAGGCTTCAACGTAGCCAGCAAGTCTTTCTCCCATCTGGGCGACACAGCCGCTTTATTCTTTGATAAACATTTACGCCCTGTTGGCAAATAATTGCATAGCAAGAAGGCCTCACGTCTATCACGGCGACAGAACGCAGCTATCCACATCTTTGCGGAAATCGATAATTCTGGGTGGAGACACCAATAGTGCGATATCTAAAGAAGATCAAACTACACGATGTAGTTACTGTGGGCAACTACATTCATTAACAGCGGAGATGGTAAACGAAGCTTTTCTGTGCCAACTGACACTGGATCCCGTCGGCTATGCTTAAGTCACAGCGACTTCAGCAAGTTGTTTTGCTAGAGTTTTCACACAAAGAATACTCTCGAAAACGTCGTTGACTGTGAGCTGCGCCCAGTCTATTTTTTAGCTCATATCTCGTTCCACATACCGGTACAACACCTCCCATGAGAAATTTATTTAGGCAAGGCACCGGTATCTCAGCTGCTGTCTTCTGGCACACACAAGCTTGGAAGCCCATGCCAGACGAGACTGGCCAGCGCACTTCTCTCTCTCTCTCTCTCTTTCTCTCTCTTCGTCCGAACAGGCCATGAAGGCTCAACGGTACCGCCGGCCGCAGTGTTATCCTCAGCGCGCAGGCGTCGCTGGATGCGGATATAGAGAGGCATGTGATCAGCACACCGCTCTCCTGGCCGTATGTCAGTTGACAAGACCGAAGTCGCTGCTTTTCAATCAAGTAGATCCTCAGTTTTCCTTAAAAGGGCTCGGCAGACCACATGGTCGCCCAGCCCGACAGCGCGTCGCTTCGGTGATGTGAAGCGAACCGGTGTTAACACTGCGGCAAGGCCATTGGCCATCGTACTTGGCTACACGACCAAAATTTCAGTTAGGGATGCTATGGTGGGCGAGGTAAGTCAAGATTAAATTACTCTACTGGTTAACAGTCTGCACAGTTAATCGAACCACATAGACTAAGTGTTATAAAGAGTATTATTTTCCGTCACGGTGGGAAGAATATTCTGTATCCGTATGTTGTATTCAAAAAGTCACCGCTATCAATCGTATTAAAGTAACATGATGAGTACAGTATGCTTAATCTTCCCCACTTTCAGTTTTCCTGCGCGGGACTATGCTGACCGCGTTTGTACTACCTTCTCCGTTCACCACGTGACCCAGTTACCACAGCGAAAACGCTGTTGTATAATCATCACCACTCGAGATGACACGAGCACGCAGTATGGCAGGTAAGCTGATAAAAAAGCAGTCACTGCTCAACGCTACACCGCTTTGTACTCTAAAGAAAACTCACACATGTAGAACCATAAATCCAGAGCATCTCATCAGTTCGACGAACGAACAAAATACAACACTAACCTCTAGATTCAGAATCGTGTGACAGCAAAAACAAACAAACACCTCCGAATAGGCCTCGAAGGCCCAACAGTACTGACCGGCCTCCGCGTAATTCTCAGCTCTTAGGCGTCACCGGATTCGGATACAGAGGGGAATGTGATCAGCACAGCGCTTCCCAGACGTTGTCAGTCTTCGTGACAGGTGCCGTTTCTCCTCAAGTAAAAAGCTCCTCAGCTAGCAACAGTGTTACAGCACCCAACGTTAAAAACAGCTCAAGGGCGCAGATCTACAGACGCGGAGAGGCGACCAGTTGATTTCTGTATGCGCTTCTGGCATCTCTTCAGCGACTTGCTGGCAGAGGTATTTAACGAACTGTTTCAGGCTGCGCCCATACCAGCGGATTTCATTCTGGTAATCACAGTACTCATACTCAAAACTATGAAAGACACAACCTTAAAAACTCGGCTTCCCATTTCGTTCTTAAATTCAGATTGCACAAGTTGACGCGCGCTCTTAACAACGGACTGAATCTTCTATTATCGTGCGTCCTGGGATCGTACGATCATTGACAATCGATCAATGATGAATATTCTAGCTCAGTTTAGCGATCAAATATATATGACCCGGTAGGCGTACATACCACCCACCATCGCATTTTTATACGCAGAAAGAGCGTATGACAGAATGGATTGTGGTTATTTGTTGCTCACAATGTCAGTTCTCGGTTTCCACTCTACCGTCATTGACCTCAGCGCCGTATTTGTCAAGGACACACCCTGTGACAGCAAATAAATGTGGATATCGGGAAACATCTGGGGATGTTCTTTACTGCCTGTCCAAACGATGGCAAATTATGGTGCAAAATGTCAAGGATGCCCTTCGAGAGAAAATGTGCGCTACATCAGTTGCCTCCAAAACGTTTACTTCATCAAGCAATATATTCTTGTGGCTGCAGCGTACAGCAGCAATGCTTTCCATTCCCAATGCGATCGTACGACTATTTCTGGCCACAACATCTTGGTGCTTCTTGCAACACAATTTATTCACAGTATTCCAATTTTTTTAAATGTCTAACAAACAAACCGAAGACCGTCTGTCACTGATAAGTTGAACGGCGAGTTCCTCCACTATTTGTTTCACTTCTGAGCAACTTTTTCGGAATGTTATTCTTACATCATCTTGCAGTATCCTAGCAGGACTGAACCCACTTTCCATTCTTAAATGTCATGTGCGTATTTCATACTCGACTCTTTTTTTTCTCCATCCCGCCCTCAGACTTCCAGTCCCTCTGTTGGAGGTATCCTCCGCAACACACCGTAAGGTCGTTTGCCAAGTGTGTATGTAGCTGTAAGAAACACAGAAATGTTGTTGCGTTATAGTCTGTCATGGAAGCCTTCAAAAACTACAGCTTCGCTTGATTACAAATTATTTACTGTTGCTTCTTCTGTGCTTTCGTGCAAACCTGTTGTTGAGAACACAAAAACAATCGTTGTTGTAGTTCATTTAATCCTGTGTTAACAGTCTGTGGCTAGCCTACCGACTGTACAACTACAATGATAGAGTACAGCGTAACACTTTTTTGTATTTGTTACATTTGCATTTACAACGGTAAAGTGACCTTACGGTGGTTGGCAGAGGGTGCTTATCGTTGCACTGTAACTTCCCCTCTTTCATTTTCCATTTGCGAATGTTGCATGAGAAGAAAGACTGCCAGTAAACGCATACTGGTCTAAGGTGTACAATGCTTTTCAAGTATGTCCATTTGTGCTCTACATTTTCGTTGATTATTTGACGTCGAGTGCTCAGGTACCCTGCAAATTATTTCTTGTCATTATTGCTAATCAAAAATATTTTCTAATCTTTCGTAACGTTTCTTGTAATACCTGCAGTACGTTTCTATGATCACTGATGCCCTCCTCTACGTTAATGGATTTGAATCGTTCCTGTCTGTAGGTTACAATGAACTGTAAACCATTGCTCTCTCGAGTCAGTTATGTAACATTTTGCTCGAAGCAATTTTTAGACGAGACATAATCTCACACGAATATCTATCCACGCTCCAATTTTATTCACATGAGTCTGCCATGTTAATGTCTTCCTCCACTGAAATAGAGTTATCAGAAACTTGCTCTCTATATTCTCCAAGTTTTCTTCTGATGCGCCCTGTCATGATGGCTCCTGAGGCAGGTGGTCTGTAGAAACATCCGGATACAATGTTTAATTTGACGTCGATGCTTACCTTCGGCCATATTATTACATGTTTGGAGTTTACTGTGACCTCACAACATGTAGTCGAGTTCTTTTTGGCAAGGAATACGCTGTCGCCTTTGGCGTTGCAGGGTAGATTGTGGTGAGAAATAATTGTTTAGAAAGAAAGAAACTGTTAAATCAGACTAAGAACAGCCGACCAGTTGCAAAGGATAAAGTAATCTTTACCTAGGTTTCAATAGATATAAATCTATCTTCTTCAGAAGACGCAGTATTATAACAACATGAAGTGATATGTCCTTATCGTTTAGGCAAACATCTGCATAGTTACATTAATCATATAAAATATAGCCCTGACAACAGGGTTTGTCAACCCAACTTCATGTTGTTATAATACTGCGTCTTCTGAAGAAGATAGATTTATGTCTATTGAAACCTAGGTAAAGATTACTTTATCCTTTGCAACTGGTCGGCTGTTCTTAGTCTGATTTACGTGGAACCATTGCTGTAGCGCAGCTATGTTTAAAGTACTGAAAGAAACTGTTTGTCATTTTCGAGTTATTTAGCACGGAATTTAACCTGTCAGCCCGTTGCGCGTGCAAATCCAACCGGCCCGCCAGATACAATTAATGCCAGTTGCTCCTATAGCTTAGATGTTAGTGCCCGTCCAATGTCCTGTTTTTGTAACAGTCGGAAGTCAAACGAATATCAGACCTGGCGACATCGTCTCTGGCGGGAAGCTTGAATTAGCGTGTGCAAAGGCCTAATAGGCTAACTTCAGTGCTAATCAATTCGGAAACGGCCTACCTGCCACATTTGTTTTCTTAACAATTATTTCTCAGCACTACTTCCCCTTCAACACCATTACAACCATTCCAGGCTGTTCCTGATCACCCTGTATATTCCAAACTGAATATCCGATTTCGCCACTCTTCAATTTTCGTATCTGGAAGTTTCCTTTTCCTAATACTGTTTGAGTATTAATACCTTCAATAAGCGAGGCCTATTCTTGGACCTTCCCGTATATGCTTCTGCAGTTTACTAATGCCAGTTAACACTTTCTTACATTAGGGAAGACGGTGGTTCAAATATCCATCCACCCTTCTGCACTTAGGTTTTCCGTAATTTCCCTAAATAGCTTACAGCAATGCCGGGAGCGTTAGTTTGGAAAGGTACGGCCGAATTTCTTTCCCATTCTTGAAAAGTCCGTCGATGTATTTCGTCTCTGATGCCATACCCTCGTACTGGTATGCAAAGACGAACCATATCTTCCGAGAATAATATGGATGATCTTTCTCCAACTACAGCAGGTGATTTATCAGTATCTCTATACAGGGTTACCTCTTACGTAAAAGACCTACATGAGCATCCCACACGTACTCTTCTACCGGAATACAGCGATTTTCTTTGTGAAATGTAGGCCTGACTTGTTGATGGGAGCCGCTCAGTTCTCCACCCAGGAGACGCGGTCGGGATGTCCCAGACACCCCGTGTTCGTTCAGATGTATTAACTGTGGACTGCGTTTCACAATTAAAGCCTAAGAGGACAACCATTCCGCGAATCCACCACAGTCCGTCGCTGATCTTCGAGTGAGAACTAATCGTTCTCTTGATGCACAGCGGAAGACAGAGTGACATCAGGAGGTTCTAAAATATTCCAGCGGCACCATGGGTGCCATAGGCTTTGTCAGTGTTGCCTCACAATCGCTATAGCCCAAAACAACTGTTCGGAGCCCGTAAACAGTGGCTAACGCAATTTCTAGTTGTATTAGTTGTATATGGTCAGCGGCCAATCCACCTTGTGCCCGCACACAGCCAGAACATCTTCTATCATTTTATTACCATGCAGAAACTGTTTAAAATCACAGAAAAGAATGAAGCGAAAAATCGCTACATAGTCAGCTCACGCGATTTTCTCTTTCACAAAGTACGTTAACATTTAGAAAAACTTAATAAACTCCACTCAACTCAGAAAATGCACAGATACCATTCATTCCTTCGCAGAACCAAGTCAAAAACTGCTAAAGAAAACGCTATGTACAAACTTAGTGTTACTGCTGCTGTCGGCTGCTCGCTGCTGATCCATTCCTGGTATCATTTTTGTGTAAGGGACTGGACGTAAAGTTTTCTTCTGTCATTCCTCAACAAGCAAAGCTACGTGCCTATTCCGTACGATAGTGTGTGGCTTAGATTCCACGATAACATTATTGTATACCCGTCCACCTCTTGAAACGATATTCGCAAACTGCACACAAGAAAGACTGTTGCCTATAGGATTCCTTGAGCGTCCTGATCGCTCTCGTGTAACATTGCAACTCAGTCTTAATCTCAATATTAACCGGTACATGATCATTGCAGAAGGAGAAACAGTACGCAGAGAAAGGCCGAAGCTGCATACAGAAGTCGTTTTCTTTCCGTCAGAAGCCAGATTTTCTTACAGTCTTCCCAGTGATAATAGTAATAATTGATAGTAATATTGGAATACTAAAATAGCAGAAGTAAAGTAGTAACAGTAGTGAATTAAGGATAATACTAAATAAACCTGAGAGCACAGTGTGCGGAAACGTTCACCAAATCTGCGGCGACTGCGTCCTCTCAAAGAGCAGCTAGAATGTAACCGTGCTGGGATAGGACTACTTATTTAGATTTAGGCGTAATATTGAAAGTGATAACTCAATCATACTACGAGTATAATCAGACAACTATCACAATGCGTATATTGTTTGTAAACACGACAGTTTGTTCTACAAAATTCCAGAATGCATAAATGAGCGGCAGTATCTGGGTACAATCTGAGACAAGTTTTGTAGGCACACAGGCGTTATCTGCCGCACAGCATACATGGAATGTATCCCCAGTTGTAACAATACACGACTAGAGACACGAATGACCCATTGTAAAGAACTCAAGTAGTTTTCCACAGGGTCAGACGGTTCGATGCCAACGATGAGAAAGGTCTGTACAGGAGGTTGTAGCCCACCGGTATCATACAGCCGATTGGTAACACTCAGGAACAGGAGACCGCTGAAAAAATTGCTCTGATAAATCTGAACTGATCATCGGCACCAAAGGCTTCCACATGTTACAAGTATCATTACCATGCACCATTCATATTCTGAGCGGCAGGCGTAATTTTAGCTTTAATGGTCAAACAGCGACACATAAGTTGCGCTTAATACCTATTAATCCAAAACGGTTCATAATGCTGTTGACAGAGAGATATCATAAGTACGTGGGACAATGTGAGGACTTTCAGTTTTTCACTATGATTGACTCTGCCCCGCACAGAAGCGTGCAGATTGCGAAAACGTCTTGTGAGTGGCACACACGCAGTTGTTACTCACTCGTTCACATGAACTACTAAACTAAAACCAAATTTTCAGCCCATATGAATGTCTTCAAAAGAGGCTGTGTCAGGCTATGAACAACAACACCGGCAGTAGGGGTTCACTGACGGTAACACTGCTCTAAAGTTCTCTAGAAGCATGCTTCACCTACCTGTCTTGCCATATATGTCGGTTTTCTGTTGTTTATTTCCATCAATGGATGTGTCAGTCAGGATAGATCGTCTGGCGGACGTCTTTATCAACAAATGAGGACGTTTTCCGAATTTTATCCGTTCTCAGAGAACCTTCGTCAGATGGAAAATCTTCATTGTATCTCCTAAAATTAATTAAATACCCAAAAGTAGGCAGAGCCAGTTGTATACATGCCAGACGAAGACAAGGCAGGAAACTGGCAGCTAGGTACTAAGCAGATTAGCTTCCCCAAAGAGAGCAGCTTGGACAGGGCCGTGCTGGGAAATAATTACACATTTAGGTTTAGGCATAGTATTGAAACTTTTAATTCCGTCATATTAAAGTATGAGAAGCATCAGAATGCGTATCGTATTTGTAAACAACATAGTCTGTTCTACAAAATTGCTGAATACAAATCACTCACATCCATTATATGCAAACTTAAATATTTTTCCTCAGTCTACAGTACACCCTACTTCCTAAATGGACGTATCATTTCAGCAAAGCACAAATAAAGTAAGTAGAGAGTTTTATTACCTTGAGCAGCGATATAGCTGATGCAGTAATGCGTGTTGCTGTTATTCTCAACAAGAACTCTAAGTCTGTCTTCTGGAATAGCTGCTTCCAAAAAGCACCACACTCTTCTACGGAGCAAAATGAGAGTGCAACACAGCTCCAGTTAGAATGATTTCTTTGTGATTCAGCTCGGGAGTTTCAGGTGGTCATTTCACGCGCGGATTTGTTTGATGTTCAAGGTTTTCGTCAACGAGACAAGCACTCCAAAAGAAAATTGTGGCCTCATTCTTCTCCTACTAGCAGAATGACTCTTTTTCACGAAGTACCGTGCTCTCTAATCTTATGCCCTTTACAACATATTACTTTCTCTTTTACTACTGTCACTTTACAGATGGTTGGCGACCAGCACCGAGTTTTCGTCTCTATTCTCTGCTGTTCGAATCATGTGCTAACATCTACGATGTCGAGCCACTCGCAGAAGTTCTGTGTTCAGATGGTTCAAATGGCTCTGAGCACTATGCGACTTAACTTCTGAGGTCATCAGTCGCCTAGAACTTAGAACTAATTAAACCTAATTAACCTAAGTACATCACACACATCCATGCCCGAGGCAGGATTGGAACCTGCGACCGTAGCGGTCGCTCGGTTATTGAGACTGTAGCGCCTAGAACCGCACGGCCACTCTGGCCGGCGTTCTGTGATCGTGATACACTTCTCAGACCAAGTCTACGTTTTTCCCCTATTTTCCTTCACTAACGAGAAGCATGAGGCTGTTCATCTAGCTTCGGAAGGTGTCCCCAAAGTATGCTGCTTCCATGCCTTAAGTGGTGGTTATGAAGTCAATATCTTTAGCAGCCTTGTGTAGTAACTCATCATCTGTTCACCGATGAAGTTTCAACTGTCAAAGATTCTATTCCTTACAGTAGTATCAATAATAAGTTTGTTCCGGCGTAACGACAAGCGCCGGCACGACGATGAAGAACGGAGGAACACAGAAGGCTGTGAGACGATGTAAGCCAATAGTAAGCTGACTAGAAGAACACCAAGGCAGGAGCGGCATCTATACGAAGACAATACAAGCGCCCCGCCGCGTAGCCGCGGCCGCAGTGGAAGACTAGCCGTGTTATAAACGCTACAACACTGAATTATGAACTCTAGTGTTTTGCTTGCATTCAAATTGTGTACACCGTAGTACATTGATTATTTGCCTGTTGCCATTTGCTTGCGACACATCTTTGTGAATACTCAAAGTTAAGTATTGTTAATTTAACTTCCCGTAATAAACTCCATTAATATGATTTGCTTGAATTGTTATCTAGCGATCCGAGAAAACAGCTTCCTTGGCACCCCATAAGACAAGTGGTCAGGATACTAAAAAGTTCATCATACAAAATACTTTTCTCTCCCTTAAAAGAACATACTGACCACTTTGGAGCAATGTAGATAGTACTACGTACTGGGTCGTGATAGGAACCTCCAGTGCTAACGTTAGTCATGGCAGTAAAGTGGCGTGTATGTGTCAGTCTGTTGCATGGAGTCAGCACAGTTAGCTGTGTTGACGTGGCGACATGACGGAATGCAAAAACTGGCTGTATTGTTTGGACATGCGAATAACACACAGTGAATGAAGTTGCCCGATTTGTTGGTGTCGCAACGTGGACATTCCACCGTGTCTACAGGAATGGAGCAATACGCTGAGTCATGTAACATGACGTAAGGACATTGGTCATAGAATGACCATAACTGAGGGGGACTGGAGATGAGTGTCCCGTCTTGTCAATAATAAATGATTTCAAACACCAATTGATACTGGCAACTAATGTAGGGCTATCTGAGTTTGCTTCCAGGGAATATTACGAAGGGAACTGTACGCAGTGGATATTTACTGTCGGGTCGGCACCTAAAGTTGTCAGACGACACAGAAACCGGACAGAAGTTAACTGGACGCATCTAGTGTAGTTCGACGAGTCACAAGTTAGCGTTTATTAAGATGAAGAAAGTTGCCGAGTGCTCCAACGGCTCAGTAAGGCTTGGAATCCAAAATATTAACACCTACAATGATTTGGGCCCATTCATCAACCAGTACATCAACAAGAATTGTGATTCATCATTCTTTTCATTTTCATGATGAGCATGCAGCTGACGCTCCCTTCTTCAAAGGTGGCAGCAGCCGTGTTATTAGGGCTACTGGCACATGTTCCTGATTTGACGAAGACTCAAGGATCTGTCGAGTCTCTACTATCTCGCAAAATCACACCAACTTATTTTAACAAATTGTCTCACGCTATTTGTAACAACGGGTTAAACTTAGCTGTCAACAAATACTCAGTTTGGTAGCTCTAAGTGATCTGATCATCATTGAGTGATTTTACCTGGAAACGGCCTAGCTGAAGAAACTTGTGGACTCGCTCCCTCAGCAGGTCGGGATCATCATGATGGCTATAGGTCGTATTGTATAGTACTAGCTTGGTGTCTGCTGCGGGTGACTAAGTATATGTCTTAGGACGTGATGTTATTGCTTTCAAATATTTTTGTACACTTGGAACAGAAATTTAAAAAAAATGTTCTAGTCGTTTTGCGTGGTGCTATGCTTTTATTATTTATACTTTAATTTCTACGGTTTTCTGAAAAAATTTATTGAGCTCGTTATCAATTATATGTAATATCTTATATAGGAGACTAATATTTTGCTATCTAACTTCAACCGCTTTTAATCAAAAATGCAGTGACATGTTTACTGAAGTAATCCATTACATATTCGCACAGGAGGTCGTTGTATGGATGAGAGACTATTTAAATGGTAGTATAGTGGCTACTAATCAGTCAATTTATAAAAGTGATCAAAGTCTTCTGTACATTGGAGTAATACAATTTAGACGTCAGTGGAGATGATAAAAGATTTTTTAGTTTCATACCATAAATTATTGGTTTTAGAGCTTCCTTGTTGTTTCCACATTACAACAATCTCGCTCACAGTGGATCAGTACAAGTTTTCTGATGGAACATCAGAAATTTCGAACCCCTGAAATCATGCCGTGTTTGAGCGGATTCAATGCCTTCTGAAGACTCATTGTTGCAAGAGAAGCTTCTGTAAAGTTAAAGCATTGTGTTAGCACTTATATAAGCCTTCATATATAATCCGACGTCACATAGCCCGAGAATCTACAATTGGTCTTTTGAACAGACACATGTTTCACGTCGTGTCGACGATGGGGGCATTAGAGGAAGAACAAATTATTGGATTAGGGAAAAAACAGGAAAGGAGATCTCTCGCGTCTCTTTCAAGGGAATCACGTGTGTGTTGGCCTTAAGCGATCCGAGGAAACTACAGAGGACCTGAATCTGGATCTCCATACGAGTATTTAAACCGTCCTCCTCCTGAATGCTTGTCATGAGTGCTAACGTCTGCATCATTTTGTTCGATGCGCTCGTTAGAGTGTGAAATATTGTTAATGATGATTGTTAGTATGAAAGAGACAATAACGTCTTGTATAGTATGAGGTTTCGCAGGAGGTTAAAATTCGTTGAAATCCTGAAATTCAGCATAGGCATTAATGTGTTGTTCTCATATCACTATTAGTTACATAAAACAGTAGCTTCAGGCGCAGCTAACGTGATGATATGGAGTAGAATGCTCAAAAATTTTAGATGAAAAATAATTTCTCAAGCCAGGAATACAATAATATTTATGTGTGTTATAAGCCTTCCCATGAAATTTAGAGCGACCCTTTGAAATGTGACTCTACTCAAATTCCTGAATATCTCTTTCACTACTCCAACACAGAGTTGATAATGAGTGGTGTACACTATTAAATTATTCCTATGCAGAGAGGGTATATTTATCTTACGATTCATAAATAGAATAAAACTAATTTAGAGCTAAATATTTTTTCTATGCTGTTTACATTCTTAACAGGGCAGAGAGGTGCTAGAACTAGAGACAGGTGCTCGACCACTCCAGCAGCCAGTGGAAGTACATGAAGATGACGTGTGATCTTCTCCTAAGGAAAATCCTTGCATCTCAACCATCCACCGATTGTTAACAATCTCAGTAGCGTGAGTAATTTGTAAGTAGTTTCTGTACCTTAAGATAAGCACTCTTATCTCAAAATACGTCGCAAATAAATTAACCTCACAAGATCAATAATCCTTAAACACAGCACCTCATTACTGCGCGCACACTTAACGTTCAAGTCTTTGGTTCGAAGCCAGTGCTTGGTTGGTTGTCACTGCTGGCTGTATTGCTTTCCTTCCATGATGGTCAGACCATATTTGGGCGCTGTGCTAAGAGGAGAAAGATTACACGACACTAGCTTAAAAATTTTGGATGTGTCATTCTTATTACCACAATTGTTAATAGAAGTTTCACTGCAGAATTGTTGACTAAAACACTGTGAAAGTATGAATACATGAGAAACTAATATTTTTTCATCAGTCACGAATAGAAATGAAAAACTGAACATGCGAAAACTGATGTGTTAACGCCATCACTTATGGCACTGCAGCAGAATTTTGTTGCTTTTGTATTCCAGACTATGTCCTGTACTAAAACAATGCTCAGCCATTGCAGATATCACTGGGTGGTGTCGTCGATGTTCGAGGCATTTGTCCTTCCCGGTGCAACAAGTTATTCCAATGCATGACGTCCCGCAGCTACAAGGAATTGTATAGACAATAGGCCTCCTGATGCTAAGATCATCTTTCACTGAGCCTAGAACGGCTCTTAGTTTCGTTGGCGGAGAAAAGACGCGTTTAACGTTATGTTTCTCCATTAATCCTCCTATTTTTGAAGAAACACCGCCCACGTATGGCAAGACGACGATTTCTCTTTGTTTCTTTCAGTTCCTCACTTCGTCTAGCACGCGCCAGACGTAAGACATGGCAAATCTCCCGTTCAGAATGCCCGGTCCCTAAAAATACAGTACGGAGGTGGCGTAGCATATCAGATAATCTGTCTGAACCGGATATGGTTCGTGCTCTGTGGATCAACGAACTAACCACGTCACTCTGATGTGCAGGATGGTGATAGGTGGTGGCCTGTAAGTGTAAGTCCGTGTGCGTAGGTTTCCGGTACATAGCGTGACTCAAGATGCCATCCTCTTTTATCCATACTAACACGTACAGGAACGGCAGTTCGCCGTTTCTCTCCATCTCCGTCGTAAACTTGATATTCGAATGAAGATAATTTAGGTGTTGCAAAAATGAACCCAGTGATGCAGTGCCGTGGGGCCAGATATCGCCAAAAGCACATATGTTCAACTCCACTAACTGGAGGGCTCTGCCATAAAAAGAGTGGCTGCTGAGGGTGAAAGGGACAACCCATTGTGACAACATCAGCCTGTTCAAAGTATTGTTCACTGACTAAAAACTAAGTCGAAGTGAACACGTGATTTAATAAATCAGAAAATTCCCCTTCCAGCTTATCGCCAGTGAGCAACAGTGATTCTAGCAATGGTACTCGAGTGAAACGAGAGACCGTATCCCAACTTTCGAGTCTGGACGAACCAGAGAAATCTGCAGTGGCTGCGCGTTGTCTCGGTACGGGACACCGTATGGAATACAAAAACACTGAAATTCCGTCGTCGACGTCTTCGTACTGGGAAAGCGTTATTAAGCAAGTATTGGAAATCCGTAGCTCGACTAATATGCTGAACAGGGGCACAGGATACCAACTTAGCACTGCATAAAATCCAGCGCTGGTCATGTTAAAGTCAAAGCGACCACAAAAACGAATTGATGGTAGTGCAAGTGATGACGCTGCGACGGTGAGCTAGATATTCGGTTGTCAAAAAAGGAGATGGGCACACCCCAGCGCAGACACCTATTTCAAACGGTGACGTCCGACACGAGGCGCCGGAGCGGACGACTGCCACGCACTTCTCTATTGCTCATCAAATATGGCGCGTTCACACCTACGCAGTTTCTTCGCAGACTGCCATTGATAGGAGACTTCGGTCACAACCTCAGCAGTGACTTGTCGAGTGCGCAATACCACAGAGTGAAGACCACTTCACAATGTGCGCGGCTGAGGCACCCGCCCGATCGCGACTGAGCCGACCGATAGCCGGGCGGTAGGGCCTGCCCCACGGCCGACCTCGTCGGCAGCTCCACCAAGGACAACACGTGCAATGACATTGGAATGCTAGGGGACATCACTTTCGGACGATTCTGCAGATGAATTAATGGACGAATTCCTGCAGTGACAGCTTCGAGTCTACGACAAAAGCGTTAATTTTGCACATCTAGCTACCAGCTAGCTGCTACGGTCGCAGGTTTGAATCCTGCCTCGGGCATGGATGTGTGTGATGTCCTTAGATTAGTTAGGTTTAAGTAGTTCTAAGTTCTAGGAGACTGATGACCTCAGATGTTAAGTCCCATAGTGCTCAGAGCCATTTGAAACAAGGTATTCCTAGTTTAGGTTTCCTACTATGAAACCGAAGTAACAAGGTTGTTATTCGACATTAACCAGTGAAGAGGGACATGCCATCATAAAGGAAGGTCTCTATGAGAGGGAAGTCTTTGCCACTGTCATGGACTGCTATCAGATACCTGGAGCGCAGTGCAAAACTCCTTTCAGAACCGTAGTTCTTGCTGACATGCCGGAACCCCGACTGATCTTCGAACTCACTCGCCTCTACCCTCTTGCTGTTAGTGTCGCGAAGCTCTATGGGAACCATGATCCACCTCAATGTTACGGGTACCAGGATCTTCTTCACGTCACAAAGTGCGGACAAGAGCATGACAGTCGCCAGTGCGTCCTAGAAAGTGTTAAAGCCGCCACTGGTGCGGTATCCAAAAGGAAACATCCCACAAGTTATAGATCCTGCAGCGTACAGTAAACCGCCAACAGACGTATGAGTGGACTGTCGCCTCTTGTCCAGGAGACAGAAAGCATCGTCTCAACCTTCACAATAGGTGAGATAGCCATTCCTCATTGAACGCCGAGTTGCGCGAGTGTACCCAAGGCTATTAGCCTCTGATTTCATAGTGCGATGCCTGCCGCGCGCGATCGTTACCGCCACAGCAGTTGAAGTTCCTCATCCGACTTACACAGCTGTTGCAGCACGACACTAGCAATCTTTATCCCCTCAAACTGGCTCCGAGTTACGAGAACGAACAGCGCTGATGATAGAGGTCAAAAATGGATCTGAGCACTACGGGACTTAACTTCTAAGGTCATCAGTCCCCTAGAACTTAGAACTACTTAAACATAACGAACCTAAGGACATCACACAGATCCATGCCCGACGCAGGATTAGAACCTGCGACCGTAGCGGTCGCGCGGTTCCAGACTGTAGCGCCTAGAGCTGCTCGGTCACTGCTGCCGGCGATAGAGGTCACTAAAACTCTCACGGAAGACAATAAAGTCCTAAATAATCTGCCAAATGCCATCGTTTGTGTGGTGCAACAAATCCTCAGAGGTCTCCCGCCCAGAACCAGCGAACCCATGCTTACTGCAGATGGTCAAGCATAGACCACTGGACGACATGACCATAGCGACGTAGAACGCAGACGGATTTATCCGCACATCCCGGAATTTGTCCAATTCCTTGTGGGCCGTAGTATCGACCTCTGTGTCGCCATACAGACGCACTTAAAACCTGAACTCCGTGCGAATGTTGCGAACTGTACACGCTATAGACAATATATGCTGACTTCCGGCAGTGGAGCCGCGATTTATGTGCGTAACTCTCTTCGACATTATATAGTACCCACACCACCATTACGAGCTATGGAAGTCGCTGCTGTTCCGGTCGATACGGTCAGAGGGCCATCACCATTGCGACGTGCTGTCCAGTATGGGAACATACGGCAGTTGACGACGCTCAAACTCTTCTCCAACGAAAGCGAAGCTGCTTTCAGCTAGAGACACGAATGCTAAGCACACGAGTTGGAACTAGAGCACGACGAACATACGCGGGCGTCGCCTTCTCCAAATCGCTGATAGGGCTCATACCTACATGTTTGGGCTGGCAGAACCTAAAATTTACCCATACAGCTGAAGACTACCAGATGTCCTCGACATCGCGGTAATTAAAGGCATCAGGGACTTTATCTCAGCTGACATGGTTCATTCTCTTAATGTGACCATCTGCCTGGGAGTTTTCTTGTCGCTGAAAAGCCATTGTCTGTCACGAAACGACTTAACACTAGACGCACTGACTGGCCGGCGTTTCGCACCGTCTTCACCCACCGATTGAAGGAACTCCAGTGCTCTGAAGATGAGAACGTCGACGTTGCTGTTGATCACCTAGATGGTATCATCACCGGTGCGGTACTCTCTTCAACTCTGGCCAAGAATAGAACGGGTCGTCATGTACCGAATCTCCCTCGGGATATCCAAGCTATGGTCAGAAAGCGGAACAGACTTAATAAAGATTGGAGGGTAACGCACCAGCCTTATAGTAAACGCCGTGCCAGTCGCCTTCAACGGCACATATAGGCAGCCCTTGTGAAGCAGTGGAATAGACGCTGGGAAGACAAACTCGCAGCCATGAAGACAAACTCATTGGCGTGAAATGTGGTCGGCTACTTTACCAGTTCTCGGCCTCGCCTTCCCCCACTACAAACACCTGCTGCTACAGTGAACTCACCGCGGGGCAAAAGAAATGCACTTACCGATACCTATGAATACCACTTCCGGTCGCATGACGACTCTCAGGAGCGGCAAAACACGCAGACGTTTGAGGACAGGCTGCTGCTCTGCTCTGGGACGGCGGTTGATGAAGTAGACGATTAGCATGTTCCCCCCAGTGACGTCAAACGACGTTAGTGCAGTTATAGGGAGTCTCCCGAGCAAGAAAGCCCCACGTCATGACGAGATTACCGGCAAACCGCTGAAATAGCTTCCTCAGGGGGCCGGCGAAGTCATTGCCTAAGTCTTCAACCAGATTCTCCGCAAGAAGCAATTTCAGCGACCGTAAGAGCACGCCTTCGTCACTGATGTGCCCAGACCCAACATGAATCGAGGTCACCCGAAGAGTTACAGGCAGTTCAGCATTTTGCTGGTTCTGAGCAAAGTTTTCGATCGTCTTCTACTGCAGAGGCTAAGCTCGAAGACCTCTGAATGTAACATGTTGCTGCCAGAGCAGTTAGGCTTATACCAGGGGCGTTCTACGACACAACAATTTCTTTGTGGCTTGGAAGAGGTGACCACAGGGTTCAGGAACAAAGAGTTCTGCATTGCGGTCTTTTCAGATTCGCTCGTGCGTTCAATAGCGTCTGGCATAACGGGCTGTTGTTTAAGCTCCTTCAGCAGGGATTCTCGTCCTCCTACTTCATGCCACTGTCCGCATTTCTTGAGGGATGCATGTTCGTTGTCCCCTTCACGAGGCAACATTCACGGTGCGTGTTGTGCGTGCTGGCGTTTAGCAGCGATCGGTGCTGGGTCCAGTACTTTATTCCCTGTATACGACAGTCCTGCCGACCAACCCGAGGATCACCAGAGCCATCTATGCAAACGATACTGCGCTGCTAACGATATGCATGTGACTTGCTGCGCTACACCTTCGTCTACGAAAAGCCCATGAAGTCCCTTGAGACCTGGGCGACGAAATGGGTCGATGTATTTAATGCTACCAAAAGCCAGGCACCGATGTTATCCAAGAAGCATTGACCATACACCCCAGAAGGGTAATATTTCGGCGAACAAATTCAGTGGACCACATTGGTCAAGTACCTAGGAGGGACGTCCAAGAAGTTCGTAGCGACTTGTCACCGCCACTAGGGGCACTACACCCCCGACCTAACGAAAGGTCTGTGCTCTCTGTCCCTTGTGGTCTTATGATCTAAGGCTCTTCATGCGACCCCTGATAGATTATACTTGTGTTGTCTGGGGCGATGCAACGAAATCCTACCTTCACAGACCACACACCCTCCAAAATAATGGCCGAGCGGTTCTAGGCGCTACAGTCGGAACCGCGCGACCGCTACGGTCGCAGGTTCGAATCCTGCCTCGGGCATGGCTGTGTTCGATGTCCTTAGGTTAGTTAGGTTTAAGTAGTTCTAAGTTCTAGGGGACTGATGACCGCAGCAGTCAAGTCCCATAGTGCTCAGAGCCATTTGAACCACAATAATGCACTGCAGAGGATTTTTCATGTGCCTTGCAAATTTCCATTCTACTTACCTCACGATGCAGCCGATGAATTAGAGGTCATCGACCGATTTAAGAAGACTGCCTAGTCTCTCTACAGATAGTCATGTAGGTGCTATAACTGACTCATTTGCCACTTAGGCTACCCCAACGATTCTAGAGACCTCCACAAACGTCCCACTGGTTTAATAGGTGGAGTGTAAGGCACCATAAATGTTGGCTCTGGCCCAACACCTCCTACGCAAACTCGATGGCACCCAAAATAAAGAAATGTCCATACCCAGTTAACTCATTCTCTATATATACAGAAATAAATGCCGTGAAGGCACAAACTGCACCACAGCAAATACTCAAGCTCAGATGCGATTCTGCTGCTGCAGCCTCAGCAGTGTGATCGCCGCACCTGAAAATGTCGTTCAGCTGCCACGAGGAAATATCGTGCAAATGTAACGTCTTCCGACGTCTTGCCCGAGAACAATGTTTGCAGATAGTCTGTCGGTAAAGTCTCAACCAACGCAGTCTCAATCTTGTTTAGCCCCGTGATAAACACCGTGAGGTTTGTAGATGAAGCACACCTAACAAGCGCTTCACAAAGAATTGAGCACATGATGACATTGAAGAAAGTACAGTGTTTTGAGTAGTAAGCAATAGGAAAGAAAAAGTATACATGCGAAAATTTATGTATTGACGTCTTACGGTTTTCTGGTATATTTCCTGGTGTTGGATTCTCTATCACTTATGACACAATAGTAGAAAAATGTTTGGTGTGAAAATTAGTGCTTTGATTGGCTGTACTTAGATGACTGTATT
This sequence comes from Schistocerca americana, assembly GCF_021461395.2. Lineage (NCBI taxonomy): Eukaryota > Metazoa > Arthropoda > Insecta > Orthoptera > Acrididae > Schistocerca > Schistocerca americana. The sequence goes on from NC_060130.1 coordinate 456,123,022, forward strand.
AAAGTGCCTAATCTCATTTCATGTTTCTTCACAATATTTTAAAACTTCAGTAAAGTGTGTTTCTTAATGTATCATCAATATGGATTCTATAAAAATATACCACGTGCAAGATATTGGAAACATTTAAATGAAACACCAAAGTCATAAATGTATTGAGTTATGGAAGGAATGATATTCATAATGGTTCAAATGGCTCTGAGCACTATGGGACTTAACATCTGAGGTCATCAGCCCCCTAGAACTTAGAACTACTTAAACCTAACCAACCTAAGGACATCACGCACATCCATGCCCGAGGCGGAATTCGAACCTGCGACCGTAGCGGTCGCGCGGTTCCGGACTGAAGCGCGTAGAACCGCTTGGCCACACCGGCCGGCGAATGATATTTATAGTCTTACGACATAAAAACAGTTCTTCCCAGTTGTGAATTTGGGTACAACGTCCACAAGTGTTTTTAAATATAAAATCAGTAGTTTATTTTTCACTCGAACCCTACATTCTCACGGAAGCGCTACAACACCGAATTATCCTAGTTTTAAAGCGATTTGGTTGCAAGTTCTCGAGCATTTTCTATTTAGTGTTAGTCTTATCCCGCACGTCTTCTACAGGTGGTTTCTCTCTTTCACAGCGCAATGCGCCATATTTTGATACCTTTTTATATAAATAAAGAAAATCGCGAACGAAACTTTGATGAAAAGTGAAGTAACCGACTAAATTATTTTAACTACAGGGAACTACTTTTTCTCTTAACATTTGCTATTAAAATTTATCTTATTAAATAAACAGCGCCCGAAAATCTGTTAAATGCACAAGTGAGAAAATAAGGAGGAACTCACTTCGAAAAGCATGAAAGATGCAAGAGACAGTGGGAGATATGAACGCGAATATAACGCGGAACAGCTATTTTCAGCGATATTAGTTTAATCTGACAGTGGCAGCGAAATGCCGCTTTTTCTGGAAATTGCCGGTGGCTGCCATTATTCCCGAGAACGATGAGCGTAGCTACGCGATGGTTTCAGAGTCCGTACCCGGCGAGGAAGCAGGCCAAAGAATGGCTTCCAGCCAGGAACACTCAATTAACAAGAGTTAATCATTAAATGGAAATGTGGATGCCTCAGTAATTGCAGGAGTTTATTGGAACACGAAAGGCACTGGCACGCAGAGCTGCCTGCTGTAGAAACCAACGCGCCTCTTCCCCGCTTTTCTGTTGCAGTCGGTCTCCGGGATACTCCGCCAGTGGAAACCCGCTGTACAGCTGAGCCGTTTATAAACACCTCAAATATATTGTGCTTTTTTCTCAGGAGAAATTCTGACTAGTATTTCGATAAGCGAGTTGTATAAGAGAGTTATTGTAATGTATCTGATGCTGCAGATATACAGGGTTCGGGGCAAAATATATAAACGCCAAAAACAGAACATATTATCATGTCTACTGTCTATTAATGAAGTCACTTTCATTCGAAACAATATCAGTAGCAATCGTAACTCACATCTGTGGTCCGACGAAAACACAGATGTCGTTGTGGGAACACACTTTCAAGAAAGCTTGTCTGTAAATGTGTGTTGTGGTCAGATAGACAATCAGTTGATTGAGCCTGTAGCGTTACCGTGACGATTGAAAAGGCCTCATTATGTAGACTGTCTTGGAATCGATCTTCCAGCATTATTGCAAGACGTTCCTTTGGCTACAAGGATGTGTATGTTCTTCTAGGATTACAGGAATCCTGCACAATCCAGTCGTCAGGTGACATTTCATCTAAATATAACACTCCCTGGAAGTTGGATCAGCAGAGATGGTCACGTTTCTTTGCTACCAATGTCCCTGGACTTATCGCTTTAGTTTTTTCTTATGAGGGTGCTTGAACGGCGAAGTTTACGACCCAAAACTAAACACTAGAGATGAACTGATTGTTCGAATTACGAACAGTGCTGTCCCAAGGTGATCTCAGGAGACCTACACGTGCTGTTGTCAAGAGAATTCGAAAGTAAATTGAAGTCACAGGTAAAATTCATGAAAATAAACTTTAAAATTAATGATATGATTAGCCTTTCCTTAACTCCGCCTGTTTGTATTTGGATAGTGTTCTAACAGCTATATCTCTGTATTCAACAAAAATTGGACACCTTCTGTGTGGAATTCTTGTTCGTATTAGTCTATTCTTTCACTTCCTGACTCTCCCTGTATACGTTACACTGACTAACTTTGTTAATAATATTCTAGTTAAACATTTTTATGTGTTTGTAAACAATGAATTATGTGTGTTATTGCTGGTAGTAATAACACCTGAAGCGTCTGTGCTTTACTCTAAAATAAATATTGTGGAACTTGTTTGATGAAAATACACCGAATGTGAAGTTGCATCTGAACTAAATAAGTATTTCCAAGACGTTCTTTACCTGAGAGAAAAAACATGCTTCTTATAAACACAGTCTTCTACCACAAGATATAAAATAGATGCATTGCTAATGCTTTTGGCACGTCGGGGTTTGGTGGGTAAAGTATAGGGAGTTACGGTTTAACCATCGCCAAAGTCAGTCAGCTTCAAACGCTAGCTATGGTACGTTGTAGTGACAACACAACTAGCAATATTAAACTACTTCACACAGAGACAAGCAGGCCATACTTCAGTTTGCTCCATAACTGTGTTGAAATGCCAAAATTAATACGCTGGGAAAGCTACGGTTTGGACGTTCCTCAATAGTCATACTGAGCTGGCGCAAAGTTTTCTTTGGTCGGCTTAAAGATGTTAGCATCAGGTGACTGATTTGAAACTGTACTAATTCGATATCATTCATTGTTCTATTTGGTTTTGTAAAGAGTTATTACTATTCTTTATCTTTGCTACTCATGTTTGAGAAAGACAAAAAAACTATCTGTTGTAATCTTATCACTATGAGTAATTGGTCTTCCCCATGAACGACGGTAGTTCTTTGAGTCAGCGAGGACGGGGCTAGCTGACAATGGCTTGTACGTGACTGCGAGTAGACAGAATACCTTTCTTAATGATTAGAAACTCGTGATATTCAACCGAGTGTTCAAAGAACTGACACTTTTGAAGATTACATTTTAGGCCTGCCTCATGCGACGCAATACGCTGTATGTGAGGATTTTGTATAAATGTTCACATTTATTCGCTTCCATAATAATTATTCATCCAAATAATTGAAACAAGCTGGTATCTTGCGGATCAAATGACGTGTCTAACGTTTAAAAACCGTGATAACACTGGAAATTCTAAAACGTAGTGTCTGAAATTAGTACAAACCGAGTGGTGTGTTCAGAACTGTAAGGTATTCAGATTCCGGGTGCAGGGGAAATACAAGATACACGTCACATAACTAAATCTTTGTGAAGCATCTCCCTGTATATATAACAGCTTGCAAATTCACTCCTCCGAAATCCCCATGTAGTCTACATAAGCCGTTAGCCTTTCTGATAATCACAAATTGAGACGCCCAGGAGCTAGATGAAATGTGCGTTATAACATTTAGCTCTCACAGACGGTGCAGTTCCTCTCTGACCGTCTTGAGAAGAAGGTGTGATATTGGGTAAGCTCAGAAAAACCGAGAAATGGTAGTTTTCGTGATTTGGATTGGAGCTTGTATGTCCCTTTCACAACCAAGTGCTAGAGAAAAAAGATCGGCAAAATTTATGTACAGTTCAATAACATTTTGAAATGGAAACTCAGCAGGAAGTAACTGAATTTTTTTCATTAACTGAGAATCAGAATATGTTAAAAGCGTCTAAGCGAAAGATATTGCTACTGTTTAGTGAACCAATGGTCAAAAAAGAATTTCGTCTGATTACACACTCATAAAAAACTTGAACCTGTAATTTCGTTTTGTTTCTAACACATGACCAATATGTGTCCCTCTTTTAGCAAATGGTCATAACGTTTGTGATCCAAGTGCTATATATGTATTACAGCTAATAAGAGAAGCTGAACATCCAGAGCTCACTTGAAAAGGTACTCTTTTATCCAGTGTACAGAAATCAATTAACGTTTTGTGTGGCTTGACTGATTTGAATTTTATTTAGTGGTTACTGTCGCAAGTCAACTTTGTAGAGGGTCACTGCCAGTTCGGCGGCAAAACTTGCTGATGCCATCATAAGCATTCTTGTAAATGTTGGCATCAGCCTCAGCATTTCACGAGTTCCTTCCACTAAACCCATTTCCCAGAGTCCCTTCACCTCCCCTCCACCCCTCATCCCAACACTGCTAGTGCCATTACATATGTTCTGTGACATACAAGTACTAGCGTCTCAGTGGCAGCAGTCGGTCCTCACAGGATGTCGTCCTTACCTAGCGGACCTGCTGCAGAAGCCGGAGCTTGAGTCTTATCTAGGTCCTAGCAGGATACTCTTTATTCACCAATACATACGGTTTGACCCCAAGTGAATCTAAACGTCTGAAAGTAGGCCTAGCATCCCACTGTGACTTTGATGTGGTGATTGAAGGAGAGGACGTTGAGTTGAATATCTTGGTACTAGATTTCAGTACGTGTGGAGCAGATGGGACTATTGTGCAGTATGATAGAGTTCATAGAGATAAAGACGACAGGTGAATACAACCCATCATATATTCCTGTTAACACTGGTTTGTTAAAGGGTGAGGCTTCAACAGTCGATACGTATGGAAGCCACTGCTTGAATTAAATTCTGAGGGTGCGCTCAAATATACTGGAGCGTCAAAGAAACTGGTATACGCATGTGTATTCAAATACAGAGGTATGTAAACAGCAGAAGACGGCGCTGAGGTCAGCAACGCCTATATAATACAACAAGTGTCTGACACAGCTATTCGATAGGTTACTGCTGCTACAATGGTAGGTTATCAAGATTTAAGTGAGTTCGAATGTTGTGTTATAGTCGGCGCACGAACGATGGGACACAGCATCTCCGAGGTAGCGATGAAGTGGGGATTTTCCCGTACGACCATTTCAGGAATGTACAGTGAATATCAGGAATCCGGTAAAACATCAAACCTCCAACATCGCTGCGGCCGGAAAAACATCCTGAAAGAACTGGACCAACGACGATTGAAGAGAATCGTTCAAAGTGACAGAAGTGTAATCCTTCCGCAAATTGCTGCAGATTTCAAAGCTGGGCCATCAGAAAGTGTCAGCGTGCGAACCATTCAACGAAACACCGTCGATATGGGCTTTCGGAGCAGAAGGCCCACTCGTGTACGCTTGATGACTGCACGACACAAACCTTTACGCCTCATCTGTGCCCGTCAACACCGACATTGCATTGTTAATGACTGGCAACATGTTGCCTGGTCGGACGAGCCTCGTTTCAAATTGTATCAGGGTGATGGACGTGTCCGGGTAGGGAGACAACCTCATAAATCCACGGACCCCGCATGGCAGTAGGGGACTGTTCAACTAGGTAGAGGCTCTGTAATTATGTAGGCCGTGTGCATATAGAATGGTATGTGACGCCTGATACGTCTAGGTACGACTCTGGCAGGCGATACGTAGGTAAGCATCCTGTCTGATCACGTGCATCGAATCATGTTCATTGTGCATTCCGTCGGACTTGAGCAATTCCAGATGGACAATGCGACACCCCACACATTCAGAATTGCTACAGAATGGCTCTAGGGAAACGCTTCTGAGTTTAAACACTTCCACTGGCCACCAAACTTCCCAGAAATGAACATTGTTTAGCGTATCTGGGATGCCTTACAACATGCTGTTCGGAAGAGATCTCCACCCCGTCGCACTCTTCCGGAGCTATGGACAACCCTGCAGGATTCATGGAGTCAATTTCCTCCAGCACTACTTCAGAAATGAGTCGAGTTCATGCCACGTCGTGTTGCGGCACTTCAGCGTGCCCGCGAGGGCCCTACACGATATTAGGCAGGTGTACCACTTTCTTTGCCTCTTCAGTGTACATTAAACATTCAAGTGTGGCGAATTTAAATGACCTTTACAATGCTTTAGGGATTGCAGTAGACAGAGTGAACTGCTGGCGTCCTTCTATTAGAGTTCCATACAGCGCGTTTATAGACAACCAGAGAACCCAGAAATGCTTAGCAGTTGCTAAAACGGTATGGAAATTATCTGTACGTCCGAATCTCCTCCTGTTTCTTCTCTCTGTGCATATTCTCCTTCCTACTCTTTATCCATCCCCTACTCTTCCACTCTGTCTCTGTTCATTTGCTCCTCCTGCCCCTCTCACTGTCCCTCTTTGCACATGACACCTCAATTTGAGAGTGAAGACACTTGAAATAAGTGACTAAATCGGTTGGTATCATTATTATCAGGGATACAGGAGAGCCCTCCCCAACTGTTGGATATGTGAGGGTAGTTGCTTATGAAATTTCAGACGATTCATATTGTATAGCAGCATTATAATCATAAAACTCGATAACCCCTAATACATTTCTCTTTCCTCTTAAAACTGACTACAGCGAAGAAAACCAAACAGCACACCGACTGTGTGTACAATTTTTCTTTTAAATATAAGGAGAAAGAGTATCTGTGGAAGAAACGATAAGTCTTATGTAAGTTAAAACTAGCTGAGAGAAAGAAAACGATACAGTACATTTTTACAGCACAGCATTTTCTTTCTCGCAGTTGATTTCAACAAAAAACACGTAAATACATTGTTGTTTAAAAATATCTAGATCATGTCAGTCTGAATGTAAGTAGAGTATCGTGTAACAATGTGAGGTAAAGTGTTCGGGATCTTTTCGTTGTTTTTTCTAAAAACGTTTCCTTCTGTGTATTAAATATATATTAATATATTACATATATCTAAGAAATATACAGTCAGTGCCTCTCTGAATATTTATTAGAGGATCGTGTAAAAATTTAAAATAAATTGGTCAAGAAATTCTCGAGATTTTTACTAGCAATATTTCTCCTTTGCATATTTCATATATGTTTACATACCATGTATAGTTGAAAAATATGTACCAATGTCCATCTGAAAGTATATTGCAGTAGCATGTAAAAATAGTAAATAAATCGGTCAGTAAATACTAGAAATTTTTCCTATTAACGTTTCCTCTTTCTATATTACATACATATTTATGTGCAAGAGTTATTGAAAAATGTGCACCCTATGTCCGTCTGATCGTTTATTAGAATATCACGTAGAAATGTGAAGTAAATTAGTCAAGACGTTTTCGTGCTTTTTGCTAACAACGTATCCCTTTTATGTGTTATATATAGATTCATATAGCACATATATTAAAGAAATGTGTAGCCTGTGTTCATCAGAAAGTATACTAGAGTGCCATGTATAAATTTGAACTAAATCGGTCCATAACTTGCCGAGATTTCCTACTTCTGTATTTTATACACACACATATAGAATGCTCATTAGCATACAGTGTAAACATTTGAATAAATAGGTCAATAACTTTTATCGTATGTTTGAAACAACTCCTGTGTTTTATATAGAATGCATGGTATATATTTGTATAACATACATATTTAAAAAGATAGCTTCCTCATTTATATACTGTATACACACTTCCATACCATAAATATTTTAAAAATGTGTATGCTGTGTCCGTCTGAACGTTTATTAGAATATCGAGTCAGAATCTGAAGTCTTGCCGTTGGAGACTTATCGTTGAATCTTCAAGACTCGCCGTTGTATAGTAGTGTAGATCTGTGTCTGCATGTGCTAATGTAAGTTAAGAGCATCATAAATGCTTGTATTCGTCCAACACCAGCCTATGCATCTCATGACGACTAAGTACTTGATTACACCTACACGGCTGAACACAATACATCGATCCAGGCTGTCTTGGAGGAGAAAATTTTCTATCCGCCGTTATTGGTAGGTGTTCGTACTATTTTATTCTACCTGTGTAGTAGGTATCATAGGTACTATAGAACACACTGGCTATGGGCTCCTGGTGATGTCTTACGTGAGGAATACCTTTCTCACGTTAGTTGATAGTTTTGCTCGTTTTTACAATGCTTTTTTGCAATTCACGACAGTAAAATTGTCACAGCAGTACGATTTTTTTCTTTTAAATCCGTCAGAGTAGTATTCCATAATAGAGTTAAGTAATGAAACACCGCACCAGTACGTATTTTTTCACGCATGCCACATCGCGTTTCGAGAATTTATTCTCACTGTCAAGTGAAAATATTTACATGGGTGTTATGAGTGAAGTCTGTTTGTGTGTTTGTCCGTCTCTCTTGGATTATCGCCTTTGTGAAGTTATACTGCAATCGAAAAACCAGATGAAATAAGTCCTGAAAAGTTTCTTACACACCAATGTTATAAAAAGTAATTTCAGCTGTCCTCTTACAGGTCTGCGCCTGTAGCATTACACCGATACCTCACAAATGTAAATTATTACTCCCACTGCTTCTGCCGTCAAAATACACGGTCCATCCATTTTAATGAAACCATTGCTTGTATTCGGCACAGCGCACAATAACCACTTGCAGACGGAAGGTGGCAACACTACCATTGAAAGATATATAAAGTGTACTGGGGGAGCGCGGCAAACTGAACAGTCGTTGTCGTAATGTGCAAACAGAGCGATAATTCGGGCATTCAAGGGGTGTTATCATTGGCCTTCGAGGAAGGTTGGAAGCAATTCCGAAATGGCTAAGTTTGTAACCTATTTTCGTGCCTTCGTAGTTGAGGTAAACCGTACACTGCCAAATGGAGCTCTCCAATACCGGCGGCGAGACAACTATGGTGGCAGGGGTGAAAGACGGCTGCGGAGATATGTACGGGAGAATAGACGTATAAATACTGAGCACCTGACGTCGTGGATGAACCAAGGGGCTACCAGCAGTGTCTCCTCAACGACAATTCAGCAAGGTTGCTTCGGATGGGCCTCCAACGCAGGTGCCTGCTTCATGCACCCATGCTGACTGGTGTTCATCGGTGACGAAGGCGGGAACTTGCACGCCGGTACCGTAACTGGAAGCAAATTGACTGTTGACAGATGGTCTTTTTAGACGAATCATGTTTTATGCTTAATCAGACAATTGGCCGTTGGGGTTTGTGGTTTGAAACATATAAAAGCAAACATCCTGCAACAATCGTCAGAAGGTTCTAGCCCGGAGGAGGAAGCGTTATGATCTGGACAGTGTTTTCGGGGCATTCCCTGGGTGATATCGTCATTCTGGAAGGCACAATGAGTGAATACAAGTATTAATCTGTTCTTGGACCCAATTTCCATCTCTGTATTGAGTTTCTTTTCCCTCGACACGATGGCATTCACCGGCAGGACAATGTTACGGGTTACACAGCTCGCAGTGTACCTGTGTGGTCCGAAGAGCACCTGGGTGAGTTCACTGTACTCCCCTGACGACCAAACTTCCGACATTTAAACTCAAACGAGAATGTGCGGGACTACTTCGAGCCTCAGCAGAGAAATCTTGCGCAGCTGGACACAATGCTGGAGTCGGCATGGCTGTGCATCCCTGTCGGTGCCTTCCAGAAATTGAATGACTCTCTTCCTGCACGTCTCACAGCGATCCAAACTGCAAAAGGTTGTCATTCAGGCCTTTGACAGGTGGTCACAATTATTTGACTGGACAGTATATATTACAAAGATGATACGACAGTAAGGTATCACAACGAGATTCGATACAGGTTGTTATTCAGGCCTTTGACGGGTGGTCACAATTATTTGACTGGACAGTGTATGTTACTACAGTAAGGTTTCACAATGAGTTTCGATGCAGGTTGTTATTCAGGCCTTTGACAGGTGGTCACATTTATTTCACTAGCCAATGTATGTTACGAAGATAACACGACAGTAAGGTTTCACAATGAGTTTCGACACAATCAGACGTGCAATATTTTTTGTGGAACACATTACTTTCATAAAACTGTCAGTTATAAATTTATTTTTCCAATCCTGACTACTTATGGGTTTTAAATGATCGATTTTCCTTTATTTTCAATTGTGTTGCACATTCTGAGATCTGTCTCTATAGAAATGAACATAGTATTCATGGAATTCTCTATTGTTGTTAGATACTGGAGAAACATTTAAAACAGTTAGTTGATTAACTGTCTAGTTTGACACTGAGATTTTTTCAACCTTGATTTTTGTCTGCTGTGCAAAAATTTCCAGCTCCTCTATTAAATCAAGTGTATGCGATTTCAGAAAGTGACAGAGTATCAAAAGATATGTGTTTTTGAATCGTTGTCCAGTTATTTTTTGTGTAATGCTATTGATGATTTTGTGAATTTTTATGTGTGTAACAATTGACGTGTTCAATGTACCTGGTATGAAAATCAAATTCCTTCTAGTCTGTCCCATTCAGTAGCTGGAGCATGTTTTGCCTATGATGCTGTACACTGACCTGACAAAAGTCATGAGATACTTCCTAATATTGTGTCGGACCTTAGTTTTCTCTATAGCCGTCCATAATTGTGGAAGTGTTGCCGGAGCACGATTTTGTGCACGAACTTACCTCTCGATCATGTTCCATAAACGTGTGAAGAGATTCATGTCCGGAGATCCGGGTAGCCAAATAATTCGCTCGAATTGTCCAGAATGTTCTTCAAACCAATCGCGAACAATTGTGGGCCGGTGACATGGTGCATTGTAATCTATGAAACTTCCATCGATTTTTGGATACGCGAAGTCCATCAATGGCTGCAGATGGTCTCCCAGTAGCTGAACATAACCATTTCCAGTCAATGATCGGTTCAGTTGGGCCAGAGGACATAGTCGATACTATGTAAACACAGCTTCTATGGCTTCATGGGGTCTACGCCACACTCCAAACCTACCATTATCTCTTACCAAATGATATCAGGACTCATCTGACCACTCCACGGTTTTTCAGTCGTCTAAGAACCAAACGGTGTGCTCACGAGCTCAGGAGAGATATGCTACCGGCAATGTCATGCTGTTAACAAAGGCACTCGAGTCAGTCGTCTACTGCTATAACCCATCAACACCAAATATCGCCGCACTCTCCTAATTGATATGTTCGTTGTACGTCTCACATTGATTTCTGCGGTTATTTCATGTAACGCAACTTATGTGTTAACACTGACAACTCTACGCACTCGACTCTGCTCTCGTCCTTTAAGTGAAGGCGGTCGGCTATGCGTAGCCCGTGGTGAGAGGTAACGCCAGAAATTTGGTATTCTCGGCATACTATTGACACTATAGATATCGGAATATTAATTTCCCTAACGATTTCCGAGGTGGGATATCCCATGCATCTAGTTCCAGCTAGTATTCCTTGTTCGAAGTCGGTTAATTCCCGTCGTGCGGCCTTAATCACGACAGATATCTTTCCACGTGAATGAGCAGAATACAAATGACAGCTCCGGCAATGTACTGCTCTTTTATACCTTGCATACGGTACATTGCCGCCATCTGTATGCGTGCATATCGCTATCCCAAGAGTTTGTCACCTCAGTGTATATTCATGACTGAAAATTATTATTGTAATTTTTTTCTTTAAGGTGCGTTCTAATCTCTTTTGAATCACACATTTAATTGCATCATTACTTCCATCTACAGAGGAAGGAATTTCTTTTCTTTTTGTTACTTGTTTCTGTATTTTGTCTATTACTGAGTTCAGAATGTTATTAGCCACTCCAGTTTACTTAACGATGTCTAATTGTTTCTCCACGTCCGAATTGTTTAGTGGGATCTTATTCGCCCTGCGTACCACGTGGTTTCTGTTCTTTCGGACAGGTTCAAAAGAACAGAGGCCACGCATCCATCAAACAGATTCACCTCGATGGGCAATGAATCCACCACCTTCAGTGCGGATGCACTTTTACATCTGACCGCCTGCAGGAATCTCGAAGCAGCGAGTACGGAGGACGTGGACGGAGACCTCAGCTCCATAGTGAAAAGTTGGTTGCAAATGATCGTAATCTGATAACAGTCTTTTTCAGTCTTCATTAGCGTTCAGGCCATTAATTTCTGGACAACGTTGTGTAAAGCTCTTTACAGTTTTTTCCACATGCCTGCGCCCGTTGGTGAACTCAGCGGTTCGTCCCTCGAGGCGTCTGAGCAGTGCTTGGCAATGTTCATCAAATGTTATGATAAACGGTAGTACACCGTTTGTTTATGAACTCGACCTTCGTTATCCCGTTAAAATAAAATAACAAGGGTACCGCATTTAATGTTGAAAACTGTAGTAAAGAATACCTTTCTCTTCTTGTGTTCCTTTTTTTGCGCGTTGGAAACAACTGAGAAGATAACGAACGAACGATACAAACAAAACAGAGCAGAAAGCGGCGTATCCTTCACGTCGGCTCGCCGCGTAATATTTCAGAGCGGGGCCTGCGGGCATCGCGGACCCCAGTGTTTCATTATTTTCGGAGCGCACTGTGCGGCGCGCCGCGCGCACATCAGCACAGGTACGGTCCTAATATGCCGCTTTAATTACTCCGCTCATTTGTTGCTCGCCGCCAGTCGGTTCTTTCTCTTCGTCATAACGTTAAAGTGTTAGCATTACCCCGAGGGGCACAAAGGACAGCCGCACTTTTCGTCAGCATGGATCACGTTAAAAATATCGCCTGAGCGTATCGAAGCCCACCGGCGCTGGCCCTTTAGTCGTTTTGCCCCTTTTCGAAACACAACTAAATAACCAAGAAAAGTTTGTAGGGTACGCGACAAGCTCTGTGGCCAGATGCAAATTGCTATTCGCCGAATGAGACGGTGTATTAAAGTGGGACATAGACATCAAGGTGTTCAAGTAGACTTTGCAAACCCACTACATTCGTTTCAAAACAGACCCGTGACCTAGGAAGCTGTGTAGGAGTTCACATACCCCGCAAAGTTAATGGTGCAAGGATGTATACACGAGGTATACAACCAAAGCTCATAGCTACCACCGGATAATTATATACAAGTTGAAGTATAGAAGAAATATTATCGTCTTATGGTAATGCGCAAAGAGATCAGTATTTATCTCTTTAATGTTGCTAACGTTCCAGTATTCCGACACAGTTTGAGAATCCGTGATATCTGACAGCTGGTTAATTTACTTTACTACATGTGATTAATAAGGGACGAGTTCACTCAATGGGGAGAACGACAAAAAATGTTCCATTATACAAGATGGAGCGCGGTAATTAATTAATCTGGCTGCTGGAGGTTAGTGTCTCAGTTAATGAAGTTGGTGAACAGTTATCTTTAGCAAACAATAACTAACTGAGAGAAATGTAACTTTGGGATAGATTGAGGAACTATGTCTGGAATATTTTTCAGTGCTTTGGGACGTTGCAATTACATATCATGGACTGAACTAATGTTTCTCTTGGCGATATTTTTCCTGCTGAGTTTAAGAGTGTGAATCGTAGAACAACAAATTACTTATCGCCTAAGTGTGGACATTAAAACGACTTTGTGTCTATGTTTCTTGGAGGCTAATGGGAGCCCTTCAGCGACGGTACCAGCTCCAGTATGAAATTTAGTAGGAGAGAATGCTGTTGAAATGTTTAAAATGTAATAAAACCAGTAAGAATATGTATGAAACAACCTGCCTGACGGTTACCCGCACAGCCACAAAATTTCATATATAGAGGAAAGGTGCCTACTATGAGACACACTTTTATAAACCCATTTGAAAGACCTAAAAGTAAGTGCAATTGTATTTTTATGCTGGTAATAACATCTTGCTTTATTTAATTTTATCATACAATTACCGTATTTGCAATAATAAAGAATCGTTCAGAGTAGTTATTAAATCTTCACATACAAGGCAGTTCGTAGAAATGAGATCAAGGTTTCCTAATATGAGACAGTAATAATATTTTGCTTTAATTATTTTATTACAGAATTATGACATCTGAATATACAATTTTTACATGTTCATTCAGTTCTGTTATCCTTCACTCATTTCACACTACTTAGGTTTATATTTACGACATCCGGGGCAAACAAAAATGTCTTCTGTGACACCGCAATCTTAATGAGCCCAGCGATAACACTTGGTGCACTGTGCCCATTTCACCCCGTGTTTGTCTTCAGAAAAGCGCGCAGTACAGAACAGACACTCTGCTTCATCGTCATCACTGCTGTCTGAATCCCCACTGTCATCAAGATGGACATCCGATGCCGAGTCACTAGACGATTCTTCTGCTTTAGGTCTACGATTTGAAGATTTTCCACTCTTCTCCCCAAATAAATTTCTGGCTGCTTTCTTAGCTTCAGCCTCTGATTTCTTCTGTTTGGATTCTTGCAATTGCTTCACATAAGGAGTAGAAGTTAGTAACGCACCAAAGCACGAACGCGATGTTTGACCTATTTGACTATCTCCAGGTGGTTTTGCGATGTGTGGGAGAAGTTATAAATATTGTTATCTCACGATAGTATTGCGTAAATTACATATAACTAATAGTGAGAGAACCAGTTCCCCCAATATGTGCTAGGTATCGTAATATGCGACACTGTCGCGTATTTGGATCCCCATACTATCGCAAATTTGGAATTTCGCCATCTTACACAAAAAATCACGCACTTGCTAACAACGTTCGTTGGAAAATGAGCCTAATTGTCAATAATTATACGTAATACCGTCACAAATAACAACAATAGAGGAATGCAGTAATATCCACTCACCTTTAAGCTGAAATATTGTCTTAACACCGATGTCGCAAGAACTCCAAACCCAAGAAATTTTCTATCAACCTCTACATACTGTGTCCGGCTGAAATATGGCATCCTACTCGCTGTGTCGTCGTCTGGCACGCAATAGACGTGTTTAAGAAACTCTCCACCGGAGTGTAACCCGTAACATGAGCACAGTTGGGTTGTGTAATATTAGGGAACTATCGCATAATAGGCACCTATCCTCTATTAATAAATGCAAAATTCGGGAAGTGTCCTTAAACTGGCAATTACAACACATGTAAAACAGGGTGAAAACGATTATAATGACCCAGGAAAATATGACTAGCTGATCACGTAGAAAAACTATGGGCGAACCAGCCACAATTATAACACAGGGAAAAAATTGGACAAGTCACGAAACCTACAGGGCGTACCACACTCGTCGAATTGTCTGTTAAAACAATGCGAACATCTGTCGGTAAATTAACTGCTGCTCTCTTGTCTGAATATGACACACAGTGTGTAAAATGTTGCACACTGTGATCCACACGTCACAAGCATCAGACATCGGGAAGTCCCCTCGACTGAGCAAGTAGCCATGCATCATGGGACAGTGTCCGATGCGAAGATCAGTGAGAAAGACCTCATCCCGCTTGCATGGCTGAATGGAGGTACGCCATGGCCGAGTTGACGACATTACCAGACGCAGCTTGTTGTCTGTAGCTCCCGTCCCTCTGCTTCCCATCTACACACGACTCTGTCCATTAACAGTGAGGTGAAAGTATGTAGGGAGATGGCATTCTGAATTATCTGATTACTGCGACATACCTACTTTTACTGTCACATCCTCCATTTCGTTTTCCTTCATACCCACGGGTCCAGGCACCTAACATAAAGACACCTCCTTGTCCATTCTTTGCAGCTGGAGAATGATATCCTGGACATTCTGTACTACTTTATCTGCTGAATAAAAATGTTGTAGAGGGTGAAGTGCACTCTGGAAGGCGGAAAAGATGAGAAATTTAGCATCGAAACACATTTCATCTGTTCCAGCGTCCTCATGATAGCGTATAATTCTGAACCACAGACGTGAAGCCATGTGACAATCGGGTCTTGAAATGACAATCAAGGACCGAGCGAGGTAGCGCAGTGGTTAGCACACTGGAATCGCATTCGGGAGGACGGCGGTTCAATCCTGACATAAATTTCCCTTGATTTTCCCGTGATTTCCCTAAAATCATTTCAGGAAAATGCCTGGATGGTTCCTTTGAACTGGCACGCCGACTACCTTCACCATCTTTCCCTAATACAAGCTTATGCTTCGTCTCTAGTGACCTCGTTGTCCAAGGGGCATTAAACACTAATCTCCTCCGCCTCCACTATCAAGAAGAACAATACGACAACCAACGGAATCCCCTGCTTAGAGGCATCTGTGAATACATTTATAAAGCTGTGTTGCTCATTTCAAATGCCATATAATACTGTATTAAAATAGATGCAGCATTGCAACCTATTCTGTATCGCACTAAATCTGATATTACTGCAGGTCTCTGCAGTAACCAGGGTGGTAGTTGATTCCAACCCTATATTTGTATTTGTACTTGCCTCAGACCAAGTGACTCCAGCATACACTTTATGCGTTTCTCAGAAGGCCTTGTTACTGTCAGATGAGTAGAGAATAGGTATTCCATAGTGGTACAAGAAAGAGTAAGGTATTCTAGTGAGTTGGGAGCAGTGAGGAACTTATATGAGTTTCGCACCACGAGGAGTTGCCGCCGAATGTTGATTGGCAGTTGTCCATCCTCAGAACAGGACTTGATGTAGGGTTGGTCCTGTAAACAACCGTGATTCCCACATTGTGGATAGCGTCAGTGATCTTCAGGTAAGAAGAGCTCACTAACTTGTTTACTACACATCCACAGTCCAGCCACGACCTCACGGAAGCACAATAAAACTAGAGCTGAAGTTCCATTTCTGCTTCTCAATACCTTTGGCTAAGGCACTTCAAGATCTTAATTGTTCTCTGGGTCCTTGCCTTCTGGTCCTTGAGGTGTGGCTTCGAAACAAAAATGGGGCTCAGAAACCTCACCGCATCTACAAAATGTGGAATGATGCCCCTCACATGCAAGTCAGGTAAATTAAATATACGATGATAAAGATCAGAATTAACACAGACACACTTAACTACGGAAAAAGGAAAACTCTTCCTGGTTGCCTAAACCTCCAAACTCTTCTCTGTAAGTTGTAACTGATGTATTGCTGTCACAATGTTGGAGGAGAACAGCAAGCTGAAAAACCGTCCACAAATAAGGAGCATTCCACAGGCCTCTTTACCGTAGACTTTATACTTTTAATGGCTGTTTAAGAGAGGGTGACACTTAAAATACTTCCCTGGGGAACATCATTCTCTTATTTAACCAAGTCAGTACCTAAAAATGCTTAAAGATAAGAAAGATCGAATTGATATGGGGAGGCGGCCATGGAAGCCCTGTTGATGGAGGATATTATGACTACAAGTTGTCTCGAGAAACATCCCTACAAGGTGCTGTATACGTAGGAAATCCTGCTGGATAGCCGCCTCTATCAGGGCCAGCTTGTCAACAGTGGATAAATACCTCCCGAACCCACACTGAGAGCAGCTAAGAACCTGTCTGTTCTGTAATATCCAGATCAGACGACGATTGTCCAATCGCTCCAAAGTATTTCCTACACAGCTCGTTAAGGAGAGGCTCTGGTAACTACTGGTATACGTTCGGTCCTTTCCTGCTTTGAGGAGAGGTATCTGAATTGTCTCTGTCCACCAGCTGCAAAATTGTCGTTTGTGCCACATCGAATTAACATTTCTTAGAGGATTTCCTTCAACACTGTTGGCAATTTTCGTAACGTGCTGTATCGGATTTTGTCGTGACCAGGCGTATTATCATGAGCTCAAGACAGTGCCTAAATCTGCTACCACATGAGGAAAGAACAGTTTCATGAGTCAGAATGTTGGACCTAAGGTCCAACTCACACCCCTCCATGGTCGTACAGCAACGACAGAACGATTCATCCTGGGTGGTAGTGGCAGAAGTCGACACAGAATTCTCTGCCTCAGTCTGGACGATGTCTCCGTGTGTTATTTGGAGATACTTGTGTTTCAACACCGCTGCTGTAGGTAAACGGCTGAATTTACCAGAAAGCCCCTGATGGATTTCCACACTTAAGTAGAAAGAGTGGAGCGACTGATAGAGTCCAGGAACGGGCGCCATGACATTTCCTTGTTCTCTCTAATTATGCATCGAGTTTTGGCTCGTAGCAACCCGAAAGGCTTTTCTACTGTTCTCTTGTGTGGCACTTAAACTGTCGCAGTGCCTTAGGCCTGACCTGGACTATTGAGCGTCATGCATCACTTCACCAAGTTACACGCTGCCTACTAAGACGACCTGAGGACTTTGGGATCGATAAGTTGGCGATGTTGTATATAACATGTGTGATGTGGTTCACACGTTTCTGGTCGATGCCTCGGTGTTCAAACACAGACATCTAACTGAACAGTGTGCAGCTAGCTCTCCTGATCATCAATCCGTGAGGCGTCCCTTCAAGAACTGCTCCGTCTGGTGGGTGAATCAGAGTGTAAAGTGTTCAGTGGAATAAAGGACATCAGTAACTACCCCTATGAACAGAATCTGCGAAGGTCTGAGAGTAGAATGAGAGGTCTATGGCTGAGTATGGCAGCTTTTGAAACGAGTGGGGTTTCTCATGCTGATGACACACAGCATTCGAGACATCATAAAGTCCACTAAATCTCGACACTTGGGACAAGTACAAGCATAGTGTAAGCCCCATAAAGAATTAAGGACGTTGGAGCCTCCCAGGACGTGAGATCATTAGAAGTTACCGCTTCCTTTGGGGTTAAATAGAGAGAGCATATAGTGATCCTTTGATACACGTGAACTTCAGTGGCAGCTGCTTGCATTTCATTACAGGAGGATAGCGCAGATGAGTGGTCTCTGTTATTGACAAACACAGCTACTCCTCCCTTGGCCATTTCCACAGACAGCTTAACCGTGTGGTATAGCGCCATAGCACGAGGGCTTCAGTATGTTTAAAATGTGTTTCCTGTAAAGAAGCTCAGGGGACATCTTGTAAACACAAGCACAGGGGGCATTCTTGCGTTAGAAGTTTCTGTTACACAAAGTGCGTCCTGAACCCATTAACATTCGACTGTAGTATGGGAGCCTTTTACAAGTGAGGATTAACTTCCACCCAGTTTCTCAACCTGGTTAAAGCTCCTCCAACGGTTGGAGACTTACTCTGGGGGCCAGATGCTTGTTCCAGCAAGACAGTGTATTCCATTGTCTCCGAAGTCGTATCATTAGAACCATCAGACAGAATTAGGTCTACGTGCTCTGACAGTTTACGGGCTAACTTATTCCATGGTTGACGCTTTCTACTGCGTTTATTTGCCAGGGGACGCTTTGTAAGAACATCTGTGATAGTTGCAGACGCAGTGCTGGACGTTTTGCTGGAGCATGTCTGTTGAGGTGCCAGCTCTACAATGATGGCTACCGTGGTCTTTTGTCGTATCCTGGGTGGAGCTATAGCATCTTGAATAACAGCACCTTTAAAAATGCTCTGACAAATGCAGGTAGCAATGCAGACACAAGTAACCTCCATTCGTTTAGAAGCATCAGCTTCTGGAATGAGATTTTTAAGAGCTGAAGTGGACCAAGTAGTGTGAGTAGAAGAGTGCATGAAATTACAGACCCTTTTTAGTTCATCGTTGTTTTGAGCTCCTGTATCTGCATGTTTTCATGGTAGACGGTGCAGCCTCTGCTCATGACAAAGTGATCTCAAGAGCAACTAACACCAATTGGTGGAAATGTAAAAATGAACCCATCGTGGATAACCTTATCACATTTTTGGCAAGTAACTTCTCCTTTATATACTAGAGTAGTCTGGAATACTAGACTAGTGATGGAATTTAAAACAACACATTGAAATGGGGATATTTGCTTCACGATTAACGAAATATATATGGCTTGATATGCTCTGGAAGTATGGACCAATGGATGTAAGAATAAAGGATTCTGATTTGATAATTTCGTCATTGACCTGTTTCGTTACATCCCGCAAGTCAGCGATAGCTTCTCGTGTCCACGCATCTATCAGTTCCCCTTCGGGGATATCTATAATATCTCTGTACGACACGACACCTTCGCCGTCATTCAAGGTGTTTTGTAGCTCTGTTTCGATTTTCGTTTGCGTACCCACCGCGGCATTTAGCCACCTGGACGATAGTTGTTTGTTGAGAACTAGAAGGTTCTACCAACAGTGTCCATTTCGCAATTGCTTAAACCTTTTTGACTGTAGAAAGGTGTAACTTTCTAAAAGTTTCCCTTTTTCCTTTTAACCATTAAAAAGACATTCTGTGTGTGTTCCTATACTACAAACATAAGTACTTTGAATAATCACTGTGTCAGAAAGACTGGCTACACGAAGTCACTTGTTAGGTATGGTGTTGGTACCCATCAGCTGTACATTCATTCCGCTGGGAGGTGGAAGGGATAAGTTCGAGGGTTCCACTTCGGTCCGACAAGCAGCTGGGGAAAAGTCCACCCAGACAGTCTCGCTTGCCTGGGTAAGCCTTAAACAACTGAGGTGCGCAGACAACCTAGGGATTGTCCGCTAACGACTGTTCTGCCACTACAGTCATATGTCTTATTGGCAGCAACGCATCTTCAGACTGTTTCTTTTTAAAAGAAAAAAGTCTTTTAAATAGAGGTTTATTCCATCCCTGGTATCTGAGAGACGTCGCCTGCTTCTCAATTCCCTGTAACACATGACGATCCATCGCCGCACAATACGATGGTTGCCGAAGCACATGCCCAGAGGCTACGTTTACAAACGAGTGCCACGGTTTTCTGTCCCTTACTCAGAAAACATGGGTTCGTCGGGCCCGTACCCAGCAAACAAAAGCTTGGCTTCCTGAAGTGCTCGCTATTTAGAACGATGTGGGGAAGCGTGTGGCTTTATCGAAAATACTACGGATCTCGTGAGCACTACACCCCTGAGACAGTTTTGGAAATATTGAAACCACCCACGTGATACACCAGCAAGGACCCATGACGTCATCAATATGGTAGACATGAACCAATCATCGAAATCCAGTATACGTCATAACGAGCCATAACAAGAATACCAGTTATTTCCAAGACATCATACGGGTTTCACCACCTCAACCATCTCACAAACGTAGTGTCTTAAACTAGACTTCAGGCTACGCTGCATATGAGCAGGTTATGACAATAATGTTTTTTTTTATCTACATTCGTTGGCTTCGACAACTTACAACGAAACTTCAATACCTCAAACGAACCTAGACTCGGGTGTGAGCCATATCAGTCCGTCACCACAAAAATCTTACAAAAAACCACAAGCATAATAAATACTGTCGGTGTTCTTTCCGACTCTTGTTGCACATTTTTGTCATCACAAGTCACATATTTACGCCACTGGGCAAAGTCAAAGAGTGGTATCTGTCGCTTCAACCGACCACAGTTTTGTAGGCCATTGCTGTTGACAATCCATGAAATTACGGCATAAGCAATAATGAAGACTCATTTTTAAGTAACTAATGTCATATGAAGAACTAACTGGTGACTGTAAAGGGGGTGTTGGAAGTCACATACTCAGTGTGGCTTATAGAAAGGATATCCAGAAAACAAGGAATGGCGCGGTAAACAACTTCAGAAAGAACAGAGTTGGTAATAAAGGATGATTTCAAAATCTAATTATGTATTTGGATTCAACTCGTGTCATTTCAGATGACGTTCAGTTCACTTCTTGGTAAGTACAAAGATGCTCAGCTGCCATGGCTTCTACAGTACAGGAAACACAACTAACTATCCGGCTAATGAGTTAAGTTCCTATCGCTTGTGAGTCATTTGTGGATTGCAATGCTACCTTGATTTCCCGCATGCAGATAGTGAAACTTACGCGATACAGAATTAAAGATCTGGAAATAGGCCAAGAGCAGAAGAAGTCTGTTGAAAACCTGTTAAATTTCTGACTGGGATACAGAGCTGTTCTGACTCGTGCACTTGTGTCACGTATTGGTTGTAGGTTCTTCCCGGAAGAATTTCACTTCATTTTTGCACTCTGTAAACCTAATTTACGGTCGGAGGAAGGTAACGGCAAACCACCTCCATTAGGACCTTACCTAGTAAAGCGGTGCGGGCCTCCCGCATCGTTCCCCTACGCTCCGTAAAGAAGCATGGGACTTCATTTTTCCATTTTTCAAACCTAATTTACGTTTTCTGTGGTTTTCCTAAATCACTTAAACAGAATGTCTAGGTGTTTCCTTCAATTAGCCGATGACCAACTGTTATATATGAAATATTGTCCTAGCCCTAATGATCAGCAGCATCTGGAACCTCCTTCTAGAGATAACTATCTCTGCATATGAAGCAAGTTATACTAGTAATAGAAACGATCTGACTCTTTTTGTTTTCTGTTTGGAATGCAATGTCTCTGCATCGGTACTGGATGGCGTTTTATGTAAACAAAAGGAAAAGAAACGTTGAAGTTCGAAGTCCCGTCAGCGACGTGGTGTACGCTTTCATCCACATACATACCACCGTACAGTGCGTGCAATACTAGCAATTTCCGGTACAATCTGTTTGCTTCATGAGCGACGGAGAAAAGACTTCAAGCGCATGTGTACGCGCCCTATGTAAAATATACGACTGGGGTTTCAAATATGTCTCACAGTCTCCTTATACCTGTTCTTTTAGCTTATCCATGACTGTTTAGTTCGAATAACTTCGACTTTATTGCTAAATTCCAATTTCAGTTGCCGAATACCCTTGTCACACTTTCCTAAGGGCATTACCGACCTGTTACTACTCTAACAGCGCGTTTCTAAGTGCTTTGGATGTATGATGTCATACCTTCATTGATAAGGACTTGAAACGAAGAAACAGTATTCTAGGCCACGAGGTGTAGCCGCGTGGTCTAGGGCGTGTTGTCACGGTCCGCGCGGCTCCCCCGTCGGATGTTAGAGTCCTCCCTCGGGCATGGGTGTGTGTGCCGTTCTTAGCGTAAGTTATTTTACGTTAGATTAAATACTGTAGAAGCTAACGGACCGAGGACCTCAGCAGTTTGGTCCCATAAGACCTTACCACAAATTTCTAAATTTTCCATTGTTCTAGAACTGGTCGAACTAGCTAGTGTCTTGTATGCGATTTTATTTTCAAGCACACTGCATTTGCAACTAATCTAAGTCTTCTATTCAGCTTATCTAGTACAGATTTTACGCGTTTGTCCCATGGTTACATTTCATATTGCTTCTTACTGTTAACCTACACTCCTGGAAATGGAAAAAAGAACACATTGACGCCGGTGTGTCAGACCCACCATACTTGCTCCGGACACTGCGAGAGGGCTGTACAAGCAATGATCACACGCACGGCACAGCGGACACACCAGGAACCGCGGTGTTGGCCGTCGAATGGCGCTAGCTGCGCAGCATTTGTGTACCGCCGCCGTCAGTGTCAGCCAGTTTGCCGTGGCATACGGAGCTCCATCGCAGTCTTTAACACTGGTAGCATGCCGCGACAGCGTGGACGTGAACCGTATGTGCAGTTGACGGACTTTGAGCGAGGGCGTATAGTGGGCATGCGGGAGGCCGGGTGGACGTACCGCCGAATTGCTCAACACGTGGGGCGTGAGGTCTCCACAGTACATCGATGTTACCGCCAGTGGTCGGCGGAAGGTGCACGTGCCCGTCGACCTGGGACCGGACCGCAGCGACGCACGGATGCACGCCAAGACCGTAGGATCCTACGCAGTGCCGTAGGGGACCGCACCGCCACTTCCCAGCAAATTAGGGACACTGTTGCTCCTGGGGTATCGGCGAGGACCATTCGCAACCGTCTCCATGAAGCTGGGCTACGGTCCCGCACACCGTTAGGCCGTCTTCCGCTCACACCCCAACATCGTGCAGCCCGCCTCCAGTGGTGTCGCGACAGGCGTGAATGGAGGGACGAATGGAGACGTGTCGTCTTCAGCGATGAGAGTCGCTTCTGCCTTGGTGCCAATGATGGTCGTATGCGTGTTTGGCGCCGTGCAGGTGAGCGCCACAATCAGGACTGCATACGACCGAGGCACACAGGGCCAACACCCGGCATCATGGTGTGGGGAGCAATCTTCTACACTGGCCGTACACCACTCGTGATCGTCGAGGGGACACTGAATAGTGCACGGTACATCCAAACCGTCATCGAACCCATCGTTCTACCATTCCTAGACCGGCAAGGGAACTTGCTGTTCCAACAGGACAATGCACGTCCGCATGTATCCCGTGCCACCCAACGTGCTCTAGAAGGTGTAAGTCAACTACCCTGGCCAGCAAGATCTCCGGATCTGTCCCCCGTTGAGCATGTTTGGGACTGGATGAAGCGTCGTCTCACGCGGTCTGCACGTCCAGCACGAACGCTGGTCCAACTGAGGCGCCAGGTGGAAATGGCATGGCAAGCCGTTCCACAGGACTACATCCAGCATCTCTACGATCGTCTCCATTGGAGAATAGCAGCCTGCATTGCTGCGAAAGGTGGATATACACTGTACTAGTGCCGACATTGTGCATGCTCTGTTGCCTGTGTCTATGTGCCTGTGGTTCTGTCAGTGTGATCATGTGATGTATCTGACCCCAGGAATGTGTCAATAAAGTTTCCCCTTCCTGGGACAATGAATTCACGGTGTTCTTATTTCAATTTCCAGGAGTGTATATTTTAAACGATGTAGCGTGTTCCACATGTTCATAAGTAATCTTGTAACCGGAAACTATCAAATTCTTTCTGTGCCAACTATCAATTACCCCATTTTTATTCATTACATCACAGCGGAAAGTTGTCCAAGAATTTCTGTATATTCTGAAGGAAGCCCAACGGCCACCCTTGGAAGTCGTACTTAGCTTCCTTGAGGAAGTCTCGATATTTCTGTCTTTAGAGACACCCAAAAACACAAATACATAGGAGATTGTGACGGAAATGAATTGTATCCCTTCTCGTGGGACTATCCCCCCCCCCCCCCTTTGGTCTTAGTCAAATAAAGCGGAAAATATAGACAACGCTGGCCAGCAGAATGTGTGAACAGCGCTTCTCCAAAATATGCGACAACTGCTGCCTACTTCGCCTACATCGAACGTGAAATACGTTGAAGGGACCCAGGACCTACCGAACAATGTAAGTTGAATACCTTTAGTTTACCGAATTAATTTGGTTTGTTTCAGCAGACCCTTCTGTTTGTTTGTTTCAGACACGAGTAATAAAACGATGTACGACGTTTTTTGACAATTATATAGTGATTAATGTACCAAGTGATGTATTGTAACGTAGCCCTATTAAAATACTGAAGTTCTGATAAACACAGTGCCACAGAAAAATCATTAGAAGAATTTACAACAAGTAATTTTTTTAGTTTTTTAATACAATCAGTTCTTTAATGCAGTCAGTTTCTGTGTAATCATTCCTCTTTATATTTACGTTGAAACACAAGCTTAGAACATTTACTACCTTGTTTGTGTGATTGTATCAAACTGATGACTTCTGCATTTAATTAAAAATCTTGAATAGGTAGAACAAATGATGTGTCCGTGTGTGTGTGCGTCGAAGGCACACACCAAGATGTACTTGTCCCAAGTAGCTTGACATCTAAATCTATTTTAACATCTTAACACTGTAAGCCACCGTACGACATGTGGTGGAGGATACACTGTGTACTAATTTGTAAGTAGGGTAGGGAATCCATCTTTGACGTCCTTAACGTAAGCTGGACTTTACCAGCTTAGTGTTCCTTGATTCCTAAAAACACTCTGTAGAACTGGACGGTGATCCATCCAGGTATTAGTCAAGCCCAACTGCGCTTAATTTCAATGATTGCACGGGAACCGGTGTTACAACAGCGGCAAGGCCGTTGGCCGTCCATAAAGTGCGGGCCATAATAATAAGGAATGCATAAAAATGTATCCATCTTTATTGCTGTTGTAAATATCCGACTGTAGCTATTCTCTTGCGAATCACCTGTGAAGTTTCTCAGAGTCAAGTCATATATTCGTTTTCTACATTCCACAAAATTCGAGCACACGGAAATCATATAAGAAATGGGTGTGCCTAAGATATAATATGCTAGTATTCGTTGATTCGTCACGTTAACCTTCAAGCTACATTTATTTGTAATAGGAAACACATGACACCTCCCATTTATCTATGTCGTGTTCGCCTCCATAGATAAGTGGTGCCACCTCTGTAGCCCAGCGTTTCGGCCTGAAGACTGGTCACCCTCTGCAATATAAAAACAATGTGAAGTATTCACCGATGAAGCTCTAGAGGTGTCGTACCCCATTCGCTCAGTACTGCAATCGAAAAAGAAGATACAAAAAACAAAAAAGTGGCTGCCATGCGGAGGACCTGGTTTCGATTCCCTGTACCGACAGGAATTTTTCATTCGTGGGGAGAATTGCACGGGATGCTCTCAGTCTCGTGAGGCCAACTGACAAGCTACTTGAATGAGAACTGGCGTATTGAACCGTGTCTTTATACAGCATTCAGTATCACTGCTGAAAAAGGATGACACGGTGATCGGTCGGTTCCTATTATCCAATCAGGGCCAGAAAGTGGAGCTTTGTTTTTTTGTTACCTAAGTAATGCAGAGAGGAAATTCATAGCAGTTAGTAGCTCAGTGTTCTTGTGGCAATATTTAGCGTTGTGTAACACACCTGCGCAGTTCCCGACGATGCTAACTAGCTGCTGAGCGCGTGTTGTTAGCGCAACTGGTAAATACTATACCAGCGATAATGGCGGAATTTTTGTTACTGTTATTTGTCCGAATGAGAACGAGAAATGCTCAGACACACCATCTTCTCCGAAAATTACGGGGCTTACGTAACAAATTTCTCTGCAGTATTTCACAAGAGTAAGCAGACAGCGTAAGATGGTGTTGACAGCGATCCGCCCGCCTGATGGTAACATTAAGTCGGCGGCCCTCTTTGTGATTTCCCACAGGAGTGGTGAGCTGTGTACTGCCGGGCCGGATTTCATCCGGTCTCTTCCTTCTGTTCTCATAAACTCGCGGAACTAAACATAAATTATGGTGCAAACTCGATATGTAACTTCTCTGAATAACAAAGTGTGATTCTTTAAACAGACGTCGGGTCGATACATTGGGAAACCAACTTCACTGAGAATCTTCTCAGGACAACTACGATGAATTTCACCACGGTTTACAAACAGAATCTGAGAATTACGTAGGAACGACTTATGGTATCCTCTCTATGCACCGAGATGAGCTACAATGTACGGTTGTTATGAAAAAATGGTTCCCATGGAACCGGTTCCGTCGATATCATCTCGTATCCTTATGCACATCTGTCGTATTTTAATGTAACACTATAATAATTACTAAAATATTTTATACTGATTAATTTCATTCAGTGTCAAGTATGTATTTTTCACTATGTAATGTCTTTGACCTATTGTAATGAAGTGGAATGCTGTGTAAAATGTTTCCTCTTTAATATTTAAATTCTTTGTGTTAATTGGAGGAAAATGTTTTATAAATATGTGGCTTTTGTGTTGACATGTTAACGTACTTAAGTATTAAGATTTTAAAAGATGTTTGTTCACAACTATGTACAAACTGCTTCATACCCAGCGACTTGCATTGTATAAAATGAAAAGCAGCAGTACTTCCCATTTGTAACGGAAGTGAGTTGGCGCGCTCCAAAATTTGGTTGGCGTGGACTAAAAGGTGCATGTGGCGCTCAGTCTGGGCGCCAAGTGAGAGAACACAGTGAGTCGGCAGCTAGTTACTGGATAATTTTTGTCTGAGCAGCAATAGAGTGAGCTGCGCAGGTGCCGGGTGAGGCTTCCAGTACCTGGATGTTATATGGAAAGGCCTCAGATGTGTCTATGTCTATAAAATGGTGCTCTATTAATGGAAAACGCTCTAATGTTGGAAATGTCGTCGCCAAGATTAAGATAATAGAGCCAGTTATATCCAGAGAAGAGACCAGGTAGCCACCTTGTACTCGCCATCAATATTTCAATCTTTAGCTTTCTGGTTTCTTATCTAACACTGAATTAAGTTTCGATAAGCCAAACCCATTAGGTAACTCACGGTCAGTTTTACTTAAATCCTCCCAGGGGGTAACATTTACTGCATCGTAATACCATATTTGATAAACACATTGTATGTTAATATAACAAACATTGTAGTAGTGTTATAGTACGACGTATGTTTACCAGAAATGATAGCTATAATCATACTTTATTTTAAAGAATTGCCATTTTATTTCGGTTTTCGTACAACTGATCCGCCATATACTCATATGTAAAGATACAATAGTGGGAGACATTCCCCTTTTTTGCACTTTCCAATATTGTTTTAACTGGTGTCTTGCTGTAAACACTAAGATGGAATACAAAATTATCGTGGAACTTGGACAAAAAGGAAGGCCTCTGACTGACTTTGGACTGCCTATAGAAACACAAGTTTCACAGTCCAAAAAAATTAGTGATTGAGATAAAAACCATATTGACCACTAACAACAAAAATGAACAGTCCTAAAATTTATTCATTAGCGTTATAGCTAAAAGGTTTTGATGGGGCAATGAATACGATATTACTTCGTGCTGTGCAAAACTGGGGGTAACTCAAACGTATAACTTATTGCTGAAAATAGTTACTTTAAAACATGAAATAGCAAATGTCAATTATGTACAGGGTCAACATGTAACACAACTACCTCTAACACTTCATAAACAGTTCAAGATCCTGAAACGAGTGCTCAAGAATAGATAATATGCTACAAAGAAATTTTGTTAATATTCTCAAAAATGTTTGTTGACCGAGCTGTTGAAGTAAGTATAATCTTATTCATACTGGAAGAATGTAATTTTAATGTCATCTGATAGCTCACAAAAAGAGGAATGCGTTGATGTATATTGATGAGCATTCATTATTACCACTGCAAACCACGAGATTTAAGGCCATCCGGTAATGTTGCTGACACGTGAACCGGTAAGGAAAGTGCGTAAGTGAGGAAGAGACGAATGGGAAATAATTCTATCGACGATACGGGAAGGTGGGAAAATACATTGACGTAAGTGACTTTGACGTAGAAAAAATTGTTGTGGACCAGAGACTTTGAACGAGCACCTCGGAAATGGCTAATCTGGGCTGCTACTCGCGTGCTACTGTAGTGCTAGAAGGACATTGAAACCACGAGTGGACGACAAGATATGAGACTTTCACGCCTCATCACAGGACGTGTAGCTCGGACGCTTGCCCGCTGTGTGAGGCGGACTATTCGGTAATTCGTGGCAGATAGGATGACAGACAACAATGCTGGTGCAGGCCCAAGTGTTTCGGAGCACACTGTTCGGCTCACGTTGTTCAACACGGTGCTCCACAGCAGACGAACTCTACACGTTCCCACGTTGCCGAAGGACATCCTCAGTTACGATTACAGTGGACTTGGTGTCATCGAGAATGGACCGTGGGCAGTGGAAATGTGTGCTCCGATTACATGAATCACGTTTATTGTTACACCAGAACGATATTGGTGTCCTGATACGCCGCTATTCAGGCGAACGGCTGTGTGAAACATGCACCACGCCACGGACGCTGATCGGTGAGGTCATTGTTTAGCTATGAGAAACGTTCACTTCCATGCTACCTGTGGTTGTAACCGAAGGCAGCGTGATAGCTGTGGACTACACAAACAGTATTGCGGCCCACCAGCATCTCTTCATTCTTGATCTCTTCTCCGTTGCGATGACGTCTTGTAAACTGATAATTGTTCGTGTCAAAAGCAAGAATCTTGCTAAAATGGTTCGAGAAGCCTGAAACTGAACTAACATTAATGTCTTGGCCACCAAATTCACCTGATCCTAACCCGACGGAACACGTATGGGCCCGTATTGGCAGCCACCTCAGCGGCCAGAAGGCCCTTATAATTTACTGGAATCGTGTACGTGGACATACGAGTGACCCACACCATTGAAAGTCTTCCAAGGACCTTTCAGATGGATAACACGTAGATGCGCTGCTGTATTGCACTGGACCAACACACTATTAGGCCGGTGATCGTATTATTTAAGTTCAACACTATAGCTCATGTCAATGTCCAAGGTGAGAGTCTCACGAAAGTAGCTGGGAAGTGTGCTAAATATGAGGCTGACGTCTGATAGCTTAACGTAGTGTCAGAACCTAGCCAAATGGTCTTAAATTTTGGACATTGTCTGGTGTTACACCCGAGTTCTCGAATTTCCTAGAGCAGCTGAATGACGTTTCGAAAAGTTCTTCAGTTTATTTACGAAATTCATATTTGTTTCATTGAAAGAACGTGTCATTTCTCTACTACTTCTGAATTAATTTGACAGATTCACGACTATTTTGTACCTTTTAGGACATTTTCAAAAGGTTTTTATGTGTGAAAGTGGGCATGCTACATTTCCACGAATATAAACACTATGATAGCAGTGTACCTTATTAGAAATTAATAGAAAGTTAGTAACAAGACAGTAGAAAACGGTGCCATATACGTAACAGTGGCAATGTATCCGAATTTAAGTGTTCTGTTTGATTTAGTCGACACTTAGGATGTCTTGTTTGTTTCACAGCATTAATTTTTAACATGGCGCAAAATTTAAATAAATATATTACACTGACCAAAAAATAAAACTAAGCGTTGACTAAGATCTAAAAATAACCATGGCTATATTTTTCCGCTGTCAACGGCCTTGACGCAGTGGTAACACCGATTCCCGTCAGATCACCGAATTTAATCGCTGTCGGGCTTGGCTAACTCATGAATGGGTGACCTTCCGGTCTGTCGAGAGCTGTTGGCAAACGGGCTGGAATCAGCCCTTCTGAGGCAAATTGTGGAGCTACTTGACTGAGAAGTAGCGGCTCCGGTCACGGCAACCGACAGCGGCTGGGAGAGCGGTTGTGCTGACCACATGCCCCTCCATACCCGCATCCACTGAAGCCTATATGCTGACGATGGCACGACGGTCGGTCAGTAACGCTGGGCCTTCCGAGGTCTGTTCGGATGGATTTTAGTTTATATACTTATACTCTCAGTCAAAATAGTGAACTACCGTTTGAGAGGTTCAAATGGCTCTGAGCACTATGGGACTTAACATCTGCGGTCATCAGTCCCCTAGAACTTAGAACTAGTTAAACCTAACTAACCTAAGGACATCACACACATCCATGCCCGAGGCAGGATTCGAACCTGAGACCGTAGCGGACACGCGGTTCCAGACTGAAGCGCCTAGAACCGCACGGCCACACCGGCCGGCCGTTTGAGAGGGTAAGTCGTGTTATGTCAGTGCTCACAGAATAGAGCCAAATTTACGAATAACGTAGCAGTGTGAGCCCACTTATCAGTATGAGTTTTCACTTTCTCAGGCCTGGATGTTTGCACTGATTCTGTTTCTAAGGGAGTCATAAAGCACTAGCATCCCCTCCTGAGATTAACTGGCCTACAGCAGGGAGAACTAGTTCCTGATATACTCAATGCTGACACTGAGACGGAGGTGACGTCCAAGCTGTTCCAACAAAAGTTCCATCGCTAGCAGATCTGGGTATCTCGGTGGCCAAGAAAGTACCTCAACATTACGCCGACAGTTCACAGAGACATGTATCATGTGCGGACGAACATTTTCCTGTCGACAAATGGCACCACAATACTGTCTCATGAGAGGTAACACATGAGGAGGCGAGAGGTCAGTGATGTAACGTTGTGCCGTCAGAGATCCCGCACTCACTACCACCCATGACCTGAAGGCATACCTGATGGGTCCCCTTAGATAGAAGTGATACTGCTGTGCCTCTCCAAAACATTTGAAAAAATGGGACATCTCTCCAGTTCTCGCCTACATTGGTTATCCATGGTAGTCCAGAACAGCGGTTCATAACTGAACACAGTGTGACTCCACATGTCAGCAGTCCATGCTTCCCAGCCACCACACCACTCTAACCGCAGCCGTTTCTGTTGCGGTGTTAACGGCAGCCCACGCATGGCACAATACCCCCCTAGTCCAGCTGTTACTAATCTTAAACCAATGGTGAGGGATTTCACAGAACATAGCATGGTGTCCATTACATATTCTAGGATGACAGGCGTAGATCTGAAGGGGTTATGATGAGCTTTGTGCACAATACAGAGAGTCACACTTTCGGTACTAAGAAGTGGTCGACCAGAACATTGATTACGAGTATGTATGCGCTTACGTTCCCATCCAGTCCAACACTAGGCCACTGTCACATCTGAATGTTCACAAATCTGTATCTTGCACAAACCGACTAGCCGCCCAAATGGAGACTGCTTTCAAATCCTATCGGGTGTTGATAACGTTGTGTCACACAAGTACACGGCATCTTTGTGTCCTTCACAGTGCCCATTCAACATCTGATCATACCCTAATATTTACTCTAGCAGACCTGGTGACAACACTGAACATGAACATCACTAATGCACTCTATTTACCGTTCGACCTCTCACAGAGAATTGCAACTCAAATCGTTTGCATACCTGCCATTGTTCTGTACGTGTACGAAATTATAGTGAATTTGCAACAATATCTTCTGCGTGCTTCACTTTCCTGTTAGGCAGTGAATGTGCGTATCTACATTAAATTAACAAATAGTAAAATATAAAATTAGCGTGTGATTGAAGTTATCGAATAACTATCTGTTCTTCAGATCCGTTTGTTCCCTATTAAACGTGCCGACCAACTTTTTCAGTGAGTGAATATTTCAATTTCTTTCGACATACTCATGTTCTTCCCTTTCTTATAATAATGTTGAATTTAGAGCTTTTCATCAATGCTTATGGTCGTGTGTTTATTGTTTAGGAGACATAGAGTAAATGTACTTAAGTCATTATCGTCTGATTTTATGCGCTCTGTAAAACGCATCCGGAAGCTTCTATCTGTTAGCTTCATGTACACTTTGTCACAATTTTCACATCCTACTTTGCACGTCCAAAGCTTATTAAATGTGTCCGTTGTATTAGTGTTTTGTCTCATACTATTACTAATATTGTCAAACAAATCAAATTTCACATTCATATTTTTAAAAGTTTTGGCGATTTTGTTGGAAATGTTTCCATTACAGGGCAAAACTACAAATTTAGTCTATTGTTTGGCTTCTCTCTCCCTACAATTTTTTTTTGCTTCTGGAATGTGTTTAAATTTTCAGTTTCTGCATGTACAGTTCTTTGAACGTCAAGCAAATAAAGTAACTAAACGTCTTACGGCATGCTTGAAAGTAACTGTATGATCACTCTGTTATGAATGCCATACTAATAGTAATAACAAACAATAACAAAAAAAATTTCCATATACTATAATAATTTAATACAACTCCACTATTGCCGGTCCAAAGTCCGGGGCCCCATTTCGGAAGTGATGAGGAAGGAGGAGGTGTAGGAGCAACACCTCATTGAAAAACCTTGGTCCATCTGGTTCCGGATGGTAGCACCCTGTAAGGGCCCCTGCCTAGGGTTACTAGGTGAAACCTAGTCAACGGTCTCAAAGGCGAAGGAGGAAGTTCAGAGTCCCAACGGCGGAGAGAGCGGAAGAACTACCTCCAGGACTCATAAACTTGATTGTATTTTCTGTGGCCCCTGGGCCACACTCAAACTAACTTTCATCAATCATGGAAGTGTGTGATGTAAACTATTTTCCCCCAGGTGGACGATCCACCGTGCGCCAGTACGTCAGCAGACATTCGGATTCTGGGAAGCCTGCATCATTGCAGAAAGACAACTCGGAGTGTCTTGCAATCTCATCCACATTTCAAAATAGGCAATCAGCGTACCTAGCAACTTTCAATGCAAACTCATTGTTGAAAATCGGAAAACTAAAACAGCTAACAGATACACTAAAGAACCACAACATACTCATAACAGCAATTCAAGAAACACGATGCATGGATACAGATACCTCCGACTCCGAGGGTTTTAGGACATACAAAGGGAAAGTGGGACCGAGAACAATGAAAAATGTGCCACATCTTGGAACAGCCTTTGTAATCAACAAACTAATCTTGAACTCAATGACTGACTGATTCCCAATCAGAAAGAATCTCAAGTCTTACATTCACAAGCGAAAACAAAATCTGAACGATTATCAATGCACATGCCCCTACAAATGAGGATAACAGGAAAGACAAGGAAAAAGTGGAGGTCTTTTGGAATCATCTAGATGACATTATTCAGAAAATTCCAAATAAAAACATCAACATTCATCACTACCACAACATTCTTCTTGAAAATTTTAATGCACATATTGGCAAAGAAAAAACATATAGGACTATAGTTGGAGACTATGCTGCACACAAGACAACAAACAGAAATGGGGTGATGCTAATAGAACTTTGCCAAGCACACAATTTAATTCTTAAATCCACAGCTTTCAAGAGACTACCACGAAGACAAAAGACATGGATATCCCCAAATCCTAGCCTTGGGAAATTCCAAAATGACCATGTGGCAATCAGGAAGATTTCTGGTAAAGAAATCATGAATATTAGGGTACTCAAGGGTGCAAACTTGGATTCAGGCCACTACCTTTCTAAAATTAAGTTCAAAGTTATCCCAAACAGGAAATGCATCATGAAACAAATTAAGGGTACAGCACAGAAGAGATTTTAAAATCAGATAAATTCACAAAAGCAACAGAAACCATTCAGACACAAAGCTGGGAGGATATCAAGGGAAAACCTCATTACTACAGCCGATCGGATAGCACCTAACATAAAAAGTAAAAAACATGCCTGGTTGTCGCTGGAATGTGATGCCCTCATTGAAACAAGAAAACAGGCATGGGAAAACTGGCAATCACAGAAAACAGAAGAAAGCAGACTGAATGCCATTACAGTTAGAAAACTTGTAGATAAAAATATAAAAAGAATTAAGAAGACCCATGAAAACAAAACTATCCTCCAAAGTAATGATGAATTTACTAAAAACAGCACAAGAAGCCTTTACAGAAGTTTCAAATAAAGGTTATCAATATACAAAGCACCCACCCTCCAATTTCGAGATGCATATGAGAACATCGGTCACAATAACTCGGAAAATTGCCAAATACTAGCAGGCTACTTTGAGAAACTATTGAATTGTGAACTCGTCCTTGAAAAATTTGAATCCATCCCAAATAACCGTGAGAATCCGGATTCTGAACCACCGACGACTGAAGAACTGCAGGTTATTTCAGAAGTTAAAAACAACAAAGCGCTTGGAAATAACGTGGCAGAACTGCGGAAGAAGGCTGACAAACATGCAATTACATCCCTTAATTGTTTTTTCGATAAAATCTGGAAAGAAAAAGAGATCCCCACAGAATTGAGAACAGCTCTCATCCACCCTACCCACAAGAAAGGTATGAAGACACACCCCAACAATAACAGAGGAATATCACTGCTGGATATAATATACAAGATTCTTTGTAAAGTCCTTTCGAACGGGGCAGAGCCGCAATTGGACCCGCATCTCGGGGGGTCTAGAAAGGGTAGATCATGTACGGAGCAAATAATATACCTCAAAAACATCATGGCATACCAAAAATCGAGGGCAAAGACATACGTGATCTCCTTCACTGATTTGAAAAAAGCATATGATTCGATTGATAGAGAATCTCTATTATCAGTCTTGGAAGAAATGGGTTTGGATAAGAAAACAACTAATATTATAAAAGCGATCCTTACAAACACATTTTCGAACGTTAAATTTATGGGCGAATTATAGGAACCTTTTGAAATAAAAACGGGTGTCACAGGGGGATGGGCTCCCACCGTTGCTGTTCAATTGTGCGCATGAGAAAGTAGTCAGAGAATAAAATACAAATATTAAGAGTACTATAAGACTGGGTTGCAAAAAGAAGAACCTTAAAGTAAATTGCATTGCTTTTGCAAATGATATGGCCCTGTTTGCTGAAACAATGGAAGAAGCACGGGAGCAAATACTTGAACTAAGGAATAAAGCAGCTACAGTAGGTCTTCACATCTCCTTTGAAAAAACTAAGATACTGACAGACATGAAGCACTCATGTAAATACCTCAAAGTTCAAGAACAAAAGACTGAAATAGTAAAAGAATTCAAATATCTCGGAGAATGGATGAGTTGTAACGGTGGGGAAAGCAAAGAAATGGAATCCAGAAGAAATAAACTTGAATTGGCCTTCCAACTAACAAAAAATACATACTACAAGAAATCCCTTTCATGGGGGTCCAAAATTACACATTACAAGACAGTGATTAAGCCAGAAGCACTGTATTCAGCAGAAACACTAAAGATGAATTTCAAAGGCCAAATGGGGAAATTTGAGTTAAAGGAAAGAACGTTTTTAAGAAAATCATAGGACCAAAATTTCAAGACAATAATTTATATACATCAAAAATAAAACTCTCTAGAAGAAAATTGAATAACTTTCATATACCATGAGAAAAAGGAGAATAAATTTGTATGGTCATCTTCTCAGAATGAATTCCAACAGATTAACCAAACAAATCTTTGACTTTTTCCGTAGCCGCAAAACGAAACCCAACTGCTTTAAAGAAACTGAGAAAGACCTAAAAGAATTAAAGATTTCAGAAAATTCACTTATTGATCGAACAGCTAAATTAATTATTAAAGATGAAGACATAAGGTTCCAAGACAAGTCTACACAAAAGTCCAAACCCTTCATCTAGGAAGAAGAGAGGAAAAGAAGATCAGAAAGAACGAAGAAATACTGGGCCCCAAGAAGAACAACGCACAAAGAACCCCAAGAGGGTGAAACGAAAGAAGAAGAAGAATTTAATACAAATAACTAAGTAGTTCAACAGGAGTAAGACTGATAGCTCTTAATCTGAAGCGTAAGAAAGTACCTTCTGATGTCAAGAGTCTGAAACAAATTTATCAAATTTCCAGGGGCAGATGTGGACTCTGACCACAATCTATTGGTTATGAACTGTAGATTAAAACTGAAGAAATTGCAAAAAGGTGGGAATTTAAGGAGATGGGACCTGGATAAACTGACTAAATCAGAGGTTATACAGAGTTTCAGGGACAGCATAAGGGAACAATTGACAGGGATGGGGGAAAGAAATACAGTAGAAGACGAATGGGTAGCTCTGAGGTTCAAATGGCTCTGAGCACTATGGGACTTAACATCTATGGTCATCAGTCCCCTAGAACTTAGAACTACTTAAACCTAACTAACCTAAGGGCAGCACACAACACCCAGCCATCACGAGGCAGAGAAAATCCCTGACCCCGCCGGGAATAGCTCTGAGGGATGAAGTAGTGAAGGCAGCAGAGGATCAAGTAGGTAAAAAGACGAGGGCTAGTAGAAATCCTTGGGTAACAGAAGAAATATTGAATTTAACTGATGAAAGGAGAAAATATAAAAATGCAGTAAATGAAGCAGGCAAAAAGGAATACAAAAGTCTCAAAATTGAGATCGACTGGAAGTGCAAAATGGCTAAGCAGGCATGGCTAGAGGGCAAATGGAAGGATGTAGAGGCTTATCTCACTAGGGGTAAGATAGATGCAGGCAAAAGGAAAATTAAAGAGACCTTTGGAGAAAAAAGAGTCACTTGTATGAATATCAAGAGCTCAGATGGAAAGCCAGTTCTAAGCAAAGAGGGGAAAGCAGAAAGGTGGAAGGAGTATATAGAGGGTCTATACAAGGGCGATGTACTTGAGGACAATATTATAGAAATGGAAGAGGGTGTAGATGAAGATGAAATGGGGGATACGATACTGCGTGAAGAGTTTGACAGAGCACAGAAAGACCTGAGTCGAAACAAGGCCCCGGGAGTAGACAACATTCCATTAGAACTACTGACGGCCTTGGGAGAACCAGTCCTGACAAAACTTTACCATCTGGTGAGCAAGATGTACGAGACAGGCGAAATACCCTCAGACTTCAAGAAAGTAGGTGCTGACAGATGTGAAAATTACCGAACTATCAGTCTAATAAGTCAGAGCTGCAAAATACTAACGCGAATTATTTACAGACGAATGGAAAAACTGGTAGAAGCCGACCTCGGGGAAGATCAGTTTTGATTCCGTAGAAATGTTGGAACACGTGAGGCAATACTGACTCTACGACTTATCTTAGAAGAAAGATTAAGGAAAGGCAAGCCTACGTTTCTAGCATTTGTAGACTTAGAGAAAGCTTTTGACAATGTTGACTGGAATACTCTCATTCAAATTCTAAAGGAGGCAGGGGTAAAATACAAGGAGCGAAGGGCTGTTTACAATTTGTACAGAAACCAGATGGCAGTTATAAGAGTCGAGGGGCATGAAAGGGAAGCAGTGGTTGGGAAGGGAGTGAGACAGCGTTGTAGCCTCCCTCCGATGTTATTCAATCTGTATATTGGGCAAGCAACAAAGGAAACAAAAGAAAAATTTGAAGTAGGTATTAAAATCCAGGGAGAAGAAATAAAAACTTCAAGGTTCGCCGATGACATTGTAATTCTGTCACAGACAGCAAAGGAAGGACTTGGAAGAGCAGTTGAACGGAATGGACAGTGTCTTGAAAGGAGGACATAAGATGAACATCAACAAAAGCAAAACAAGGATAATGGAATATAGCCGAATTAAGTCGGGTGATGCTGAGGGAATTGGATTAGGAAATGAGACACTTAAAGTAGTAAAGGAGTTTTGCTATTTGGGGAGCAAAATAACTGATGATGGTCGAAGTAGAGAGGATATAAAATGTAGACTGGCAATGGCAAGGAAAGCGTTTCTGAAGAAGAAAAATTTGTTAACATCGAGTACAGATTTAAGTGTCAAGAAGTCGTTTCTGAAAGTATTTGTATGGAGTGTAGTCATGTATGGAAGTGAAACATGGACAATAAATAGTTTGGACAAGAAGAGAATAGAAGCTTTCTAAATGTGGTGCTACAGAAGAATGTTGAAGATTAGGTGGGTATATCACGTAACTGATGAGGAGGTATTGAATAGGATTGAGGAGGAGTGAAGTTTGTGGCACAACTTGACTAGAAGAAGGGATCGGTTGGTAGGACATGTCCTGAGGCATCAAAGGATCACAAATTTATCATTGAAGGGCAGCGTGGAGGGTCAAAATCGTAGAGGGAGACCAAGAGATGAATACATTAAGCAGATTCAGAAGGATGTAGGTTGCAGTAGGTACTGGGAGATGAAGTAGCTTGCACAGGATAGAGTAGCATGGAGATCTGCATCAAACCAGTCTCAGGACTGAAGACCACAACAACAACAGTCTGTATTCATGCTGCTGAAGGAGTCTACCGTCTGGTTATCTTCTGCACACTGTGGCAGACAGCAATAAATATTTTCTCACTCAATTTCCCTTAACGTTAACTTTTGTTTCACAGCTTATCAGAATACTGCACACATACTGGAATGATACCACTTAATATTGGCACGGGAAAACGATAATGAAATCCAAATCCGAAGGCATGGTCAAGAATGAAGCACGACATGTACAACTGAAAACATATTTATTACTCATACCAACGTAAGTCAGAACAGAGCTGACTTCTTGGATGAAGACTGCAGCTACAAACACTGAAAGTTTCAGAATGCTGGTAATTACACAAACATCGAACACTCGTGAATATACTGATACAGAAAACATAACATTCTTTTAGAACATTCTAGAAACGATGAACACTAAATAATATATAATTTCCTCTGATCGGGTTGTAACTGCTCACCCGCAGGTCGCCAGCCAGCGACACTAACCAATATGCCACACTGCTAGCACAACGATCCTCGTAATATCAGTCATCTGAAAATATAAATTGGATTAAAAGAGGGTGCTACGAAATAAAATAAGTAATTCGTGTATATTTATATTTAATACTCTTGTAGAAAATGATAACGAGTTACATATTAACCGAGAAATGATATAAAGCTTAAGGACTATAATTAACGCAAAGAACACATGTATTTACTAAGATAAATCAGTACACAAGAATTTCCACCAAGAAATATAGAAAAATGTAGCAACTACAAGGGGATACCTCTTTGAAGAAGCTTAATCTGAGTATTAAAACAGAAGTAAAATATACTTCCTAGATGCAGTTCATCTGAGCTAGTCTAACATGGTAAAGCTCTCTGAAGCACAGCTTCACTTAGTCTGTACTCCTCCTTTTTTCCAATATCTTGCCCAGAAATGAAAAGAAGTTCCAGTTACCCCATGTACGAGGGCGTGCTGAAAAGTAATGCCCCGGGATTCTTTCGGTAGATACTCGTTGGGATAGTAACCTTAGTAACGTTCTACATTCTCATTCTTTATGTCTTCATATCTGCAACACTCTGCCGTAGAGGGCCCCGAACTGTAGCGTGTAATATGGCAGTGTGTAACGTAACTACGTTGGTGCGCAAGATACAGCCTGGTGCAATCGAGTTTAAAATTCAAGGAGTTCATCCACAAATGAAGAAATCTCGTCTTCACTTTGATGATGCCAGACCACACATGAGCTCTCCGCCATCTGGAATGATCCGACGCTTTGGGTTCACTGTCATCGATCATCCTACAGCCAGTCCCGACTTGGCCCAATCCGATTTTCATCTGTTTCCAAAACTTAAAGAACATCTTCCAGGGCTCCATTTTGATACTGATGAGGCTGTTTAAGTACAGGTGAGGTTATGGCTTCGCCACCAAAGTCAAACATGCTACAGTGGCGGCATCAAGAAACTGGTCTCTCGTTGGGAGAAATGCGTTCGTCGCCAGGATCCCCATGTTAAGAAATAAATATGTAGACATGAGGTATAAAGATACAGAATGTTAACAGCGTTTGTACGATTTGAAAATCTTTAACAGCTTCCACGTAAATATTTCGGTGACAATACTTCTGGCACCTCGCCAGGCCTTGAAGGCCCAAGGGATGTTGACCGGCCGTCATGTCTTCCTTTGCCGTGCAGCGTCATGCAGATGCAGTACGGAGGGGCATGTGGTCAGCACACCACTCTCTCTCGTCCGTTTTGCAGACTTTCCTGACCTTGGAGCCGCTACTTCCCTGTCAAATAGCTCCTCAAGTGGCATGACGGGGCTCAGTGCACCCACAATGCAATAGTTCTTGGCGGTAGCAGGAAGCGAACCCGGGTCCACCACATGGCAGCCATGTACACTGGAAACTCAGCTACGGAGACGGACAGAAAATGATATAATCCGCGCCAAAATTTATTGTTTCAGGGCGTGCCTTGCAAATATCTGTCCAAGTGACTAATAAGGTTTCCGAACGTTGGTTGGGTTGTTTTGGGGGAAGAGACCAAACTACGAGGTCATCGGTCTCATCGGATTAGGGAAGGATGGGGAAGGAAGTCGGCCGTGCCCTTTCAATGAAACCATCCCGACCTTTACCTGGAGCGATTTAGGGAAATCACGGAAAACCTAGCCGGCCGCAGTGGTCTCGCGGTTCTAGGCGCTCAGTCTGGAACCGCGAGACTGCTGCTGTCGCAGGTTCGAATCCTGCCTTGGGCATGGATGTGTGTGATGTCCTTAGGTTAGTTAGGTTTAAGTGGTTCTAAGTTCTAGGGAACTGATGACCGCAGATGTTAGCATTTCAACCATTTTTGAACGGAAAACCTAAATCAGGATGGCCGGACGCGGGATTGAACCGTCGTCCTCCCGAATGCGAGTCCGGTGTGCTAACCACTGCGACACCTCGCTCGGTCTCCGAACGTTGGTATGCTGATTATGATACTAGATTTTTGATCGACTGAATTATAAACACCACTGTTGTCGGATTTAGAAGTGTTTCCGCCATGATGATTCAGCAGCTCCCGCCCCAGAATGTAGTGGAAGAGTTGAGATCTTTGCCGATTTGCAACTGCCCATTAGCAGATCACAAATCACAGAGTAGATCACGCAGGGTCCTAAGGTCGTACTTTCATTTACGCTTAAGTCTCGATAATCGGACCTGAGTAGCCCGGCATCACAATAATCTGGTCCACCACCAGCTCCTAGTTGCTGAAGCAAAAATGACTGATAAAATAGTGAATTTTCTTGTGCAACAATGTTGTTAGTTAATTACAATGTTGGACAATTCTATATATGTTCGAATATTTGGCTTTCTTTACCGTTCAGTGTCACTGTTTCTAAAAGGAAACACTTTATGCTAGATCTCAACCAGAAATTGAAAATAAGAGATCATTTCAAATGAGGTTCTCAGAAAACCATTGCTGCTGAGTACAATGTTGGACGAGCTACTATTTATGACCAAACTTTAAAGAAGAAGAGACGAAGATATAATCAAAAGCGTACAGGAAAAATATGATGAAAGTGACGGCAAAAAGGGCATAGGAGAAGAGGACGTCTCGCGCTATTGACGCTGAAGTTACAGACGTGTTCGTGGAGTATAATATACAACAAACAGAAACATGCAGTGCTGGTTTAATACTTCTAACTCATTGAGTGATGAAGCGTACTGCAGTCGCGTATCATCATTCTGACAGTTACACGTTTGAGGACATGTTTCCACAGTGAGTGATACTTCTTTATATGTACACCGTCAAGGGCTAAGTTAGCTATTAAAATTAATGTATCTTTAGATTTCATAAAGAATATTCCCTATGAATTTGCACTGAATTTAAAACACTCAATAATCCGGCACTTCCACTAATCCGGCAGCTATATGTGCAAGTAACGGCCGAATTAGCAAATTTATAGTGTATATAAGTTTCCAGCATTGTGTCATATGGGAGTAAATAGGTGCTGATGATCTTCAATCAGGCTGACAATGAGTGAAAAACTAAAAGACCCATTTCATACCGCTCACACACTTCGGATACCAGAGTACCACAACTGTCATGGAAGATGGAATCCATCGTTAAATGTAAGTATTGACACTTCCTTACACGGACGTTGACTCCTCAATCCATCAAGCGTCATATCACTCTGTGTAGGATTTCCCAGGATCAATGGTCAGCATTCAAGGATACGATAGTAAACATCATTCGAAGCAAAATGTTCTAGTAAACAGGGACTCTAAAATGCATACCTAAAGAGCTGTTAACGTATCTTCCTCTCCGACAGTGTGTGGCAAGTTTCTTCTGCTACAAGCTCTTTGTTTTCCGTATTTTGAGAGATGTTACTACGGACCACAACAATAAAAGATAACATGAGCTCTAAGGTGCATACCTCATGATCTACGAGCACGTGTTCATCTTTGACCTTCGCTATTTTGAAACACATTCTTTCTACTGAAAAAATGCCAATAACCATTCAGGTATACAGTTTAGAGCCCATGATTAACAGGACAGTTTTTTCCTTTTATGGTCCACACTATCCCCTCCCAAAATATGGAAATCGAAGAGCTAGCAGTCGAAGAGATTTAAGTCAGAATAGCAAAGATCATGAAAGGCTCATAGCTATTACGATATGCATTTTAGAACCCACGGTTATTAGGCATTTTTTTGTTTTGTTTCGAACGATGGGTTCTATCACATCTATGAATACTGATCATTCCCGCTGGGACGCCCTGTATGTGTACTCATGGTAATCTCTGTGCATTATGACTTTGGTTAACAAATACACTGCATTGTACTTGTATTGTGACTGCTATGTTAACACAAACAAATATGTTTCCAGATTTTCTGGCTGTTGACAAGTTTACACTGTTCAAGAAAGATCTGGCAAATCATCTGCTGTACAGTACCTCGCCTATACGCTGTTACAGTCCGAGCTACCAGATTGTGAAATCTGTCATGTTCAGTATTATCTTAATATGAAAGATGGCTTTTGTAATGGTAGTAATCCCAGAGCAAGAGGTTCTCACGGCAGACTCTTAACATAGTGCTATGACATGCCCACTGCTAGACAGCACTTTGCACCGATGTTATGACTGTGGAAAAATCCATTATTTTCATCATGTGGATTAGTGTTACTAATGTGGTCAACACATGTGACATCAAGTGCAACCCTAACACTATATGATCAAAAGTATCCAGGTACCCCAAAAACATACGTTTTTCATATTAGGTGTATTGTGCCGCCTCCTGTTTCCGAAGTGATAGTGAAGTGGAAACGTGAAGTGACACGTACAGCCCAAAACAGTACAGGCCGACCTCGTCTGTTGACTGACAGAGACCGCCGACAGTTGAAGAGGATCTTAATGTGTAATAGACAGATATCTATCCAGACCATGACACAGGAATTACAAAATGCATCATGATCCACTGCAAGTACTATGACAGTTAGGCAGGAGGTCAGATAACTCGGATTTCATGGTCGAGTGGCTGCCCATAAGCCACACATCATGCCGGTAAACGCAAAACGACGCCTCGCTTAGTGTAAGGAGCATAAACATTGCATGACTGAACAGTGGAAAAGCGTTTTGTGAAGTGGCGAATCACGGTACACAATGTGGCGATCCGACGGCAGGTGTGGGAATGGCGAATGCTCGGTGAACGTGATCTGCCATCGCGTGTAGTGCCAACAATAAAATTCGGAGGCAGTGGTGTCATGGTGTGGTCGTGGTTTTCGTGGACGAGGCTTGCACCCGTTGTCGTTTTGCGTCGCACTATCACAGCACATGTCTACATTGATGTTTTAAGCACCATCTTGCTTCCCACTGTTGAAGAGTAACTCGGGGTTGGCGATTGCAT
This sequence comes from Schistocerca americana, assembly GCF_021461395.2. Lineage (NCBI taxonomy): Eukaryota > Metazoa > Arthropoda > Insecta > Orthoptera > Acrididae > Schistocerca > Schistocerca americana. Next base: position 456,167,194 of record NC_060130.1, read on the forward strand.
CTTTCAAAACGATCGAGCACCTGTTCATAATGCACGGCCTGTGGCAGTGTGGTTACACGCCAATAACATCCCTGTAATGGACTGGCGTGCACTGAGGTCTAACATGAATAAGGAGATTGACTATTCGTTACGAAGTAACTGATGGATGTCGTGGCTCGATCGCAAAATTCACTACATATAACAAGAACACTGCCTTAATCAGAGCACTGTCTATCTTCAGTAACGTTTTAATACAAAGAATAAATCCATCCGTTGAACAACTTAAGTTACAGCAGTAGGAAACGAGATGATCATTTCTTACGTCATTAAACCGTCTGAAAGAAATGTTATGTCTAGGTTCCCACGGTCGCCAAGCTCTGAAGGAGCGAATTTGATTTTAATTAATTCCATATTGTACTTCGAATCTGAAAGCAAATCTTTTAATTGTACTTTATCCTCAAAATCCTAAAATAGAAAGAAGCAAAACTGATTCTAATGCCATCTTCTGGAACACATTTTTAAATTCTTTTACGCAATGAATTGTTGAAAACTATCAATGGATTGATTTCATTCAGTGAGTTTATTTTAGAAAATGGTAAAACAAAGTCGACCAATGCACAGACAATTAAAATCGCTGTTTAAACAAATTGAATTATTAGCATTGCATTCTGAAATACAATAGCCTGTAAATATTATTTCAGTTCTAAGGATCGTAATTTTATGCGAGCTATTATTTTTAATAAAATGACAAATGACTGAGGATAATATATTAATGGAATTATCAAAAAAATGGCTCTGAGCACTATGGAACTCAACATCTGAGGTCATCAGTCCCCTAGAACTCAGAACTACTTAAACCTAACTAACCTAAGGACATCACACACATCCATGCTCGAGGCAGGATTCGAACCTGCAACCGTAGCAGTCGCGCGGTTCCGGACTGAGAGCCTAGAACCGCTAGACCACCGCGGCCGGCTGGAATTATCAAATAAAAGTCCCATCACTGTTACTAATAAACTATGGTGTAGCAATACAATGTGCCACTTCGATGTAACGTGTCTGATGCTCCTTAAATAACGTTACCGAACAGAATCAGAGTCTTCCCTCTTCATGGTTTGCGTCGAGGGAAGTGTGAAAGTGACTGCGTCATCGAAGCGGTGGTGGACGATGGTCCATATGAATGCGTGGTTTCTATTCTTTCAGACTTGTCCGAAAGAACCGATACTGCGCATTCAGAGTAGCGAACATGGAGGAAATTGTCAAAGACTGTGGATAGGTGACACTCTGTGGGGGTGGGGGTCGGCCGTGAGGAGTACCGAGATAGTAGATAGCGACGAACACTTTGTCCCGTGTAGCGAAGTGATTAACGCAGCTGCCAAGTATGCAGGAGATCTCGGGTTCGAATTTCGGTCTGGCACACGTTTTCACTCATCGCCGCTGATTTGGCCTGATGTCCCAGTGCAACTGACAACTCTAATCCCTCGCCTTTTCTTCCTGTCCTTCGGTTTACATAGGGCGATGATCTCGCACAGCCTGTTCAAGTCTGTGGTAACTTAATACACGCCAAGCAACGTGATGCGCCTCTGAGTCATTGTTACAGTGACTGCCATGGTTCACGAAACTTCACGGTGTTACACGTCCCGAAATCCTTACATCCTCGGCTTGAAAACTGCAGTGAAGTCTTTACTGAGTGGAGGTGAAAAGCCACACCATTTTTATGAAAATTCGACGCACTATTCGCACCTTAGTAATTTTACATCCATTGCCACCGGCTTGGGTCTACATTACACAAAGTCTTGCCACTGTCTTTTCCTTCCGCTATGGTTGTACACGGTATCACTGAGCGGGCCAAACATTTCGACCAATTCCATTGCTAAATTTTCGGGGTATTAATTTTTCTCTTAATTAGAGAATCAATCAAACCCTTGGAGTTGAGCAGTCATTACCATTTGAATAAATTGTATATTACATCAGTTATAACTAATGCACATATAAAATGTTGAACATTTTATGAGTTTATAAAGATATTTCTACTGCTATCTTTCATATCTTGTTTCAAGACCAGTTGATCGATATTTGTGTTGAAAGTGATTTTTAAAACTTTGTTGTTAGGTTTGTGGTATACTTGTTCCGTTACAAACGCCATCTACATTTTGCATGTAGGGTATTATATCCGGTGGGTTTCTCAGTCACAAATCATATGTCAGAGAATGTCATACATGAACGTTATGCAATATCTGAACGGGTCGACTCGACTGGCCCCCGAGACAACAGACATACCATTCACTTGGCTGTGCTGGAGCGTATGGCCATGCCACATGACCTGAGCCAGGAATTTTTTTTTTTTTTTTTGTGGGAAGACAACTTTGCAATGATACGTAGAGCATCACAGATTGTCAGCACGCCTACCATCACTGTGGCTCCCTTGACGCAGCAGCAGAGAGAGACGTGCCGGTAGAGGTGCGGCCAACGGCAACATCGGACACAAGAATGTCACGATATAGTCTCTTTAGACGAGTCCTAGGTCTACGTACAGTATCACAATGAAGGTATTTGTGTATGGCGGCTCCTAAGAAAATGGAAGTTTCCGTATTGCACTCGTTATCGTCATATGGGCCCAGTACGTGTCTTGCTGATCCGGGTTACCATTAACTACACAATGCGATCACCTATGATTCCCAGAGGCGGTAATTTGGGTAGTGGTTGCTACATTTCTCACGGTTTGAGGGCGGTGGTTAAGCTCTACGTTCGAGACATTAGCTTTCAACAAGATAACAATAGACAGCATGTTTCCCATGCTTTCCTGGCTTACCTCGATACAGAGGTTGTTCGACTGTTGCCCTCGCCTGCATGTTCTCCAGGTTCCTCAACCACTGAAAAATCTGGTCATGGGTTGCCGACAAGCCGGCGCAGCTCACCAGTCATTACGAGTGATGAACTGTGGCACTGAGTTGAAGCAACATGTAATGGCGTACGTATATTTGTCATCGAAGCTCTGTTCGACGCGAGGCAATACCGAATTAGAGCCTTTTTTGTTGGTAGCGATTATATCTCCGTGTACTAAATTTCGCATCCTGTATACCCCCAGATCACCTGTAAAGTTGATTATTCATTCTTCCTACTATACTGTACACGAACAATAAGTAAAATTTCGTTATTTGCTGTCTTATGCGGCGTTTTTAATTGTAAAGTGCATCACAATATTTTCCTGATGTAGGAGCAATACAACAGTCTCCAAACCTTTCTTGACCAAAGTGTATGCTGTTCACAAAGTGTATGTTACATCCAGTTGCGTCCCAAATCAGAACACAGTTTTCTGCACAATGTAGCTTAACAATTTGGGTTGACAGATTGCTGTAACCACGATGTTGTTAAACAGGTAGTATCACTGAAGGCAGGTTGAAGCGGTAATCAGTCCATTGTACCACATTTGACCACTTACCACACAGCATACCAGTGGTACGAGTCGGGTATTCACCATTCACTCACGCTCCGTGAGGTCTTCAACTAAGTTGATGGGCTCGCCTGTCTTAAAAATCTGCCAGTGGAATTCACAAACGATTTCCAAGATAACGAAAACGATCAGCAGTGTGTGGGTAAGTTATATATGCTACACACTGGCAATAAAATGTCTTTTCCATATTAGCAGTTAATCACACAGTCACGGACGCAGCCAACACACATATGACTATGTGTAACGCAAGAGACGTTTTGTCTATATTTTAGGTGACAATTTGATTGGCCTGAAGAGTTAAGACGTCGGCACACGGTACGGGATGGCTAACGTTGAAGTAGCGCTCTACGAGATTTGTGACATTATTTCCTGCTATTTCACGATAAGGAGTCATTTCGTCACGTGAAACACGAATAGGTTCCTCCATATTTCGACAAACTACGACGTAAAGTAGAATCAATAGGAAGGAAGAACGCCCCGTACACCACAAGCAGAAAGTAAGTCAATATACTGTATTTCTCGTGTTCCGTAATCAGTAGAAGCCCTTACTGAGTGGGTTATACGTTGTACGTTACACCTTATGCATATATGTTGGTTCTAAGTCCCAGCAAATTTAATTTCTCGTGAACGAATCATTATTGGTACGATTTGTTGTAATAAAGTGGCGGGAAACTTCATAATGGTGGTTAAATTACTTTCGTATTTAGGTGTTTTCGCGTTATAACTCACGTGTTATGAGAGTAAGCCGTATTTAGGCCCATTGAAGATTCATGAAAACGGATCGTTCTTGTTATGATTTGCTGTCATTAAATGTCAGTTAATGACATTTGGTCGGTTAAAACCTTTAGGAGACTGTTACATAAGATATGAAAACATAAAACACAGAGTTTCAGCATAGCGTATTCGGCCAAGGCGCCGAATGGATCAGTAGATGGTTCGCGTCCTGCTGTATAGTATCATTTTTTCACCTTCACTCTTCTTAATAGACTGGAACTTTCGTATGAAATAAAGAAAGATAACTTTTGTAATATTTGATGTTATGTAAATAAAAGTGCGCTCGCTGCCAGAAGAGAGTTTGTTCGATTTTGTGAACTTACTGAGTGTACATGTATCTATCATTTTTGTTTTATTTCATGTTCACAGATATTGAAGTTTTTATTTACATTATACCACAAAAAGAACAACGTGACTAGCATATGGTCAAGAAAGGAAATATGCGTTTTAACATATCTGACGTAGGAATTACACTTGCGTCCACTTTCGTGAACAGACTGTATGGTTTGCGAACCAGATAAGGGCGGCATGTTCCACTGGAGAGCGCTGAGATCGTAATATCACATTCGCCAGCTAGTCAGTGTGCAGATGCCGCTGTGTCTCTTGACGATGGGTATACCGTCTGCTTGCACCTCGACGTTAGGTGCCTCGTCCCGTGTGCCAAAAGCTTAAGGTATGACTTCATTTCCAGAGGCTCGGCGCTGTGATCTCTTACGCACATCGTCATTATAATAATGCATGGAAGATTAAGGTTTAATGTCCCTTCAATGACCAGCTAACTCGATGCAGAAAACAACCACGGAATACACAGGAATGGGCTATGAAATGTTCTAGAAACTATAGAGGTATTTGCTGTAAGAACTCCAGTACAAGGACAGAAATTTAAATCTGAATGACAAGACAAGGAACTCATCCCGAGTAAAGGTTCAGTGTCTATTGCGCTGTCTCTGTCAGTTAAATGAGTGCATGAAGAGGCTGAGATTCAGCAGAAGTGTCCCTACGAAGTAACAAGTTTAAAATCCTGTATCTGTACCTTCAGAAACGGAACGATAGTCTAGGATATAATAGTTGCAACACATAGTATCCCAGGCGAAGGAATGTTACAGAGTTTGCCGGCGGCTGTGGCCGAGTTGTTCTAGGCGCTTCAGTCCGGAACCGCGCTGCTGCTACGGTCGCAAGTTCGAATGCTGCCTCGGGCATGGATGTGTGTGATATCCTTAGGTTAGTTAGGTTTAAGTAGTTCTAAGTCTAGGGGACTGACGACCTCAGATGTTAAGCCCCATAGAACTTAGAGGCATTTGAACAATTTTTTTGTTACAGAGTTTCCTCCTTCCTTTGCCTCGTGCAACATTAAACAACGAAACGATTGTGAATCACCGTAAAGCTAAAATTTCATCCATCATTGGAAATAATATTTGGTGTTTCCACGTACTTTAACGGCTTTCCATCGATTGTGTGCCAGACAATGCCACTGACATTGACAAATGACACAAACGACATGGTATCTCGATGTTCAAGCTAACTGCGGCCGATGGCTCCTGTGAAGCCACTCTACAAAAAGACTGTTCCAGAAATCACGGAATATTCCCACATGTAATCTTATGTTTCTTACGAAAATGATGATGTCATCTTGTGACACCTGTAAAGCATGTAGCAGGCGGGTATCTGTATATATTTCAGTACGTGTTGTGCCACAATGGACTCAGTCTTGGGAGCTGTACCTCTACGATTAAATAACTGTATCCCAAGCAAAAAAAGCTCTGCAGAAAATTCCTTACTCACTGTTTTACGTGGAAGATTTTTGTAACACCTCACTAGCGGTTCGTCGTTCGTCATAGGGCTGCGGTTATTTCTCCTTTACTACAGCTGAAGACAGACTACCGATCAGTATATATATTTTCATGTCAACTGGTGCATTTACAAACACTGTCAGAGTTCCTGCTGTAAGAGACGGTGGCACTACGAGCAGCTAGCCTGCTAAGAGTTGTATGAGCGCGGAGTATTTGGTTGAGCGGTTCGTGGCTGGCACGTTGCCATGGTGTGGCTGGGCAAGGCGAATGAAGGTGGTTTTACAAGACACACTTATCGCATAGAAGTCTCCACCAGCGCCACAAGAGTACAAGTATGGAACAGCCAACGTTTCACGTTAGCCCTATTACACGTTACACTTAACGCGTACCGAGCGAAGTGGCGCAGTGTCTAACACATTGGACTCGCTTTCCGGAGGACGACCGTTCAATCCCGCTTCCGGCCATCCTGATTAAGGTTTTCCATGATTTCCCTAAATCGGTCCAGGCAAATGCCGTGATGGTTCGTTTGAAAGGGCACGACCGATATCCTTCCCCGTCCTTCCCTAATCCGATGAGACCGATGACCTCGCTGTCTGGTCTCCTTCCCCAAAAAACAACGGCTTAACGTGTTTGTCAGTCTGTACTAGTGCCCCAGGCGCACATACTCGGGACGGAGGGCTTGATTACGTCATTTGCCTTTAGCGTGAGGGTTGATATTTTTGTAAATCTGCTGTGTACTCATATTGGAAGTTCTAAGGGGTCTGGGTCCGTATTTGTTAAGCATTTTTTTTTTATCTTGAGAAATTATATTATGATTATACAGAATTATAGACTTAACTTTCATTTTATGTCAAGCTAACGCAAACAAATGATTATCTATGCTAGCGTTTCGCAGCATTTCAGACATGGAAGACGCAATTATCTATACATCTTTTCCCATGAAAATACCCGCCCTAGTTGTTAGACGAAAGGCAGAAAGACGACATAATGCAAAGAGTAGGTATTGGATTCGACCCTGCCTCTGAGATTGCACATGGGACTTTGCGCTATGGGTTTAGGGGCCAGTCCATCGTCTACAGTTCATGTTTAACGGACCCTCAGTTTGAGGATACTGTTTTATAATGGGTTTATTACAGTTTAGGAAGCGATGCTGAATGAGACTGTGACACCGATGTTTAAAGTGAACATAATACAGTATAGAAACTGTTCGAATGTGAGGACGAATTAATTTTGTCACCTGTGCATTCCCTGAATGCAACAAGTGATCAAAGCGATGAAGATAGAAGTGTATAGACTGAATCTTTAGCTCAAGTTTCTGCTAGAAATACATTAGATCGCCGAATGCGGTGGCCGAGCGGTTCTAGGCGCTCAGTTAGGAACCGCGCGACTGCGACGGTCGCAGGTTCGAATCCTGCCTCGGGCATGGATGTGTATGATGTCCTTAGGTTAGTTAGGTTTAAGTAGTTCTAAGTTCTAGGGGACTGATGACCACAGCTGTTAAGTCCCATAGTGCTCAGAGCCATTTGAACCACTTTTTTACATTAGATCAAAAGAAATATGGATGGGCAGTGGCATTATTTTTCCGCATGTTGGACATAAGAGGGGTGAATGTGTTTGTTCAAATGGTTCTAATGGCTCTGAGCGCTATGAGACATAACATCTGAGGTCATCAGTCCCCTAGACTTAAATCTACTTAAACCTAACTAACCTAAGGACATCACACACATCCATGCCCGAAGCAGGATTCGAACCTGCGACCGTAGCAGCAGCGCGGTTCCGGACTGAAGCGCCTAGAACCCCTCAGCCCCAGCGGCCGGCGAATGTGTTTGTCCTTAATAATTCCTACAAAGGCAGTAATCAGGTGAGGTGCTTTAATTTGTGAAGAAGCTAGTAAACTCGTTGGTGACACCACAGATAAAAGGCGAGTCAACAAGTATCATATAACCCGCGAATTTCATGCGTCTTCCACTGTGTTTTGGGTGTAGCAGAACCAAGAGTAGACGTCGTTTTAGAAGTAGTGGAAAAACGCAAGACTTTCTCCACCAGTGAACAAAAAACGAAAACAAACAGACTTTATATTTGCCATTGTTGCAAAAAGCCACGAAAATTTCCAGCGAGTGCAAAGGAAACGTCTGAGAAGGAAACTAAACACCAAAAATGTATTTGTACAGCTTTCATTTTTTAGTGTTTTGTGGAGGTTTAATGTGTGTAATAAACAATAAAAATATAGCAAAATGTATCATTTGGAGTGCAGGCTATTAGAGTTTTTATAGCGTTAATATTATCATGTCATATTATGTTCATTTTGTGTAGTTTTCTGTTTAAATGCGTTTTGTTTTTGTAAAATAAACTTTAAAATTTATTTGAATGTATATTTTTTGTGTTGTATTAATGCAATATTTTACATAAAATCTAAATTGTGCCACTAAACTGCTGAATGCAGTTTTTATGGCTTTTTAAATATAGCGGCCACTCAGACCGCACCTGGGACAGCGTGTGGCCAAAAAATAACCTGGAAAGCTAAGCGTTAATTAAGGCGTTGAGGCCTGGAGATCCACAGGAATATAGGAACTTCATCTGAATTGATGTGACTTGTCGATCGTATACGACGGGATTAGCCTAAGTGACACAGCCGTGAGGGATGCTATTTCACAATGGTGCGACCTCAGAGATGCAAAACGGATTTTTCAATCCTCACTGGCTGCGGCCGACGCAACATCTTTGACTGTAAGGACATCACACACATCCATGCCCGAGGCAGGATGCGAACCTGCGACCGTAGCAGTCGCGCGTTTCCGAACTGAAGCGTCTAGAACCGCTCAGCCGCCGCGGCCGGCTCTACAGGATCGTATAGACACCTTCCATTTCTATATGCCTTAAACACCACGCTCATACTTTCTTCGTTTCTTTACATTTCTACAGTACGAAGTTCTCATTAGATATAGACCTTCTGTCAGCGGCAATACAAAAAGAGTATTTTCTTTTGTTTTGTTACTTTATTTATATAAAAAAAATTACTCACAGAGAGATGTGCAGAATATCTCGCGCCATAGCCGATAGAGTTCTCAAGGGCTCATGTATTATCCGTTTGCTGACAACACTGTAATAAATTACAAGCAGAAATCCCATTCGAAATGCTGCGCATGCATGCATACACCGCTATTACTGCGGATGTGCAGCCACGGCAGAATAGAACAATTTCTATTTCACCCCGGCGGATAAATCGTCTGCTGAAATCGGAACTTCACCCTTTCTGCCTCTAGATGGTAGGCCGTTTACGGCTGACTTTTACGCATTAGGTGTGTCGTGTTACCGACTTTACTCGTGGCCTTGATCGGAGGGGCAGGGCAGTTGGGGGGATCCGTGATCGGCCAGGGACTGGCCAGGATGTTAACAGGAAATGTTCAGCGTAGAAATGTTAAAAAGTGTGCAACGGCGTGTTTTCCAAGGCGAGATAAGTTGGCCAAGTTGCTGAATGTATAAGATAATATCTGAAATATTCGCTCAAAACGTTAAAATGGCTTACGGACATCTACAGAAATATTATAGGCACCTACCGGTTCTTGCCAGTGATACGAATTCACCGACAATCAAACCACATTTGTAAAAGTATCATTGACAATATTATTAAAATTAGAAATAGCTTACGATTATAAAATAAGTGACTCATGATGGAAACACGCAATGTACGCCTCTGACAAGTCGTTTTAAAAATCTTCATACTAGCGATGAAGAGACAAATTACTTTCTTTATTAAACAAATAAATAAGTATTTATAAGCAATTTAGTGAATAATACGGAGAAATGTACCGAAGCTAAGATTTTCCACATGAACATAACTGATTAACATCATAGTGACAACCCCAGTCAATGATCCTATTAATTCCTATCTTTATTTAGCAAAACTACGATGTTTTAATGTAAATAAAGTTGTCATTTTGACTAGTGTAGAGAAGCTACTATGATCGATCCCTTTTGATTCAGCGAACAACTTTGAAATTTAAGGTCGGTCACTTGCCCTCAGCTGGCTACGCTGAAATTACTTGATCTCCACGGCAGTTGTAATATCCGGCACCAAGACGTCGTGCCTCTCGTGTGCCAAATTCTTCCCATTGAATGAGAAGTCATTTCTTTTTGACACTGGGACATTAAATATTTTTGTAATAGAGAAGAGGCGATGATCGGCATTTGTCTCCTTGGAGGAAGCGTAAAGACATTCTATTAACCAAAAATAAATTGTTTATTTACCTTTATTAATTTAATGTTCTTAAAATGGGCGTTGAGCGATTTGATTTCGTACTAATCAATAAAACGTGCCAGCTGATGATGTTCTATGGCGCTGACATTTTTAATTAGTTATCGGATAATGTCAGTACCCAACAGCGTCTTCTTATTAATAATTACTCATTTGGACGATGGATAAATGGTTCAAATGGCTCTGAGCACTATGGAACTCAACATCTGAGGTCATCAGTCCCCTAGAACTCAGAACTACTTAAACCTAACTAACCTAAGGACATCACACACATCCATGTCCGAGGCAGGATTCGAACCTGCGACCGTAGCGGTCAAGCGGTTCCAGGCTGAAGCGCCTAGAACCGCTCGGCCACACCGGCCGGCACGATGGATAAGCACCACTGTGACTCAAATACGTAGCAAAATAAAAATGAACTATAATTAGTCTTAGTGTTGCCACGTTTTTGTTTCAAAGATGTTCTGGAACTAATTTTCTGTTCAACTGGTCATTCCACTTTCGTTTTCGGCCTGTGTGATATGATACTCTGTCTTGCTGGAAATTGCCTGTTCTTCTTTACCTTCTTTTAATAATGACTTTACACAGAAATAACTGTGATGAAAGCTAACATACTTGGATATTCGAATGAAGTACCCCTTCTTTCTGTAACTAGTTTGTCCATACACGAAGTTGGAGGACTCCTACGGTTATTGTCTGTGCTTCATTTGACTACTTTAATTCTCTGTATATTGTTCCACGTTAATCTATTACGGAATCGTCTATATAGGAGCTGAGTCATTCATCTGATTAGTACTAATTTTTAATTGTGATTAAGCAGATGGCTCTAAAAATATCTAGACTGACATAATATTTTCTTATGGTGTACGAGACTGCACTTCTCAGTGAAACTGAAAACATTCCACTTGTACCGTGGGCTATTTATTGCTGTTATGCATGGCCGTGGTTTCACAAAAAAATGGTTCAAATGGCTCTGAGCACTATGGGACTCAACTGCTGAGGTCATTAGTCCCCTAGAACTTAGAACTAGTTAAACCTAACTAACCTAAGGACATCACAAACATCCATGCCCGAGGCAGGATTCGAACCTGCGACCGTAGCGGTCTTGCGGTTCCAGACTGCAGCGCCTTTAACCGCACGGCCGCTTCGGCCGGCTGTGGTTTCACATCTTCATCAGTTTCTCTTTTCATCAGTTACTAGCATAAATGCTTTATTATACACAAGCAGTCGTGGCAGGAGCCAATGAGTGGTCCTCCTCGCAGTCTGGCCGTCTGTTAAAATGATGCAGGTCATGTGACAGCACAAGGACCCCACGCCATACATCTATCTCCTCCGCGTGAGCACGCTGCTTTCACGCTGGCTGCCACAGCCTGGTACAAGAAAGAGGGGGCCGCAGCGGAGAAAGGGCAAGGTCGAGCCAACAAGTGCGACAGAGTTCGGGTGGGACTAAATCCAGCAGCTGGTAGCCGAGGAAAGCAGCAGGCGTCACAAAGAGGGCCGCCTCGGTATGCAAGTGAGCGTTGGCCATTGTAAGGGCGCCATGTGTACACAGCCGAACTCCAGCCGTGCGTCCCACCTACAACTTGTTGCTCGCCACACTTCTCACTCCCGCGTAGTCTCCCCCGCTGCCGTGCACAGCTTACAAACACTTCCTGCAAATCAGTATCTGAATTTAATTTCAGATAAAACAGCATGACTTCTCACGTAAGCATAAAATTTTGTGGAGTTGACCATCTTTTTCCTATTTAGCGTTTTATTACACAATTATCATCGTATCAGTAATTTTCCTTGTGCCAGTCAAGGTGAAGCACAAATTTTTCTTACAAATTTAGTTCTTCTCACTTGTAACAACAAACCGAGCAAGTTGGAGCTGTGATTAAGTCACTGGACTTGCTTTCTGAAGGAGAGCAGTTCAAATCCCTGCCTGATCATGCTAATTTTGGTTTTCCGCATTTCCACGAAATCAATAAGGCTGATGATACGTCTGTTCCTAGGGAAAGGCTACGGCTGAATTCTTTCCCCAACCTGCTCCGATATGAAGAGGGCTGAATGTTAAGGTTAAGCATCCTTTTGACAATTAGGTCATTGAAGACAGAACTTAAACTCTGGCTGCGGAAGGATGAAGAAGGAATTTCACCTTCTCACTGATCCCAGTGTGAAATATTGTCATTGGTAGTAGAAATGTATTCGAAATGTTAACCTTCCGATGAAGTCCCAGTATAATTGAGCTCAAATTACACCCATGGCCTACGTTAACAAAAAATATAGTACTGCTTCAGCACGTGGCTTACGTACTCCTTCGGCTCGCGATATACATGATTACTCTGCAATTCATAATTAAGCACCTGACAGAGGGCTCATCAACCCATCTTCAAGCTATTTCTCTACCATTCCACTCTCCAACAGCAAGCGGGAAGAACAAACAATTTAGTATTTCAGTGCAGGATCTGATTTTTCTTATTTTATTATGACGATCATTCCTCCCTCTGTAGGTGGGCACCAACAAAATAGTTCCGCAGTCAGAGTACAAATTTGGTGAATGAAGTTTCTTGAGAATATCCTGCCGTAATGAAGAACGCTTTTGTTTTAACGATTTCCACCCCTATTCGCGTATCATATACATTGCACTCTCTCCCTTATTTCGCGATAATACAAAACGAGCTGCCCTTTTTTGAACTTCTTAGAGATCCTCCGTCAGTTCTAGTTGGCGCGCATCTCACACCGTAAAGCACTACGTCAGAAGAGGGAGGACAAGCGTGGTGTATCCAGTCTCTTTAGTAGAACTGTTGCATTTTCTAAGTGTTCTGACTATAAGTCGCAGTTTTCTCCTCAAAATCATCTATATGATCTTCCTGATTTAGGTTATCTGTAATTGTAATTCCTAAGTATTTAGCTGAATTTACAGCCTTTTGGTTTTCGTGTTTTATCCTGTAACTGAAAATTAGCGGATTTCTTTAGTTTTCGTATGGATGATTTAACAGTTTTCATTATTCAGAGTTAACTGTCACTGATTGCACGACTCAGCTATGTTGTTGAAATCGTTTTGCAATCTGTTTCGATCATATGATGACTTTATAGGACGGTAAAAAAGAGCATAATCTGCAAACAATCTAAGAGGTCTGCTCAGATCGTCTCCTAAATCGTTTATGTAGATCAGGAACAGTAGAGGGCCTATAACACTTCCTGGGGGTGACAGATATTACTTCTGTTTTACGCAATGACCTTCCCTCACTTACCATAAGCTGTGATCTCTCTGATAGGAAATCACGAATCCAGATGGACAACTGAGACGATACTTCATAGTTTGATTAGACGTCGCTTGGGAGAGGTGTCAAAAGCCTTCCCGAAATGTAAAAGTATGGAATCAGTTTGATATCTCCTGTTGATAGCACTCATCACTTCGTCAGAATAAAGAGCTAGTTATGTTTCACAGGAACGATGTTTTCTGAATCCGTGTTGACCATTTGTCAATAAATTGTTTCCTTTGAGGTAACTCATGATGTTTGAACACAGTATATGTTCCACAATCGTGCTTCAAATCAACGTAGTGATATGGGTCTGCAGTTCAGCGCACTATAAGTTCGTACCTATTGAACGAGGTGTTCCGCGTGCTGTCCTCGAATTTGTATTCAGTAGTGTCATCTTCTCTATACTGAGTTACCGATTTTCAAATACCCACAGATAATCTTTTAAATCTTGATACGCTCTTCGACCGTGTCAACAGGAATGCTTAGGCCTAAAACTTCATTTTTTAAAAGACCCTGGACAGAAAAATCCAAGATTGAGATCAAGTGTGTTTGGAGTCAAGGTGGAGGTCCTGCTCGAATTATACATCGTCCATCGTACTGATGCTTTAGATAACGTCTTATATCAGCAGCAAAATGTGTCGTTTACCCATCGTACATACACCACATTCTTCAGTCATGGGCCTGGTTGAAATTTGAGCCAAATTAGGTGGTGACTTAATTGACAGGTTTACATTGGAAATATATTTTTACTAATTAAGACAGGTGCTACAGAAGAATGCTGAAGATTAGATGGGTAGATCACATAAATAATAAGGAGGTATTGAATAGAATTGGGGTGAAGAGGAGCTTGTGGCACAACTTGACTAGAAGAAAGAATAGGTTGGTAGGACATGTTCTGAGACATCGAGGGATCACAGATTTAGTACTGGAGGGCAGCGTGGAGGGTAAAAATCGTAGAGGGAGACCAAGAAATGAATACACTAAGCAGATTCAGAAGGATGTAGGCTGCAGTAGGTACTGGGAGATGAAGAAGTTTGCACAGGATAGAGTAGCATGGAGAGCTGCATCAAATCAGTCTCAGGACTGAAGACCACAACAACAACAGGACAGTATTTCAATTAGAAGTAAATGGCATCGCGCGATCACAAATTCACATTTCTCTCGTAAAAGGTTCATCTGGAAACTCACATTTGCATGAATGTTTTTCCTTCTATAATCTTATATTTTTCACCTGACTTAGTTTTTCAGTATTAATCATGTTACACCACGTAGATCTCCATAACACCGTTTTGCTGGTAAACAATTTCTTCTCTTATGGACAACATGCATTGATTTTGAATTCGCATTAGATATTCCTGTGTCATGGTGGTTGTAAGGATTAGGCAAGTCCCATTTTTCAGTGGAAAGGTAAGCTTTAAACTTTCTTGTCTTTCCTTTCATTATGCAGGAACATACTAATTAAATTGCCGACTAAATCTGAAACCCTTCCCTCCACTAGCAACTCGAACCTGGGAGTCCATAAGAGGCTATGACCACGGTGTTATTACCTGAAATGTTACCTATTTATATCAAATATGACCCACACGTACGTAAACTGACTGAGATTATTTCAGTTTTGGAGTTGTAAACGGAGACCAATATGAAAGTGAAATCCTCACTGTGTGCCTCATTGATCTACTAACTACGTGCGTCAGTAAATTGCCTCTTATCGATACAATATGTGGAACGCAAATGCTTATGCCACATGTGCTCTACAATACCTAATAATCTGAATAACGATGAGTTAGTGTGGTAGAATTATCTCGATGTCTCCGTTACTGCTGCCACATTTCTCGAGGTACAATAATAATGCATAATTACCTGCAAAGAGGAAATTCCTAGTTAATATTTTTACAGCTGCTTAAGGCAGGTTACTTCATCTGACCTCTCAGCAGAATTATAATAAATGGGGTACGTTTCGAGGACGTGGTTCTTGAGTGAACAGATGTGGACGTATCGAACATTTCGAAATAGTCGTTAAGCAAAGGCTAGACTGGAGTATAATTAATTCTTAAGACCCCAACTACACTCCAACGTAATGTAATGATCAATATTCATATACAAGATAACATACTTCATATGGAAATACAATTACAGTGACCATACGCTTTTACATTCACTCCAGATGCAAGACACGAAAGAAAATCAGAGTATATTATTAATTCCTGAGACATTGCCTTACGAATGGTAGAACATCGAGATAAGCCACTTGAAACGTTGGATAACGGAATGAAATCTAGGTATTGGTACCCATATTTATGAAGGTGCTGAAAGCGCCGATGAAGATGTAACATACCTCGCGCCAAAATATGACTGTAAAATATTTCATGGACAGAAATCTAATGCTCTGTAATCTGAAAGGCCACGTAATCTAAATCACAATAAATCATCAGAAATCTGCAGAGCCAGAAAATATCTCACCATAATCCAGAACTAAGTTGCATGAATGTTTGTATTTTACTACCACAAGACAAGTTCTCTATAATACGAGACAAATTGGTACATCCGGTCATCATGGCAGCAGGGAGGAAGAAAATCTTAGCATATAGGCCACGAGGCCTCCCAAAACGACTTTTTTTTTTATTTGGCCTTTGAGTGTGTACTCAATTTAGCCATCGGCAACACATAGTGACAATGTACACATAATTGAATAAACAAATACAGAAATGCATATTTACAAGAGCAAAAAGCTTAACTCTTACAGTTTTGTACATAATGTTTTAAAAATTGAATTGAATTGAATTGGAAAATAATTAAAAGTGTCTTGGCTTACAGTTCACACCAATGCTGAAATATCTTCATCAGCAAGACATATTTATAAATTACGTACACCATTAAAACCTACAGTTTGTAACCAGTACTCTTGATGAAGTTAACTATCGCTTTATATAGACGAACGTCCTTAGTACACAAAAGAGAAGAAGCTGATTGAGGGAGATGGTAGCCCATACTCAGCAATGTCTTCAGAAAGAACAACCATTCACGGTCAAATTTGGGGCACATAAATAAGATGTGGTTGACATCAGCTTCCGACTCAGGATCACACTCACATGCTGGTGAACCGTAAACGTTGATCCGATGTAGATGTTGTGGGAAAGAGGCATGATTGAAGCGGAGTCTTATGATGGAAGAAATCGTGGATCGGTCCAGATGTGTCCTCATGAACCACGGCTGTGAAGGAATCCGAGGTTGGAGCACTGCGTAATAACCGCCTTTTGTCTGTTGAGAAACGTTCCACATTTCCTGCCATAGTTGTCTTGCGTGGTCCTTGACTTCACGTAAGTAGTCTGAATAAGGAAGGTGCAGATCCAGGACGGTGCCTAAGGTTGTCGCTTGTTTGGCTAATGCATCAACTTCATCATTATAGAGGATACGTGAG
This sequence comes from Schistocerca americana, assembly GCF_021461395.2. Lineage (NCBI taxonomy): Eukaryota > Metazoa > Arthropoda > Insecta > Orthoptera > Acrididae > Schistocerca > Schistocerca americana. The sequence goes on from NC_060130.1 coordinate 456,184,109, forward strand.
TGGGAAGGTACCTACAGCAAATGGATCGTCCGGCTCGTGCGTGTGCTGCGAATATATTCAGATATCACATCTAAGACATAACTGTTGGTTGTTTTGTTCCATCGACTGTACTGAATGTTTTTAAGAACGCTTTGCGAGTCAGATACTATCAATATCTTGGGGAAGGATGTGCTAGAGACAAACTTAAGTGCTTCCAAAACTGCCACTGTCTCCGCCGTAAAAATAGAAGTGCTCGTAGGCAGTTTGAAGGTTTTGCGGATCTGGATCTGAGGGCAGAAAAAAGCGCATCCTTACACTCTTCTTGCCGAATTTTGGAGCCATCGGTATATACACAGAGGAAACCCGGCCATTGTGCTTGAACGAGACGATTGAAGCCAATGTTGACATTAGTACTGTCCAGCCAGGTCGTACTTAAATAATGGACTGGGATCTGGGAGCAGAGCGTTTGAAGATCATATTCAAAAACAGGTAGGTGCGCTGAACGCCGTATAGAATGTATGACAGGTGACCATGTGTCAAAGCTGGCACAAACGGCTGGCACTTTATTCCTTCTGTGGGATGCAATCCACAGTCAATAAATGCAGTCTCTACTTTGATAGATGGAACTGTCCATTATGGCCATGCCTTGAATGTAGAATTTGTCCGATAACATTTGGCGCCTAATGTTCAAGGGCATCTTCCCTGCTTCTATTAAAAGGGCGTTGGTGGGCGTCGATCGCATGGCTCCAAGACAGGTACGAATGGCTCTATATTGAAGAGTATCTAATTTGGAGAGATGAATCTTTGACGCAGTGTGGTAGAATTGACAGCCATAGTCTAATCGAGATCGAATTATCCCTCGGTACATGGTGAGTAAAACACTCTGTTACGCTCCCCACCAGACACGAGTGAGTGATCTGATTACATTTAAACCTTCTTCACACTTGGTAACGGTGGATCGGATGTGGGGCGCCCAGCTTAACCGAGAGTCAAAAATCATCCCCAGAAATCGAACGTGAGATTTTATTTGGAAGGTGTACTTGCCACAGGTGATGTGATCTTCCGTGCGAGCTGTCGTCGACTTGGAGAAGGGAACGACTGCCGATTTCTCAGCCGAGATCTCCAGCCCATTGATAGAGAGCCACTCATCGATGTGTGCGATGGTTGTGGTTAATGCCGTTTTGGACTGAAGATATGAAGCAGCAGTAGAATAAACACATATATCATCAGCATACTGTAGGATTTCTGTGGAGGTAGTAAGTATGCGTTCTAGGTCGCGCGTATATAGAATATACAGGAGAGGACTTAAAATTGCACCTTGCGGCAAGCCCTGGGAGACATAAAAAGGTCCGATCATGGTACCTTTGAAACGGACGTAGATCGTTCTTTGAGTAATCAGGGTACTGATACCGTAGATCATCCGTGAAGCAATTCCGAATCCCGCCAGCTTGTCCAAGAGTATCGGTATTTGTACGTGATCATATGCACCCTTAACGTCAAGAAAAGTTGCCACTACTGTCTCTTTCGTTTGAAAGGCTTACGTGATATCCATATTAAGCAAAAACAGGTTATCCATGGTCCCTTTGCCTTTTCTGAAGCCGTATTGACTCCGAGGCAACAAAATACTTTTCTCAAGCTACCATTCTAGTCTCCTTTTTACCATTCGTTCCAGTGTTTTTGCAACACACGACGACAAGGCAATAGGTCTATAATTAGTACCGACATTTGGATATCTACCACTTTTGAGAATTGGAATTATTACTTGCGTCTTCCATGTTGATATGAGATCTTTCATCATCCAGTACTGATTAAAAATGTTCGAGAGAAAGTCTTTCGCTTCTATAGGCAGGTGTGCAAGCATAGAGTAGTGTATGTGATCAATGCCAGGCTAACTGTCGCTCGATACTTTAATAGCTTCGTTGAGTTCTTCTTTAGAGAAAGGACGAAGGAGAACATGATAGCGGTCGTCTTCAGCAGGGAACCGATGGTTTAAAAATGGCACCGTGGGAGGAGCGATTATATCTATGAATTCGTCTAATCAAGCCATGGTAGCAGGATTGGAGGAAGACAGTCTTCTTGTTCTAAAAGCTTTTATTTTATGCCAGATGCTTGCCATACAGGTTTCATTATTTAGGGACAGGCAAAATTGTTTCCAACTGTCCTTCTTGGTTTTCTTCAGGAATTTGTTAACTCGCGCATTCACTTTTTGCACAGCCAAGAAGTTGTCCAATGAAGGATTCTGACGATAAGTTTTCAAGGCGAGTCGTCGCTTCGCAACTTCCCGAGAGTATTCAGAATTCCACCAAGGAGGAGAACAGTGCTTCATTACTGTAAACTCTTTTTTCTTAGAGATCCTGATGCCAGCTGCGACGTTCATAGCATTGAGTAAAACTGGGTATGCATCTTCGTCCCGTAAGTCACGTCTCGTATTTGCGAGTGCCCGCCGAACCGTTTCCAAGAGGCCCAATTGGCTTCCTTGATTTTCCACGTACTATTAGAGTAACAGATGTGCGTAGTATCGACGTTGATGTTAATGTGAAACTCTATTGGGAGATGATCGGATCCCATTGAATCCTTTTTAAATCACCAATTAGATATTTCAGTAAAGCAGGGGGTGCAAAGAGTTACATCAACTGCGGAGCGTCTACGATGGTGAAGTTATCATAGTAGGAGAGCCATCGTTGAGTATCACTCAGTTATTATCTTCGATAACGCTTATCAAGGTCCTGCCGTTCCTGTGTGTCACGTCTCCTCCCCACGCTACATGGTGGGCATTCACGTCTCCAGCTACGATAAAGGGAGGACGAAGCTGACTTATTAATTGTCTCCAGTCATCTTCCACGATACTGTGGTGGGGAGCGTTATACAACGAGACAACTGTAAAGGTTTTGTGGGCAGTTCGTATCTCCACAGCAACTAATTCAAGGTTGGTGACAGGTACGTGTAACGGGTGTGGTCGATGCGGCAGCGAAGTTTTTACCAGTATAGCTACGCCGCCCCACCCATCGAGACGGTCTTTCTTTACTATAGAATAATATTGAAAGCGAACAGTTCGTTCGAATGTGAACCAAGTTTCACATAACAGAACGATGTCAGGCTCACTTACGAACAGTTCTCGTTGCAAGCTTTCTCTATTAGAATTAGCCGATCTCGCATTCCACTGCAATACTTTTAAAGCCGGCATAATTTAGGGAGAGAGAGATTGAAATACGCCAGTAACGAGGTGCCGGATATCGGAATTGTTCATAGCACTATTTTATCTCATGTTTTGCATGACAATATCAATCACATTTATTATCTTATCTATGAGTTCAGCATGACCTTGAGGCTGTCGTTGATTCGGCGCTTGTGGGGTTGCTAATCTGTGAGCAGCAGGTTGGTATGGATTTTGGCTGACAGGAGTGAATGAATGATGCATGGGGTATAACAGGCTGCGGTACTGAGACCACTCACGAACGTTACTTTGGTTGTTTACTTGCGCCTGCCGCCGGGGGGGGGGGGGGGGGTAAGCGACGTGTGTCTGCTGGGCCACAGTTGCACACTGAGTTGCGTCCCCACTTCCGCGTTGTTGACTCTGCATGCTTGCGGCGGGCATCGGCGGGAAGAGTTGTAGGTTTTGAAAGTCCGGAGAGCTCAAATTTGTTGGAGCAGGAATAATCGGAGCCGGCAGGTGCTGTTGTTGCACCCCGGTGACGGATGCATAGGTTGGCATACGAGCAATAGACAGCACATCCCTGAAATCAATGTTGTTGAACGTAGCTAATTCTTGAGCTCGTCGCCGTATATGGTATTCCGGGCAGGAACGGTCCGTGGATGCGTGTTGTCCCCCGCAATGAGCGCAAATAGTGATAGGTGAGACACAGGATTCAACATTATGTGGACCACTACATTTATTGCATCTCATATGAGATCGACATTGTTTGCTGATGTGCCCGTAACGAAGACAATTAAAGCACTGCCTGACAGTTGGTACATAAAGGCCTACGGTACATCTTGTTCCGTGAGTACACACGGCTTCCGGTAAGGTTTGAGAGTCGAAGGTTAACATACAGGTCTGCAATTTAACGATTTGGTCTTTACCATATCTCTTCGTAAACCTCCGAACGCCTACAACAGGGAAGGGAGATTGTACGACCTCCTAAATCTCCGCTTCTTCAAGGTTGGTGTCTACTTTCCTGATTACTCCCAGCTTATGGACAACAAAGGAAGGAATGTAAGCTTCTATATATTTTGACATTAACACCTCACTGGTAACTAGGAAATTAGCCTTGTCTGGGGTTTTCAGTTCCACCTTCACTTTTGTTTTTCCTGATGAAGAGATGTTAAGTATAGAATTCTTCACTTCTGGCAAGGAAATATGCAATAATTTCCCTAGTGCCATAGGGTGCAAGCAGCCTAAATTTTTGTCCAAACATTCCATGTAAACTACGAATGGTCCCCTATCTGCACGTTTGTAAAAGTTGAGAGACCTCGGAGTAGGTGCAGGTCCCACAGGAGGGGTGTTAGTGTCAACATGTTGGTTAGGAGTGAGCCCAGAAGCACTTGCTACAGGGGGGTCAGCTACATTTGAAACGTCAGTTACAGGTAAGAGTTGATTAACGTCTGCTATGAAGGTTTTGGAATTTCTTAAATCCAGACTGACCTCACTTCGTCGCTTGTTTTCCGTAGCGGAGAAGCTGGAGGAATCCTGTTCCGATAAATCCATATGCTCTTCTGCCGGCTGTATTCCAGATTCTCCCCGAACAACTGCTAACGAATGGCTGATCACAGCCGTCGTGTTGTCCAATGTGGTTCTTGGAGGAGCTTGTAAGGGTGCTGCATCTGGATGTAGCCGCTGGGCAGGTGGTTGTTGTTGATGTTGTCCCATAGGGGCGTTGAAGTCACCACCCCCTTCTCCATACACTCCACCATACATGGCGGGGCTTGCCATCACCGATAGTAATGTCAGGTGTTAATGTGCCTAACAGAAAACCGTACCAAACGAAAGCTGTTACGCGCATGCACCAGTAGGTAAACACAAGCGTCACACGGAACAGCGACCGCGTAGCACGTCTTAACACGTCCTCGTCTGCAAGCGAACTGCCAAAACGATTTCTGCCACCTAACGTCCTTGCTGCCCGACTCCAGTCAAATCTCACACGTCACTTCAAATCATATGAATATCTTTTACTTTTCACCCAGAGATGTACTGCAGTATTAGACAGACAGCTGACTACATTTCTTTGAGGTTTACAAGTGACTACCATAGCCTGTACAAATACATAGCATGAAAGGAGTTTCACGCCAAAATAGAGGACTACGAAATTCCTAAGGTTAATGTGAATTCGTCTGAACTTCTAAATTTTATTTTGATGAGTAGCTGGGAATGATTTTTCTATCAGAATAACTTTTTGGGATCAATATCAATTACGAGACCAAGAGATCTGTACTTGGTTTGTTTTAAATGCTGCATTCGTCAAAAAACTGAGACTTCATACTGTAAAGCAATGTACATTGTTAACTGTCAGATCACACATTTCACATTTCCTTGCGCGGTTTTCCTTTAGGGGCTATAATAATTCTGCAAGTGTTAAATTTTTTAATGTTCAGGATGTAGCTACAGTTGCGTAACAAGGCTTTCTTCTGTACACAGGACCGTTTCCAGTACATTTTGTATGAACAGGGCACGAATCTCGTGTATATGTTCATATCCTACGTGCCGTCAGTGTGTAGTAAGCTGTCTCACAGGTCCAGGTTTTTAACAACGTTTGATGAAGACTACCATATTTAATCGTACTTCGATCGTGAGTGGAGAACAAAATTCTGTTATATAACTTGCATTGGGGTCTAGATATTATACTGTTACGAGATGATGTGGTCTGTGCCTCTACAAAAATTTGTAATTTAATATTTTTAACGTACTTTTCACTAATTTGATGAATTCATGATTTTAATAAACAGATACGTCCATTTCGCAACCTAGAGATTACTCTCTTGGTGAGGGTTGTAGGTTCTACGCATTAGATGTAAGCTGTTGACTGTGAAAGCAGTCATTAATACCGAGCGAGGTGGCGCAGTTGTTAGCACACTGGACTCGCATTCGGGAGGACGACGGTTCAATCCCGTCTCCGGCCATCCAGATTTAGGTTTTCCGTGATTTCCCTAAATCGTTTCAGGCAAATGCCGGGATGGTTCCTTTGAAAGGGCACGGTCGATTTCCTTCCCAATCCTTCCCTAACCCGAGCTTGCGCTCCGTCTCTAATGACCTCGTTGTCGACGGGACGTTAAACACTAACCACCACCACCACCACCAGTCATTAATAATCGTCCATCTCAGTGCGAACAATTTTGAGTATGTATTCGTGCCCACACACGATCCTTGGCAGAAGGTATGACTAAAGTTTACTAAAAATAATTTTCGGTCTCTGTTGCAAATGAATGTCTCAAATTGTATGACGTAATTATAGAGCCGAAAATTCTACTGTCATTACTTATTTTTAGGAAAATCACTGTACGTATTTACAACATCTAGACCTACAGGGCCACTACAAGTTGTGTTATTATGGGCCGTTGTCGTAGTAAAGATTTTGATGGTACTGAAAGAACCTCTCATTTAATACTGAAAATTTTTCAGCGTATGTAGCATAGCAATAATACTGTACCTACGAATTGATGAAACCGAAGTAGCTAGAAAATCAACGGAAAGAAGATCTAACTCTAAACCAACTGGGGCAGCTATGTGATTAAGTGCTATTCTTTATGAATCGCACCCTTTGTGTTTAAAGATTGTCGAGGATTACTTTAATTCCTAGAGCCAGGGTTAAAGCTGCAGTTGTATGGGAATCATATACGAGAATAATAAAATGTTAGATAATAATTCAGAACTGAAACCCTTATTTAGTAACAAATCTCTGTGGCTGCCGGTGTTCTATGGGACATACTGCTTTAGCTAAATAGAAAAATTCGCCAGTTTGAAATAACGAAGATGAAATTAAGACTACCCGGTAATTACGTGAAAACCGTAATAACAATTAAAACGTAATCATTTTCTTAATGATGACTTTTGCGAAGGAGGAAATTTGTGTACTTAGATAAAGATAATTATCGGTTACATATAAATGTTGCTGCCGGTAAGGCTTGTAAACCAAATATGCGTGTAGCATTATAGGAGACAAATTTGTATGTAGCGAAAGCACTCGTTATTGACAAGGCAATTCGTAGCCCAGAGGGAAAGGATGGCCTTATTCTCGTTACCAGGAACGTGAATCTACAAAAGGATGTTCAGACCAATTAGGCCGAAATACCCAGCGGGATAAACGCCTTATCTCTGAAAGAGAGACGAGGCAGAGGCATTCTCGTATTGGCTGCTGTTGCCCTCGGAAACTAAGAGGATTTGTTAACTGAAAATGTGATTTAAAGTTAGCGCATGGCGCACTTTTCCAGAGGGAGCATAAAATGATCACCGTGGCATGTCTATTAGAGCAGCCCGTAATGTCGATGTGGCGTGGGCACCATTCTTCATTGTATTTTGGCTAACTCGGCGAGGCCTTTTGAGGCTCAGTGAAGCGCAGCGAACAATTTCGTGTGCCTCGGCGTCGGTGGGCTATCTGGCGCATCTCTCAGTGCTGCGAGCAGCGAGAGTTTGCACGTGCGGCCCGCCGACCCGCGCTCGCCGCTGACCATCTATTGTGCATCCATTTTTTGTATCTTATGTTGCGCGGACCATCTCTTCTTGCACGCTTCACCCGACCAGTAATACTGTCACTTTTGGGAGTTCCTCACGTTTTACTCTTTATTTCCTTTTGTCAGGTGTTCCGTCGCTTCATGTCAGTCGTCGTTAGTTTCCCGAAGCTGTTATTTTTATCAATACCTGGTATTAGTTGCAAGAGAGAGTCAAGCGCTATTGATTCTCGTCTGTAATCTTCTGCGTCATAATTGTCGTAGCATTCAGTGGTAATCCAACTGTCATCCCAGCTTACTGTACAGAATTCTGCACTTTCAACACCAATATACCCCTATAATTGAAACAATTTTTGGTTACAAACAGTGCCTGCTTACATCACAAATACACACATACATTTAAGAATATACAAGAAATTCATAAAATATACCCAACCGTTTATGGGTCTTTCTGTTTTTAATCTGAACCAGTAATAACTATGCGATAAAAGCACACTCTGACTTATTTATTTATTGAAATTCGTAAATTACTGTAGGAAAATTTGGCTTTTGCTAGTCAATAAATATGCATAGGCTCAAAATAATTTTAATCTACGTTTTTAATTGCTGTTGTGTTCTTCAGTCCAAAGACTGATTTGATGCAGATGTCCATGCTACTCTATCCTGTGCGAGCCTCTTAATCTCCAAATAATTACTGCAACCTACATCCCTCTGAATCTGCTTATTGTATTCATCTCTTGGTGTCCCTCTACTACTTTTACCCTACACACTCCCTTCAGTGGTAAACTGGTGATTCCTTGATGATTCAGAATGTGTCCTACCGAAAGATCCCTTCTTTTGGTCAGGTTGTACCACAAATTTATCTCTTCCTCAGTTCTGTTATCTCCTGATTAGTTATGTAATCTCCCTATCTAATCTTAAGGATTCATCTGTAGCACCACATTTCAAAATCTTCTACTCAGTTCTTGTCTAATCTGTTTATCATCCATGTTTCACTTCCATACATGGCTACACTCCATACAAATAGCTTTAGAAAACACTTCTTGACACCTAGATCTGTACCTGATGATAACAAATTTCTCTTCTTCAGAAACGCTTTTCTTGCCATTGCCGGTCTATATTTTATATCCTCCCTACTACGACCGTTATCAGCTATTTTGCTGCCCAGACAGCAAAACTCAGCTACTACTGTAAGTGTGTTATTTGCTAATCTAATTCCCTCGGCATCACCTTGTGAGTAAACAAGCATTGCGTTCTCATTTAAGTATATGGCCGAAAGTGTCAGCCTTCAGGAATTGTGAAACGAACCCTGTTGTCTAGGACCGGATGCCACAAAGGGCGCAGATTCACCACGAGATGGGGAAACTCACAAGCGTCAATTGTCTATTGAGGCCTAAGCGCTGTAGTGTGCGAGTGAGACAGACGAGAACCTACGTCATAGGGAAAACCAGTAGAAGGCTTTTGTGGCCAAGAAGACGTAGCAATGTTAGATATGGCGGACCTAATATTGGCCATAAAGAGAAACATTTATGAAAACTATTTAATTCTGTAGTGGTGTAGGGAATGAAGCCACAGTAATTTTAATCTGCCGTCCTCCATAAAATTTCATGGTGATCCCAATAAAACTTGATATTGATCATATCTATAGTAATAAGTTAGGATTTACTGTTAACATGAGATTAACAAGTTTTGTAACGAAGAACTAATGCTAAGGTCTGAACGCCTTAGGTGATCTTAACGCTCGGCATTTCATATAGAAGCGCAACTCTAAAATGACAAATTTTGTAAGTATCAACTCTGTAGCTTTATTTGTTTAAAAGATGTAGTAAATTTAAATTATCAGTATGGTATTTTCAGTTAAGCATCAGATCATCATTTCCTCCATACAACACACATTGCACGGTGACAGCATGACGCCTTATTGAATCGTTAGGTAATACAACATTTTTTGTAAGGTTTAGTGCATAATACTGACTTTTGTTGTTTATTTATTTATCAGAAAGCACATTGGTCCCGAGTTTGAATCTCGGTCTGGCACACAGTTTTAATCTGCCAGGAAGATTCACATTGGTGCAAGTCTACTGGCCGTGACATTTGAAGTTAAGAAGGAAATTGTATTGGTTTTATGGAAAAGAATTTAATGTTTATTAGGTAATGGATATTATTGTTACTTTATTTAGAACGTGAATGTGGTCAAGTCTGGTTATTTAAATATGTTAAAATGTAGAATAATGTAGAATAAGCTGTAGCCAAACAGATGGACGGCTTCAGGATAGGGAACTGTGCTAGTCAGTCGAGCGATAGGTGTTCGGCGCGGGAAACGCGGTCGGAGACGGGAAGGGAGACGCGAAAACGGACAGTTCTGCCTCAGACACCAAAGGGTACAGTTCGGATTGAGACGCGAAAGCGGACAGCAGATCTTTAGGCAGCTAGGAAGTGAAACGATTTAGAAAATTTTGCGTTGTGTGGTATAGTGGGACTTAGTCTCTGAGCGGTGAGCAGCCGCGCGCCTGGTGTGAACTCAAAATTTCCGTGTGGAGTATTGGACTTCTATTCCACGATGAGATTGTGAACTGTGTCAAATGGATATGTGCTCGGGTGTAACAATAACTCTAAATACGACCACTTTCGCAATTAGTTTGCTTTTTGAGTAAACATTATTAGAACCAAATCGCAACTGTGTGGCCTACATCATTTATGGGTCGTTAATTTAGTTCCCAATATTATTATTACTGCTATTATACGTTATGTTAACTTCATATTTCGCAAACTTCCCATCAGCTAGACAATTTAACCAAAGGGTCACAAGTGTCTAATTTAAGGCGGGTAATGCGACACGTGCGGTTCAACCCCTCGACGAATTCGTGCCAAGACATTTAGACGAAGAGGAGCTGCATGTGAGCCCGAACATCTATGGGATGTTAGCTCGCAACCTGATTTAATTCGCCTATATTCCATTATACTCGTTTTGCTTTTGTTGATGTTCGTCATCATCCTCTTTTCACGACACTGTCCATTCCGTTTAACTGCCCTTCCAAGTCATTTGCTGTCTCTTTGAAAACTGCAATGTCATCGGCAAACCTCAAAGGTTTTATTCCTTCTCCCTGGACTTTAATTCCTGCTCCAAATTTTCTTTTGTTTCCCTTATTGCTTGCTCAATATACAGATTGAAAAACATAGGGGATAGACTACAACCCTGCCTAACTCCCCTCTCAACCACTGTTTCCCGTTCGTGCCCCTCGACACTTGTTACCGCCATCTGGTTTCTGTACAGTTTGTAAATAGGCTTTCGCTCTCTGTATTTTACCCCTGCCGCCTTTAGAATTCGAAAGAAAATAATCCAGTCAACTTTCTCTTAGTCTACAAATGTTTTAAACGTAGGTTTGCCATTCCTTGACTTGTCTTCTATGAGAAGTCGTAGGGTTAGTACTCACTCGCATGTTCCTACATTTATCCGGAATCCAAACTGTTCTTCCCCGATGTCGGCTTCTACTAGTTTTTCCATTCTTCAGTGAATAATTCGCGTTAGTATTTTGCAGCCGTTACTTATTAAACTGACAGTTTTGTAATTTTCACACCTGTCAGGACCTGCTTTCTTTGGAATTGTGTTTATTATAGTCTGCTTGAAGTCTGAGGGTATTTCTCCTGTCTCATACATCTTGCTCACCAGATGGAAGTTATGTGATGGCTGGTTCTCCCACGGTTATCAGTAGCTCTAACGGAATGTTGTCGACTCCCGGGGTTTTATTTCGACTTAAGTCTTTCAGTGCTTTGTCAAATTCTTCAAACAGTGTCATATCTCCCTTCTTAATTTCCTCTACGCCCTCTTCCATTTCCATAATATTGCCCTTAAGTGCATCTCGCTTATACAGACCCTCTATATACTCCTTCCACCTCTCTGCTTTTCCTTCTTTGCCTAGGACATGTTTTTCAACTGAGCTCTTGATATTCATACAACTATTACTCTTTTCTCCGAAGGCTCAAAAATGGCTCTGAGCACTATGGGACTAAACATCTAACATCAGTCCCCTAGACTTAGAACTACTTAAACCTAACTAACCTAAGGACATCACAAACATCCATGCCCGAGGCAGGATTCGAACCTGCGACCGTAGCAGCAGCGCGGTTCCGGACTGAAGCGCCTAGAACCGCTCGGCCACCACGGCCGGCTTTCTCCGAAGGTCTCTTTAGTTTTCCTGTAGGTTGCATCTATTTTACCCCTAGTGATAAATGATTCTACATTCTTACATTTGTCCGCTAGCCATTCCCGCTTAGCCATTTGGCTCTTCCTATGATACTTATTTTTTAGTGGTTTGTATTCCCTTGCGCCTGCGTCAGTTGTTGCATTTTTGCCGGCCGGGGTGGCCGAGCGGTTGTAGGCGCTACAGTCTGGAACCACGCGACCGCTACGGTCGCAGGTTCGAATCCTGCCTCGGGCATGGATGTGTGTGATGTCCTTAGGTTAGTTAGGTTTAAGTAGTTCTAAGTTCTAGGGGACTGATGACCTCAAGAGTTAAGTCCCATAGTGCTCAGAGACATTTGAACCATTTTTTGTTGAATTTTTATATTTTCTCCTTTCGTCGGTTAAATTCGATATCTGTTTGTTACCCAAGGATTTCTACTAGCCCTCATCTTTTGACATACTTGATCCTCTGCTGCCTTCACTATTTCATCTCTCAAAGCCACCCATTCTTCTTTTATTGCATTCCTTTCCCCTGCTCTTTTCAGTCGTTGCCTAATGATCCCTCTTAAAACCTCTGCTACGTCTAGTTCTTTCAGTTTATACAGGCCTCATCTCCTTAAATTCCAGAATTTTAGTACTTTCTTCAGTTTTAATCTGCGATTCATAAACAATATATTGTGGTCAGAGTTCATATCTGCCCTGGAAATGTCTTACAATCTAAAACCTGGTTCCGAAATCTTTGTCTTACCGTTATATAATGAATCTGAAACCTTCCGGTGTCTCCAAGACTCTTCCATGAATACAGCCTTCTCTCATGATTCTTAAACCAAGTGGTAGCTATGGTTAAATTATGCAAAATTCTACCAGGCGGCTTCCTCTTTCTTTCCATTCCCCCAGTCCATATTGACCTACTACCTTTCCGTCTCTTCGTTTTCCTACTGTCGAATTCCAGTCCCAAACCACTATTAAGCTTTTGACTTCCTTAACTATCCGAATAATTTATTTTATCTCATCATACATTTCCTCAATCTCCTCCTCATCTGCAGAGCTTGTTGGCATATAACCTTGTACTACTGTGGTGGGTGTCGGCTTTGTGCCTATCTTGGCTACAATAATGCGTTCACTATGCTGTAGCTTATCAGCGTTTCTATTTTTTTTACTCATTATTAAACCTACTCCTGCATTACCCTATTTGATTATGTATTTATAATCCTGTTTTCACCTGACCGGAGGTCCTATTCCTCCTGCCACCGAATTTAACTAATCCCACTATATCTAACTTTAACCTATCCTTTTTCCTTTTTAAATTTTCTAACCTACCTGCACGATTAAATGATCTGTCATTACACGCTCCGATCCGTAGAACGCCAGTCCTCCTGAGTGGTCCCAGCCGGGACATCCAGTGGAGGACTATTTCACCTCCGGAATATTTTACCCAAGAGGATACGATCATAATTTAACCGTACAGTAGAGCAGCATGCCTTTGGGAAAAAACACGGCTGCATTGTCCCCTTGCATTCAGCCGCTCGCAGTACCAGCACAGCAGGGCCGATTTGTTTGATGTTACAAGGCCAGATCAGTCAAACATCTAGACAGCTGCCCTGTAACTACTGAAAAGGCTGCTTTCCCTCTTCACGATCCACACGTTTGCCTGGCCTCTTAACAGATACCCCTCCCCTCTGGTTGCACTTAAGGTACGGCTATCTGTAGCGCTGAGGCACGCAAGCTTCCCCACCATCAGAAAAGTCCATCGTTTAAAATTCACTCACTGTTTTTCCAAATTACCATAAAAAAGTGTCAGTATGACACAAGTGACACCCAGTCACTTGACTACGTTCGAAGACCGTGAGTTCCGTGGAGCACCCCATTCCCTTGTAAGATGTCATAGATACCTGCTGGTCCCCTAGAACTCATTTTATTCTATTTCAAAGCGCAGTTCTAGAAACATTAAAACTACGGGCAGCTGTCATCAACGCACCACCGCTTCCGAATTTTACCGTTGCCACTACACACGCTGGCAGATGACGTTCACCGGGCATTCGCTATACCCACACCCCGCCTTAGGATGGCCACATTATGTACCGTAATTCGTCACTCCACACAACGTTTTTCCACTGTTCAGTGGTTCAATGTTTACGCTCTTTACACAAAGCGAGCCGTCGTTTGACATGTACCGGCATGATGTGTGGCTTATGAGCAGCCGCTCGGCCATGAAATACAAGTTTCCTCACCTCCTACCTAGCTGTCATAGTACTTGCAGTGGATCCTGATGCAGTTTGGAATACCTATGTGATGGTCTGGATAGATGTCTACCTATTACACATTAGGAACCTCTTCAACTGTCGGCGGTCTCTGTCAGCCAACTGTCGAGGTCGACCTGTACGCTTTTGTGATGTACGTGTGCCTTCTCATTTCCACTTGACTATCACATCGGAAACAGTGGACCTAGGGATGTTTAGGAGTGTGGAAATCTCGCGTTCAGTGGTATGACAGAAGTGACAGCCACTCACCTGACCACGTTCGAAGTCCGTGAGTTCCGCGGAGCACCCTATTCTGCTCTCTCACGATGTCTAATGACTACTGAGGTCGCTGATATGGAGTACCTGGCAGTAGGTGGCAGAAAAATGTACCTAATATGAAAAACGTATGCTTTTGGGGGTATCCGGATGCTTTTGATCACACAGTGTACATTGGACTGCTGGAATATTGATACTAGTATAATAATATTGCTTCTGACATTCTGCCGGTCGTGGTGGTCGAGCGGTTCTAGGCGCTTCGTTTCGGAACCGCGCGATTGCAACGGTCGCAGGTTCGAATCCTGCCTCGGGCATGGATGTGTGTGATGTCCATAGGTTAGTTAGCTTGAAGTAGTCCTAAGTTCTAGGGGACTGATGACCTCAGATGTTAAGTCCCATAGTGCTCAGAGCCATTTGAACCATTTCTGACATTCAGAACTATAAATCTAAGCTAAAAATGACACCGTTCACCATCTTCGACCCACAAAATAAAACAAAAAACTGAACAGCTACATCACTGATTTTCTAACGAATCATGGAATAAGGTCTGCGCTTGATTCTAAGCGCGGCATGTGTCCGCTGCCTAACGACAAACCCAGGAAACGTCAAGTAGCACATATTTCCTGCCGTCCTAACCTAAACGCCGTTCCCTTGTAATTCACATAAGAAGCCCTCAGTGATCTAGACTACAGTCCTGAACATCGTATAAATGTATACGAATACGTAATACTAGGAATTAATGGTCTCAAGGCGATTTGAATTAATAAAATCTTTTCTGGCTTCCAGCTGCGTCAGGTGGTTAAAATCCCACGAGCTTTCGACCGGTCTGGACATGGTATTTGACAAGTGGTAAATGACGGGCGTTTCGCCGTGGCCTCACCATTATATGGGCGCGCTACTGGCTGTGACGTCTCTAGGACTCTCTTTCTCGCCACGTAATATTTTATTATATGTGGATGGGAAAAAGAAAATGGTTCAAATGGCTCTGAGCACTATGCGACTTAACTTCTGAGGTCATCAGTCGCCTATAACTTAGAACTAATTAAACCTAACTAACCTAAAGACATCACACACATCCATACCCGAGGCAGGATTCGAACCTGCGACCGTAGCGTTCGCTCGGTTCCAGACTGTAGCGCCTAGAACCGCACGGTATATGTTGATGGAATCTGTTCATTTGGACATCTATAATACTATTTCCAAAAGTTTCATACCGTACATTCTTAGCAACAACAGGACTGGTACATACATTTCACTGTCGGAGATATTGCCGGCCAGGGTGGCCGAGCGGTTCTAGGCGCTACAATCTGGAACCGCGCGACCGCTACGGTCGCAGGTTCGAATGCTGCCTCGGGTGTGGATGTGTGTGATGTCCTTGGGTTAGTTAGGTTTAAGTAATTCTATGTTCTAGGGGACTGATGACCTCAGAAGCTAAGTCCCATAGTGCTCTGGGCATTCGAACCATTTTGTCAGAGGTATTAGAACTGTTTTCGCTTATAACTTTCGACTCGTTCGTTTCAGGTACTGGGACGTTCAAATTGATGCATTGATCCTTGTCCTTCACCCTTAAAAGCATTTAAGATCATTGCAGAATCAACTTGTATATACATACATTTAAAGGTGCCAGCGCCGATAGCTTTGACTTTGTCTAAAGTCGTTGGACGACGTTTTCGCACTTGGGTTCTAATGTAAAACTTGATGTTCTATGTCTCATCCACAACCTCTACAAGTGAGTAACATGAACTGTGAAACAGCCTGTATACAGGGTGGGCCATTGATAGTGACCGGGCCAAATATCTCACGAAATAAGCATCAAACGAAAAAACTACAAAGAACGAAACTCGTCTAGCTTGTAGGGGGAAACCAGATGGCTCTATGGTTGGCCCGCTAGATGGCGCTGCCATAGGTCAAACGGATATCAACTGCGTTTTTTTTAATAGGAACTCCCATTTTTATTACATATTTGTGTAGTACGCAAAGAACTATGAACGTTTTAGTTGGACCACTTTTTTCGCTTTGTGATAGATGGCGCTGTAATAGTCACAAACGTATAAGTACGTGGTATCACGTAACATTCTGCCAGTGCAGACGCTATTTGCTTCATGATACATTCCTGTATTAAAATGTACCGTTTACCAATTGCGGAAAAGTTCGATATCGTGTTGATGTATGGCTGTTGTGATCAAAATGCCCAACAGGCGTGTGCTATTTATGCTGCTCGGTATCCTGGACGACATCATCCAAGTGTCCTGACCGTTCGCCGGATAGTTACGTTATTTAAGGGAACAGGAAGTGTTCAGCCACATGTGAAACGTCAACCACGACCTGCAACAAATGATGATTCCCAAGTAGGTGTTTTATCTGCTGTCGCCGCTAATCCGCACATCAATAGCAGACAAATTGCGCGAGAATCGGGAATCTCAAAAACATCGGTGTTGAGAATGCTACATCAACATCGACTGCACCCGTACCATATTTCTATGCACTAGAAATTGCATGGCGACGACTTTGAACGTCGTGTACAGTTCTGCCACTGGTCACAGGATAAACTACGGGACAACAACAGATTTTTTGCACTCGTTCTATTTAGCGACGAAGCGTTATTCGCCAACAGCGGTAACGTAAACCGGCATAATATGCACTATTGGGCAAAGGAAAATCCACGATGGCTGCGACAAGTGGAACATCAGTGATCTTCGCGGGTTAATGTATGGTGCGGCATTATGGGACCCCATTTTATCGATGGCAATCTAAATGGTGCAATGTATACTGATATCCTACGTAATGTTCTACCGATGTTACTACAAGATGTTTCACTGGATGACAGAATGGCGATGTACTTCCAACATGATAGATGTCCGGCACCTAGCTCGCTTGCAGTTGAAGCGGTATTGAATAGCATTTTTGATGACAGGTGGACTGGTCGTCGAAGCACCATACCGTGGCGTGGAAGTTCACCGGATCTCACGCCCCCGGATTTCTTTCTGTGGGGAAAGTTGAAGGATATTTGCTATCGTGATCCACCGACAACGCCTGACAGCATGCGACAGCGCATTGTCAATGCATGTGCGAACATTACGGAAGGCGAACTACTCGCTGTTGAGAGGAATGTCGTTACACGTATTGCCAAATGCATTGAGGTTGACGGACATCATTTTGAGCATTTACTGCATTAATGTGGTATTTACAGGTAATCACGTTGTAACAGCATGCGTTCTCAGAAATGGTAAGTTCACAAAGGTTCATCTATCACATTGGAACAACCGAAATAAAATGTTTAAACGTATCAGCGTTCTGTATTTTAAATTAAAAAAACGTACCTGTTACCAACTGTTCGTCGAAAATTGTGAGCCACATGTTTGTGACGGTTACAGCACCATCTATCACAAAGCGAAAATAGTGGTCCAACTAAAACTTTCATAGTTCTTTGCGTACTACACAAATATGTAATAAAAATGGGAGTTCCTATTAAAAAAAACCGCAGTTAATATCCGTTTGAACTATGGCAGCGCCATCTAGCGGGCCAACCATAGCGCTATCTGGCTTCCCACTTCAAGCTAGACAAGTTCCGTTCTTTGTAGTTTTTTCGTTTGACGCTTATTTCGTGAGAAATTTGGCCCGGTCACGATCAATGGACCACCCTGTTTATGCTAGACGGCGTTACAATGTTTCATAGCGGATGCACAGCAGTATCCAGTCCCTTGCAGGAATACAGCTAGGCTGCGAGCAAGTGGCTTAGTGGTTAAGGGGCTGCTGCTCTATAGCGTGAGGCATATGGAGATTTGGATCGGACAGGGTACATGCACTGATAGCAGAGGCTAACGGCTCTCCCAGTTAGGAACGGCCTGGTGCGCTGACCCACTCTTGTCTCGTCAAATATATTTATAAGACACCAAAAATGATATAAAATTAAAATTAATAAAAGTAAATCATAAAAATCCGATTGTTGTCACTACCTTGATCGAATTGCTTTCCCGTCAGGTCGTGGCCAGGCCTGGGATTGCGACCCCTGCACGCTTCGGAACGCTTCGGAACTCCTGTCCTCCCAGTTGACATTCATTTCTTTTTTGAGGTCAGGTACACACTCACACACACACACACACACACACACACACACACACACACATACAGACGCACAAAGCGATTAACGTGATTGCTCGCGTAAAGCGGGAAATCCGGATTCGAATCCCAGTCCGGCACAAGTCTTATCTGTCGCCGTTGGGTGCGTTCGGTGCCTCACGACAGATAAATGTCGAATACTTCTGTCATCGGTAATGTTTTCGTCCAGCGTCCGCCATAACGTCAGATGGAACGCGCGAGGTGTTTACGCGTATGCTGCCACGAAATATCAGCCTTAGCAGAACACTCTTTAGGAAATTGACACCAGATTCTGTTCGATGAAACATCCGGACTTGGCGAAAGCACTGTAGAAGTAGCTACGAAATAAAAATCTCTGAATAAAAACGTCAATAAGTAATAAGCAAAAACGACACTACATTATCCATAAAGACAGCGAATGCAGCTCAGAACAGCCTGGTACCCGGTCATCGCGAGGCTGAGGTGAGCCTACTGACACCCAACCGAAACCTTACCGTATTTGCCCAAGGAAAGAGCACCAGTGACGTCACAGCCAGCAGGGCGGCTATATGAAAACTGTGTCACAGTGGCATTGCAGTCATTTACCACTTGACAGTGGCCGAGAAGAGCTCAGTCGAAAGCTCGACGGATTTTAACCACCTGCCGCAGTTGGAAAACAGAGAAGACTTTATAAAATTAATATGGTAGTACCTAAAAAAATCATGTAAAATGTGCAAGTAGCGCAAGGAAATGGTCGAATTAACCCAGGTTCTGAATGACCCTAGTTATCAAATGGGACACCCTATGATTCAGTTCTCTTTAAGTATCGATCAGAAGAAGTCAGAGGTAGATCGGAAAAATAAACTGTAAGTAATGTATTAGATTATGTTGAAGTCAGGCCACTATATTTACGAGAAACAGGAAGTGACATCCTACCCGCACTCGAAGAAAAACGAGAGAAATATGTATAGAACAAAGTGTAGCCTGCATTCGCTGTTTCCCAAACAGGTCATACGCAAACGCAAGGTCATGTTATTTGTTGGTGAGCCTGCAGAACATTCTCTTCAGTTATTGAGTTTAAAAAAGGGAAAACTGTATACACGATGTTTCCTTCATTGTGAGACGACAGCCCAGACTATGTAAAAAACCGCAGAAGAACAGGAAGACAAAAGACGGGGATCCCCGCTAAAAAGGCTTAAGTGAAACCATACACATGAAGTCAAAACTGTATGTATTTTCTGCTGAGTAAGATGACAAAGAAGCTGAAATATTCATTGTAATTGCTGAAATGAATACCATAGCAAAGAAATTTAATCACACCCGTTTACCTAACGCAACGTTTTTTAATGTAATGGTTCAAATGGCTCTGAGCGCTATGGGACTTAACTTCTGAGGTCATTAGAACCTAGAACGTTTTAAACCTAACTAACCTAAGGACATCACACACATCCATGCCCGAGGCAGGATTCGAACCTGCGACCGTAGTGGTACTGCGGTTCCAGACTATAGCGCCTAGAACCGTTCGGCCACCCCGGCCGGCTTTAATGTAATATTACTGATGATAGAAACAATAACATAGCATCATATGTCTCTTCTTGCGTAGAGAGTACAATTGTGGATAAGCTGCCCACGTACAGCACTGTGTAGTATATATGAACATCGGTTATATGACTTCTTCATGGACATCTGACGATTATCCGGCGAACTTACTTGTGTACGCTACATACGGCATTGTGTGTGTGAATTCCTAACGGAGCTAACTGCAGAGGTCATCGGTCACTACGACATTGTATTGTTTTCTCCCTGCAGTTCATGCGCACTCTTACTTATCATACTCTACACCAGACATCCACCACGACTAACTTCGCAACATTTCGTCGATTTCCACTTTCGGTAAGAAACGTCTTCATCACTATGGGATATACAACGGTAGGAGATCTTAGATACACCAGATGACTTCCTAATTTTCAGACACCATAGCTTTCCACGGTGAGGGGTGTTAATCTTTAGTGGGAATGCAGGAACAAAACGATGATGTCGGCACCAGGTAATACAAGGGCAACCTGAGTATTTAATATTAGATCAAAACACTGAGATACTCAGTCTAAGTCGTGGCAGGCATCTTAAAAAACGGCAGCTAAGAAAATTACCATTCATTATTGTAGCTTGTTGAACACGTTAGTCAGTAGATTAGCTACTAGATGAAATCGTTGAGTACCTCATCCGTCATGTGCATGTCCTATGATGATGTACATTGACTAAGATACACATGATATTTGCGAAGTACACGATTTTACATGAATTTGTCGATCCCATTTACGTATATGTGTATACACTAGTCAAATATAGTTCAGCAAGAACAAGAATACATTTTACCCTTCTGAATGTGTATAAGCTACTGGTTCCCCATCAATAACCACCAACAGTGTTGAGTAGGTACACGTTTTGTGATGACACATACCATTCATTCCACTGATGATACGATCTCCATAAATATTTGTTTACCCAACATAGATACGATTTAGTTGATGTGATTCGCTGTTCTTAGGCGTTCAAAGAACATGTTGCTGCCACTTATAATGATTGTTTTAGACATCATTTACTGTATCTGGTATACGTCATTGATTTCTTATTCTGGTATTTTCTTTCTGTATCTCTGAAATAACACTCAGAGAATAGTTAAGTATGATAGCTGTTTGTAATCGACACAACATTTTACGTAAATGTTCTGTACACGCTTTCATGTAGAAGAGCCACTTCTGGACTGACACTTCGAAAAAGGAGTTGATTTTCTTTCTTTCTCTGTTTACGCGATTTCCTTTTTGATGAGGATACGAGGGACTGCCATTTTTATGAAAAAATCGAAATGTAGCAACTAAATATAGGTTAAAACTGTTCTAATAGTATTTATTAACGACGAAGTTCGTGTAAAAATGTCATCTGGAAGACTAGGTAAAGTGTCAAACACATTTCAGAACATACACATTAATTTGCTCAAGAAAATGTATACATGTAAACACATCAAAAAATATCTAAAACGCTGTAAATAACGGGTTTTTGCTTTATCCATCGTATTTTGTTTTCGTGCTAAGTGCGAGATAAAATGTAAAGTTATTTTTCTCGTCTATTAATTCTCACTTTTTCACTGTTGGAATAATTTTCATTAAAACATGTTTTATTTATTTACGCCCTTACTTATGCACAGTTTAGTCTTCTTCTTTGTTACACGGAATTACCTTTTTGGATTCTGATATTTCATTTCTGTTGTAGAAGTATCCAAGTAGAAAAAATGCTAGGACTTCATGTAATTTATCAGTGTGTCACAAAACTAAGCAAACAACGATGAAATGATTAAGAAGACAGGAATACACAAAACCCATTTCTATAGTAGTAGTGCGCTAACTCCACATTCGGCACAATCTATAGATCACTGACTTCATAGATCCATTCGCGTCGTGGTTGGTTGCAAACTTG
Source organism: Schistocerca americana (assembly GCF_021461395.2). Taxonomy (NCBI): domain Eukaryota; kingdom Metazoa; phylum Arthropoda; class Insecta; order Orthoptera; family Acrididae; genus Schistocerca; species Schistocerca americana. The sequence continues at coordinate 456,205,997 of NC_060130.1, forward strand.
CACACAGACACGGAAGGCGCACGCACTTCCAATAGTCGATTTTGACTTGATGCCCTCCGTCTAAAAAGGGCTTAAGGTATGGAATTCGTGTGTGCCACCAGCCTGCGAATGGCGTAAACTTTGTTCTGGTAGTGATTGTGTTTTAACTCTTAGTGTGTGCTGTTTTTTGAGGTGGATATTGGGTAACAGGTCAACATTTCGTTAGCTAATCGGGTGATTATATTGATAGATGTCTATCTGGCGATGCATCTATGGTTTAGTATTAACAAGTGAACAGCAGATTTAGGTTCCCTTCTAGTGGATGCGTATGTTCTATGAGCATGTCTTCTAGGTATTGTCTACAAGAACAATCTTCCAAATTTGGTAAGGGATGTCCTCGTATAGATATGAGAAAGAGTAAGTTCAAAAAATGTGTGTGAAATCTTATGGGACTTAACTGCTAAGGTCATCAGTCCCTAAGCTTGCACACTACTTAACCTAAATTATTCTAAGGACAAACACACACACCCATTCCCGAGGGAGGACTCGAACCTCCACCGGGATCATCCGCACAGTCCACGAGTGCAGCGCCATAGACCGCTCGGCTAATCCCGTACGGCAGAAAGAGTTAGGTTTATGTACAATCGGATGACAGTAAATTTCAGTGACAATGATGCCAATGGATGACGTATACCATGTCTGATAGGTAGGTAGAGAATGACGAGTTCTACGGCTTGCACTTTCCTCCGAATTCAGTGCTTTGGAGTGTGATTTGTTAGGCCAGTTAAAACAAATCGCATTACGCAGACAACAGTGCTAAGGCAGATACGTTTTATCTGCGTGGCATGAAATCGTGCGAAGACATACGATGGATTCTGAGAGTATTGGAAAGGTTGTGATATGCTATTATTAAACAAATGCATCGATGTGGACCGACAAGTGGAAGGAAGTTTCGACATATCTTTGGGTTTCTGGATTGAAAATTTGTAACGAGTCCTATTAATAGTAACTCAAAAAGGAAAGATTTACTGATGTATGTTTGAGTTCGTTCATACTTTTATGGGTGGAATCTCTTCCCGCCCCCTCCCGTTTATTTTTGATACACTGTGTGCATCTTTAAGTAATTACTGTGATCAATTATGCTTCAATATTTGATTAAAAAGTTACAATCTGGAATTCATTTAGGGGGAGCGGCGCTCGAACTCCTGTCCTTCCATCCTAATAAAAATTTCTAGCAGTTTCATTAAATTACTTGTAGTGGACTTCGAGTTGTTCCTTTGTTCAAACATCGCAGTTTTTATAACCATCTTTTTCCATATTATCTGGTGCTTAGTCTCTTATGACCTCATCGTTGACATATCATAAAAATGTAGCCTTCTTTTGTAAACCGTCTGAATATTCCAAGGTAAGTAGATTAAGTCATAAGCAGTTTAAACAGAAGTCCATCTCATAGACGGCGTGGTGAGAGCCCTTGCATCCTGGATAAACAGGAATTAAAGTTCGATCCTTGCCTCTTTTTCTCCGTGATTGAGAAAACTAAAAAGAATCTAAGAATGGCAAGCTGAGCCATTAGAATATAACGTGGCACGCTTTACAGACCCCTTTTGTCTTTCACTAAAGGAGCCTTATCTTCAGTTTTATACTTCACGAAGCAACTAATTACAGAGATGAACAGGTTAAGAAGAGCGCCCTTTATAAACGCATAATAATATGAAGGGGTTTCTCAGAGACAGCTTTTGTTACTAGTAGTGTTCTCTGAAAGAACTTATTAGTGCGGCCATGTCTGGTATTTTCTGTACTGATGATAAACTCAGACGACATATCGCTGAAGTTTCTATATTTTCATTGTGCAAACTAAATGTCACTTGCTTCACAACAGTAATTTTTTGCCGAAGAACTTCTTTTCTGTCGTAAGAGCTTCTTGCGTTTACTGTTAATTACGTATCATGCAAGACGAAGAGTGTTAACCTCTAAAAGACTGAAACAAAGGCCGGCTGGAGTGGCCGTGCGGTTCTTGGCGCTACAGTCTTTAGCCGAGCGACCACTACGGTCGCAGGTTCGAATCCTGCCTCGGGCATGGATGTGTGTGATGTCCTTAGGTTAGTGAGGTTTAATTAGTTCTAAGTTCTAGGGGACTGATGACCTTAGATGTTAAGTCCCATAGTGCTCAGAGCCATTTGAACCACATCTAACAATTCTCACTTTTTTACCGTACTGCACTAAACCAAGTAGTTTATGCACTCTTAGGTATGTTATTTGAGTCGCTCTCTCTCTATCCTCGGACGACACATGAGTGAATGAATTGGCGTATTTAGTAAAGGTAGCACTTACACAACATTTGCACGTGCTGTCACTAAGGGGAAACAACGAACAAAGTGATTACTTTACCACCTACGAGCGATGTCTGTTTGCGCGGTACTGTACAGTCCAGTTATTCGACTACCTGCTGCCGCCAAGACGTTCTACCTGCTGATCAACCTCATCCAGCTGTTCAACTGAGACATATTTCACTACCGCCATTAATTAACTTTACTCACCTTTTGAGTTGAGTAAACACGAAGTCCTACTTTTTAATAGACATCGGTAAGTACTTAACGTTATAAGGATTTTTTACTTTTTCTTGTGCATCTCAATAGATGGAATGGTGACAACCATTGTACTGGGTAAGCAGTAATAAAAATATCAGATTCTATCATTGCACCGATTTGTTTTACCGCCTACCTGTTTTCCCGCTCGCATTGTGATGGGGCATTTACGAAGTGATATTTCATGCATTTTTATACCCCGTGGCTTCGAAATATAGTCAATCTTGGCAATCACTTCCTGAATATAATCTGAATATTTCATCTAAATCTCTCCTGAAGATGGAAGGTATCTTCCGAAACATGTAGCATGAAGAAGAGATCAATTCAGTGGCAAAGATCGAACGCTTTATAAAATACTCTTGTGACGGAGGATGTCTTATTGCCAGTGATGGGAACTGTAACAAAGCTTTGTTTCTTTGGTTTCTCAACTGTGAAAAATTTAGTCTACTTGTTAGGATTAAGAAAACTTGAAAGCATGGCTCGAAAAATACCCTGACTAGATGGTAACAGGGAAAGGCAGAGTACGTCGCAAATGAGAGCAGAGTCTGCGGCCCGGTGCCGCGGGCAAGACGCAGCTGACGCGGCTGCAGCGAACCGCGAACGAGAACACCCATTTCTTTCCCGCCTGGACACTGACACAGTACTTTACATACCATCTCAGACGTAGCAGGTGATAAATTAAACCGTTAGAACCTGTATTAGAAACGCTGATCGCTAAGTAATCTACATCTGCCATCCTCATAGCTGGCGCTCCGATCTTTTCAGTTAAGGACAAACAGCGTCACGGAGTTTCGTGCTTGTAGGGAGGAAGGCCGCCAGCACGAACGAAGGGACTGGAATACTCCAGTCACGGGATAAGATCACAATTTACAACGCCAACATTGTGAAAGGCGGGCGCAGTTGAGAAATAACAACCGTCAGAATAAATAAGGAGAATGCAGTCCTAAAAAGCTTTCCTTTCCCCGAGGGGATTTCGACCATTTAAAAAAAAGTGTAGGACTTGAAATGTGACCTCTTGATAAAGGAGCTGTGTGGAATCAAACTTGAGTAACCTATCTCATTTTAACCATTAATACTTCGTGAATTAATTCGTAGGAAACATTTGTGTGTACTGTTCTCCAAAACTTTCAGCTGGAATTTAATACGGATCTGTATCAGGATATCTTGGAAATGGGCGTTAAATTACACGTGGATCTTCATTGTTGCCTTTGCTTCCTTCTGCGGGAGGCAGTGTCATCAGCCTTCTGACTGGTTTGATGCGGTCAGTCATAATATCCAATCTTGGTCTAGCCTACTCACCTCATAATTATTCTCTGAAGTCTTAACAAATATCCTATCATTCTGTACCTTCCATTAGTTTGTGCTTTCCACAAATTCTTTCCTCGTCGATTCTGTGGAGACTCTCATTCGTTATCTTATCACTCCGTTTCCTGCATCCATCCGTAACACTACATCTCAGACGCCGTGATGCTCTTCCTTCCTGATTTCCTCTTACTCCTCGATTCATTTCCGTAATGTGCTATGTTTCAGACGCACATTCCCAGAAATTTCTTTGTCATGTTAAGTCCTATATCTGATACTACTGCGAGAGCGTGCTGAAGACTAACGCCTCCGAAATTTTTACTCGTAAAGTCTTACAGCTTTTTAAATAAAATAAACGTTATTAACATTCTACATATTTATTCTTCACGTCTACAATTTTATATCTCAACGTAGTCGCCCTGGCGACGATCACATTTCTCCCAACGAGAAACCAGTCTCTTAATATCGCCACTGTAGAGTGTTTAACTTCACTGGCGGAGCCGCAACTGCATTTCCGCTAGCACCGCTTCATTACTATCAAAGTAACGCCCTCGAAGATGTTCTTAAAATTTTAGAAACAAATGAAATTCGGATGAAGCCAGGTCGGAACCTTATGGAGGATGATAGATGGAAGCGAACCTAGGGTGTTGAATTGTTGCAGATCTCGCAGCGCTCTTGTCTGGGCTGGAATTGTCTTGCTGCACAAGAGAGAGCTCCATGTGTGAACGAACTGTTCCGATTCGAGATTCGATTACAGCTCTCGGTTTCTCACGCATCGACGTAAGTACCTTACACACCGCCATGTTACTCGCTGCAGTTCGGCACCCTATAGCGACAGAGGGCTGCAACTATGTAGACAGGTAGAATAAGGACGTAGAATGTCAACAACGTTTGTTTTATATAAAAGGCTTTTGGGGTTTCCTTAAAAAAAATTGGAGGCCATAATTTTCACCAAGCCTTCGTATACTGGAGGGCAAAGATCTCTTAGTTTACGCTAGTTTACTTCTTGCATCCCCCTTTCTTCGCCCATCGTCATTTGTCATTGTCATTCTAAGATAGAGGAAAAGTTTTACCATATCTAGTACGTGATCTACTTCCCTTTCCTTTTTGTTAAATTTGTAGCAAATCCCTTTCTTGACATACTGGCTGACAGACGGCAGGTACATTGTATGATACGAGTAAACTGCAGTATACCTTATGTGCCTAAGTAACACACTATCTCATGAAAAGTATCCTGTAGCTGTAAAAATGGCGTGTGTCCATCCTTTGCCTTCACGACATCTTGAACTCTGCTGAGGACACTTTCATTGAGGTATCTTAATGTCTGTGGAGGAACACAAGCCCATTCTTACTGAAGATCTTATACCAGAGGAGGTAGTGATGTAGGACGCTGGAGACTAGAGTGAAGTCGTCGCTCTAACTTCTCCCAAATGTCGGAACTCAAGGCAAGCCACTCCACTTGATGAATGCTGTTTTCGACAAACCATTGCCGCACAAATGCTGCTTTATGACAGGGTACACTGAGGTACTGGTCCCCGAACTGTTCCTCTGCTGTCTGCAGAACACAAAGCTGTAAAATACTTTCACACCTTTCCACATGTACCTGTTCACTCTCGGAGGCCAGTGACCAGCTTAGAGAAAGAAGCAGGATCCGCACATAATTTTTAGGACAATGCTCTGGCGCATATGGGGCAAAAAATGTGTATGAAACCTTATGGGACTTAACTGCTAAGGTCATCAGTCCCTAAGCATACACACTACTTAACCTAAATTACCCTATGGGCAAACACACACACACATTCCCGAGGGAGGACTCGAACCTCCTCCGGGACCAGCCGCTCAGTCCAGGACTGCAGCGCCATAGACCGCTCGGCTAATCCCGCGCGGCCATATGGCGCAAGTCTTGACTGATTTGTTCGCTCGACGGGGCTATGAAGTGCTGTACCACCCACCATATTTCCCGAACTTAAGTCCCTGTAACTTCAATTTGGTTCCCAAATTGATGGAAGCAGTTAATGGCATTCGCTTCAGAACTGTTAAAGAGATTCGTCGGGCAATGGATCACCCCACTAGAATTATCAACACAACTGGCGCTGCTACGGTCATATGACTCCGAAGTCACTGGCAATCCGTTTTACACCATGCTAGTGACTCTGAAGAACTGTAAAGCTTTAAAAGATGTGTCTATTTTGTATTAGTCGTAAATAAATAGCTGTCACTATTAAAGTTGTAATCTTCAAACAATTACCTTTAAACTTCAGTGATAGTCATTATTTACCTGTCTAACTTGAATTTAATACCTTGTGTCATTACAGAAGATAATTAAAGGCGAACGGTAGAGCGTGCGAGATCTTCTACCGGTGGGCGGTCTTTTGTCGGTGCCTTTGTGCTTTGGTCGGTCGTTGGTGAGTTTATTGAGGAGTCTTTGCAGACAAAAAGCTGTGTGAGTTAAAGATGTTAACATTTCAGTAAACTTGGAATAAACTTGTGTGTCAGATTTACAGACATTAATTTTCGCTGGACTTAGATCACTTGACTATGTGTTACTTGTGATTCATTTTGTGTGGCTATATGAACTATAACTTTTTCTTGGGACCTGAGGCAGCTGCCATCCGTAATTATTTTCTGCAGCTGATATTTATATTCACATGTTTAAGAACTAGTAATTAGCCAGGACACAGAACTTCAGTTTACACAGGGATTTATACAGTGACTGATTGTGAGAAAATGTACTTTTATAATTCGAGTGTTTGCTGCTGAGCCTCTTGGTTTAATGTGCAGTCAAATTAACTTTTCTTTCATTCAACATAAAGCGCTCTGCAAGTACTACATATATTAAATATTGTTAAATTGTTTTTTGCACAGTCAATCCGCCGCGATGAGGCCTGCATTCACATATGTGTGAACAGTATTTAATATATGTTTATTTCATTTGAAATATAACTGTCACACTGCAGCCCGTTAAAGACTTTCAGAGCATACGGAATAGGTTGCAAAACATGCGAGTGGCTAGAAGACTTCTTACGTAATTGAAACTAGCAAGTTGCCGTTGACGGCAAAAGCTCATCGTACGTAAGGGTAAGGTCAAGAGTAACCCTAGGAAGTGTGATAGGACTGTTCTTGTTCTATACATATGGAACTAATCTAATAAATAGCGTGAGCAACAATCTGCGACAGTTTGCTGATGACGCTGTAGTTTACGGAAAAGTGTCGTCGTTGTGTGACTGTAGGAGGATATAGGATGACTTAGAATTTCTGTTTGGTGTAATCAATGACAGCCTGCTCTAACCGCAAAAATTGTAAAATAATGCGAATGAACAGTAAAAACAACCCTATAATGTTCGAATACAGTGTTGCTAGTGTGCATCTTGATACAATAACGAGGATTAAATAACTAGGTGTCACAATGAAAAGCTGTATGAAATAGAATGAACATGTAAGGTCTATAGCATAGAAAGTGAATAGGAGACTAGGCTTTCATGGGAAAATTTTAGGAACGTGTAGCTCGCCTATAAAGTATATCGCATATAGAACACTAGTGCTACCCATCCTGGAGTACTGCTCGAGTGTTTGCGTTCCCCATCAGGTTCGATCAAGACGCGAGTTTTATGGAGATCCGTCGTGAACTCTAATGGAAATCCCTTGAGGGAAGACGACTTTCCTTTCTCGAAAAACATTGAGAAAATATACAGAACTGTCATTTGTTGCTGACTGCGTAACTATTCAATAGCCGCCAATTCACATTTAGCGTAAGTACTGCGAAGACAAGAGAAGAGAAATTATGGCTCGTACAGATGCACATAGGCAATTGTTTTCCTTTGTTCCATTAGCTACTGAGAAAGGAAAGGGTATAACTAGCAGCGGTAAAATGTCCCCGCCGCCACGCACGCTATGGTGGCTAGCGGCGTATGTTGTTTGGTTGGTTGATTTTCGGGAGGGGACCAAACAGAGAGGTCATCGGACCCATTGGATTAGTCAAGAAAGGGGAAGGAAGTCGGCCGTGCCCTTTGAAAAGAAGCATCCCGGCATTTGCCTCGGTTGTTTTAGGGAAATCACGGAAAACCTAAGTATGCATAGCCGGACGCTGGTTTGAACCGTCGTCCTCCCGAATGCGAGCCCAGTATGCTAACCACTGCGTTACCTCGCTCGCTATCGTTGTGTGTCGTGCGGTTCCAGACTGTAGCACCTAGAACCGCTCGACCACACCGGCCGGCCGACATTTTTCTAGTCTTTTTCTCATTTACGTATAATAATCGCTAGTTTCTTTACGTACAAGGAAGAGTTTGATGATTATTTCTGTATTAAGTATATGGGCTTTAAAACGGGAGTAACTTCTGATTCCTTCTGATTAAAATTGACTCGAACCAACAAATTATGTCGTGCACTGCCCACTCCGATAGAGACCAGTAAAAATAATGGAGCTATTTCACATCTTACAGCACACTTAAAATATTTTACTAACAACGGAAAACGTCTTTCAGACTTCGTCTAACAGAAGAAATGAACGAAACTATTACGAACAGCTCCTCAGGATGTTCATGACGAACATTCATCATCGAACAGTATTTCTAAGGATAGCGGGTAAAACCATCATAACAGGATTATACCAATGAAAACACAAAAAGATTTTCGAATTGTTTTCAAGGTTCATAAATTGTTCGAGTGGTAGTTGACTACGTTCTATAGTCTGCAGAGGAGATTCGTCTCTTATATTGCAGGTAGACGTGCAATGACCATGGTAGTCTGTACATTGGCGTCACATAATATGCACGATGAAGCTCACGAGTCTTAAAGATAATTTCAAATTTGAACTGTCGAAGAGTTCTCAACACAAAGATTTCTCGGAGGAGAGGTGAATTGGGTTACGATGATGCTAAAGGCGTGAAAAATGGAAAAAATTGGTTTTAATTGACTGTGAGGTTGTGGAATATCTCTGCCATGAAGTCGTTGTGAAGTTTATTTCACAGAGGTAAAATATCACTATACCACTATGTGTCGCTGTGTCTGGCAGTGGTTAAGAAAATCGCCATTGCAAAACATAACGTATACCTAGTTCATAAGAGGTGAACAGAGTAAACGCCACAGCTTTCACATCGATGTACACATTAAAATTAACGCAACAACTGCATAGTGTTGTGTACTGCCCAAACAAATTGTTTAATACCCTCCAGTGCGAATAATGTAGAGCTAAAGAACTCTTAACTTGACACGGGAATTCTAACCAAGTTACCAGTTGCTCCACTTTTCTGTTCAGCGTACGAATTATTCACAGGAAGTGACAGTGTGAAAGTTCGAACATTTTAGCATGCATTTCTTTACATCGTGTCAGGTAGTGCTGTGCAGATAGCGATTATTTTTAATTTACGTAAAATGAAATCAGTAAGATGTATTCCGTAAAAATATAGCCGGCCGGGGTGGCGGTGCGGTTCTAGGCGCTACAGTCTGGAGCCGAGCGACCGCTACGGTCGCAGGTTCGAATCCTGCCTCGGGCATGGATGTGTGTGATGTCCTTAGGTTAGTTAGGTTTAATTACTTCTAGGTTCTAGGCGACTGAGGACCTCAGAAGTTAAGTCGCATAGTGCTCAGAGCCATTTGAACCATTTGAACCGTAAAAATATAGGGACGTTTTTCTGTGACTGTTTTTACGAGGGCTATCCACAAAGTACATTACGTTTTGGAATTAAAAATAAATAAAGTATTGGAATTTTTTTTTATTATATACAGATGAAAGCCACACTTATATACTGCTTTTCTACATAGTTGCCATTTAAATTAAGGCACTTATCGTATCGATGGACGAGCTTGGAAATTCCGTCGTCGTAAAATTCGGCCGCCTGTGCCTTCAACTACGTCATGACTGTCTTTTGGGACAGAAAATGTGTGATTTTTGTGTATTTCCTGGAAAGAGGCACTACAATAAATTCTCAAAGGTATTGCCAAACTCTGCACAACCTCGGAAGAGCAATACAAAACCAGCGCAGGGGAAGGTTGGGCTCCAAGATCTTGCTGATTCAGGACAACGCCCGGGCCCACACGGCAAATGCCACTCGTGAAGTTCTCGAATCTTTTAAGTGGGAGTTGTTTCCTCATCCGCCGCACAGTCCCGACCTGGCACCGAGCGACTTCCACTTATTCCCAGCAATGAAGAAGTGGTTGGCTATGCAGAGTTTTGATGACGACGCACAGCTTCAAGAAGAGGTAACCACGTGGTTGAAGGCGCAGGCGGCCGAATTTTATGACGAAGGAATTTCCAAGCTCGTCCATCGCTACGATAAGTGCCTTAATTTAAATGGCAGCTATGTGGAAAAGTAGTATTTAAGTGTGGCTTTCATCTGTATTTCATAAAAAAATTTCCAATACTTTATTTATTTTTAATTCCAAAACGTAATGTACTTTGTGGATAGCCCTCGTATATAGAACTGAAACAATATTACAATAAAATAATAAATATTTTCTCGTTACCGTATTTTCATGTTTTTATCAGCAAACAAGTTTACCAGGGCCAACACTTGATAAAAATAATTCCGTTTAAAACGGTGAAAATGTATGGAAATCGCACTCTCTGCTATTCAGACCCAGGGCTTTCAAGACACTTTGACAGACGGAGTATGCTTGAGCTATCCTCGCCACCATCTTAAAAAAAAATGTAAACTGATGAAACCTATGCTGTTTGGATTTCCAACTTCAGAGCACAATGACAGACATCAGGACACGTCAGCTGTTTGGACCATCATGAATTTTTTCAGAGGTGAAGGAGAGGAAATCATGATGGACTGGAGAAAGGTGTAGACGAGAGTGATGGAGGGGAATGAAAACAGAGGGAGGGGATGTAGGGTAAGATAGGATGATGACGATGTTTGGTTTGTTGGGCGTTCAACTGCGCGGTCATCAGCTCCCGTACAAAGTCCCAGGTTTTACACTGTCCTGTTTTTTCGCAATCCAGTGTAGCCACTGTCACGAATGATGATGATGATGGTGAAATGATGAGGACAACACAGACACCCAAACCTCAGGCCGAGAAAATACCCAACCCAGCGGGGAATCGTACTCGGGAGCCCGTGATCCAGAGGTATCAATGCTAGCCACTAGACGACGAGCTGTGGACGCAAGATAGGATAAACGTCAGTAGATGAATCCTTTCTTCCACATCTCCCGTTCCAATGCTACTTTCATAAACATACAGCGGATTTGCTTATCTTGCAACAGTGGAAGCGTGTGGCAATTTTGGCAAGACTCTTTAATAGCTGCATTATGCTTCATGATTATGCATTCGCAAACGCTAACGTTCATGTAACATACTACATTAGTATGAAATGCGTTGTAATGATAGTCCAATAGATCTGCCGTTTAGTGAAATGTTTATTTATTGCTACCAGTTACGAACTCCTTTTCATGCGGTACGCAATAATGTTGCAAAAAGTACATTACATTTGAGAAATAGCATTCACTGTCGTATTGCGTACTGCTTGAAAATGAGAAATGTACGAAACCTATAGCAGTTAGTAAAAAATACATTAAAAACAGGTTTGGTGCACTGTCATTATACTGCACTTCACACAAATTGTAGCTACAGAACAGTATACAAAAGAAATGTCCCACATTAGTGTAAATGTCAGCAATTTCAGTAACACCATGCACCATTAAAATAGTTACGTGGTGCATTATGACTGTCTACTCTCAGTCGCCTTCCTTATTTAAGTTTTTCACTGTGCCCTTAAATCGCTTGAGGCAAGTGCCGAGATGATTCCTTTGATAGGGCATAGCCGATTTCCTTCCCCATATTATTCATCGGTATGCTACTAACTTACTTATATCGAAATTGCATGAGAAGTTACGTGTAGTAACATTTCAGGTAGTTGGGTACTGCAAATTTTGAGTTCAGTATTTATCATTCTGATAGTGTCATCCATTTCAGGTAGTTGGGTACTGCAAATTTTGAGTTCAGTATTTATCATTCTGATAGTGTCATCCATCTCACAGTCAGTGCTTGCACTTACGTGTGTGTTGAATAACTGACGTATGAGCTGGAAATTTTCTATATTGTAAGACTTTGTTATCCACATGCCACTCATAAAACTGAACATTTTTATGCAGCTTATTCCTAGGAGCTGTCGGCTGAGTTTTCTCTGGTGTTCCGGCAGACATTTGCAAATTAATTTTTTATATGCGTACTGGGTCCGCAGCTCGTGGTCTTGCGGCAGCGTTCTCGCTTCCCGCGCACGGGGTCTCGGGTTCGATTCCCGGCGGGGCCAGGGATATTTCCTCCCTCGAGATGACTGGGTGTTGTTTTGTCATCTTCATCATCATCATTCATCCCCATTACGGTCGCAGGAAGGCAATGGCAAACCACCTCCACTAGGACCTTGCCTAGTACAGCGGTGCGTGTCTCCCGTATCGTCCCCTACGCTCCTCGGAGTATAGGACCTCATCATCATCATGTGTACTGGAGTAGGCCCAAACAAACTCTTAATGACATTATAATTAAATTGAGACCATTAGCTGCTTACAGGCATTGATAAATGTCAACGGAAACAGTTGAAAATGTGTGCCCCGACCGAGACTCGAATCTGGGATCTCCTGTTTACATGGCAGACGCTCTACCTGACTGAGCCATCGAGGACGAAAAGTATAGTGCAACTGGAGGGACTTATCTCTGGCACGTTCCCCGTGAGACCCACATTTCGAACTTACTCTCCACACATTACATTTGTAGTGCACCTGCCCACTATGCTCAGTACTCGCGGCAGTCAGTCTACCGATTCCCGTAAGAGTTTGAGCAATGTGAGTGCATCCGTACTGAAGAAGGTCATTGGCCGGTAAGCCTTACGTACATGAAGATGGTATCTGTTCTTTCGGACATATCCGAAAGAACAGATACCATCTTCATATACCTCATACGAACAAACTCTGATCATCGCACCGTTCAAGTGACACCCAGAGTCGACGGAAATAGTCGGTTTGTTTCCAGTAACCAACAAAATGATTCTGAAAGCAGAATTTTTTCTGCCCATTCGATCGAGCGTCCCAACATGAGTCTAGTGCAACATTCATTTTATCGATATGTATCAACAGGAACGTTAAAAATTTACTTTTTACGTGACACATCACACTTTATAACTGAGTTCGTCCAGTCTCAGGTCTTAGCGTCCCATTATGCCACATTGTCGGGCTAGTTCACAGCTTGACTTGCTGCTGCCGAACGTAGCACACAGCAACACTTTCTGCCTGTCCTCGTAGCCAGCCAGTAGCCTGGTTGACCGAGGAGTAACCGAGATGTAACTGTCAGCAGTTATGCCACGTCACAGACATCAACTAAGAAGTCATTTAAACTGTCTTGTCTCCTGCACTCTATAACACGAAGTAACCACTGCCTCTGTGGCATACTTTGATTCTATGTACATAGCGATCAATCTGTATTTTCCTTTCTACTTTCAGTTTCCGATGCATCAGTTCAGTGGTCCCAACCCTGATTCCAGATCTGAAGAGAAACTGGCTATGAAAAAGTGTTTGATTGTATGCTTTTAATGTAGCCATCAGTAGGCATTAGCTGTTACGCCGGAGAAACTCGAGTTTTCCATTGCATTAACGATTCTAATCAAGCCTTCATGACGCTGTAGGTTTTCAGAGACACTAGTCTTCTTTCGTGTGTTTTGATGGAATACATCTAATTAACCATTGAATCCTACTGGTTCAGACTAATGAAGTTTCTTTTTCCCAAAAGTACTCAAATCTTGCACTAACGAAGACAAAAACAAGCTTCTTCAACTAGGGAGACAGCACTGATATTGATCCTTCTGTGTTCTCAAACGAACGTTTACAGCTTCTTTGTTATGAGACTTGTAAAGTAACAGCGAGAAGATTTTAATATTGACGAAGAATGATTTTTAACCTTCCGACGTAAAACCGAGGAGATAATATTAAGCTGACGAGTGGTAAATCTTACGCAGGGTACCATGTCATTAATCATTTGTGTTTTTGATGGGGAACGCGTAGCTACCCTATAGAAAACCGATATTCTGTCACACTTTTTGCCTCTGCAGCAGCTTGCACATAAACACGAGCTGTCAGAAGAGTTTTCCATTTATTTTTGGCAGTGTCGTCAGACTAAGGTCTTTACAGTTCATATCCTTATATTTGACAGGCCCTGGGAACTTAATCACGCCAGGCTCTCATTATTAAACAGTACTAGTATCATTTTACAATCTTTAATGAAAAACATACCATACGAATGAAACAGGGTTATCGGTTATCAGTGAGATAGTTGAGTCTGGGTCGTTCTAAAATGAAGTATCAGAATAGTAACATTTATAATTTTACGATAAAATGATTGATTGAAATGTAGAATACTGGCTTCATTACCAAGAGTACTGAATAATTAAAGATTGTTTTGGACCGACTTGGCACAATAATTGGGAAACATGACTTGTATATGGGACGTTTCGAGTTGATATCCTTGTTCGTCCAGCGTGCTTTACTTTTTCTATGGGTTCCGTAACTAACTTAATACGTTAAGTAGAATCGGCGTTGTATTACCGACTTCTACACAGGATATTGTTTGTGATATCTCTGATAGAAACGTATATGTATTATAGTTGGACTCTACGAAATTTGTATAGTCTGCCCTGTTTACGGAAATACAGTTCAGCGCTGAGGCCATTAAATTGTTTCCTTTGTTAGTAATACAGAAACAGCGAAACCGTTACACAATTCTGTATGAGGTATTCGTTCACAAAATTTTATCGCAAACATGTTTCAGACAAACATGAGGAATTTTTCATTGATTCCCACGGAGGTTCACAGGATATTTCCGCAATACTGTCGTTTGAACGACGGCAGGCAGGTACAGTCCAAGGAGAAATCCTCTTCTTCGAACTATTCTGTTGCAGTCTAACTACCAGGACCACAAATAACCGGTCAATACTGAAGAGCAAGTCTCACTAAAGTCTTGTATGGGTCTCCCTAGAACATAGTTTCCCAGATTTCTCGCTTTCTTCATAACCTAGAAAACGTTTAACATTTTCTAGCACTTAACATTGGCTTCTAGCACTAGCGGTGGGATGTTCACTGATGTGAATGTGTCCGGAAGACTATACTGTAGATGCCACTACATTGTTCTTCTGTGTATGCCTTATTACCTACCAATGATCCACTTTTAAAGAGAAGTACCCAAACCAAAACGAAACAGACGTATTGTTTGTGTTCCTCTTAGTTTATTTATAATTGTCTATCGATAATATTTCGATGCAGAGCAGAGTATCAAAAGCGTCTATCTTTCAATGAAATTCTACCAGAAAAAGCTTATTCAGATTGTGATACACGATATGTTTTACATCCTACGATGATTCGCGATTTTTTAACTCCTACTTTATTCCTAATGTTCTTCCATGAATAAGTACTCGATTTTTAGAACACTGCACTTCACTGACACTAGATCACTAGATGTACCTTTGTTTTCATGTTGTGTAGATGTCCTTCCACAGCAGGTACTTTGTTTTGATGCCACACACATACACACATACACACACACACACACACACACACACACACACACACACACACACACACCAGTCGGAAAGATGTAAACACATAACATCAAACGCTTCCACAGCCACAGAACACGAAACAAGAAACATCGCAACATCAAAACAAAGTACACGAAGTGTAAGTACTTCTACACTACACGAAAAAGTTTACCCTGTGTCAGCGAAGTGCAGTGTTCTAAAAATCGAGCATCTACGTCTGGAAGAACATTAGGAGCGAAGAACGCAGCAAAAAGTCTTGATTAGTAGTCCTAATTTAATACTGTGTAATACAATTAGTATAAAACACTGCCGGCCGAAGTGGCCGTGCGGTTAAAGGCGCTGCAGTCTGGAACCGCAAGACCGCTACGGTCGCAGGTTCGAATCCTGCCTCGGGCATGGATGTTTGTGATGTCCTTAGGTTAGTTAGGTTTAACTAGTTCTAAGTTCTAGGGGACTAATGACCTCAGCAGTTGAGTCCCATAGTGCTCAGAGCCAACTATAAAACACTAGAACCGTTTACGATCTTAACAGACTGATTTGTAAGATAACTAAATTGTTACAGTGAGCACTGAAAATTCTTTGAAGTAAAGTTAAACTCACATAGTCTAAATAAGAACTTTGTACGGAAGACTGTATATAACCTAAATTACTTGTACAGCTGCAACTAAGGAAGAAAAGCAGGCCCAAAAAACGAAACGGCAAGTATGAGACACATTTGTTGACAACAGATCAGATTCACAATTACGCCAAAAAAGGACTTCCCTAGAATAACTTCGCATTTCTTCTAGAGATTAGCCTGTTAATTTCTGGAGCATATTCGTTACACACTACTCCATACTACACTGTAGAGCCAAAGAGAGCGGTACATCTGCCAAACATTGTGTAGGCCCCCGCGAGTACTCAGAATTTCGGCAACAAGACGTGGCATGGACTCGACTAATGTCAGAAGTCGTGCTGACACCATGAATCTTGCAGGGCTGTCCTTAAGCCTATAAAAGTACGAAGGGGTGTAGTTCTCATTCGAACAGCACGTTGCAGGGCATCCCAGATATTCTCAATAATTTTCATGTCTGGGGAGCTTGGTGACCAGCGGAAGAGCGTAATCTCAAAAGAGTGTTCCTGGAGCCACTCTGTAACAATTCTGAACGTGTGGGGTGGCGTATTTTCCTACCGGAATTTTCAAAGTCCGTCGGAATGCACAACGGACGTGAATGGATGCAGGTGATCCTACACGATGCTAACGTATGTGCCACCTGTCAGAGTCGTATCTAGACGTATCAGGGGTTCCATATCACTCCAGCTGAACACGCCACACACCATTATAGCGCTTCCACCAGCTTCCACAATCCCCTGCGAACGTGCTGGGTCCATGGATTCATAAGGTTGTCTCCATACCCGTACACGTCCGTCCACTCGATATAATTTGAAACGAGACTCGTCCGACCAGGCAACATGATCCCAATCATCAACAGTTCAATACAGCTGTTGACGGGCGCAGGCGAGGAGTCAAGATTTTTGTCGTGCAGTCATCAAGGATACACGAGTGGGCCTTCGGTTCCGAAAGCCCATGTCGATGATGTTTCATTAAATGGTTAACATGCTGTCACTTGTTGATGGCCCAGAATTGAAATCTGCAGCAATTTGCGGAAGCGATGCACTTCTGCCAATTTGATGGATTCTCTACAGTCTTCGTTCGTCGCGTTCTTGCAGGATCCTTTCTGGCCTCAGCAATGCCGGAGATTTAATGTTCTACCGGATTCCTGATATACACGGTATTCTCGTGAAATAGTCGAAGGATAAAATCATCACTTCATCGCTATCTCGGAGATGCTGTGTTCCATCACTCATACACTGACTATAACACCACATTCAAACTCACTTAAATCTTGATAACGTGCCATGGTAGCAGTAGTAGTAACCGATTTACCAACTGCGCCAGACACGTGTTGTCTTATATAGGCGTTGCCGACCGCACCATCGTATTCTGGCTGTTTACATATCTCTGTATTTGAATACGCATGCCTATACCAGTTTCTTTCGCATTTCAGCGTAAACCGACTATTACTGAGTTTAGCAGCGCGTCTGCTATTACGTCTACTCGATACCGATTCGAGCCTTGGGAGCAGCAGTACAGAATAAGTCACATCAGTGCAGTGTTCTTTTGTAGATGCATTACTTGTTCCATGAATCTTCCGAAGTCTACTTATTCCATTCACCAATCATTTCGGGTATTCGTCATATTAGATATCCTCTGCTGGGTAATGGAAATGTTGTACATCACTCTCCTCTGCTTTACGCATACATTTTGCTACCCATCTTCCATTAGCTTATCCTCTCGGACCTTCCTTGTTACATGGAACCCATAAATGAATTATCTTCGTTCATGTAGCATACATTCTTCTTGTTACATGGCCTGTCAACATCACAAATACCTTCTCCAGTCCAATCTTTCTGTCTCTACGCTAGAAGTTTGCTACATACATCATATGGTTGCTCTTCTAGTAACTGTTAGTTGTTGGATAGTTTTCATACTGAAAGGTCAAGTATCACTGCCATATCTCAATGGTGATAATAAACCCAGAAGGTAAATGTTGGTAGTTCTCTACAATTAAAATCCATCAACTAAGTATTGCATTCACATCCGCAACTAGTAAAGGCAGGGCCTGTGAGGTCCATCGGTCACGAAATAACCACTGCTGTTAACGGGCCGTACTAGCCAACCATGCACTACGGCTATCGCGGCCGGCCCCTCCAAGGTGCACTGTGTCGACCGCCAAGCGACAACCGTGTGTCCATCAGCTAGAGCCAACCCTCACAGCCTCCCACTAGTTCTTGTCCGGAACGTAGTCAACAACGACTCACTACCCACAGCAGGCACTGCTGGACAAGCCCCTCGTACACAAGACACTGGCGACGGGACACACTCGGGGACTCTCCTTCTGAGCTGGAGCGCGTGCCCCCATCGTGAATCATGCACCTCCCAGCGAGGTGTCAGGGACACAGCCTCAAGCGCGCGCCCGCGGATCTTTGCCTGTAGACAGCGGACGTGCTCAAATGAAAGTTGAACCAGCACCTGCGTTCTCAAGCAGAATTTTCACAGAGTTTTCTGAAACTATAGTGTGTACGTACGAAGAGAAGGTCGACATTTTCTCTTGTCTTGTCTGCCTTCTTTCTTGTGAAGGAGAATTATTATAGTATTGTTCCAGCTTTTGGGAAATGTGTTCTTACGTAGACACAAGGTAGATAATTTAATTCGTATTGCATCATTATATTTTCTCCATCTTCAACATTTTTGATCGATAAACTATCACAAATCTTTTAATGATGCACTTTTAGGTTCTTTTCATTGAAAGGAATCATAATCTGATTTCGAGCACTTCTGTCTAGCTGTAAGACAATCACAATTCACAGCTTGTCATCATTCCAGCAGAGAAAGATACATGCATAGCAATGTAACAGCAAATTCGACATCGCTCATAGAAAATATGGTAGATTCTCATGCTGAACATTGAGGGATGACCCAGCATTTTCAAATCCGAATGCCCGTAAAAACCTCGACGACAATCATGTACGCTATATCTGTCTTGGAAGATATCATTCATGTCTTTTGGGTAACATGGTTAATGTCAGGTCGAACATGGCTATCGTTGAGATTTTAGCGGTTTCTGCTTTCCGTGTGGCAACGATTTACTGACCTAAGGTACCCAGGAACGAGCATGAAAGTGGAGTGGGGTCAGAGCCAGGTCTGGCATTCTCCTTCACGATTGCGAGAAACAGTGTTTAATCTCTACGAGTTATTTTGATGCAATGAAAATGACGATCGTTGGTGATTCTGTTTTGGAAGCCACAGATTTAAAGTGAACGGCTTATTTTGCGACGTCGAATCCCTTTCGATAATGTCTTTATGAGTCTCATACATCTATAGAAATGCAGAGAAAATATTTTTACTAAAATATTCTAACTAACAATAATTATGCTAGCCCAACACAGACAGAAGAACCTATAAAAGTCTGATACTATTAAATCACAATGAATGCTTAGCGGGTGCAGAAACACTTACGTCAGCTTTACTACTTTGAACAGCAGTCGTTGTTAGCGGTATATAAATATTTTATACGAGGGTTTACGTATACTGAATTTTAAATGGATTACCTCCCATTAAAGTGATTATTACACAAAATTACCTTTCGCTGGGGAACCACTTGTTTCATTCCACACATTTTATCCGTGTGACCTTACATTTAACAGTGAGATGTTTGCTCACAAGTATTTTTAGCGATTTAAGGTAACAATGAGATATTTGTTGAAGAATCTAGAGCTACTGCCGCTGCTACTGAACTTATATGTAATTCTGTCACATTGTTTTCAATGACTGCAGTTCTATAATCTCACACTCATACTCTCCCCAGCAAAAAATTGTATGATTTCTGTTCGTAATGTAGCGTTCGTAACGCGGTATGGGTGTTAACTGCTACGAACTGAATGAAGAATCTGTTTACTTCCAGTTTTACAGCAAATGTTTTTATGTCGAAATCTCGCATTGCGGTTGTATACACTACGACACAGTATCACACTGTCAAGTGTATTTATAATTACCTCTACTTTTACCATGCGTTTCATTGTCGACAGACTTTTTTTGCGGGCTACACTAAGCCCAGACTCATAAAAATCTTAACAGCAAGTATGAATTTCTTTGATATCTTAGTTCACGCTTCTTTTATATTTCTTGTCAACGAAATACAGTGAAAGTAATTGGATGCCATCTTCAGTTATACTGAAAACTGCTATTCTTCTTCATGTATAATAATTTATTTCACCCCATGTCCTTAAAGGAGGCTCATAACAAAAATCAGTGGCATTTAGTAAAACATTTAATGCAAGTGTAGCTCAGTGAAGAGCAGAAGAAAACAGCCCTCTCTGCACTCAATATATACGTCTGACGAAATGGCTCACTTCTAGTGATACTTATCTTCCTTATTCACTATATTGTCAGCAAAAAATCAGTTGCAGATGTCATAGCGGAATTTATTTTGTAGCAGCGATAATAGTGCGAAATCTACTGTGGTACCTATTACGACCAGTATCATTAATAGTCACTGCACCGGAATAATGGTGACAATCTGCACTCGGTTTCGATTTTATAAAGGCATCCGACTTTTCTTATTTTTCTCGTACGGGAATCAAAGCTTATATTGTAAGTACCAACTTAGGTGCTGCCTTTTACCAGAAGTATATACGACAAAACTCATTTCTGGGGATGCGGGTGTACTTAATGACATTATGATGCAGAGTTTTCCTGTGTTTCTTCAAATATAACAAGGTTTTAGAAGTATTAGACTTCTTGCTATAAGTGTAACAGCTTTATTTGCACGGAGCAAGTGTATAGTGTTTTCATATTCAGAGCAGTACGTCATAGGTTAATAGTACACTGTCTCATTCGTTCAATCACATTTCCTTTCCGTTATATTCTTCCTAAATTTGGGTCAAAGTAATTTATGACAATATTATGTTCAGACGAACATTTTTATCGATCCACACACACACACACACACACACACACACACACACACACACACACACACACGCCCAAACCATAAAAAGACCTCTAAATCTAATTTCTCCATCCTTTTTGCTGCAAATATACTGCAGAGGGACAAAAATCTACGTGATCAGTTACCTCTATTTATTCTAAACCTAACTGTAAACGAAGATCTCATAAAGAAACATGCAAAACGAAAAACCTGTCCCAACGTTTAAGGAAAATAACGCGAACACTATTTTTCTAGGACATCCACTATTGTCACGATTGACATGCCGTTTCAGCAAACGGTAACTGATTTTAAACACGCTAAAAGCCATACAGTTGACTTGGAAACATGTCTATTCCATTTTTGTCGAAAATGCTTCCACGTGAACCACAGCATTTTATGCCAACATTGAATTCTTTATGCTCTCTGATTCCACACTCCAGGTTCGAATTACTTGAACTGAATTGGTATTTGGAACCAACTGCTTGTAAATTCTCTCTTACTTGGGAATTAACAGCTGCTCACTTAGAATAGATAATTAACAAAAATATTTAACAGAAAAGTTTGTTCACTCTGTCTGCCAAAACACAATTAACTTTTTCTGTCATACCAACATATTACGTAAAATATGGCACACTCACGTAATTGAGTAGTGAACTAATTAGCCAACTCTCCGACTAGATGATTAATGGACGGACATTCGTAGGTTAAATATTGTTTTAATGTGGTTTCTCCTCGATACATTTTACTCATTTTGGGCTGGATTCACATCAGCGCACCAGAAACGGGCCATGCAAATGATCCTGCACGGGAAATAGGGGGCAACGCTGACGGAAAGGCAGATGACGTAAGCAGTGACCTCCCTGTAGAGGTTAATTTGGTGTTAGTTGCGCCCGTGGCCTAAAGGGGCATCGCGACAAACCCTCAAGCGTTCAGAGCGGCATCTGCAGTAATTTCTGAATTACTGTCACAACGCGCATTTCGCACCGTTGCACACAGAGGAACGATTTGGTTTTTTTGTAAGTGGGTTTTGTATTTTAAAAGATCTAGAGCTATGCCTTTTAGACGGAGGTCAACCATTGGATGGATTCATATTGTGTACAACAAGGTATCAAATGATGGTGGCAAAACAGCGCCAAAGAATGCATATGTCACAAATGTTACAAAATCGACATGCGTATCATGGCAGTAATTATCCAAACACCTTTAACATAAGGGGAGCCACGGGTTATATGGGTTATAAGGTACAGAGGAAGTTCACGGAATTCTGTAAAACACTAAACTGCCTATCTAAACGCGAACATTTACTCTATTACAGCTTTTTATTCCGGCCTTGTGCAGTCTTCCAACGGCAGGCTGAAGTCCCGTAGAAAAAAATTGGGAATTTAGTTGTAAGTAGCGTAAACTATTTCATTTGTCTTCTTTCTAAACTGTTTATGGGGCTCTAGCTCGTGACCGCACTTGTAAAAATAAAACATAATTAAATCTTTTTGTTCCTAATACTTCTCCTTGCTGTACGGCTCACCACCAAAAGAATGTATCACCTCAGAAATAAATGTCATAATAAGGTCAGCACAAAACAAATGACATACGAGAACTGGATAAAGGTTAACAAACCGTCTGAAGATGGAGCTGTCGCTTCGAAACTGGCAGTACCGCTTTTTGCCCATAAATATAATAACAGAGAGGTGCTGATGGCAGTATTACATTCTGTAAAAATCCAGCTGAATTCCACAGTTTTTCTTTGTGTAAATACTTTCATCTTTTCTTCTTAAAACAGTTACACATTGTAAAAATCCTTCATAAATAGCGTCTTTGAGGATATACATTAAAGTTTCTGTAGGGGTATACACCTACATTGAATCTTAAAAATCTTAAAAATAATGAAGAGCTTCTGGGACCCTGAGCCACTGTTTTTCCTTTGCGCAGCATTTACGTGTTGTAGCTGGGAAAAATGTTTTTTTGTTTTTCTGCTCCCAATCCGATATATTCCTGTTTGTATCTCTCCACTCAAGAAACCGGAACACCAAAGTGGCTGTTGAAGTAAAGAAACAAGGAAGATCGATCAGACGAAGAAAAGTTTGAAGGATGATCAAACCAGAAATGATTTGTTTCTTGCTATTAATGGTAGTGATCTATCCGTGGCTATGTGCATTGTATTTAGGATGAAAAAAATTTGGTTAATATCGCTCATGCAGTAACAGGAAATAGCAAAACCGGTATGCTACGGGTCAGAGTGTACTGTGTTAAATGTTTTAATCGAGTACATGGATTAGAGGCTCTAAAAAGGGAAATGGATTAGTTGGAGTTAGATAAATCGGGAATTAGTGAAGTGTAGTGGTAGAATGAAAAAGACTTCTGGCCAGTTAAGTCCAGGGTTCTAAATACAAAACCAAATGGGTTAACTCAGGAGCAGGTCTTATAATGAGAAGAAAAATTGGAACACTGGTAAGCAACTGTGAACAGCATACTGATCGCATTATCGTATCCAAGGTAGAGAAAACACCAACACCCTCCACAGCAGTTCACGTTTATGTGACTATTAGCTCTGCGTTTGATGAAGGGATTGAAAGAGGGCGTGATGATGTAAAAGAAATTATTCAGATATTTAAGGCAGACAAATATTTTATTGTTGTAGGATTCTGTACCTCTATAGTAGGAAAAGGAAAAAAAGGAAAAACAGTAGGGAAAAATTAAGTGAGTAAATGAATGAAACAGGAAGACGCTTGGTAGAATTTTGCACACAGTACAATATAATCATTGCGAACAGATTGTTTTAGAATCAAGTAAGAAGGCTGTATACGTGGAGCAGACCTGGAAACGCTGAAAGGTTTCAGACTGATTATGTAATAATAAGACCAAGATTTTGAAACCATATTTTAGAACGTAAGACATATCCAGGGGCAGATGTAATCTACTGCTATGAAATGCAGATTAAAACTGAAGAGATAACAACAAAGTAGGGAATTTAGTAGTGGAACGTGGACAAACTGAAAGGAGCAGAGTTTCAACGACTGGGCAACGATTGACCGCAACAAGGGAAAGGGCGTGCAAGCAGCATGGAATCAAATAAGTAAAAAGGAAGACCTAGAGGAAATCCTTGGATGTAAAAGAAGATAGAGCGTCTTACTGACGAAAGGAGGATATATAATAATTTAACAAACGAAGCAGACGAAAAGCAACTTTCACATCTATAAAATACGACTGACAGAAAGCGCAAAATGGCTAATGCCTAGAGGACAAATGCAACGTGTTAGAAACATGCAAGACCAACTGAAAGATAGATGTCACCTATAAACTCGATTTCACCTATTGGAAAATTAAAGAGGCCTTTCCAGGAAAGAGAAGAAGCATCGTGATTATCAGGAGCTTAAACGACAATCCTACAGTACGAAAAGGAATTCATGTTAAAAGTTGGAAGGAATGTATAGAAGGTCTGACCACAGGAAAGTTGAAGAACATATTACAGAGAGGGAAGAAGAAGTAAATGAAGATGAGATAGTTAATATGATACTGCGAGGAGATTTTGACGAAGCACTGAAAGGCATAATTCGAAAGAAGGCACCAGGAAGGACGACATTCCCTGAGAATTGTTAAGGTCCGTGGGAGAGCCCGTCATGACAGAACTATTTCACCTGGTTTATTATATATATAAGACGGGCGAAATACCCTCGAATTTGAAGAAGAATGTAATAACTGAAATTCAGAAGAAGGCATGGGCTGACAGGTATGAATACTGCAGAACTATCGGCTTAATAAAAAGTAGTATCCAAAATACTGAAATGAATTATTTGCAGAAGAACTGGTAAAGTCGACCTGGAGGAAGATTAGTTTGGGTTCTGAACAAATGTAGGCACACACGATTCAATATCTATGCTATCACTTCTCTTTGATGACAGTTTAAGTTAAGAGAACACTAAGTTTGCAGTTTTTGTAGGTTTAGGGAAACGTTGTATATATCTTGTGAATAGTTACATTTGAGCTATGCACAAAATAGACTGCAGTTGTAAGAGAAGAAGATGAAAGGGAAGCAGAAGTTGATAATGGAGTTTTTGTAGCCTATCTCCGATGTTACTCAGTCTGTATACTGAACAAGCGGAAAAGGAAACCAGGGAGATATTTTGCAAAGAGATTTGAAGTTCAGAGGGAAGAAATATCAGCACTGAGTATTTCTGACGACACTGTGATACTATCTGACACACCAAAGAACTTGGAAGAGTAGCTGAATGGAATGAATAGCTTTTTAGAAAGTGGTCATTCAGTGCTTATCAACAAAAGTAAAACAAGGATAATAGAATCTAGTCGAATTAAATCTGTCGATATTGAGGACATTAGATTTCTAAACGGGACAATAAAAAGGTGTAGGTGAGTTTTGTTATTTGGGCATCAAAGTAACTGATGATGATCGAAGTACAGAGGACATAAAATGTAGACTGGCTACAGCAAGGTAAGGATGAATTTTTCAACATGTAATATAAACACATGTTAGGAATTCCTTTCTTGTAGGTATTTCTCTTGTTTGCCGTGTACGGTAGCAGTTGAGCCAGCAATTTCCAAATGGGGGCAGTATGGGAGGTAAATATTGTCAATAGAGACTAAGACTTGAATACAGTGAGAAGACTGAAGTGGATGTTAGTTGCAGTGCTTATTTAGAGATGCACTGGATGCACATGATGCACTGCCTGTGAAAATTTCTGTTTTTTTTTTTTTTCCTTTCGAAATAACCGTGTCTTTAGACAGAAGCTAGTGATATCGTAACCATAATTGGTGGAAGAGTGTAAGAAGCAAGTAATTAATGCATAAGTTGTTTAAAACGTATTCCATATTTCTACAAGTACATCAGATAGACTTTCTCAAAGCAGCAAAAATATTCTGTAAACAACTATCTGGATGCAAATATCTTTTGCCATATTGGCCATTATTCCCCTTTAGTCGCGAAGTTTCGCTTTACAGTGGTGCGACCCATCTTTCAGTGGAAGATTTTGGCTCATGTCGTAACGGTTATGTTGGCCTGCGTACTCATTGCACTCAATGTTTTTCTTATGAAGGTTATAGACAGATTACAGTTCTTCCAAATGCTTATAACTGAAGGTTACTTACAGATCCGCACTTGAATGGGGAACTCAGTCAGGCTCTTCCATGTAACTGCAGGTTTTAAAAAAAAACAAGAACAACGCTGAGTAAGAGGCAAAGAGTTGTGTCCTTCAAGCACGCTGAGATCACGCGAAATTTTACCTAGACAGCTTGAAGAGCAAGAAAGGTCTTGGGAACTGGGTAAATGTAGCAAGCAATGAGCGAAAGAAGAGTAGCTCTTCAACATCATCTCGATTTGAGCTAACAGTAGCGAATAAATTTGACTTGTTACCTTAAGTAAGAGGGGAAGAGCCTCATCCAGCTGTAGGGATAGCACAGCGCAACAGACTTCCAGCAAAGAAACTCAAGGTAGGTCGGTACTGAAAGAGAGTAGTAAGAAAAAAGACTAGGGAGGAGTCATGGGAGGTGTGTAGGCCAACTGATAAAGGATAAATTAGGAAGAGAGTACCAGGTCACAAGTATTGTGAAGCCAAGATAACAGAGGACATTCGGAATACGTGCAAAGTATCTGACAAAGATAATCAGGTTATTATAGTTTGCCGGAGCAGGGAATAGCCTCGCTAACAACAGTAAGTACAGAATTAGGTGTGACTTGAATGAAATAGGGGTAGCAACTACACTCACAAATGTGAGTTTTGTGGAGCTCCTGCAGCGCCATGACTAGCCCTGGGTCAACTACTGTAGACCATGTGAATAATGAGTTGACAGATTGCTGCTGACTGAAATATAATTTCATGCTAGTGCAGTACCAGTTGCTACAATTGGGCGATGGTAATATACTAGACATGGTTTATATCTGATTAGGAGAGGGAAAGGTAGGTCTGCTTCTTACAGAGTCAGAGGGGCACCTTTTCTAGGTTAGAATCAGGATCAGGCACTCTGTCTTGAAAGAAGTGAAAATAACCGAAGATCGCAAAAAGCTTAATAATACACAGAAATTTGAGGTTAACTTATTTCATCAAAATATTAGAGAAGTTAGTAATAAGGTAGAAGAACTTCTTGTCTGTTTGGAAAATTTAGAGAGCTCTGAAAAGATAAACATCATGTGCCTGTCTGAGCACCATAGGTGCAAGAGATCACATTATTGCAGCTTACTCATGCAGAAATTACGTACATTAAGACAGCAAAACTTGAAAACAGTGCGACAGGTAGATTTTGTAGAGTTATGCACTTAGATATATGTTCTTGCGAATTAATGCAGAAAAATAGTTCACTTTTAATTGTAACTAAATATAGATCCGCACTGGGAAACTTCAAACTATTTACGAGACGCATCGTTGACGAGATACGGATGTTTGGGTCTGGCCGTGAGTCGTGGACAAATAGCCAAATGGTAAGGCGACCGCTCGCGATAAGCGGGAAATACGGGTTTGTGTCCCGGACCGGCACAAATTTTCATTGTCATTCCATTCTACAGCTCATGGCTGTCCTCATTCGCAACTGCGAATTTATTTCATGTGTTTATGACGAATCTGGATTCCTTACTATGCTATCTGTCAGACAGCAGCAAGCACTCCGTGGTGACTTCACTGCAGATTTTCTAAAGGATTATGATACGAAAAATGATCTGGAAACCTTATTTCGATCGTAAAATTTGGTCTCAGTCATTAACTTTCTTTTGCGGGTGGATAAAGACAGTAGGACTCTGATCGATAATATTTTCTTTGATGAAGCTGAAGGTACGAAAATAACTGTTTACCTAGTAACAAATGCTCTCTCTGATCGGCATGCGCGGTTGGTTACGACAAATAACAGAGCGCCTCACAGTATTGATACTTCTCGGTGGAAATCTGTTAGATTTTGTTAACGACTCCGGGATAAATGCTATAAAGAATAGTTTACAGCAGATGACATGGGATGTAATTTATAATGAATCAAATGTTATCACAATCTTCTATTTCATAATAAACTCGTATCATTATTTGAAAACAGATTCCCACGTAAGCTAGTCAGAAAACTTGCTACACAGCGACGTAAAAAACCATGCATCACCAGAGTGATTAAAGTATCTTGCGAAAGTAAACGGGAAATGTATCTTTTGGCAAGAACAAGTAGGGATCTTACATTAGTTGTACACTACAAAATCTTCTCAAACTTACTAAGAATTTTTTTTACAAATGTCAAAGAACATGCGCATAATATCAGAAATCAGAATCTCAGACAACAGAGTTAATGCTATATGGAATGAAATGAAACGAAAGAGGGGACAATTGCTCACAGAAGAAAACAACATCACTATTGAGCTGAATAGAAGGGCTATAAATGACGAACCACTGGTAGTAAATGTATTTAATAATCGCTGCTTAAATGTAGTGAAAAGCATGGGAACAAATAGTTTAAGAGCTAAATCACTGCAGTATGTTGAAAATGTAACCGTCATAAAATTCAAGCGTATGAATGTATCACCAACTTCTCCTTATGAAATTAAGAAAATTATAAATTTTCTCAAAAATAAAAACTCGTCTGTTTTTGGTGGTGTAATGTCATATGGAGTAATGTTCCTGCGTAACTCATCTTTTCATTGCGCAAGAACGTAATGTATGATTAACATGCGATGCTCATCCACGCTCATCTTGTAGATATCTGTTTAAGGAATTGGGTATTCTGACTACTGCTTCACAATATATTTATTCCAACGTGAATTTTGCTGTAAATAATCCACTACAGTTCAAAAGGAACAAAGAGGTATATCATTACACTATGAGAAGGAGAAATGACATTCAATACTCCACATCAAGGTTCTCTTTAGCACGAAAAGGGGTGCGCAATGCTGCAACAAAAATTTTTGTTCTCTTACACGGTGATATAAAATGTCTGACAGAGAGCAAAGTAAAATTTGATAACAAGCTGAGAAAGTTTCTTCTTCACAACTCCTTCCATTCAGTAAAAGTATTTCTATTAATGTAACGTCTAAAAGGTGGCTGGTAGGAATTACTAACTCACATCTGTATATCTTTTCCCATTATGGATTTAAAAGAAACAATCTTAGAAATGTTCAGAATGTAACAGTATGTACGAATTAATCTGCTGTATGGATGTAAAATGACTCGTGCCCCATGCTTACGATCTATAATGCAAAATGATCCATGGAACTTGTAATTAAGTAACTATGTAATTAACCAACAGTTGGCATTGTATTTGCGGATATTACGAGATTCATACTTACTGATGTAAATTACTACAAAGACAACTTGTGTACACATGGATCTCCTCAAACAGTCAGTTTGGCTTTAGCACCAATGTGTGGGCAGGTTGGTTGACTTGGAGGAGGAATAACTGGTTCACGTACTCTATTTTATACACTAATAGGTGTTGTTCATCACCAAATTCTCTGGGACATAATGTACGTACTGTTACTCGAAGAACAAGACAATAGATCCGGTTGGTGCACAACGGGACACCGGTACACCGACTTCTCGAGAGATATCCAACAAAAATGATTGTTGAGCGGTGGTATGGTTGTAAAATTTCAGGAATGTAGCCTGCCCGTTTAACTAACATTAATCGTCCACCAAGTACTTCGAAATTTTAGTTCCGTATACGTATATCAGAGAAAAAGCTCCAACCGCGTTGGAGTCGTAATCGAGACTTCCAGTTTTAATCTGATTAAGCAGTTCTCCCTTATATTAACGAAAACCTGTTTCACTTTCGGTTAAAGATGAAATCGCTCGATGTTGTTTAAACTTTAACAGGCATATTGCCATAGAAAGCTGACGACGATTTTCGCGAATTTCATAAGCAGCTGGTAGACCTGACTACGACACTCTTGAAACTTTTTCTCTCTTTAATAAGTCATCTAAACAAAAAACCGAAGTACAGAGACTTGACGGACGTCTATTTATGCAATATACGACAGCATGCTCAAAAGTAATGCCTCCGAATTTTTTTGTGTTAGAACTCTTAAAAATTTTTAAATGAAAGAAACGTTATTAACTTTCTGCACCTTTACTTTTCAGCACGCCCTCGTACACTGAAGCCCCAGAGAAACTGGTATGGGCATGCCTATTCAAAAACAGAGCTGTGTAACCAGGCAGAATACGGCACTACCGTCGGCAATGGCAATATAAGACATCAAGAGTCTGGCGCAGCGGTTAGATCGGTTACTGCTGCAGTCGCAGATTATCAAGATTTAAGTGTGTTTGAACGTGGTTTTATAGTCGGGGCACGAGCGATGGGACACAGCATCTCCGTGGTGGCGATGAAGTGCACCGTGAAAATCAGGATTCCGGTAAAACATCAAATCTCCGACACCGCTGCTGTCGGAAAAAGATCAAATGGTTCAAATGGCTCTGAGCACTATGGGACTTAATAACTAAGTTCATCAGTCCCCTAGAACGTTGAACTACTTAAACCTAACTAACCTAAGGACATCACACGCATCCATGCCCAAGGCAGGACTCGAACCTGCGACCGTAGCAGTCGCGGGGTTCCGGACTAAAGCGCCTAGAACCGCTCGGCCACTACGGCCGGCGGGTAAAGATCCTGCAAGAACAGGAACAACGACGACTGCAGAGTCGTTCAACGTGACAGATGTGCAACTCTTCCACAAATTTCAATGCTGGGACATCAACAACTGTGAGTGTGCGAACCATGCAACGAAACATCATCAATGTGGGCTTTCGGAACCGAAGGCCCACTCATGTACCCTTGAAGACTGCACAACACAAAGCTTTACGCCTCGCCTGGACCCGTCAATAGCGACTTTGGCATGTCGATGATTGGCAACATATAGCCTTGTCGGACGAGTCGCGTTTCAAATTGTATCTAGGGGATGGGCGTTTACGGGTATGGAAACCATGGACCCTGCATGTCAGCAAGTGACTGTTCGAGCTGGTGGAGATTCTGTAATTGTGTGGGGCGTGTGGAGCTGGAGTGATACGGGACCCCTGATACGTCTAAATACCACTCTGACAGGTGACACGTACGTAAGCATCCTCTCTGGTCACCTGCATCCATTCATGTCCATTGTGCATACCGACGGACGTGGGTAACTCCAGCAGGACTATGTGACACCCCACATATCCATAATTGCTACAGAGTGGCTTCAGGAACACTCTTCTGAGTTTAAACACTTCAGCTGGCCACCTTCCCCTAACATGAACGTTATTAAACATATCTGGGATGCCTTGGAACGTGCAGTTCAGAAGAGATCTCCACCCCATCGTACTATGCAGGATTCATGGTGTCAGTTCCCTCTAGCACTACTTCAAGACGTTAGTCGAGTCCAAGTCACGTCGTGTTGCGGCACTTCCGCGTGCTCTATAAAACATTGGGCAGGTATACCAGTTTCTTCGGCTCTTCACTGTATATCTTTCACAGTGTCTGTGTGACTAGTCAGTCCCTTATGAATTCACAAAAACCCTTTCTACTGCTACTGTTTTCGCCTAAGAAACTGCATTCGGAACAATTGCCGTCCTACACTTTTTGCAGTATCTTCATTTCATAGCTTGTATCTTTATGTATTTAACCATAAACATCTGAGTTACACTAAAAGTAAGTGGAACGGTACTCAGTTGACTTTGCGGGCGGAAACCACATTGACATTCTGACCTTCCTATCAACAGTGCGTGACACATACCTTTAGATTCCCAGCCTTCGTATTGTCTTGTTGAGTCGAAAGACTGAGGTCATTATTTTGTTCCATAATCTTCGAGTCGTTTATTTGTTGGTTGGTTACATTCATGTGCAAGAACCAAAATCGTGATTCCACGCTGTGATATAGTACGAGTTCATTCTAGGTGGAAAATATGGCGTTATGCTGATTATTTACTTTACTGGCTGTCACATTGATCGTTAACTTCCCTTTATTGTCATACACACACCGTGGTTAATACGCAACTTCGGCAACAATCACATAAACACACAAACCATACGCATAAAAATCCTTTAAACCTGCAGCAAGTGGTAACAAGGTATATTTATTTAACCTTGACTGTTTTTCAAATATGTAAATACTATCTTAAGAACTCAAATTTGTATGTGTACAAGTTGAAAAAAGAGCATTTTTTCTTTTCTACAGAAAGATAGTACACAACCCACTGATGATGCTCGAACTTCAGTGAGACGTGTCTGGGAAATAAAAAGAAAAAGAAATATTCTATGTTGCTCAGGTCGGAGCCTCTCCCAAAACAAATATGTTTTGTGGAGTGGATTTGTGTAAACACTTCATACGGATAGATATCTTGTGGTTGAAGCTCTTCTGTCATCGTTTGCTTACAAATATATTTGTTTTTGGAGAGGGTCCGCCTTGAATAACATAGAATTTTTCTTTTTCTTTTCATTTCCCACACACGTTTCGCTGAAGTTCGAGCATCATCAGTGTTTTTTTTTTATTATCTTTCTACAGAAATCTGAGTTTTTAAGGTAGTATTTACATATTTCAAAAACAGACAAGGTCAAGTAAATATACCCTGTTAGCACATGCTACAGGTTTTCTTGATTTTTATGTCATTTAATGCATTTGTGTTTTTGCAACCATATAGAACTCCGGTTGGAACAGTTATTTACTTCGAAATTTTAGGACTGGAGATGTTATGGCAACACCTGCTCCCGCTTGATATATTTCGCATACTTTTCTCGTTTCCCCGCCCACACACACACACACACACACACACACACACAAACACACGCACGCACGCACAGTCTTTCACATAGAGTTAGTTAACGGTAGGCATAACTATAACATTCCCAGTCCTAATGTTTCAATATAAATAACTGTTCTCCTTTAAGTTGCATACACTTACAAATGAAGAAACAAAATGGAGAATTATGTGGAAGAGAGAGGATATGGGAGAAAAAGAACTGCAATAAGATCGTGAATAACATTAGTGGCAACTATTAACGTATATGGAGCTCGCACTTGCATATTCAACTTAGGTAATCTCGTTTTAAATGATGTCGGTGACAAGAGTACTCTAGCGCTAGTTTTTGTTTTTGTACTAGCTCCAGGAGAATTGGGGCTATTGCTGTCAAGAACCTAAGTAACTGAAAATCTCGTAGACAGGAATATTCTACAGCCTCTGCCTCCATCCTATTAGTAATTTTCAATAAACTGAACATTCCACAACGATGTCATCAGGTCTACCCATTGTTTCACAATCGCAGTTGCTCCTTTATTTTCATTGTACAGGGTGTATCAGAAGGAATTCTCAGTAGTCAGTAATATGACACAAACAGTCATTCGGAGCAAAAAATTCTTGTAAACTTTGGAACTTAAATGCATACCCTGAGAACTGTGACCACTTTTTTCGGTTGAAGACATGTGTTTCACAGTAACGAAGACGGAAGATGAATAAGAGCTCATAATTCTTAGGGTATGCATTTCAGAGTCCATGTTTACAAGACTGTTTCTCTTATTTTAGCCCATACCACCATCTCTCAAAATATGAAAAGCAAATAGGAGTGTAGAGGAAGAGATTTGTTTCACAGTAACGAAGATGAAGAAATATTCGTTGCTCTTAAGGTACACATTTTAGAGCCCATGTTCGTTAGACGTTTTTGCTTCGAATGATTGTTCCTGTCATATCCCCGAATGCTGCCATTTATCAAAGACACCCATGCTGAGATATGTTACATACGTTAAATCGTTTCCGAAACCAGTTGTAGGTCCACTATGAACCGTTTCTAGTATCTCCATGACACATGGAAAGAATCAATACCTCCGTGTTCCAGTGGAATAGTGGCGTAGGAGTAACATCTCTTTTACTATAAATTCATGAGACGCCTTCTAATGGAGGCACAGTACAGTTGTCTTAAGTCATTCGCTTACTTCGTGTGTGTGGTGTCACTGCCAGACACCACACTTGCTAGGTGGTAGCCTTTAAATCGGCCGCGGTCCGGTAGTATACGTCGGACCCGCGTGTCGCCACTGTCAGTGATTGCAGACCGAGCGCCGCCACACGGCAGGTCTAGAGAGACTTCCTAGCACTCGCCCCAGTTGTACAGCCGACTTTGCTAGCAATGGTTCACTGACAAATTACGCTCTCATTTGCCGAGACGATAGTTAGCATAGCCTTCAGCTACGTCATTTGCTACGACCTATCAAGGCGCCATTATCAATTGCTATTTATCTTGTGATGCATGTACCGTCAGACCGATGTTCACCAATTATGGATTAAAGTTAAGTATCCCAGAAGCTACGTACTATTTTTGCTACTATAAAGACCTTGTCCTGTTCCAGAACTCACGCCATCCTGCGTGAGCTTAAACGCGTGCCTTTCGGCTTCCTGTCATAGTGGATTGGCTTTCTTGCCAGTCCACAACAGTGTGGCCTGTTTTCTCCCCATAAGTTATATCACTGTCTTCTGGTACACAAACCAAGAACCGGAACCTCAAATACACCCTGCAGTGCTTCAGTGATAATTTTTAGAGGTACACACAACCTTCGTTGTGCAACACTGAGAATTTTCTTCACGATGCAATCCCTTTTTGTGTACTACGTCTATGTGGCTCAAAGTAAAGGTAACCTGATAGGTTGCTAAGCTATTACACACTACTTCACATACTTTAAATAGAAACAGTAGGGCAGGTTCGAATCCTGCCTCGGGCATGGATGTGTGTGATGTCCTTAGGCTAGTTAGGTTTAAGTAGTTCTAAGTTCTAGAGGACTGATGACCACAGCAGTTAAGTCCCATAGTGCTCAGAGCCATTTGAACCATTTGAACAGAATGGCACTGCCGACCAGTTTTTCCTAACAGACATATCCCTTTCCATCCATCAACTGGGTATGAATTGTGACTGTAATGATATCTGGATAGCCACAATGTCGATAACGGCGTATCTACGAATCCCAGAAACCATTCGTATGGGTCAAAGTGTTCCATATAGTGCTAAAGGTATTCGTAACTCATTCACATTACTAAATCGCTGAGAGCCCAGACATTAATGTCCTACAAAAAACAAGTAAGCTTTCATCATCTTAGGAACAGTGTAATCATTTCGGGATTTATTAACTGACTGAACGCTAGGGAACTGTTATTCCCTGCAAAAATAATACTTTGGTTCAATGATTTTTGTCGATAGTGCTAAAGGTATTCGTCACTCATTCACATTACTAAATCGCTGAGAGCCCAGACATTAATGTCCTACAAAAAACAAGTATGCTTTCATCATCTTAGGAACAGTGTAATCATTTCGGGATTTATTAACTGACTGAACACTAGGAAACTGTTATTCCCTGCAAAACTGCTACTTTGATTCAATGATTTTTTTCGATAGTTAAGTATTTCCTTCATACGAACATTGTAAAATAAATCTTGTGTGTCGTAGCGCAAAGATCTGCTTCCTACTGGTTCTCATACGCATAAACGGAATCCGTGTAAGTAAGACGTCTGAAGGTTTAATTTAATTATTTATTTTGTTCCACGGTACCGTGCAGAAGAATTTGGAAGTGGCCACTGAATGGCTCATTTACTACATCCACTTGTCACCAGGATATCCAAACGCACGTGAGCGTATCATGATGCATGTATCCAAGAAACATAGATTTCAATCGTAGCGTAGTGCGTAAATCGTCGTGAAGGCTTTCCATTAGAGAACGCGCACAACAGTGACATTTACTGTCGTTTCATTAAAATAAAAAGACTTAATATTCATTGAAACTGATATCACGTTGATATAAAATTCAATTTAAGTGAGAGTGTCCATCGAGCGGAGGTGAGGCGCGCTCGGAGTCCGTGTGTAACATTTGTCTGAGCCGGCCTTCCGTGTGGCAGCCTATCAATTATTTGATTGTATCAGACAGGACTGGTTGCGGACCACCTAGTAGGGCCCGCTCTGATTAGGCACCGTCGCTGTGACATGCGTCCTTCTCGCTGCCGCTGCTCGGAAAATATTATAAGCGTTATTCTCTCTAGGGACAGACAGCCGTCTTATAACTTCCCTGCGCGTCCACCGTTTGTTCCTCCAGCGACTGTTCGTTCTTCAATGGTACCCCTCTACATTTCTTCCGTTCCTATCTACCACTTATTCTCATTTCTGAACGTATTAAGCGTCTTAAAGGTAGACAAGAGTCCATATCAAATGTCATCAGGCCTAAATAAAGTATCCGTCGGTTTTTTATGTACACATAGGTCTGCAAGTTGTTCAGAGGAAAGAAAAAAGAAGATTGCAGTCATTCTTTTTGTGACTCTTGTACAGGTGAGACGCTGTCCCACTCTTCTTCACGTTTCCATTCGAGATCATGATGCTAGTGGAAAGTTAAATCCGCGCAGGCCACATACATACGTATTGCGAACATTCTATTGCCAATCGATGAAAAGAAATGAAGGAGCGACTTTACAATTTATACCATTAGTAACTGCTACGAAACTGTCTCTACCAGATCACATTCGAATGTTTGGTGTGTTCTGCACTGTGTGTGCAACAGCAATGAATTAAGGCAGAACAAGGAGTAGTAGTAACATCAGATGCAGTGTTAGTAGGTTTATTCATCCAGAGATTACTTACACTGAGGTGACAAAAGTCTCCTGATAACGAGTCGAACCTCTCTATTCCCGGCGTAGTGCACCAGCTCGACGTGGCATGGACTCGACACGTCGTTGGGAGTCCCCTGCAGAAATGCTAAGCTATGCTGCCTCCATAGCCGTCAATAACTGCGAACGTATTGCCGATATAAGATTTTGTGTAGGAACTGACTTCTCAATTATGTCCCATAAATGAGCGATGGAATTCATGTCGGGCGAACTGGGTGACCAAATCATTCACTCAGATTGTCCAAATCGTTTCTCAAACAAATCGCGAACAATTGTGGCCCGGTGACATGGCGCATAGACATCCATAACTACGAACATACAATCTTTGAATGGCTGCATGTGGTCTCCAAGTAGCTGAACATAAACATTTCCAGTCAATGTTCGGTTTAGTTGGACAAGAAGACTCAGTCCATTCCAAGTAAACAACAGCTCACACTGTAATAGAGCCACCACTAGCTTCCACAATGCCTTGCTAACAACTTAGGTACATGGCTTCGTGGGGACTGCACCAGACTCGAACCCTTCCATCAGTTCTCACACACTGAAATCGGGGCTCATCTGAACAGGCCACGGTATTCCAATCGTCTAGGGTCCAACCGACAATTTCACCAGGCCAGCTGAGGCACAGCGAAAGCACACGTGTCGGTCGTCTGCTGCCATAGCCAATTAACGCCACATTTCGCCGCACTGTCCTAACGGATGCGTTCGTCTTACGTCCCATATTGATTTCTGCAGTTGTATCACGAAGTGCTTCTTGTCTCCTAGCACTGACAACTCTAGAAAAACGCCGTGGCTCTAAGTCATTCAGTGAAAAACGTCGGCCACTGCGTTGCGCGTGGTGAGACGTGATGCCTGAAATATGGTATTCTCGGTACCCTATTGATACTATGGGTCTGGGGATTTTGATTCTCTTAAAAATTTCCGAAACAGAGTGTCCCTTGCATCCAGCTCCAACAAAAATTCCGCGTTCGAAGTCTGGTAACTCCAGTCGTGCAACTATAATTACGCCGGATTCCTTTTCACATTAATCACCTACGTAGAAATGACAGTCACGAAAAATGCAATGACCTTATGTACCTTGCATACGTGCTACTTCCTCCATATTTATATCAGTATATAGCTACCTATCACTTTCGGCATCTCAGTATATAAAAGGATTCTATCTTGTCGTAATAACAAACAAATCGTTTGTAGGCTGGCATGTTCCACAACGTTATATCATAGCAGATAAGTACAATACTTACGTCTACCGCCTAGCAGACGACAAGTGAGATGGAGATTATACAATGCGGAACTCTGCATACGTGTCTTTGTCTCTCTCACTGTCTCTTACTCTCACTGGTGGAGTTACTGTGGTGAAGGATTTCTCTTTAGAAAGCTGGAGCATCTATGACCAATATTGCGGGAGGGTGACTTAAGTTTGGCGGGTCCCTTAACGTGATGCCATGGGCCTTTCCGCCGTTGCACACAGATCGGTGGGTTTGAAAGACATCCTTCCGTGAGTGGTTGGATGTTAAAGTTGCAGCCACAAAGGAGTGTGATCAGCAGCGAGTGGCCGCAATATTAGTAATGTGTTTGCATTAAGCTTTAGCTGGGTAATTCACTGAGTATAAATGTATTCTGCTAGTCAATGTGCTCAAGTTTATCTTGGAACTCTTCCATTTGGTTCGTGATTGCATAGAAGAAGTTTAATTGGCACAGTTTAATTTCTAGTTTGATTTGGGGAGTTGACATTCTTCGAGACACGATGTCACCGCACGCGTGGCGCACGGAACAGTTCAATCTATCGCCATACTTTCTGACTGATATGTATGACGATTAAGCGGAAATACTTTTCTGTATAATTGCTGGAAGTAATTCTTACTGTTGCTGCAGGTGGAAGAATCTGTTCAGTCCATAGGTAGTCAGTCATGGTGGTGCCAATAGTCTCGGTTTGAACAAGCCCCTTTTTAGTGACTGCCTTTCTATATCCAGACATTCTCCCACTTGTATTTGCATTAAGAGTTTTAGGATGATTATGAAATGTATATGACGACAGCGTATATCCTTCGTAAAGGTCCACTTGATACTCTCAGTGTGGTTCCCAGCAGAATTTATATAATACCGCCTGTATTCAGTATTCATTCAGTTTTATTCATTTATGGCATAAATGTACGTGAGCCGCCAAGTAAATCACTTTCGTATGGGGCAGTCAGTGTACTGTATATGTGGCTTTGTTACATTAGCAGCGACATGTGAGCATGTTTGAACTAGAAATAATAAGACGAAGAGTTCAGTGCTGACTGGGAATCGAACCCCACACACACCGTTGTTGACTACACACAAAGAGACGTAAGCTACCGAATTTTTCTCCACCAGCAGCTCGGAATAACATGTTGAACTTACAGTGATCTCGAGAATAGTTCTGTCTCTCACTGGGAGTCAAAAACGTCAAATATCTTTAGTGTGGACAACGAATGAAAATACATTAAACATCGAAATTATTATCCACCAGCAGATAGGTGTTCTCATGCTAGATCTTGATAATACATAATGAATTCTTTAGTGCCGTGCCAGTATTCGAACCCATTCACGCGCAATATGTGGAGATGTTGAGGAATCTGCAGTTTTGAACAAACAACAAATTGTAGCCGAGCTGTATTATCACGAAGGGATCAAATTCCACGTTAAGGGCGGTCTGAATTGCATCCCCAGTTCAGAACCAATTTTATCAACACACAGAATCTCAGATAAAAGCTGGAATAAGTGTCCTGTGATCCTACATAGCGTTTGACCCGTCACTAGAAACAAATAACTAGTATCTGAAAGGTTACTGGTGATACATGTCGCCACTCCAGACTTTATTGTGGCTCAACCTAACGTCTACTTGGTAGAGAACGAATATCATTTTTAATGTGAATTTCAGACCACAGTGCCATTATATCTTCTTCACTTGGTGTAGCCAGAAGAAAATGGAATCTGTCTCTCCCTATCTAAAGTCACTGACCGAAGTTGGAATCGAACCCAGACCATAGATATATGAACCTATCATCAGCACAACAGACCACCAAATCCTCTTCTCAGTGGCTCATTTTTCTATCATAACGCCAGTGTTCCACACTGGCTGAGAATTTAGACACACAGGCTCCCTGTATCAATTTGCAGCAAGTTCAGTAAATTCATTTACTTGGTTGACCGAATCACCATGAACTAGCTGCCTCGGCTACCCAGTGCATACATTCAACTTTATTTAGTAATCACTGAAATAACATCACGTAACTGCCACCTACACAGGACTGCCAACAGTGTAGGATGCAGAAATTTAAATAGGAAGTGTTCCTTTCCACTTGAGCTATTCTATTTCGCCATCTGTTTGTTGGAAACGCCGTGCACTGCAAAAGAAAAGGTATAATTGTTTGTCTCTCATAGGTATTGACCTAGCCATATGCATTATCCAACAGCGCTGTGGAATGCAGAAGTTCTGGAGGAATTGTTGTTGACTTCTGGAGCTGTTATAGCTATGTGTCAGCTAGTAGCACAATGGTACGGGCAGTCTGCCTTCGGCAGTGACACAGTGCGGACCGTGTTGCCTGCTGGCCGCGCTGTGGTGCGCGCGCCTGTTTGTTTACGCCGGAGCACTTTCGCGTGTGCGGTGTTGTGAGTCTAGAACGAGATGGCACACTCGTACAGAAAAACGACTTTGAAGTTCAGTTTTGCGAACGACTATACACGACCAAAGGCACACGAGATTGAACGTTTCTTAGGAGAAAAGGTAAAAATCGATTCACAGGAAATCGTGGGAATCAATTTATCGCTCGTTTCAAGCGTCGTCTATGTCAAGCTTGTTGACGAGGCTGCTTGCGAAAGACTTCTACAATGATCACCGAACGGG
Source organism: Schistocerca americana (assembly GCF_021461395.2). NCBI lineage: Eukaryota > Metazoa > Arthropoda > Insecta > Orthoptera > Acrididae > Schistocerca > Schistocerca americana. Next base: position 456,246,350 of record NC_060130.1, read on the forward strand.
TATCGTTTCTGTCATGCCGACGGGAATGTTGGTGCGGTTACAGTCGATCATGCGGGAATGGGGATCCGCACTATACGAGTCTTCGAACTTCCGTTTGAGGTCCCGTCTGAACTTGTTACCGACGCCTTTCGACCATACGGTAGAGTTCTATCCCATGTGGCCGAAAAATGGACGAGTTTTACCACGTACCCCGTTTTAGATGGGGTGAGACTAATACGGATAGAACTGCGAAAGCACGTCCCCTCTTGTTTGTACATAGGAGGTTGTCGAGCGATTATAATCTATGATGGGCAACCTCGCACTTGCTCGGGGTGCGGGAAAGAAGGTCACGTCCGCTCGGAATGCCTCCAGCGACGTTTAGTGCAAACTCCACGGGATGACGTTAAAGCGCCACAACAGACGACTGTCTTACCGTTGACCTTTGTGGAAGCCCTGAGAGGCGACGTGAGGGAGATTTCCAATGGGCACCAGCAGCTGCCCCCTATAGAGAACATGGACACCAACGGACTGGAACTTCGACCACCGGTTCCACCTCAGCAGACACAGGACACCACACAAGATATGCAGCTGACGGCCGCTCCAGGCTCATCCGTGGTGGCTGCCAGTGGTTCCACCGAGAGCGTGATAGGCCAGGCCCAAGACAGACGATACGCACCCCAAACAGCCGATGCGGAAGCAAGGCAGCGGAAACAGCGTTCGCCGAAGAGAAGAAAGAAGCGTCGACTGACTTCTGCTGACGATAGCCATAGTCCCGAGGGAACAGTGGACGACAACGACAGTATCGACCTGAGACCAGTGGATTCAACAGATACCGAGATGACGATACAGGAACTACACAGCGACGATAACTTGAACTCTCCTTCTGGTGACCGGAAGGCGGAAGTGGAGATGACAACTGTCCAACATCAGAGCGATGACAACGTTGCCTCCCATCCTTCGACCAGTTCCGGAAATATGCTGGGAGACTGGGCGCAAGAAATGGACCAACAGGAACAGGATGAAAATACGAACGCGACGATTGAGGATAGTCCTGGCCAGAGGCCGGGAGGGGTCGGGAAATGTTGAACAACCTAGTGTGTTGAGGAGCGCCGGGGGTGCAGATAGACGCTTAATGACACCGCCCTAAAACTGATCAACACAAGCCAGGCGTACCGCATTTCCACGATAAACATTAATGGCATACGGGCACCGCTTAAAATTCAAATGCTGAAAGATATGTTACGCGCTGCGGATGTGGATATTGTACTCCTACAAGAAGTGCGTTTCACATCGCCGCCAGAGTTCTACGGTTACGAGGCACATTATTCAGTGCACGATGAAAGTGGCTGCAGTGTGGCGATTCTCACCAGGGAAGGAATAGGAGTGGAGGACGTCATGTCTCTCCCTTCGGCACGTGGCATAGCGATCACTGTCGACGGCGTTAGTTCCATCAATTTATACGCACCATCTGGCTCCACAAAACGAAGAGAAAGGGCGACCTTTTACACCGAAGACATAGCACCGTTGTTCGCTGGACGCTATGATAACTATATAGTGGGCGGCGACTTTAATTGTGTCGTCGACAAAAAGGACCAAGTACCTCATTATGTGCCATGCATGGAACTGCGTGCTTTGATTACCGAAATGGCGCTTCTGGATACCTGGGAACTGCCGCATGGTGACAGACCGGGTTATACGTTTGTCACGGGACACTCGGCGAGTAGACTTGATAGAGTGTATGTGACACGAGCTCTACGGACGGCGATACTGGATGCCGAAATCTGGCCAGCGGCTTTTACGGATCATATGGCGTACGTCTGTACGATTTCACTAACGCGTCAGAAGATATGGCGGAGTAAGGGTCACTAGAAAATGAATTGTGCACTTTTACGTGACACTGAATGTCACCGGTCGATAAAGGCGGCCTGGGAGACCTGCGTTCGCCGCCAACGAGCATACACCTCGGTTCTCCAGTGGTGGATTAAATGCGCAAAACCAACGTTACGGAGAATGTTGATACGATACGGGCAGGACAAATCGCAGTGGAATCGCACGACGGCTGATTTTTATTTTTCAGCCCTGAGGGAGCTGATGACCCGACAACCATCGCCGGAAAGGCATACGGCCATGCGCAGGATAAAAGCCAAATTATTACAGCTGACGAGACTAAGAATGGAAGGTATAATGGTCCGGGCGAGATTGGCGGACACAGTTGCTGCCGAAACCCCCTCCATGCACCACGTGGTACGTGAACGCCAATGACGACGCAGGACATTGATCAGGGAACTAATCTCAGAAACTGGCCAGCAAGTTGTGCACCAGTGTGATATTGCGCATGTGTTTACCGACTATTTCCGCCAGTTATATGGACCTGTACATGTGAACCACGAGACACTACATGATGTCATCTCGGAAATGCCAGATAGAGGACCACCACTGGATGAAGAGACTTTCATCACAGCGATAACAGAGGACGAGCTGACAGACGCAATTGCCAGGGGGGCTCCGAACAAGTCCCCAGGACAGGACGGCTTCCCAATTGAATTTTACCGCGCCTTTGCATACCTCATGGGACGGACCTGGATTCAGATGTACAACGAACTCCTGTTACCGCAGACTGAGATACCTGCCGAATTCACGGAGGGTATCATCATCCCTATACCCAAACCACGCGGTGGCAGAAATCCAGGAGTTTATAGACCACTCACTCTCTTGAACTGCGACTATAAGATTTTCGCGCGCATCCTTGGGGCTCGCCTGCGGTCTTCATTTTCTGATAGACGCCTCATAGATCAAACTTGCCTCGGCGGTAAGAGTAACGTACATACGGCGCTCGGTGACTACCGAGATATCATCGCATTAGCAGCGGCATGCCGAGTGCGTGGGGCACTCGTCGCTATTGACTTCGATCATGCGTTCGACAGAGTGGATCATACCTTTTTGCATGTGGTGATAGGCGGATTGGGAATCCCACAGGCCTTCATTCTAGTGATCATGCGACTGTTACACGGCGTACGATCAAAGGTCTCGGTGAATGGGCAGGGCACTGACTACATTGTTATTTCAAGGTCAGTTCGTCAAGGTTGCCCCCTTTCGATATTTTTGTATGCAATGGTTTTGGAACCCTGTCTATATGGTCTCCGAAGACGGTTGGAGGGAGTGCTGTTGCCACAACTGACCTTTCATTGCCGCGCTTATGCTGACGATGTGATGCTGGTGGCACGGACAGGCGAAGAAGTACGTACGGCGTTGGCATGGATACAGCGATACGGGATGGCGGCAGGAAGCGTGCTTAATCTACAAAAATCACGCTGCATGAATGTCGGTCGAGGATTACAACCGGGGGAGGAAGGCCCGCTCATCTTATTTAAGACCATAAAATGCCTAGGTATTACGTTCCACACGGATGTGCAGCGGACAGCAGCGGATAACTACCGACGCATATTGAAGCTGATGCGGACAATGGTGCTGTTATAGAAATTAAGAGGGTTGGATATGATTCAGAGGGTGACCTATGTTAAGGTATACCTAGCACCGAGACTCACTCACGTAGCACATGTCCTGCCTTTAACGCGCACAATGGGATCACGGATATAAGCAACTTTCGGAACCTACGTGAGTGTGGGACACCTGTTTAAGATCCGATACACAACGCTTACGCTACCACCTGGAGAGGGTGGACTTGGTCTAGTGAATGTATATGAAAAGGCACGGGCGTTATTCGTCAGTACGATTTTCCGACAGTGGCGCGGTCAATTTCGCAATATCTCGGGTGCGTTGGCCGATGTACTAGCGCCCACTTCAATGCTGTCCCCAGTCAATGTGGGCCATATTTCACCGAAGCTGTCACATTTCAAGTCTTTTTTTTTTTTTTTTTTTTTTTTTTTTTTTTGGAGCTTAGCTATGTCAGAGATTCCTTCCCAACAACACGACTACCGATGACGCGAGACGTATACCAACTCTTACTGCGCCGGTGCCCCAGGAATACCCTGGAAAAGAAGTACCCAGACAAGAACTGGCGACAAATATGGCGCGTTATACGGAACGTTTACCTCCCAACGTCGGTACGCTCAACATGGTATGTGGTGGTAAATAGGAAGTTCGCAACGAATCAACGGCGGCACGCGATTCATTTGGCAGACACTCCACTATTTTTAGGCTGCGCAACAGTGGACACTGATGAACATCGTTTAGCATGTAGTGGGACGGCTCCAGTGTGGCACTTGGCACAACAGATATTGGCGTTCCTGTTACGCTCCGCCCCTCACACAATTTCATCAGACACACTTTTTTTCCCCCAAAAATCTTATTTTCCGGTCCAAAAAACCAATGCAGTGACATGGGTGCGGGGAATGGTGGTGGGCTACGTGTATAACGAATCGGAAAAGGACGAAATTGATATTTGGCATTCTCTTCTGGATGGACACACGAAGCTGCAACAGCATAAGAAATGTAGGCAAGACTTCGCTAATTACTTGCGACTTACATTTACCGACCCGCCGGCCAGATGGGGTGTGACGGGTGAGAGATGAGATAGACGAAGAAGCCGAGATAGACATCGATCACACTTACGGACCCTTAGTTAATTTCGAGAAGACGACCCAGTCTTACACCAACGTCTGGAGAACGAGTCACTAGATGGCTCTCTTGCTCTATCGAACGTCGGGTCATGAGCAGGTGTCGCCCCCGACACGAATTTCATTTCATTGCTACAGGAGCATGTTTCTTTTGTATTTGTACTATCCGCAATGTCTTCATGTCTTTCATTTGGGCGCATTTTCAGTTTTATTCATTCCTTAATTAATCAATTAATTATCTAATTAGCCACTATTTGTCAACATATGGACATTGTAGACACTATTTATGCGATGGTACAACAAAATGTATGTCTGCAAAGGTGGTAAGCCTGACATTGGCAAAGCACAAAAAAAAATGGATAGAGCGTCTGCCATTAATTAAAAAAAAAAAAAAGATGGATAGAGCGTCTGCCATGTAAGCAGGAGATCCCGGGTTCGAGTCCCGGTCAGGGCACACATTTTGAGCTGTCCATGTAAAAAAAAAAAAAAGGTAAGTATCCGGCATGGTAATTAAGATGTCCCGAGTTCGAGTACATTCACTGCTATATTTTTTAAAGCGCAAGTCTGCTGTCTGCTAAAGTTATCAACATACTGGAACTTGTAACATAATTCCCTTCACTTCTCAACCCAAAATAGTCGTATGTGGAAAGAGGGCTAACTTCTGCGACATTTTGTTCATTTCAGGTTTAACAGACAGCCAGACAGTAGATGCATCTCGAAACTTATGTATTGTGTATGGGTTGAGCGCATCGTGCCAAAGTATGACGGAAAAGTATTTTCTACATTAGCTGTCGTCTGGTAGTGGCATTTTATTCTTCTTCAAACCTTGTTTGACAGCTTTCACTCAGAACAAGTTTTCTACATGCATGTAATCAATAAACTGCATGTGCATTTTCAGACTGTTATAGATAACATAAGAGAATTCGCATATATCATTGATGATTAATTTCTGTCTCATGTATACTATTGTTTTAACAACATTAAAGGAAACCTTACGAAAATTGTGAACTGTGTTATAAGAAATGAACTAAAACTACCCACGATAACCTTATGACGAAAGTCTGTTTTAATAAAATTGTGTATCTGTACACAAGCCTGCGTCTATCGTCACGAATTGGTAAAACACTACTCACTTAGATTTTGATTGGGTCTGTGTTTAATTCGTATGCTGTGTCATACTCAAGAGGGATGCAAATGTACCATTTCAGAAATAAAGTTATGTATTCCTAGAAACCCAAAATTTGCTTGTCAGCAGCGGAAAGAGGCGTTACCTGTTGTGCAGCATTGTAAGATTTTCACCGTGAGCATGTAACAACAACAACGCTGTACTATTGTACTAATAAGTAATTTTTTCTTCTGATTTTTCGATAAACTTGTGTAATTAATGTTGTGCTTTCATTTCTTTTTTGTTTCATGCCATTGTGTTAAGAAAACTGTAAACAAGTTTCAATGTGAATATTAATGTTTATGTCAAATGTCAAGCAATATTGTAATAGAATTGAAATGTAACAAATGTTGAAACTGTTGTAAGATGTTTAAAATTGTAACTGTGCGTCTGGTCCATACGTAGGCAATGTGTTAGGATATGTAGAATGCAAAACCTCGGGTGAATACCCTGTCTGTAAGGGAGCGGTAAAAGTTGGATGGCAGGCGAGCGCGGGGAAATGCACGCGGGCACTGCACGGCACAACGGGCTCAGTAGTGGTAGTTGGAGTTTGGCATTAGTCTGAGCAACACCTTCTGTTGCGAGGAGGCTCTCCTGGAAGAAGTAGTTTCACTGAGCCTCGGGTATGCTGTTCTAACGCCCACACAGCATGGCAAAATTCCATAGGCACTAAATGGAAAAGTATTGCGACGCTAAGAAGAATTAAAGTGCCGATACGTCAAGAGCCATAGCTGTGGTTGTATGTGTGCTCCGTGCATCGCCATCTCGCCGCTCGCCTACAGCCGCATCGATAAAAGCAGGTTGAAACTTTTAGTACTGTATTCGTATGGACCATAGAGTGAGCTGTTCAATAATAACCTAAATTTTACCAGAACTTTCCAATTATTTAATTATCCTCACAACTAACCTAGACAGGGTCCTTTCCAAATGTTGTGCAATCCGAGTGTCCCGAAATGAAAAATTAAATTTTGTGTTAATAATAATTACTTCCAGGCCTAGTTATGTTAAAATGGTGTTTAAAGAACTGTTTTGTTGATGAACCAGTAAATGAATAACGAAGGTCTAATGAAGTTGAAAGATAACTTTAATATTGATATAGTAATGAAGTTTAATTATTTCGAGACAGATATAAAGGTATTTAAATGAGAAGTAAATAAGATAAAAAGAGTAGTAACTCATATACTGGAAATCTTGAACGCATGATAATTTCAGTAATAAATTTTTTTTAATGTAGTGATCATAACAGTTTCAGGGTCACACCCCCACTCTTTTTATTCATTTGGATTCTGGAGTGTTCTAAATTGATTTGACCAGCAAAAGTTAAAGTCAATATATAAGTCAAAGTTTATCAGTGTTTTATCTTTATCAAAATTGACATTTTGTGTGTGGCTCGAAAGTGCTATTTCAAGGGTAACCTATGCCGATTTTAATCAGATCAATAGACAGTACGAAGTTTTGTAGTATTCATTATAGTGTAGTGTTACGTATTCATGGTTTCTCCATATCAGTACAGAACGTGAAACCATCAGTTCAATAGATTTTTTTGGTTCTAAAATTTTACTATATTATGCAGTGTTACTACGTGTTGTTTTGCATGAATATCTACCAACTTGTACAGGAAAGTCACTCAGTTAATGCCCAGTTAGGATGGCGACCGTATTATTATTAATTTAGTAGCATCTTCAGTGTTGCTTTTGGTCCATCCTGACGTGTAATTGCATTTCGTACTTGCTTGTTGGATCATTGTTATTACCGAGTGGGTGTAAGTCTGATTTGCCACCACTCAGGTACACGCGGTCGATATCTGTACGAAATTCCTTTCTCATAAGGTGAAGCCCGTTCACTTACCATAGTACAGGCTTTAAGGAGTATTGTGTGCCCCAAGCGGACGTTACAAGCAGAAAGTATTTTCTTGAGATTTCCTTAGCGATGTCTGACCTGACTGCTTGTAGCTCTTTCACAGAAGGGATAAAAACGATACAATCAGTTAGACTGGAACTGCGAACCATAACAGACGCTTTTTCACAGATCAGATCGTTACCACAGAGCTGGCGAAGAAGTATGTGTCTTAGCTTCCTCTTACGAGACCAATAGTGTCTAGAACTCGTAAACCGCTATTTAAAAGACGAGATTAGTTGCGATTTCCACGTGCAACGACTTTCCTGGGCTGAAAACCGTTAAGTTACAATCTTTTGTTACACCTCAAGCGATAATAACTCAGACTATTCAATGGAAATGACAGGTAAAATCAAGTGAACTTTGAGGCTTAATTCCGTGCACACCAGGAAGTACCTAGTCGATCACATAGTTGCCAATCATACATTGAATTGTGGCCAAATCTCAGTTACAATGCCAGCAGGAAGAAGACGAACCGATGTGATCTTACAGCGGGCTGCGAAGTGACCATAGCTGGTGTCTCCAAGTCTCGGCTGCAACGGCTTGGAATACGTAGTACGTCTGATTCGCATTTCTGTTACTAGGTTTAGGGACTGGAGCGTAGTTACTAATAATATTAAGAACTGACTGAAAACTAAGCATAATAAATCAGTAACTCTCATAGATGTTTTTATATTTCTTTCGTAAGTGTACTCAAAACTAAGAAACTCATTCACAGACGTTTTCGTGCCTCGCCGATAGTCGAGCACAACAAACAAATGAAAATAAAAAAAGAATGTGTGTGTGTGTGTGTGTGTGTGTGTGTGTGTGTGTGTCTGTGTGTGTGTGTGTGTGTGAGACAGAGAGAGAGAGAGAGAGAGAGAGATAAAAATCAAAAAGAATGAGAGAGAGAGTAAAACATTGTAAAGAAATTGAATCATGGTATGTAAAGAAATCATTCATTAAAATGATACGTTCCACATCATTACGAAATATCGTAATCATGATCCATGAAACAGGATTTAATCTAATGCAATCTAGTCTATTCATATCATATTGATGACTATCCATGAAGAGTCATGAATTTCCGAAAATTTTGCTAATACCAGTTACCAAATCTAGACTTGAAAATAAAAGACGACTGTTTTTGTTATAAACCGGGACTTGTATCAAGACACTTTGGTCCCATTTAACTAACCACGAAAGATGCCTGCTATACCTCTATTCTAGAGTAACAAAGAGTGCAAGCATTTAAAGATGAAGTGCATGATGTGAAGTTCTGTGACGGAGATACGAACCCAACACGTAATCGGATTGTTAACTAAGTAAAATCAAATGTTTGGTATCGGTTTTTCTTACCAGCTGCTAGATGTTTGAATCTAAAATAAGGATACAAACTTTTGTGCCTAAGCGACAATCGAACTGCACACCTACCGTGCATCCACGAATATAGCTTATGTAAGGGTTGCTTACTTACCAATAGTAAGATGTGTGCGTGTTTGACCAGAAATAAAGACACCTATTGCGATTGTTGGCAACACACGAACAGACATTAAAAATGTACGTTAATTTTCGCTAACTGGTCGGTGTGCACGTGATAGGGCTTGAAATGAAATTATGAATATTTTTGTACTGGATCAGGATTCGGACCCACTTACTTACCTTTGGAGGAGACTTAAAGAAGATTGCAGTCTTGAGAAAAGGAACGAAATGATTGAACAATACTGTTCCGAGAGATTCAGATCCTCGGAAGAGGAGATACGAATCACAGTCCAGCACCGAATTTTTCAACGTCTCTAGTTCACTCAAGTACAAGTAAAGTAAGAGCCCTTTAAATGGCTATCGGTTCATCAAATAAAATAAAATTTTCTAATGTAAGTAAATTAACTGGCGACTGTGTTTCAGTTTACCATGACGTCCGCTATGTCATTTCCCAACGTAAACCGGCTCTGCCCAGTTGCTAATGAAGGAACGTGATGTTTAATGCGGATTCTGGATTAAAACGTCTCTCTTGATGTTACCAGGGGTAAAGTAAATCAGTTTGTGCCTCTTAAAAGTAAATGCATGAACCCACGCATTGCACTTGTGATAGTTCGTTCTGCCAGACCATTGTGGCCACATTTCCCAGCCCCAGGAGTGAGCTGTAACAGATGATGCGCTTAGCTTACAATATTAGTCACGGTAGAATGAAGCGGAGATTATGCTATAATCATGTCATCAGGATGTAAAAACTCTTCTAGGCATCATAGGCTCGATGTGAAGTCATTTTGAAATTTTCACAAATTCAGCAAATTTCTTAGTTCGAGAAATTCCACTGGAAAGTATGAATTTACCGGATAATTCGATTATTACCGTCATTATTGCTATCATTTTCTTCATACCGCTGCTGGAACACTGTACTTGAAGATCATTTATTGCCTTTTGGTCACTATAGAAGTAGTTTTCCCAAGAACATGCTCATTCCCTGTCTACGGAATCCTTTCCATGATAATATCAAACATCAGTAATTATTCGGAGATTACATTAAAAGTAAAGTAATTGATGAAGACCTTACTTGATAACAACAACCCGCTGCCTTCCTTCATTTACTTGCGCGTAGAAATGGCTGTCGAGTACTGCCAAACCAAAAGGCAAGAGATATTACAGCCTTCCGATATACGACGCTGTCAGTTCTTCCATATGATTTGGTCGACATGACATGTTTCAAGTTGTGTATGACAGACAATGTTTTAGAAAATCAATTGTTTTCCTTCGCAATAAACAGAAAGATTTTCATTCTAAGCTATCCAAGTACAAAATTTTCGCAATATTAGTTAAAATTTAATATTCGCTTCTATAATGTAGGAAAGTATTTCACAGTTGCAAAACTCGCATCCGCCTCATTGACCTTACACTTAGTCGCTGACCACAAATTCTAGCTCAGAGTGACACCAGATTAAGTAACCTAATGTAGCGAGGATTGTTTGCCAGTGCTCTTCCTCACCTGAAAATACGCAATTCACTCATTGGGCTCCATAAGTACACTGTAGCAGTAATTTCAGTGTGTATGCAATGCATACGGATTAGAATTTAGTGGTGCTCTCTCTTCCACTTCTGTATACAATAAGCCTGACCTAAACGGGCCCGTTATCATTACAGGCCCTGGGCAGTGCAACATCATACTAACAACAGGAATGTGCTTATACTGACAACCTGACTGTTCGTTTTACCTAATTTTGTAATCAAATAAAACAACATGACCTTCCAGTGGGAGACAATTCGTCCCTCTTTTCCTTCTGTGAAATTTGTCAATAAGCTTTTTGCCTTGCAGCCAGCGAAATGCTGCAGAGTACGGCCGGTAAATGATTCACAAACCACGATTTAGTGCCGTTAAGACGATTTCTTTAAACATCACAAGACTTCACATAGGTGCAATCGATTTCGAGGTGCAAAATATTTGTTATCTTACTTTTGTGACAGGTGGGCATAAGTGATTTCCAAAGGCTTTTTATTGTACGGAAATAATCTTTTGTCACAAAGTAACAAGGTAAGTGTTTTATTCGTATATATTTTGCAGGAAACTCTAATCCTGATGTAAGATTATACATCTGAATGTTTGACACAACTGGTAGGAGAAAACGCATTTTAACCTCTCCATATCCTCCTATGACACGAGCACGGGATTCTCTTCGCATACCGCTACAGAGCTGTTCCTAGCACAGCTGAGAATTGGCAACATCGTCTCAAACATTAGGCAGCACTGGGACAGCGCAATCACTTCCGCGTGTGGTACTGAATTGACTCGCTAAATTCACTTGATATTCTCTTTCCATTTGAATGACTGCTGCTATATAATCCACATGTAAACTAAGACACTCAGACAGAAAATTCAATTTTTTGCCTAAAGAAATGCTATTCTACACATAAGTGACAACTTTTATTATCTTTCACGATGCGTTATGAGGCTGAGCGACAAATACCATGATGAGAGTGGCATACAGCCAGCAGTGTGTCCGTAGCCCCGTAGTACTGCCCGTGTCTCGGGTCATAACGCCTCAATCAGTTGTCAGTTCTAACCGTGGTAGGGGTCAGTGTATGCGACCTTTTTTTCTGATGTATTTTATGGAGCTGCGAATTTGCAGAAAAAATTATGTATCGATATCGGAAGAAAACCTTTACACAACAAATCCTCTTGGTAGCTCGACTCAGTAAGTTGTATTAATGGTCATAGATCTTGGCTTTCTGTCTGCGAAAGCTACATCGCAATACCAGCGTCTCTGAAGAAATTCGAATCGACCATCAGCGATTCGAATTTCAACATTGTCCTTCACTTAAGACTCACATACCAGGGTGTTAAGTATGAAGGCAATGAACTTATTGATTACTATGGGGCCTCTATGCTAAATTTCCACAATAGCAATTAGGAACTCCCTGCAAACATTTACTAACAGCGGCTCTAGCAACTTACTTTTTCCCTGGGTAGCTTCAAATATGGGCAATTTTGTCACCTTAAATCCAACTGAATATTTTAAATATCACTTGTGAACAGCGTTCACTTCTCCATTAATTAAGGTATAGACCTCAAAACAAGCTATTTGCCTGAGTAGCTACAGAGCAGGTTCTGATAGGTATTGACACGATCTTTTGCACCCATTTACCATAGAGAATCAAAGAAAGAAGTCAAACACATTACACTGCATTTACACTCTGTGCCTTGACTAACACATATGAACCCATGACAATAATAAATTATTTGAGGAACCTCCCGCGAAAGGAGAAAGAACAGAATGTGACGCTTTAATTGTAGAGCACTGGATCAGAAACAATGATATTAATTCTGTGCCACATTGATGTATTGCATTCTAGTGTAATAAATTAATCATCAAATAAAAACGGTTTTGTGCCTCTTTGCTATCAAGAGTGAAACACAAATCGTAGACAGATTTTATGGGTCACCACTCAACAACATTAAAGCATTTTACATGGTCGAGAGTGCGGAGTGGAGGAGACGTTGTCGGCAGAAGGCGAAACAATGCAGTGCCTCAGCCCCCGCCGGTAGGCAGTAAACGCGTCCCAGAGAACTCAGACGCATGCGATATTCAGAGGCAGATGGTCGGCAAAGAAACCTTCAGCTAAACCATTGTTGGACCAAACTGTTATTACCAGTGTGACAGAAAGCGAAATCTATTGTAGATTCGCTTGAATTACAAAAATGGTTCAAATGGCTCTGAGCACTATGGGACTCAACTGCTGAGGTCATTAGTCCCCTAGAACTTAGAACTAGCTAAACCTAACTAACCTAAGGACATCACAAACATCCATGCCCGAGGCAGGATTCGAACCTGCGACCGTAGCGGTCTTGCGGTTCCAGACTGCAGCGCCTTTAACCGCACGGCCACTTCGGCCGGCGCTTGAATTACACTCATAGCTTCAGCACCGAGAGGAAAGGGGCGATAAAAACTTTGTCGACGTGTGCTTTTGGTTACCAGACGTCGTATTAGCTAGTCTCGCGTTTTACCTCAAGACTACGGTCGTAGTCATGAATGAAGTACTAAGACTGAAGTCAAGACTTCCTCTGGGAAGTGCCGCAGTCTACAATGATGCCAGATCGAGAATATTGCCTGACATAGGATTCTGAGAGGAGCATGACTGTATTGCCCACCTTACGTGAACGACTCGGCGGTCAATTTTTTGCTCTAAAACTGTATCTACAACACATATTGCACGCTGAAGACCCAGAATAATTAAATAACAAAAGTAGTTTATGAGAGCAACGTTAACTATAGCGTTCGAAGTACTCATAGTATTGTATACGTGTGTGTAAACGCCTTCCAATGCCCACTCAAGGAAGACAAGGATACACAGTGTAGCTTCAATATTGTAAATTCGCCTCAGTTTGCGGATGAACTCAGACTTAGGTTGATTATCATTTTGAATATTTAGCAGTACTGTACCCATTGGTGTTAAACTCGTTTGCAACTAATGAATCCCACAGCTACAAAAAAAAATAAATAAATAAATAAATAAATAAATAAATAAAATAAAATAAAAAGGGCTCTGAGCACTATGGGACTCAACTGCTGTGGTCATCAGTCCCCTAGAACTTAGAACTAATTAAACCTAACTAACCTAAGGACATCACACACATCCATTCCCGAGTCAGGATTCGAACCTGCGACCGTAGCAGCAGCGCGGCTCCGGACTGGAGCACCTAGAACCGCACGACCACCGCGGCCGGCCCACAGCTGCAGGAACACTACTTGTGATACCCCATAGACAAAATACTTAAGCAGTGCTATCAGTCGAAAAGATCAACCTGACACAAACATGGGAAGTTTGTTTCACAACATTCGTACCTGGATAATGAGCTTTCTTTCTATTTGAGATGTCTGTGGACATTGGTGCTTGACACGATTTAAGACGAAACCAAAATCCTTCAGCTACGACAATGTTTAAAGAAATCGTCTTAACGGCACTAAATCGTGGTTTGTGAATCGTTTACCGGCCGTACTCTGTCGCATTTCGCTGGCTGCAAGGCAAAAAGTTTATTGACAAATTTCACAGAAGGAAAAGAGGGACGATATGTCACCCACTGGACGGTCATGTTGTTTTATTTAAGTGATTACAAAATCAGGTAAAACGAACAGTCAGGTTGTTAGTATGATATTGCACTGCCCAGGGCCTGTAATAATAATGGGCCCGTTGAGGTCAGGCTTATTGTATACAGAAGTGGAAGAGAGAGCACCACTAAATTCTAATCCGTATGCATTGCATATACACAGAAATTACTGTTACAGTGTACTTATGGAGACCAATGAGTGAATTACGTATTTTCCGGTGAGAAGGAGAAATGGCAAACAATCTTCGCTACATTAGGTTACTTAATCTGGTGTCACTCTGAGCTAGAATTTATGGTCAGCGACTAAGTGTAAGGTCAATGAATCGGATGCGAGTTTTGCAACAGTGAAATATTTTCCTACATTATAGAAGCAAATATTAAATTTTAACTAATATTGCGGAAATTTTGTACTTGGATAGCTTAGAATGAAAATTTTTCTGTTTATTGCAAATGAAAACAATTGATTTTCTAAAACATTGTCTGTCATACACAACTTGAAACAGGTCATGTCAATCACATCACATGGAATAACTGACAGCGACGTGTATCAGAAGGCAGTAATCATCTCTTGCCTTTTGGTTTGTCAGTACTCGATAGGCATCTCTAGGCGCAAGTAAATGAAGAAAGGCAGGGCGTTTTTGTTATCAAGTAAGGTCTTCATCAACTATTTTACTTTTAATGTAATCTACGAGTAATTGCTGATGTTTGATATTAATATGGAAAGGATTCCGTAGACAGGGAAAGAACCGTGTTGGGTTCGTATCTCTGTCACAGAACTTCACATCATGCACATCATCTTTAAATGCATGCACACTTTGTTACTTCACGATAAAAGTATATCAGACATCTTTCGTGGTTAATTAACAGGCACGAAAGGGACTTGACAGAAGTCCCGGTTTATGACAAACATTGTCGTCTTTTATTTTCAAGTTTAGATTTGGTTACTGGTATTGGCAAAAACTTCGGTAATTCATGTCTCTTCATGGCTAGTCACCAATATGATATGATTAGATTAATTCCTGTTTCATAATTCATGAATTCGATATTTCGTAAAGATGTGGAAAGTGTCATTTTAATGATTAAATTTCTTTACAATTTTTTACTCTCTCTCTCATTATTTTTGATTTTTATCTCTCTCTCTCTCTCTTTCTCTCTCTCTCTCTCTCTGTCACACACACACACACACACACACACACACACACACACACACACACACACACACACACACATTCTTTTTTTTAATTATTTGTTTGTTGTGCTCGACTGTCGGCGAGGCACGAAAACATCTGTGAATGAGTTTCTTAGTTTTGAGTACACTTACGAAAGAAATATACAAACAACTATGACTGTTACTGATTTATGATGCTTATTTTTCAGTCAGTTCTTAGTATTATTAGTAACTACGCTCTAGTCCCTAAAGTCTAGTAACAGAAATGCGAATCAGACGCATTACGTATTCCAAGCCGTTGCAGCCGAGACTTGGAGACACCAGCTATGGTCACTTCGCAGCCCGCTGTAAGATCACATCGATTCGTCTTCCTCCAGCTGGTATTGTAACTGAGATTTGGCAACAAGGCAATGTATGATTGGCAACTCTGTGATCGACGAGTTACTTCCTGATGTGCACGAAATTAAGCCTCAAAGTTCACTTGATTTTACCTGTCATTTCCATTGAATAATTTGAGTTGTTATCGCTTGAGGTGTAACAAAAGATTGTAACTTTACGGTTTTCAGCCCAGGAAAGTCATTGCACGTGGAAATCGCAACTAATCTCGTCTTTTAAATAGCGGTTTACGAGTTCTAGACACTATTGGTCTCGTAGGAGGAAGCTGAGATACATACTTCTTCGCCAGCTATGTTTTATCGTGCTGACCTGTGAAAAAGCGTCTGTTATTGATCGCAGTTCCAGTCTATCATTTTTATCGCTTCTGTGAAAGAGCTACAAGCAATCAGATCAGACATAGGTAAGGAAATCTCAAGAAAATACTTTCTGCTCACGGTGAAAACTTACAATGCTCCACAACAGGTAACACCTCTTTCCGCTGCTGACAAGCAAATTTTGGGTTTCTAGGAATATATAACTTTACTTATGAAATGCCACATTTGGATCCCTCTTGAGTATAACACAGCAAACCAATTAAACACAGACCCAATCAAAATCTGAGTGAGTAGTTTTTACCAATTCGTGACGATAGACGCAGGCTTGTGTACAGATACACAGTTTTATTAAAACAGACTTTCGTCATAAGGTTATCGTGGGTAGTTTTATTTAATTTTTTTTAATACAGTTCACAATTATCGTAAGGCTTCCTTTAATGTTGTTAAAACAATAGTATACATGAGACAGAAATTAATCATCAATGAAATATGCGAATTCTCTGATATTATCTATAACAGTCTGAAAATACACATGCAGTTTATTGATTACATGCATGTAGAAAACTTGTTCTGAGTTAAAGCTGTCGAACAAGGTTTGAAGAAGAATAAAATGCCACTACCAAACGACAGCTAATGTAGAAAATACTGCCGGCCGAAGTGGCCGCGCGATTCTGGCGCTGCAGTCTGGAACCGCGAGACCGCTACGGTCGCAGGTTCGAATCCTGCCTCGGGCATGGATGTGTGTGATGTCCTTAGGTTAGTTAGGTTTAACTAGTTCTAAGTTCTAGGGGACTAATGACCTCAGCAGTTGAGTCCCATAGTGCTCAGAGCCATTTGAACCATTTTTAGAAAATACTTTTCCGACATACTTTGGCACGATGCGCTCAACCCATACATAATACAAAAGTTTCGAGATGCATCTACTGTCTGGCTGTCTGTTTAACCTGAAATGAACAAAATGTCGCAGAAGTTAGCCCTCTTTCCACATACGACTATTTTGGGTTGAGAAGTGAAAGGAATTAGGTTACAAGTTCCATTATGTTGATAACTTTAGCAAACAGCAGAATTGCGTTTTAAAAAATGTAGTAGTGAATGTACTCGAACTCGTGACATCTTAATTACCATGCCGGATACTTACTATTATGCTACTAGCTGACACACAGCTATAACAGCTCCAGAAGTCAACAACAATTCCTCCAGAACTTCTGCATTCCACAGCGCTGTGGGATAATGCATATGGCTAGGTCAATACCTATGAGAGACAAACAATTATACCTTTTCTTTTGCACTGCACGGCGTTTCAACAAACAGATAGCGCAATAGAGTAGCTCAAGTGGAAAGGAACACTTCCTATTTAAATTTCTGCATCCTACACTGTTGGCAGTTCTGCGTAGGTGGCAGTTACGTGATTTTATTTCAGTGATTACTAAATAAAGTTGAATGTATGCACTGGGTAGCCGAGGCAGCTAGTTCATAGTGATTCGGTCAACCAAGTAAATGAATTTACTGAACATGCTGCAAATTGATACAGGGAGCCTGTGTGTCTAAATTCTCAGCCATTGTGGCACACCGGCGTTACGATAGAAAAATGAGCCACTGAGAAGAGGATTTGGTGGTCTGTTGTGCTGATGATAGGTTTTATATATATATATATATATATATATATATATATATATATATATATATATATATATATATATGGTCTTGGTTCGATTCCAACTTCGGTCAGTGATTTTAGATAGGGAGAGACAGATTCCATTTTTTTCTGGCTACACCAAGTGAAGAAGATATAATGACATTGTGGTATGAAATTCACATTAAAAATGATATTCGTTCTCTACCAAGTAGACATTAGGTTGAGCCACAATAAAGTCTGGAGTGGCGACGTGTAGAAACTGTATCACCAGTAACCTTTCTTATACTAGTTATTTATTTCTAGTGACGGATCAAACGCTATGTAGGATCACAGAACTCTTATTCCAGCTTTTATCTGAGATTCTGTATGTCGATAAAATCGGTTCTGTTCTGGGAATGCAACTCAGACCGCCCTTAACGTGGTATTTGTTCCCTTCGTGAGAATACAGCTCGGCTACAATTTGTTGTTTGTTCAAAACTGCAGATTCCTCAACATCTTCACATATTGCCCGTGAATGGGTTCGAATCCTGGCACGGCACTAAAGAATTCATTATGTATTATCAAGATCTAGCATGAGAACACCTATCTGCTGGTGGATAATAATTTCGACGTTTAATGTATTTTCATTCGTTGTCAACACTAAAGATATTTGACGTTTTTGACTCCCAGTGAGACACAAACCTATTTGCGAGATCACTGTAAGTTCAACATGTTATTCCGAGCTGCTGGTGGAGAAAAATTTGGTAGCTTACGTCTCTTTGTGTGTAGTCAACAACGGTATGTGTGGGGTTCGATTCCCAGTCAGCACTGAACTCTTCGTCATATTATTTCTAGGTGAAACATGCTCACATGTCGCTGCTAATGTAACAAACCCATATATAACGTTCGTTTTCTGTAGAATAAAACAGCGATAAGTGCTGGGTTGGAGTCCTGGGAAGGAAAAAATTAGTGTTTCATCTCGTCGTTTCAGGTAAAACATATAGTTACTGCAGAGAATATGCGATATGTCACAGTTGATTGTGCTTCGCTATCTATCCGATTAGGTTCTGGGTTCGAATCCATGTCCAACACAAAGCTTTACCTCACGGCATTTCAAATAAGTTACTTGTGAAGAAGCAATATCTAACATCTCTCGTAGTTCGTTAACAGGGACAATAGTTGCTGGGGAGGAATTCGCGACCGTTAAAAATGTTTGCGTTATGTAATTTAAAGTTGATATTTGCTAAATGATACTGTCTAAAATCGAGGTATATCACTCTCTGTATGCCTAATCAGGAATGACTGTTAGTTTCCGTCAGTCACGAAATCTTTGCTTAGTCTGCATGACCTGGGTTTGAATCCATCTGCAGAACGAGACGGTTCGTCATGTCATTTGAAGTTCATACAAATTCACAACTAGCTGCTCTTGAATTACTTAAATTTTTAATGTCATTTTGTGTTAAATAATAAGTACGGTATGTTACTTTGAAGAGTATTTCATGATTACGACGAAATTACAACGAGCGTTAGCTATCTGACGTAATAATGAGAATGTTAACTTTTCCGGTATGTCATTTATAGTAATAAATGTGAGCTTACAAGCCTTAAGGACAGTCTTATCTGTGATAAGGTCTTCCCTGATATTTGTAGTATCGTAGTATTATTTTACATCTTGAGTTATTGCGATACAGAGCAGTGTTTTCTAGTGCTAACTTGTTGGAACCATTTTCAATAGTCAACCGACTGTACCAAGGAGCGATTAGAGGATCTGCTAGACAGCTGCGTTATGTGTGTTGCATGCGAATCAGGTGAAATACAATTCAGGTCGTTCGGATACTTTTGAGCATGACTGTACATACGCGTGAAGCAAATGGACGGCCACATATATCCTTCGTCAGTGCTCCTAATATATTGAAGTCGCATGGGGAGGGATCGGGACTGAATGGAGGATGTATTAGAGCTTGGCAACATTAGCAGCCGCAAACATTTTTCCGTAAAGGCATTAATCGTATTGTCTCACAGTGCTATAAAAGTACTGAGTTACGGCGATTCAGTTTGAAATAGAAAACAATTTCCTTACTTTTTCTCCAACTGTCTAGTTTTCATTTGACTGTCACTTGTATGATACTTCGATAGCATCTGTCAGCATAGGGAAGACAAGACCCTATATCTTCAAAACTGTTTACAGCGGCCATTGAGATAGCTATGTTCGA
The DNA here is from genome assembly GCF_021461395.2 of Schistocerca americana. Lineage (NCBI taxonomy): Eukaryota > Metazoa > Arthropoda > Insecta > Orthoptera > Acrididae > Schistocerca > Schistocerca americana. The sequence goes on from NC_060130.1 coordinate 456,266,250, forward strand.
AATTATTTCGAAAGAAGGGGGAATTACAATAAATTTCAAAAGGTTCCCTAACTTGAGGTTTGCAGAGGACATGGTAGTCCTGACCAACAGTAAGACTGTATAGCAATTCTCTATAAAGGATTTGCCAGACAGTAGTGACAAAGTTGACTTTATGATAAAGCAATACGAAACAAACAACATGCACAATAAGTGGATGACTGCAAGACAAATAATACTGAACGACAGCTGTCGGCAAAACGTTAGCTTATATGTTTGGCTCTGAGCACTATGCGACTTAACTTCTGAGGTCATCAGTCGCCTAGAACTTAGAACTAATTAAACCTAACTAACCTAAGGACATCACACACATCCATGCCCGTGGCAGGATTCGAACCTGCGACCCTAGCGGTCGCTCGGTTCCAGACTGTAGCGCCCAGAACCGCACGGCCACTCCGGCCGGCCTAACTTATATGTTTATCGAGCGATATGTGCGGTCATAGCTCAAATGGGTCAGCTGGCCGGAGTGGCCGAGCGGTTAAAGGCGCTACAGTCTGGAACCGCATGGCCGCTACGGTCGCAGGTTCGAAACCAGCCTCGGGCATGGATGTGTGTGATGTCCTTAGGTTAGTTAGGTTTAAGTAGTTCTAAGTTCTAGGGGACTTATGACCACAGCAGTTAAGTCCCATAGTGCCCAGAGCCATTTTTGAACCAGTTCAAATGGGTCAAATGGCTCTGAGCACTATGGGACTTAACTTCTGAGGCCATCAATCCCCTAGAACTGAGAACTACTTAAACCTAACTAACCTAAGGCCATCACACACATCCATGCCCGAGGCAGGATCCGACCTGCGACCGTAGCGGTCGCGCGGTTCCAGACTGAAGCGCTTAAAACCGCTCGGCCACTCCGGCCGGCGTGGTCATAGTGTTGGGGCGGTAAACAATGTCGCCTATCGAGAAGTATCTCTTCAAGAGGAACGGGTAGAAGTTTCGTATGAAAGTGCACATTTACTTCCGTTTAACATCTCTAGTGTGAAGTTAGGTTCCACAAAGAAATTTCCTACGATTCCGCACGAATCATTTCCGCTCCATAGTCGTTAGTATTGCATCTGACGAAGACAACGTGGATTTTACGCTGCCCAGTAGTGCTTGTTACATAAATTAATACTAACGTGGTTAGTGCACATTGATTCATTCGGCAAAGAGCACAAGTTGGAAAAACGTGGTATCACCTCCCGGCCTCAGCAGAGAAAACTAGCAAATTTCTATACGACGTCTTCCGAGTTCTTGACGTAGTGATAAATGATAAGGATAGAATTTATACCCATGGAATATGTGAATGGCACTAGTCTGGCTGATTCCACGTTCCCCGGCAAAAAATCATGCCACCATGCGGACTGATAAGCGTCGTAGCCAGAACAGTTTCATCAAGCCCCCTGTGTTGTCTTCATCCCTGCCCCCTATTAGATGTTGATGCTGCCTGTTCGCCATGGTGACATAATAATTCTCGAAAGTGGCTGACGCAAGAACTCAGAATAGGCATCCCTGTACCGCCGTACCGCTTCGACAGCATTTCTTTGACATTCGCTGCATAAAAGTCGACCCTGTCCTCATTAGTGTGTATGTCTGCATGCAGTGTTGAAGCTGACATGACCTGCCGATAGACGACACTGTTTCTGCCAGCCCTGCAGTGCAGGTAAATAAACAGTTGAAATGCTTCATACAACGACATAGCCTGGCATAGTGGTCTTTACAACGCAATAGATGATTCACGCAGACTTGCCTTTCAATTTTAGAAAATTTCTCTAACTATTCCGCGAAGAGTTTCGACCTCAAAATTAACAAGCATTCTATCATTGTACCCGTCTTTCCAAGGGCTTTCGGATGGCGGTAAAATTATATTGTTACAGTAAATAATTTGTACTTGCTTCAGTATGTCGATTACTACAAGAATTACGACTCTCAATAGTGTAACAAAAGTGCGTACCTCGTTTCGGTATCTGGAACCGTTAGTGAAATAAACCGGTTGTTACGTCATACCTGACTTCTTCAGTATATACACTCTAAGACAAAAAAGATCGACGCAAAACGAAGGAGGTAAATTGGTCACAAATTCAAAAAGGTACATACGAAAAAACGAAACTGTCAACTTGAGGTACCGATGGATAAATGTGTGATGCTGCAGCGCAATTTCACAGCGCTGTAGGCAGGGTTAGCAAACAGGGGAGACACAATGTCCATGCGAATTTCATGCCATTACTCACTTTTGTAGTAACTATGGTTCACAGAAAGGCGCGTGAACAGTATACGCAGATGTCAGCATTTGAGAGAGGACGTGTACTTGGGTTCAAAGAATGCGGTTGGAGTAATCGACGAATCGCTCGACTTTTGAGTGGGGGCGATGCCACTGTTCAATGACGTTGGCAGAACTGGTGAACAACGGCCGAACAAAGCGTCAAGAAGCAAGCGCTTGGACTAGAGAGACAACAGAACGAGAGGATAAGCAACCGTGAGAGAGGCACTTAGAGTCCCGGATTCATCATTATCATCGATCCGACGTGCAACTGGTGCTTCAGGAACCGTAAGGATCGCTATAGGCGGTTCACAGAAAGAGGGATGAGCCACAGTGTCCCTCGTGCCTTCTACCATTGACTTTAGTACACCAACAAACATTTTTGCAGTGGTGGTGCTCACCTTTGGCCTGGAATCTCATTGACTGGAGTATAATTGTCTTCAGTGTTGATTCCCGATTCAAACTGAGCCCGATGACCACCAAAGACGTGTCTGGAGATGCCACAAACAGTGGTGGGACCCAACCTGACTGTCGCCCGCCATGCGGCCCGACAGCCGAAAGTGTCGATCTGGGGCACCATTTCATTTCATATCAGAACACCTTTGGTTGTTATGCGCGGCACCCCTACAGCGCAGCGGTACGCTGAAGATATTCTACGCCTGTACTGTTGACCTTTGTGGCAAGTCATCCTGGCACAAATTTCAGCAAAATAAAGCGCACCCACAAACGGCGAGAGTTTCTACTGCTTGTCCTCGCGCTTGCCAAACCCTACTTTAGCTAGCAACTTCGTCGGATCTCTCCTCAGTTGAGAACGTTTGGGGAATCATGGACAGGGCCCCCCAACCAGCTGGGGATTTTGTCTTCCTAACGCCGAAATTAGCCAGAATTTCTCTTGATATCACTCAGGAGGACATCCGGCAACTCTGTCAGTCAACGCCAAGACGAATAATTGCTTCCTTAAGGGCCATGCGTAATTAATTTGCTCAACTAGTGAAGCTCTTTCTCTTGCATAAATCATCAGATTCTTGTGAACTTGTAATATTTTGTTTGTTTGTATGTACATTCACATCACATCAACTGATTTACGTTCCATTTTGATAATTCCTTCGCGGTGCGTCGCGTTTTTTGTCATGATCGAATCTGAAGTACGCCAAGGCGACGGATTATCTACACTATTGTTCAACCTAGTGCTGGACAAAGGAAAGTTAAAAATAATTGAAAATCCTGGGGCACTGAACACAGTCACGACTCGTACGATCCTGGAACATGACAGAAATCTCAAACCTAGGTCTCGCACACGACGTGGCCATACTTTCGGATAACGAAGCAACAGCAACCAAAGCAACAGAAATATTGAAATAATGTGCAGAAAAAGTTGGCCTGCAAATTTATTTCCAGGAATCTTAATCCTTCTTATCAATACTAAAAATACAAAAATTAAACACAAAAAACTGCAAGATAAACAGAGGTACACATTTCAAATATCTAGGTGAACTCCTCGAACCTGCAAGACGAAAAATCTCGCAGAGGACTTAACTACAAAAAATGAAGAGAAGTTATGGCAGAATAAAAGACATACAGAATAAGAAATGCATGTCCATTCAAACAAAGGTCAGTCACTAGAACATAGTAATGAAGCTCGAAATACTGTGTACAAGTGAGACACTAAAACTCAATACAAAAAGCGACATAGAAAGCATTCTGAAACAAGAACGCAGAGCCATGAGAAAAATTCTCGGCCCAAAGCTGACAGAAGAGGGATGTGGATTACGCTCGACGAAAACCACAGAAAAGTTGTCAAACCTAGAATCAGCTGTCAGGAAAATAAGGGTGAAGCTCTGCGGGCACAACGGCACGCTACCACCAACAAGACTCACTAACGGAAGAAAAGGGTCAAATGGCTCTGAGCACTATGGGACTTAACTTCTGAGGTCATCAGTCCCCTAGAACTTACAACTACTTAAACCTAGGTAACCTAATGACATCACACACATCCATGCCCGAGGAAGGATTCGAACCTGCGACCGTAGCGGTCGCGCGGTTCCAGACTGTAGCGCCTAGAAGCGCTCGGCCACTTCGGCCGGCTCACTAACGGAAACCTAACATACATCCAAGAGGTCAAGTGAACAGTATCATGGATCACATTAATAGTAGGATAGATGGAGATCTGTGGCATCTCTGCCGAAAGGGCACGCACTATTGGTTCGGAGTACACCTATCGTTGTATATACATGGTTGAACATGGAGTTCCGCAGCAGACTACCCCTACGTACTCAAATGTTGATCCCTCGACATCGTCATTTACCACTGCAGTGGGCACGGGACCACCGGGATTTGACCGTCGATCAATTGGAACTTGTCGGTTTTTCAGGTGAATCAATTTAAGCCGATAGTCGTCTCCATAAACTCCGTCGTCGAGGTGAATGGCAGCTAGAAACTAGCAGAGCACCAAGGACGCTGGTTGGTGGGAGACATTCTCCTGCAGTTTCATGGAGCCTGTGTTAGTAATCGAAGACACTCTAGCAGCTGCGAACCAAGTTCATCCATTCATGCTTGATGTCCTCCCCGATGGCGATATTACTCTACAGCAGTATAGTTTTCCGTGTCTCGAAGCAGGAACCGTGCAATGTTACTTCAGGTGTTATGGTGTGGGAAGCCATCACGTATGACCTCAGCCCAAGTCTGGTAGTGATTGAGGGAACTCCGACGTCACAACGGTATGTCACGGACATCCTGCGTCCGTTAGACATCTTGCATCCTCATCTGCTACCTCTCGTGGAACAGTGTAGTGGAAACATTTTTCAGCAGTAAAATGCTCGTCAGTAATATATATTACTGATGATATATGTACTGACCCATTGTTCAAGTTTCCGCTGCTTGTTGACTCTGCAGTCGCCATAATATACAAGATGGTGGATGACAGCAAATTTAAAAAGCCGTGATGGCGTGATGGGAAATTAAAAATATGCTAGTTGGCAGCATGACGTCATGAGGAAAGTGGATGGTAGGAAGTTTATAAATCCAAGATGGCGTTAGGAACTAATTTAAAAATGCAAGATCGTAGTAAATCTAAAAAAATCGAAAAAGTACATTGTGGCAGATCTGGTGCAGTTCTGTTTTGTAATACCGCCCCCTCCCTTTCCTTCCTCTATCCTCCAGCCAGAACCTAGTAATTTACAGACCATTAAAACTAAGCAATTGGTCACAATGCAGAACCAGAGCAGCCAACCAGGCCATGTTCAAAAGTATCGAAATGCTCTGAATTTATTTATTTATTTGCTTTTTGCACCATGCGAAGCATATAGAAGCCACTATAATTCTGACATATTCTACATCCTGGAGGACCTCCTCACTACGGATCAATTGGAATGAAAGTAAATCTAATCTAATCTAATCTAATTCATTTAAAAATTTACGTAAAGTAGTACTGACGGACATACAAATTTCGATTAATGTACTATAGCTGGTGTGGGGTATAATGGAGCCCCCAATTAGTTATTCTCCATATGTAAACTGTTCAATGATGCTTCTCAAGCGTCACAAGGCAATCAAGCAGTCATGCATTAGCCCGACTGAACTCGCTAACAGAGCATTTTGTTTTCTTCTGAAAAGTCTTGTCTTGCAGACCCACAGTGCATTCGACTCTCGGCTCAGTGTGATAAAACACATGCCACGTTGCAAAGCACACATGCTCTGTATTGCGGACCTAACTTACACCTTAATGTGCAGTTACGGAAAGTGAATCTAAATTCTTCAAAAACCGGTCTCTAAAACCGATATGGAAGTCAGCCAAGCATTATAGTGACTGAATGCCATAATATTAGACTCGTCCTGCTGTTCTAAACGCTTGTCGTCTTCTGCAGCCACACAGGGGAATCGGCATGTCACTATGATGGAATAGCTTACCGAACAGTACTAGTATACCTGCCTACATGCAGGTAACGATAGTTGGTAAGCTTTCATGTCAGCCAAACATTATAGCGTTTCCATGCTACGATATTAACGTTATCATGCAGTAGAAACCGTTCATCACCTTTTGCTGATAACGCTCAACATTAGAGTACAGTAGTAACTCTCATTCATATAGACAAGAAAAGTTTTCTATCCTCTCAGCACAGTCATCCAGATATTATAGTGAAACCATACTATGTTATTAACTTAATCTTGTACTACAATACATTATCACCTACTGCTGATCATGCTAAATACGGCTGCAACACAATAGACACTACTGTCTTTGAAAGGGATATTTTCCACAAATGTTATACGTCAAATCTGTTCTGGAAACTTTGTACAACTGTCTAGCACTTGCTGTTGGATGTTATGTACTGGTCGTGTCAGCTACTAGTGTTTTTAGCCACTCGGTGAAGTTTCCCAATGTAATCAGGAAACGATGAAGTGGTCTGTTTTAAAACTAGCCCTTCACAATTACAGGCATTCGAAGACATAATCTGACTATTCCTAGCTAACTTAGTGCATTACTGAATCCTTGAACAAACGGTTTTTCGATAGAATCCTTTTGAAATACAAGGAAGGTAGTCTTGTGTTGCAGGAAAGCCAATGTCAAAAACGAATGCAAGGGAGCACTGAGGAAATATAACCACCAAACATATATCAGTCTGCCAAATTACAGGTGAAAACCAAAAGAGTGTTGGACAAGAAGTAGAGGATGAGTAGAAAAAACCTCAATATCTCCATAACCATGAGAATAATCATTTACTACTACACCCATTCACAATTTTCGAGCATCAGAAATCTTTCACCTGTGGTGAAAATGCTGGTCCAGAAAATAACCGTTATAATCTGGTTTCATTTCTGCCACATGAAGGACAACAGTACCTTCTCCGAATTTACATATAAATGTGGACTGAACATTACATAACAATAACTGTTCACATACCTGTAAAGAATCATGAAAACATGTCGTTCTACCAACTAACAACGTTTTTACGTTGCCCCTGCAAGGTGTTGGAAAGAATTACAAAATTCCGGTTAGAGCGTAGGCTTGAAAACAGTAACCGTTTCCCGAGTACACAAGCAGGTTTTCGCAAAGCGAAAGATACTGATGGCGTTCGCATACGTCTGGTCAGTGACGTGCAGCTCTGTTTCACCACAAACTAATGTTGACTAGGCTTGTTTCTGTTCCTAAGCCTCACGTTACGATGATGCAGTACTTCCAGTGCGATCCACAAAATTTTGTCTCTGATCGGTTGTTAGTTGCTCGAAAAAATTTCGGGTTAGCAGCTGGTTGTTGTTAACTGCACTCCACGATACTTCGACACCTCACGTGGGCCATCAAAATCAGACGAGGACGTCTGAGGATGCCCAGTTGAAATATTGCGGAGTGTAATTGACTACGGTCGGCCGCTAGCCCGAAAGTTCTTCGAATACTCAGTTCGCCGGGAGAATTACAAATCTCGCGATTGCTACTTCTCATTCACCACAACCGTTAATTGAATCAGTAAATACAAGAAAGAGATTACAGCAATGATCTGTTTTCGCACCTCTACTGTTCAGTATAAACTCTATGAAACTACACAATTTATTCCCGGAGGAGATGAGAGATCTACAATATGGACAAGACATACTCATTTTCGGGTGAAGGTATATCTCTAGAAGACCCCGAGACACAAATGAATTATGCAGTGTTGGCGCTCAGGCAGTTTCCCACGATAAAAGGTCATAAAATACCCACAGCTAAATAAAATGCATTATTGTTTTCAAGGCACTGAGTGAACGTGCCTATGACGATTTAACTAGGCACGTGTCATACTCCTACGAACATAGCTGACAGAAACCTAGAACCCTCAATCAAGCATGAGATAACCAGGAAGGCCCACACAGAACGTGTTGCTCAGAAATATGAGGTGACTGTACGAATAATCAGAGCTAAGACAGAAATTGCGTGTGATTTGAACATCGGTATAGCCCCAACATTTACCCGTACCATTGTACTTCTAGTTTTTGTTTACAGGAGCGCAGATTATGAGCTTGCCACAGACATTTATCTTAGGAGAATTAATAAATGGTTCAAATGGCTCTGAGCACTATGGGACTTCACTTCTGAGGTCATCAGTCCCCTAGAACGTAGAACTACTTAAACCTAACTACCCTAAGGACATCACACACATCCATGCCCGAGGCAGGATTCGAACCTGCGACAGTAGCGGTCGCGTGGTTCCAGACTGTAGTGCCTAGAACCGCTCGGCCACCTTGGCCGGCAATTAACAAATGTTAATACAAATAGAGGTTGTGCGGAGCCAATAAACTCTACCCAAATAATGCGCCCTTGTCTGGAGCACATCAGCCATTTATGCTGATGTCACGTTCACGCCAAACTTGTACAAAATATAACTCGTTATGAATCCTACAACCTGCAACCGATCGCCTTAGACATAATGATACAGGGCTTAACTTGTCGCTCACAAGAATTCTTCCTTCCTTGGTCTAAGCGTTTATAGATACTTACGAGAAGTCCAGAAAGATTATTAGACTACTTAGACTACATACACTATGTGATCGACAGTATTCGGTCATCACCCACAACATATGTTTTCATATTGGGTGCATTGTGCTGCCACCAATGCCAGGTACTCCATCAGGACCTCAGTAGTCATTAGACATCGAGACAGTGCAGAACGGGGCGATCCGCTGAACTCACGGACTACGAACGTAGTCAGGTGATTGGGTGTCTCATGTGTCATACGTCTGTACGCGAGATTTCCACACTCCTAATCATCCCTAGGTTCACTGTTTACGTTGTGATAGCGAAGTGGAAACGTGAAGGGACACGTACAGCACAAAAGTGTACAGGCCGACCTCGTCTGTTGACTGTCAGAGATACCGACAGTTGAAGAGGGTCGTAATGCGTAATAGGCAGACATTTCCAGACTTGTTGTTGTTGTTGTGGTCTTCAGCCCTGAGACTGGTTTGATGCAGCTATCCATGCTACTCTATCATGTGCAAGCTTTTTCATCTCCCAGTACCTACTGCAACCTAAATCCTTCTGAATCTGCTTAGTGTATTCATCTCTTGGTCTCCCTCTACGGTTTTTACCCTCCACGCTGCCCTCCAATACTAAATTGGTGATCCCTTGATGCCTCAGAACATGTCCTACCAACCGATCCCTTCTTCTGGTCAAGTTGTGCCACAAGCTCCTCTTCTCCCCAATTCTATTCAATACCTCCTCATTAGTTATGTGATCTACCCATCTATTCTTCAGCATTCTTCTGTAGCACCACATTTCGAAAGCTTCTATTCTCTTCTTGTCCAAACTATTTATCGTCCATGTTTCACTTCCATACATGGCTACACTCCATTCGATTACTTTCAGAAATGACTTCCTGACACTTAAATCAATACTGGATGTTAACAAATTTCTCTTCTTCAGAAACGCTTTCCTTGCCATTGCCAGCCTACATTTTATATCCTCTCTACTTCGACCATCATCAGTTATTTTGCTCCCCAAATAGCAAAACTCCTTTACTACTTTAAGTGCCTCATTTCCTAATCTAATTCCCTCAGCATCACCCGACTTAATTAGACTACATTCCATTATCCTCGTTTTGCTTTTGTTGATGTTCATCTTATATCCTCCTTTAAAGACACTGTCCATTCCATTCAACTGCTCTTCCAAGTCCTTTGCTGTCTCTGACAGAATTACAAAGTCATCGGCGAACCTCAAAGTTTTTATTTCTTCTCCATGAATTTTAATACCTACTCCGAATTTTTCTTTTGTTTCCTTTACTGCTTGCTCAATATACAGATTGAACAACATCGGGGAGAGGCTACAACCCTGTCTTACACCCTTCCCAACCACTGCTTCCCTTTCATGTCCCTCGACTCTTATAACTGCCATCTGGTTTCTGTACAAATTGTAAATAGAATTTCGCTCCCTGTATTTTACACCTGCCACCTTTAGAATTTGAAAGAGAGTATTCCAGTCAACATTGTCAAAAGCTTTCTCTAAGTCTACAAATGCTAGAAACGTAGGTTTGCCTTTCCTTAATCTTTCTTCTAAGATAAGTCGTAAGGTCAGTATTGCCTCACGTGTTCCAGTGTTTCTACGGAATCCAAACTGATCTTCCCCGAGGTTGGCTTCTACTAGTTTTTCCATTCGTCTGTAAAGAATTCGTGTTAGTATTTTGCAGCTGTGACTTGTTAAACTGATAGTTCGGTAATTTTCACATCTGTCAACTCCTGCTTTCTTTGGGATTGGAATTATTATATTCTTCTTGAAGTCTGAGGGTATTTCACCTGTTTCATACATCTTGCTCACCAGATGGTAGAGTTTTGTCAGGACTGGCTCTCCCAAGGCCGTCAGTAGTTCCAATGGAATGTTGTCTACTCCGGGGGCCTTGTTTCGACTCAGGTCTTTCAGTGCTCTGTCAAACTCTTCACGCAGTATCATATCTCCCATTTCATCTTCATCTACATCCTCTTCCATTTCCATAATATTGTCCTCAAGTACATCGCCCTTGTATAGACCCTCTATATACTCCTTCCACCTTTCTGCTTTCCCTTCTTTGCTTAGAACTGGGTTTCTGTCTGGGCTCTTGATGTTCATACAAGTCGTTCTCTTATCTCCATAGGTCTCTTTAATTTTCCTGTAGGCAGTATCTATCTTACCCCTAGTGAGATAGGCCTCTACATCCTTACATTTGTCCTCTAGCCATCCCTGCTTAGCCATTTTGCACTTCCTGTCGATCTCATTTTTGAGACGTTTGTATTCCTTTTTGCCTGCTTCATTTACTGCATTTTTATATTTTCTCCTTTCATCAATTAAATTCAATACTTCTTCTGTTACCCAAGGACTTCTACTAGCCCTCGTCTTTTTACCTACTCGATCCTCTGCTGCCTTCGCAACTTCATCCCTCAAAGCTACCCATTCTTCTTCTACTGTATTTCTTTCCCCCATTCCTGTCAATTGTTCCCTTATGCTCTCCCTGAAACTCTGTACAACCTCTGGTTCTTTCAGTTTATCCAGGTCCCATCTCCTTAAATTCCCAACTTTTTGCAGTTTCTTCAGTTTTAATCTACAGGTCATAACCAATAGATTGTGGTCAGAGTCCACATCTGCCTCTGGAAATGTCTTACAATTTAAAACCTGGTTCCTAAATCTCTGTCTTACCATTATAAAATCTATCTGATACCTTTTAGTATCTCCAGGGTTCTTCCATGTATACAACCTTCTTTCATGATTCTTAAACCAAGTGTTAGTTATGATTATGTTGTGCTCTGTGCAAAATTCTACCAGGCGGCTTCCTCTTTCATTTCTTAGCCCCAATCCATATTCACCTACTATGTTTCCTTCTCTCCCTTTTCCTATACTCGAATTCCCGTCACCCATGACTATTAAATTTTCGTCTCCCTTCACAATCTGAATAATTTCTTTTATTTCATCATACATTTCTTCAATTTCTTCGTCATCTGCAGAGCCAGTTGGCATATAAACTTGTACTACTGTAATAGGTGTGGGCTTCGTATCTATCTTGGCCACAATAACGCGTTCACTATGCTGTTTGTAGTAGCTTACCCGCATTCCTATTTTCCTATTCATTATTAAACCTACTCCTGCATTACCCCTATTTGATTTTGTGTTTATAACCCTGTAGTCACCTGACCAGAAGTCTTGTTCCTCCTGCCACCGAACTTCACTAATTCCCACTATATCTAACCTCAACCTATCCATTTCCCTTTTTAAATTTTCTAACCTACCTGCCCGATTAAGGGATCTGACATTCCACGCTCCGATCCGTAGAACGCCAGTTTTCTCTCTCCTGATAACGACATCCTCTTAAGTAGTCTCCAGACTATCACACAGGAATTCCAAACTGAATCAGGATCCACTGCAAGTACTATGACACTTAGGCAGGAGATGAAGAAACTTCGATTTCGTGGTCGATCGGCTACTCATAAGCCACACATCACGCCGGTAAATGCCAAACGACGCCATGCTTGGTGCAAGTAGCTAAACACTGGATGACTGAACAGTGGAGAAATGTTGGTGGAGTGACGAATCAAGGTACACAATGTGGCTATATGATGGCAGGGTGTGGGTATGGCGAATGCACAGTGAACGTCATCTGCCAGCGTTCAAATGTTCAAATGGCTCTAAGCACTATGAGACTTAACATCTCAGGTCATCAGCCCCTAGACTTAGAACTACTTAAACCTAACCAACCGAAGGACACCACACACATCCATGCCCGAGGCAGGACTCGAACCTGCGACCAGAGCAGCAGCGCTGTGCCGGACTGAAGCGGCTAGAACTGCTCAGCCACACCAGCCGTCAGGGTGTGTAGTGCCAACAGTAAAATTCGGAGGCAATGGTGTAATGGTGTGCTCGTGTTTCTTATGGAGGGTGCTTGCACCCCTTGCTGTTTTCGTGACTCTATTACGCTACATGCCTACATTGATGTTTCAAGCACCTTTCTACTTCCAACTGTTGTAGAGCAAATCGGGGATGGCGACTGTACCTTTCAATATGATCGAGCACCTGTTCATATTGCACGGCCTGTGGCGGAGTGGCCACGCGACAATAACATCCCTGTAATGGACTGGCCTGCACAGAGTTCTGACCTGAATCCTATAGAAAACCTTTGGGATGTTTTGAAACTCCGACTTCGTGCCAGGCCTCACCGACCGACATCGATACCTCTCCTCATTGCAGCACTCCGTGAAGACTGGGCTGCCATTCCCCAAGAAACCTTCCAGCACGTGACGGAACGTATGCCTATGAGAGTGTAAACTGTCATCAAGGCTAAAGGTGGGCCAATACTACATTGAATTTCAGCATTACCGATGGAGGGCACCACGAACTTGTAAGTCATTTTCAGCCAGATCACATAGTGTAGCTTCTGCGTAAATCAGTAATAAAGGCAGTACAGTATTCAAGCCAGTATCCAAAGGCCATCTTCATCTATACATCCGATTCCAAAACCAGTGGCTCTGTAGGAAGCTTGAACTAAATTCCATGTTTACAGGAGTTTTCGCCATTCAGATTACCAACACAGGCAAAGGTTGTGACCAGGAGATTTGTTGCCATAGTCGAAGCACCTCGTTTATGCACGTGGGTGACAGCAATTCCCATATTTCCTATTCAGTGACTCATGATCTACTCTCACAACTGCGTAAAGTTATTTTTATCAGTTTAATAGAAAACCTAATTCTACTCAGGATTGGCGATGTGTTTGAATCTATGTGAGAGGAAGGTTAAAGCGATCACTTAGCTTGGTTGAACTGATACTGTGGAATTACTGGCAATGAGCTGGCGATCAGTTAACCAAAGAAGCATCTGCGACTAGGCGTACTAACCGGACAGCAATCTCTGGTAAAGGTTACTGATCCGTAGGCAACTACATTGAGAAACGTTAGAGAACTGACAACAAGACTTAGAGGAAACGGTGCGACACAATGGACTTAACTACTCATCCGTCGGTTCCAACCTCCACGAAACCCCATTTGCCTTCGAAGCGTAGACATCTCGATAATTAAATCGAAACCCTCAGCTGCCGACAGGTGTTGTTGATATACATCAATGGGGACAGCTGAAAATGTGTACCCCGACCGGCATTCGAATCCTGGATCTCCTGCTTACACGGCAGACGCTCTATCCAGCTGAGCCACCTAGGGCACAGAGGATAGTGCGACTGCAGGGATTTATCCCTTGCACACTTCCCGTGGGACCCACATTTCCAACTGTCCACAACCTACATTCGTAGTGTTCCTAATAGATGATCGCCCATTCACTCATTACTCGCGCCAGACTAAGCTTAATTATCATTTCATTCTAGAAATGCTGCACGGTCATCAACGGTATCTGTTCTTCCGGGAACAGATACCATCTTCATATAGTTAAAGGCTACCCGGCTACTCTTCAGCTTAGTCTGGCGTTAGTAACGAGTGAATGGGCAAACATCTATTAAGAACATTACGAATATAGGTTGTGTACAGTTGGAAATGTGGGTCTCACGGAAAGCATGTTACTGATAAGTCCCTGCAGTTCCACTATCCTCTGCGCCCTAGGTGGCTCAGCAGAATAGAGCGTCTGCCATGTAAGCAGAAGATCACGGGTTCGAGTCCCGGTCGGGTCACACATTTTCCGGTGTCCCCTTTGATGTATATCAACAACGCCTGTCGACAGTTAAAGGTTTCAATTTAATTATCGTTTTATTCTAGAGAAGCTGCATGGGCATCAGTGGTATCCGTTCTTTCGGGAACAGATACTATCTTCATATAGACATCTCGGTTTGCAAATAACTACACTCAGATTTATCCACAGATATTTCACCAATATCGTCACAGGCTCCGCAGCGTAGAGACACCTTTCAGCTGTTATGCGAGAGAAGAGGTTACAGACATTTTCTTTGCGAGCCCAAGACTACAACGTAATACTGAAATCCATGTACATGAACTTACGCAGTTTGCTCATCCGTCACCAACCAGTGCGATGGTTACGCTGGCTGTACAGATTCACTGTGACCACAATGAACTGCATCTGATACCAACATATTGCTAATAATTGTACAAAAATGTCCTATAACATCTGAATTCACAATGACTTTGCTGTGGCAGTCTATCTACGGTAATTAAGTATGGAATGCTTTCATTGCATACGTGTGGGAGAGCGCTAGAGTTTGTGTTATTTGTATATGTCTCGTACGAATTAGAAAATTGGACTGTGTAAGCTAAAAACATGAACTCTTCATCTACAGCATACAGCAGGAAGAAGTATGGATGCTCAGCTATCTTCTAACATGTGTTTCGTGTTCTTTTCCGAAGTCCAAGGTAATCAGACGAATATTGTTGTGGAATGAAGATCTTTCCTGCAGTGCCGTTTTTCGGGAATGATCTAAAATAGATGTTCATTAACTTTTGCAAGCACTTACACTGTCACATCGGGAAGGCACTGTCGTTGCTGAAACGTAATAGAATGTTCGAGGGTATTTACTCATCATTATAAGAAAAACGCCATTTAGTTACTTTCCCTCAATACAATTTTGTTCTTCTCAACTTCACCCTCTACAAAATCACATTGTGGTTATAAATACTGCGTTTTATTGGAAGAATATGAATTAGTAGAATATAAATTATTAGAAGAAACCAGCGCTCATAATTCAAATTATGAAGTGACCACACAGCCTTCCACCGTTAAGGTAATAATACCCGTAATGAGTTATGGAAATGACTAAGAAATTCTCAGTGAATGATATGTAAGAATTATAAGAAATTGGTTTCAATCAAAACAAATAAACATTTAAAAAGAAATACATGAAACTTCTCTTCGTTGTGAAAAGCGCTAGGAATTTACGGTCAACTTCTGAAGAACAGAATCTGTTCGCTTTGTCTTCTTTTAGCTTGGAGTTTGGTATAACTTCCTCTCAAAACATTTCATATTTAACATCACTGAATGGCTCACAAATCCACCGTATTCATATTCTCATAAAATGTTTTTAAGATTTCATGTATTATCATTCAGTGTTTTATTCAGTTTATGACCAGCTTGGGTGCTTATTCGCTTGTTGGAGGCCAAACCTTTGTCTGTTGTTTGTTGCTTTTAGTCGCTTATGTATTACTCTACAAATGAGCCTCGGAGGATGGGAGAGAAAAGCTTTCGGAACAAGTCATTGTTTTTGAAAAGATAATTCCTCCGGGAGTTAAGGCTGAGCTGCCCTTTCGGCGGCATTTGTCACACTTTAACGGAAGTAAAAGCTCATACATTAGAAGATGTAATGACAAAATCCACGACGTAACAGAGTGGCTATAATCTGACGCTATGAGGCTCTCTTTCTAATTCGTAGGTACAGTCTCACGTACCCACACACATAACGAATAATAGCATTCAGTTTAGCATACAGTTTGAGGACTTCTATATAATCTTACAATCATTCAGGTCGATGTTTTTCTATTGGTGACTACACAGTCAGTAAACAATCCGCAGTGTTTCTGAACCTATGTAACAATTCGCGTAAGCAGATTAAGAGAATCAGTGGTCCTGTGTTGCATCCTTGAGGCGCTGGAACACGCTCTGTGCCACTGCTGGTTTACCGTGTCTCTTCAGTATGAACCAACCATCGGCTTGAGGTCAGCTTTATTATTTGCCTCACTATGAACGATCGGAAGTATGCTGCGGACCATAGTAATGTATCAAGTGGAGGGCTTAATGACACCCAAAGATATTCAAATCAGTGGTTGGCCTTTTGGACAAACGATACTGTTCAAGTTATATCTTTATAACTGAAAGAAGTATATTGAGAAATGCTTCTACGTAATACCACAGCAGATTAGTGTTGTATTAATACACACAAACACGCTCCTCATATGAGTCATCTCTCCTCTCCAAAGGATGCTATTAACAGAGATTCGTGAGTGGACACATATCTATCAACATCCTGTGTCTGGAGAGTTCATTGTACCACTCACGCACATTTAAAATGCCAATGTATAGTCAGCGCTTGAAAGAGAAGTAAAGATATCGCGGAGTGTCGGAAATTTCCATACATAAAGTGGTTCAATGCGCTGGTGAAAAGTTCTTAATCTTTATTGCTGTGCAGCTGGAAAGGGTATTGCTCTGTATATCAGTAACATAAGGTAGGGCATTTGCTATTAAAAGAGCTAAGCTGTTATTGCCATTATAAAACTAGGCAACGCGTGCACTGCGTCATAGTAAAGACCAGCAGGGGCGGTGTGATTTACACACGCCATAAAGGAAACTGCAATGCGAGACCAACTGCAGAACCAGAAAAACATGCCGACGTCGCATGCAGCTACTGTTCTTGCAGAAAATCTTTTCTTCTTATGTTTGTGTTGACGCATCACAAATTGCAACGAATTTAATTAGTGAGGTCATTTATGCGTGATTGCTTCTATTCCTTCTCTATTTATAAATCATTTCCGTCACCCGCAGAAAACCATTTTGTGACGACCAGATACATTTATAATTCTTACGCTATTCAAATTACTTGAAGTTTGTGATCACGAAAAAAACAATTATATCGCAAGCATTGCGTTTCAAGCGATTTTCTTCACAAAAAATTCTTCAAGTTGTAGACAACTATTGATTTTTATTCTACCGTGTGAGGTGGTGCATTCGGGAGGATTATGTTCATATATCAGTCCGTTTATCCAGGTTTAGATGTTCTGTGATTTTCACAACTCGCTTAAGACAAATGCCGAGGTGGTTCGTATGGAAAGGACACGGTCGATTTCTTTCTACACTTTTATCCTATTGGACCTTGTGTATCGCATGTAAGGAACTCTTCGTTAATGGGACGTAAACTTTGTTCTTGATTTTACTTCTACACTTTCTTATATGCACAAATAGACTACGCTACGCAGGGAAGATATACAAAAAGCGAATTACTTCTGGAAACTCCTGGAAGAAGTTTCGAAAAGTCCAGTGCAGCATGTCAGTCTTGCATTTTCCTTGGCATTTGACCGTATGTTCACTGGGTTCGCATGCTAATTATTAAATTTGTCAATGGTGGTTGTACTGTGTGCCGAATGACCTCCACGCTGCCATCATTCTGCCTTCAAAACGTACTAAAAATAGAAACTCCCAGTAACAAACTCGTTTTTGTGAAGCGTAATCCGGATTCCTACGCGTAAAGAAATTCAAACAATAGTTTAACCTCTGAGAAAAATCAAGGTACAAGGAGAACGTGGAGTACCTACTGAAATGATGAAAGTACTGGGCGACAGACTGGCCTAAAGATGGGAAAGATCATTACTGAACTAATGACGAACTGAGAAAATTGTCAAAAAACACACGTGCACATTCTTTCAGCCAGTTCATAAGAAAAGGAATTAATGAGACACAGGCAACTCAGTCGGCTACGAACTCCTCTCTAAATGCTTACTAACTGGGTGAAGAAGATAAACCATTTACTTGTGGGCCATCAGGCGTGACATCAAAATAGCAGATCATATATTCAACAAATCTCTAAACTAATGGTAAATCTGCTAGGTGAAACAAACAGTTATCATATTTATTGTAATTAGGAAAGCCTATGTTTTCACAAATAGACCAATAAACACTGTTTAATGTAGTAGAGGCAAACAAGCGAAACCATTAACGAAAGCCTCACTAAAAAGTATGAAGAGTTTAATTTTTGGGAAAATTCTCTCAATTTTGAGATCAGTATAGTGGTAATACCGGGAGATGTCTTATATTTACTATTATTCAGTTTAGTTTTGGAGAGTAGGAAATATGATGGCAATATGAATCTAATTAATCGGAGATACCTTAAAACTAATTTAACCTAGACTGTTCAGCATTTGCTGATGGTACTGCACTTGTCTCTAATATTAAACAAGGGGCAATCCATTATGTAGAGATATGACATGAAATAGTGACAGATACTGGATTCCAAATTTTATATAAGAAGAGGTGATGTACAGAAGGGACCTAATTGGGAGTCAATAGTCAATAGTTAATCACCATGTTCGGTAAAATCTCACAAAAGGAGATACTCAGCTACTTAAATACGGCTAAGTCATAAAGCTAACAAATAAAGAATTGAGCATACAAACTCAATTGGAACGCATTTAATAAAAAATGTCTTTAAGGAATGGTGGAACTACAGCATTGTAGAACGGTTGTTACATTAAGCATCAGAGACTATGATAACTGGTCCTGATCTCAAACACACAACGTCGAAAAAAGTAAGAAAAATGTAATGAAAATCTTAGTATCTTCCTTTGATAATGGAATTTGAAGAAATAAGAAATTAAGGAAATACATCAAGTTGCAGAAAAATTATAGATTAAATCACGAACTGGGGATTCTAACTTTATGGTCAATTTCTTAGAAAGAATAAGAAAAAAGAAAGAAAATTGTGACCTTTGCTTTACCTATGAGAAACCGAAACAGTTGGTTTACACAAATCCTTCAAGAAGAAAAGGAAATTGACAACAGGAATAAACCTATCAAGTAAGAACGAAACTGGGAACCATAACTAACAATCCATTTGCTGAGATGCAAGAACATGGACAGATGAATGACGAAGGAACACGCAAATATCTGAAAGAGCATAGGGAAGAACACAGAAAAACAGAGCTACGTAAGTACATGAGCTCTCCTCTTTTAGGCACAGTCAATAAAAGACAGTTAATACCAAAGGTAGACACATAATTACCATAGCATCTTGCTAGAAGTGAACAGTGCGTGTTATGACGAAATTGTTAATTTATCTTCTAATTAATATCGTCTGCTTATTATGATGGTAGCACGATTTACGATGAAAAATGTGGCTTACTTAAGCTAATACAAACAAAGTTATTTCAGTTTGTTGTGCCATGTATGTATTTTTGTGATGATGTATAAGACTTTTATAGTTCTAGTAACACAGGGAATGTGCATGATCCAGAAATTTATAAGCCGGCTGTTACAACTACAGGCAATATTACCCAAACGATTACTTTACTCCATGGGTAAATGCCATAAAAGCTAGGTGCTTAGTCTGAAACTGCCCTCACAACTTATGTTAAACATGGTTTATTTCTCTTTTATTTTAAAACCAGAAATTTTTATTTAATTTTCAGGACTTACGTACTGTCAGTCACAAACGACAAATTAACTTCACACTAATTGCGGAAAAAGAGTCTGCCTTTTCTATTGATGATCCATCTTATCTTCGACGAAATTATAGCTGTGTGTTTATCATTTTTGAAATTTTTGTGGAAGTTATGTTAATTGCCAAGCAAATTTATCTCCAGAACTTTCATATTGGGCTCATATCGCTGATGCACATAGTATTTCTACGCCTGAAGAAACAACCTGTTTCAAGGAAAACTTGTAGCTGACAGATAGTGATTTTTATGAAGTTCACTCTCAGGAGCAGTAATTTTACAGACAAGTAAGTAGTATACGCAATTTATATAAATTCGGGTGAATCACAAAACTATATTCATTTAGAATACACAAAGGTAATGATCCAAGGTACACTCTTCTCGTAGGTTAAAACGACGCCGCCCCCATACCCCACCTCTAAATGTAGTTGGCTAGTGATACAAATATCTCGGATTTGATTACTGGTAGCCGTTTGTGCTGCCACTGAAAGGTTCATGAAGCTAAGTGAGAAGCTAGTAGCGAAAGTATACAGAGTAATAGAGGAACACAAGTCGCCAAAATACCATCGAAGTGAAATGCTGAGAGCCACACAACTCCTACTGCCACAATGACCCAGCACACAAGTATCACACAAACTAGTGGTGACGTATTCCTACAGGGTCAGGTGTAAACTGTAGACCACAGTTTGTGGTCGGTATAGAAGCCAGTTTACACTAAATGAGTCGAAGCACTGTTTACCCAAATGTTTTCACACGTAGCTGTCATCTCGAATTCTGACAACCTGGCAGAGATGTTCAGGTAGTTAAATGTTCAGCTTTGTTCTTCATACAAGGTAATCACAATTTGCCAAAGCAAATTCGATGTACACGGCCCAGCCACATTAATGTGACCCCCGTCTATGTTACATGTCAACGTGCAATAACCACTTACATACGGCAGGTGGCGACAATAGCAGTGGAGGGTATATAAAGAGTGTCGGGGGAACGTGGAAAAAGTGCATACGTAGTCGTAATGCAGAAACGGAGCGATTGGCCTGACGTCGAAAAGAGCATGATCATAGGATTTCGGACCAACGGTGGAAGCATTTACAAAACGGCTAAGTTTGTAATCTGTTCGACTGTCGCTGTGGTTGACGTATACCGTGCATGGCAAAATGACGCAACCTAAAACCAGCGCCGAGGCAAATGTCATACACCACGGGCTGTAGATGATAGGGGTGAACGACAGCTAGGGAGATGTGTACTGGCGAAGAGACGTGCAACTGTTCAGTAATTTTATTGTATTTTCAACATTGCAGCACTGTCAGCAATCGCGATAATCTAATATATAGTAAACTATCAGACTCGACTGCGGTAATGAAACCAACCTTTACCGAGGTTTCAGCCCAATTAATTGAGCCTTCTTCAGAAGATATACCTGAATCTATAATATGTCTTAGAGGGCATGGTCTAGAAATAAAACTAAAGCAGGCTGAATAGGCGGAGTCACATTTTAAAAATGCTGTACATTAGTACTAAGTCAACACCAAGACTTAACTTGAGGTCTGGAGTGCACCTCGCCTTCATGGACGCCGTGCGGTGGGCCTCGGAAGCTCACGTGAAACTGTCTGTCTGTTGACATTTCTCTCTATTTGAATACGCATGCCAGTACATCTACATCTACATACATACTCCACAATCCGCATACGGTGCGTGGCGGAGGGTACCTCGTACCACAACTAGCATCTTCTCTCCCTGTTCCACTCCCAAACAGAAAGAGGGAAAAGTGACTGCCTATATGGCTCTGTACTAGCCCTAATCTCTCTTATCATATCTTTCTGGGCTTTCCGCGATATATAAGTTGGCGGCAGAAAACTGTACTGCATTCAGTCTCAAATGCTGATTCTCTAAAATTTCTCAGTAGCGATTCACGAAAAGAACGCCTACTTTTATCCAGAGACTCCCACCTGAGTTCTTGAAGCATTTCCGTAACACTCGCGTGATAATCAAATCTACCAATAACAAATCTAGCAGCCCGCCTCTGAATTGTTTCTATGTCCTCCCTCAATCCGACCCGATAGGGATCCCAAACGCTCGAGCAGTACTCAAGAATAGGTCGTATTAGTGTTTTATAAGCGGTCTCCTTTACAGATGAACCACATCTTCCCAAAATTCTACCAATGAACCGAAGACGACAATCCGCCTTCCCTACAACTGCCATTACATGCTTGGCCCACTTCATATCGCTCTGCAATGTTACGCCCAAATATTTAATCGACGTGACTGTCTCAAGCGCTACACTACTAATGGAGTATTCAAACACTACGGGATTCTTTTTCCTATTCATCTGCATTAATTTACATTTATCTATATTTAGAATTAGCTGCCATTCTTTACAGCAGTTTCTTTGGGGCTTCAGTGGACATTGCTGAATGGAATCTCTTTTTGCTGAATCACATCTCTTTACTGACCGAAACTAACGCGAAAGGGATAGATTTTAAATCCGCTCGTTGCCAGAGTGCTGTTACTTGGATATGTCTGTCCATTGCCGCTTCACCATTGGTGAAGGCAGTGTGCTAGCAGAACTTCTACGTACCTTAGGTTATGTTAGAGCCTTTAACACCGAGGGTGCACTTCTTAGCTGTAATAGTTGCAGTCAAGGGTAGACGTGTTGCTCCGACTTTGCTGATACATGCCGTGATAACCGTTTTCAGCCTGCAACAGAGGGGTGGTACGGGAGAAATTGTTTTAGCATTCAGTAATGTTACCCACCTTATGAAGATGATAATTTCAACTAACAAGGCGCGTTGTTCCCCTATCATCAACAACTGGAGGTATTGTTTGTTATTATTATTATTATTATTATTAGTAGTAGTAGTAGTAGTACTGAATGCGACTTGATCCTGTTATGTTTCAGTCTTCAGAGTACACAGAAGTTCTTTTTTTCTATGTGAACACTTCTTTCTTCAGTCAATTTAATCCGTGGTCTGGTGGGACATCATTCTCTGGCAGCGCATCCCATTTGAAGAGCCCACTGAAAAAACGGGGTAAGTCGCATTTGGTGCATTTCTCAGGAGAGGAGATTTAAACTTTCTAGATTACAGAAAGAAGTATTTAAAAGACTTCAATCAAGTTTAATCAGTACAATTATAATGTCAAATTTAATGGTTGTAGACCATGTACAGTAGAAATAAATGAGCCATCTGGGGAAGTACTCTCTCCATAGTACCTACGGCGTGGATTCCTCTCCTCACCTCCCTGCCCCTCTTCCTTGGGGGCGGGGGATGTTATGTAACCATCTGGCTGAGCCCCCTTACAACACAGCGATCAGACTACTGATATCTGAGCTGTTGTTTCCACATGTATGCCAAGGATTGATCGCTTGTCATCCTGGAGTATCGGATCTCCCAGAAACAGCTGCTATGCCAGACAGCCCTTGCTGTGGATGTATGGCTCCCATGGGGGGGTCCCTGATTGGAGTGGGTGGTACCAGAATGGATGCTTGGCTCATGAAGCGTATCGAGCTGCAAAAATCTGGTTGTTCTCAAACGGCCGCCTCTCCAAGTGGTAGCGGATGATTGAATGCTGCGTCATATGACGCTACAGCCTTCCCTTCCCCGGATGCACACTGGGAGGAGGGCCCGACTCACTGTCTTTGGATGAAACTCTGCCGGCCGAAGTGGCCGAGTGGTTCTAGGCGCTTCAGTTTAGAACTGCGCGACCGCTATGGTCGCATGTTCGAATCCTGCCTCGGGCATGGATGTGTGTGATGTCCTTAGGTTCGTTAGCTTTACGTAATTCTAAGTTCTACGGGACTGGTAACCTCAGAAGTTAAGTCCCATAGTGCTCAGAGCCATTTGATGAAACTCTTTCCCCGCTACCTGGTCTGTACTAGGATGGATGGGGACACATTCACCGCCACAAAGCCGTTGTTTTTTGTGGAGAATATCGAGGACAAGTTTGACTCTCAGTACGATGCGGTTGGCGCAGCGTTTGTTTTGTTAGAGGTGTGCGGAAGGTTCACAAGAAAACCGGTGATAGCGACACCTTAATTCTGGCTTTAGAGGGAGATACCAAACCAGAGAAGGTTAGGTGTTGTCGATGTGACATGGAGCTATACATTCTGCCACCCATGAGAAGCTTTCGGTGCTTGATTTTTGGCATGTCTTCCTGCTATATGTGCACTCTCTGTGTGGTGACTGTGGAGGAAGCCCTTGTGCCCCGGTGTGCCGCCACTTGTGTGTGTAAACTGTCATGCCAGCTACTCTCCACACACGCCAGATTGCCCAACCAAGAAAGAAAAGAAGGTTCAAGACTATAAGTCCCTGGATCGTCTGTATGATACTGAGGCATGGCAAAAATATGACTGACTCCACTGCCGCTGTTACATCCTTGCCCCCTCCCACTTCTTCTTGACCCTGGTGCAAACCCCTTCTCCTCTCCCTTCTCACGCAGTCCACCAACCCATTTCCTCCCTCCCAGAGGCTCCCATCTATTCCCCTCAAGGAGCTGCTCCACCTTCTCGCCCTCGTCCTCCTCCTCCTCCTCCACCTTCTTAGCCAGAAAAGAAATTCTTTCCTCTAGCTCTGGCCAGGGACGGGGCTCCACCTTGGAATACCACTCCCTGGCATTCTCAAGATGGGAAGCCTGCAACCTTGGTTTAGATGAGTGACCCAAGGTCCGACATCCCCAAAGCCACTCACTATCTTTCCGATCTGGATATTGCTCCCACCTATTCTCTTACTGATAATACCTTCTCCCCCTCTGAGAGAGAAGAATAAGCAGCACAAGTTGATGGACGACACTTCCCCAGCATCCCAGGGGCTTCAGCCCCCCTTCTTACTCTGACTCAAACCCATTTTTTGCGGGTATCACCCCATCCTCGTTGATGACGACCACTGACCTGATGACATGACCTACCCTCAGCTTTGTTATGCCTAACCTGGCCTCGAGTCACATGATAACCCAGTGGAATTGTAACGTATATTTCCGTCATCTGCCGGAAATAAAATAACGTGTTTCCTCTTATTCTGCATTCTGTCTCACTGTTCAAGAAACCCACTTTCATGATCACCACTCACCAATGTTTCGTGGTTATCGGGCGTTCTGCTGGAACTGTGCTGATCCCAGGATAGCAACTGCAGGGGTCTGTACCTTGGTTTGCACGGATGTCATTCGTGACTGGTTCCTCCTTCGTACTAAGCAATAGAGGTACGAGTGCCAATGACCCCAGCAATTACCATTTGCAATGTCTACCACCCTCCACGTAGGCCCTTTCGTTGTGTTGGACTGCCTACCTTAATACAACGACTACCACCTCCATAACTCCACCTTTGGGATTTCAGTGCATACCACCTCACTTCAGTACGTAGTGGTCTTCTAAATAATCAGATTATTACAGACTTTGATATGTGTGTCCTCAATGACGGTTCTCCTACCCACTTCAGTGCCTCTCATGGCCCCTTTTCTGTCACCGATGTCACGTTCTCCTCCCCTGCTCTCGTCGCTTCACTACACTGGTTACGCCATGATGATCTTTGGGAAAGTGACCACATTCCGGTGATTCTATTGTCCCCTGCCACCAATAGGCAGACAAGTACGCACATTGGGCATTCTACAGAACCAGTTGGCCTTTATGTACGTCTAGCGTGAACTTCGACGCCCCTCCCTTGTATTGCATTGATTTGCTCGTGCAAGACGTCTTTGAAACCATTCTTTATGCCACTGGCACTACTATCCTCCCATCTACTGTTCCCCCTCATGGCCGACAAGTGCCATGGTGGACCAAGGACATTGCAGTCGCTATCCACAAAAGCCGACGGGCGCTGCAACAGTTTAAACGACACTCTTCACAGTCTAACCTTATCGCTTTTAAGAATCTCCATGCTATTGCTCACTACCCTATTAAGCAGAGTAAAACGGATTGCTGCGAGTGCTGTATTTGCTCCCAGGGCAGGTATGCCTCTTCATCACAGGTTTGGTCCAAGCTCCGTAGCCTTCTGGACCGCCAGTGACAATCAGCCGTGCAGGGTCGTACCCTACAGGGTGCTCTGTGTACTAATCCATTGGTCCTTGCAGAACACGTCGCCACACACTTCGCAACAGTATCAGCGTTCTCCTCCTGTCCTGCAACTTTCCTCCAGCATAAGCGATGAGTTGAAGAAACTCCCCTCTGCTTCAACGCACACTAAGCTGAAGCCTATAACGAACCCTCCGCTGAATGGGAATGCTTGCAGGCTCTTACCTCTTCACATGACTCGGTCTCAGGTCCGGATTCCATCCACAACTAGATGATCCAACACTGGGACGTTACCCGCAGCCAACATCTACTCTGGCTCTTCTGCCACATTTGGCTCATGGGTGCCTTCCCTTGCAATGACGGGACAGCATAGTTATCCCAGTACTTAAGCCCAGGAAGAGCGCAGTGTCTCTAGACACCTACCGACCGATTAGCCTGACCAATTTCCTTTGTAAACTGCTCGAGAAGATAGTTTGCTTCCGATTATGTTGGGTACTCGAATCTCTGAGCCACTTGTCCCCATATCAGCGTGGCTTCCGGGAAGAACGATCTAAAACTAACCATTTACTCAGATTGCAAATAGCAATCCGACAGACTTTTGCTAAATGCTGACACCTTGTTGCGGTTTTCTTTGACATACATAAGACACACGACATGGCTTGTCGACGTCACATTTTAGTTTCCCTTCATGTCTGGGGCTTCCGCAGCCCCTTTCCAGTTTTTATCCACGAGCTTTTATCCCACCTGTTCTTCTGGGCTAGAGCTGGCACTTCATTCAGCACCCTTGCATCTAGGGGAACGGTATCCTACAGGGTTCTGTGTTAAGTGTCACACTCTTCCTCGTCGCCATAAATCTGTATTATGCCCCTAGTTACCATGGCGTTGCATAACAACAATTTTTGCATCTGGTGCAGCTCCCTCATGGTAGCATCTGCTGAACGCCGGCTGCAAGGTGCCATCCATTGGGATTCTGTATGGGGCCTTTCGCATTGTTTTCCAGTTTCTCCTTCCAAAAAGCGGTCTATTAATTCTTTACGTCAACCCATAGAATAACCCTATCCAGAATTTTATTTAAGCAACCAATGCATAGATGTTGTAGCACAGTTCGGTTTCTTGGACCTTATTTTTGGTAAAAAAAACTGACGTGGCTGCCCAATGTTCGCCACCTGAAGACTACCTTAATGTTCTCTGCCTCCTAGCCCACACATCTTACGGTGCAGATTGGGCTACTCTTCTCCATCTTTAACTTACTTTTGTCCTGACTAGATTATGGTTGTCAGGCTCTTGGCTCAGAGGCTCCATCCACTCAGAACCTACTTGACCTGGGGGTGCATCTGGCTATCAGTACCTTTCGCACCAGTCTTGTCGACATTCTCCTCACAGCAGTGGCTTTTCCCCCTTTACAAATACGATGGAGCAACTCCTGGTTTCTTACACAATCGCCATTAGACGATTCTATGACCATCTCGTGTGCCCCGTTCTCTTTGCAAACGGGGGACGTCTCCCACCTGATAATCGCCCTTGGGTGGGATTGACGGTTTGAATGTGTTCACATCCGTCTGTCGGGATCTCCGTGTCCACTCACTGGAATGTGTCGCGTCCTGCACCCCTCCTCCCTTGGATGATACCTAAACCACTGATTAGGATCGGAATATTCCAGGGTCCCAAGGTCTCTGTCGCCACTGTGATATTCTGGTGTCTTGTACGTTCTATCCTTGAAGAGTTCCAGGGTGCTACGCTCTTCTACACTGATGTTTCTAAAACGGTAGATAAGACGGGATATGCTTTTACGTTTCCTACTGGCATGGAATATCATTTACTGCCGGAATCATGTAGTGCGTTCACTGCAGAGCTGCTAGCAATTAACCGGGCCTTCCGTTTTGTTACTCAGGCCTCCTTCCACAATGTTTTAATATGTAACCACTCAACAAGCACCCTGCGGTCAATAGACTGATGCTGCTCTCGTCGCCCTTTGGCCTCTGCTATCCATGAAATTCTCTCTGCCCTAGGCCGTGCTGCCTGCTCGCAGTTGTCTTTTTCTGGACCCCAAGTGATGTGGGCATCCCAGGGAATGAGTTGCCTGTTCGTTTGGCTAGAGAGGCAGATACTTCCCCCCCCCCCCCCCCCCCCCAAATTCCTTCCATGATTACAGGTGCAGATACGCGAATACACATTAAGTCTCACTTTGCCAAGAAGTGGAATGACATCTGGTGCGCTACTGCTCTCAGTAATAAACCCCACACAATCAAGGAGACTACTGCAGTTTGGCGCTCTTCCTTGCGCTGGTTTCGGAAGGAGTCCACTGTCTTTTGCCGTCTACGCATCGGTCATACTAGACTCATCAGTTCTTTTCTCTTGCATAATAAGCCACCCCAACAATGTGGCTGTAGAGCCAGACTGACGATATCCCTTATATTGGTGGAATGTCCCTTTCTTTTGGCTCTTCGTACTAAGTATAGCTTTCCAGATTCCTTGTCTTTAATATTGGCAGATGATTCACGGATGATTGATGTAATCATCAGTTTCCTGCTCGAAACTGGTTTTTATTTTAAGTTATAGGGTTTTTGTCTTACTCCTGGGGCACGGGCAGTGTGGCAATAGTTGGGGCCTGTTTTCATGTTTCCTGGGTTTGGGACCCACGACCACTCCCCCTTGTAATGATGGCTCTTTTATCCCTCTGTTTTCCCAGTTTTTAGATTTGGCATACCCTTTTATGTCTTCTTCTCTGCGTGTGTGTATGTGTGTGTGTGTTTTTAGCTTCGGACACCTCTGTCTTATGCAAATAACTTTTTAATCGCGGAACTGATAACCTCGCCGTTTAGAGTCATAGTGCCCCCTCAATCAATCAATCAATTAACTATTCTTCCAACTGTCGGAAGAGTTTGTCCAAAACCAACATAAAAAAGGTAAGAGACAGATACGGATCTGACAACTCACCCGTGAACTTTATTTTGGTAGATTTATTTTGATTAGCGCTTGTTAGATTACAATTAAGGTTGTAAGGTCGAGGCCTTTTTCTTCGAAGATAACAAAATGCGCTTGCAGATTATTTTTTACTTATTTATTTCTTTCTCTAAATCCGACTCCGATAAATTGTGGCTCTGAGGCGTGTCGTTAGAGTCTGTACATTTCATTGTGATACTGAATATATAAATTTTATATCTATTCCAATACTGTATTAGCAGAGAAGAGTAAAAAGAAAGAAATGAAGAAGAGTGATATGAAAGTAAAAGAAAAATCCGCCATCCGGGGACCCTCTGTGGTAGTACGAAATTTTGGGTTATCTCGAGATTGGTGGCCATTCAGTTTTCTACATTGAAGTTCATTCATATACTGAAATGCTGCTAAGTGATCCTGCTCGGCAGCAGTCAAGCCTTCGCATCCCATTCGGGTTCTTATGAGTAAATTTGATTTTATTTTAATGCAATTTATACAAATGTGCACTTTAAATGAGCACCTTACATCATTAATTATCATACTCATATGCATCCAATTACAACTAGTCATCATCTCCTTGGGATCTTAGAATGTCCAATGAGCTTTCCTGCATAGTTCGCTTCTGTTAATGACATGTACCCTCCCAGTGTTACCAATATTGCCTCGATAGAAGTTGTAGTGAAGATCCCATTAAGTATTAGAAATACACCCCTTTACGCTCGTTAAAGGATGGATCTGCAGTTCGTGAATTGCAGACTGAAGATAGCACTGTGTACCCTCTAACGGTATGCAACGGTAGCTTATAGTTCTTGGTAACAGCTCGCACAATCTTGTGCCTAAATGTCACTGCTGTTTCTGTGGACGGATGAATATGTATCACAAGATTCGTCGTTTCATCCAACTGGACCCCAAGTATCTGCAGACCTTGCTGCGTCATACTGATGTGTTGTTAATTCTAATCGTACGGCCTATATCCTGCGACATTTACCTTTGAGTAATACGTACGTAGTTTTGTGTGCTGTTATATCTAGTTTCTTGTCTGAACAGCACCACCGCATCCGTCCGAGCCCACCAATAGTCCCTGTGTCCTGCTTCGCCCGAGAGTCTGTAGATACCACCACCAGAACATCACTGCATACGCTATCACCACACCGACAGTGTTCTTCTTATTCTGGAGAAACAGGTGGGATTCAGTAGTTAAGTTCCAGAGGATAGGGCCACTTTTGGAGTCTTTACTTATCTTTTTAACAACTTCTTGTTTCCCTGTCCACCATTCAACAGCACGTCCGTAAGCTTTGGTACAGATCCTTGGGACCTGAAGATCCCTGGGTCGATTGAACATCGAGAGCGACCAGACGTTGTCCTATGCGCCCACGATGTCAACCACGACAGCTATTAATTACTTCTGGAGCCATCATCGTCCATTTCAAGGGCTCTATAGATCATATCATCAAGAGTTCTGCCTTACCGGAAGCCGTACTAGGACTCGCGAAATTCCCTGAGCTGCCTAAGGACCTGCAACCGATCGCAAAACAGATGTTAGCCATACTGTTCAAATGGTTCAAATGGCTCTGAGCACTATGGGACTCAACATCTTAGGTCATAAGTCCCCTAGAACTTAGAACTACTTAAACCTAACTAACCTAAGGACATCACACACACCCATGCCCGAGGCAGGATTCGAACCTGCGACCGTAGCAGTCCCGCGGCTCCGGACTGCAGCGCCAGAACCGCCAGACCACCGCCATACTGTTCAACAGGCGTATCAGTCTGTAGTTCTTTGGAGGAACCGAATCCGTATCTGTACCCTACCTAAGTATTACTGCTTGTGACACGTTCTAGTTCATGGGTATCCTTCTTGTACTAAGCTTCATTAACGAGAGACATTAAATACGGCACTGTAAGTAGTCCATTCTTCTTTACAACTTCAGGGCACTTTCCGTCCGGATCTCGCGATTTCTTGTTCTTTAATTTCATGACCGCAACTGCTATCCCTTTCTGCACGAAAGGTAGTTTAATCCAGCTCCAAAGCCTTCCTGAGCCTTACATGATCGTCACTGTTGGTGTTAGCATGGTAACAGCAAGCCAAACCTACACTCCGCTGAGTCCCTCCATTGGGTTGTCGTATTACGCTCTGTTGACGGTAGACGGGACTGTTAGACCTCTAACTTTCTCCGTTATCGACTTACAGGGTAGCCGCCGAATACCGAAGAGTATTTCTTCCGTCATACGTTTTCCCAGTGTGTTGTTTTTGTTTCAGGAAGCACTGTCTTACTCTTTCGTCCAGGGTAAACTTCTAAGTATTTACTCATGTCCTAATGAACGTTGCAGCTATATAAAGATTCGGTAAATACAGACATGTTTGGCACCACTTTGCAAGGACACACGAATGACATCGACCTCACGCAGCATTCTTCACACCTTCACGAGACTGCCATCAGTCGTATTTGTAAAATACCACAAGTGTAACTCTGGGTTTACGGATTAATCGTTAGACGGAATATAACCAAAATAGCAAACGCAACCCTTTACAAACGAAAGCTATGACATTTAACTGAAAGATAACAATAATAGCAACAACCACGCAGATCTTAATTTACAGATTTAGTCACAAGTCTGCTAATCTACGTGACACACAAATGCGATGTAGCAGCCTCGTGACTAAAGAACGTGAACTGCAGTCGTTCTAAAATTACTTCAACGGAAATTATAAACGTAATCAAAGACAAAAGTTACTGTTTTATCGACTTCCAAGACTGACGTGTAGGGGAGAGCCGGGCAAAGTGGTCATGATAAGGTATTCATATGTTTTAAAGCTGAGAAGCAATAGACGGAAATGCATACCAATGAATCATTACAATTTGCAACTATTGAAGTATAATATCCAATAGTTATATTACCTGAGGCTCTAATTGAATTTTCACAAACCGACAAAATTCCTACCTTATCCCACACGAGTTGGCAAAGAGGATACTTACTTTTTTAAACTCAAAAATAAGGGAGAAAAAGAAATGACTAATTATGTTCTTGAAAAACATGATTCGTATTAAGTTACGTATACTATCCACAAATAAAAGTCAGACAGTGCGCCCCCTGTACAGATTTTGTGGGACCGGAGGGAGATCAATTGCTAGTAGATCCGCTGCTCTTTTGGCTTCGAATTTGAAAATTTTTCTTCACATAACATGCGCTCTCTGCCTTCATCGTTGTCGTCAGAAAGACGTACTCTAAGGTTGATTCTCCTGTCCTTCGCTATTTTCTTTTTATTGCCGTACTTCTCATCGGTTCCTTCCTGTTTTTCTTTCTGTTCCTTCTCTTTCCCTATTTATCTCGTCGTGGTCACTGTTGTAGGGTCTTTCTGTAAACATGGATGCGGAGCCCTTCTTTCGGTCGCTGCTTTTACGTTTTACCCCTGCACAGAGCGGCCAGAAACCACTTTTCTTGCATTGACACCTTTACACTAAAGCTATATACCCTCTAATAACGTGACCTAAGTGTCAATAATTAAAGAAGGATTATGGAGCCAAGGTATCATACATTAAACACAGTTTCATTAAAACGGCATGACTCACATTCCCTCTTCGTGATAAATATACGAACTGACCATTTACCTTACATCAGGGTAAAAAAATCCACAAAATTATTGTAACTCAGATCAGGATGTCTGGACGCGGGTCTGAAACGTCGTCCTCTGGAATGCAAGTCTAATGTGCTAACCACTGCGCCACCTCACTCGGAAAAGAAGAATATTTCTTTTTACACTATACTCAGTACTGTATAAGTAACAAGTGTTTACATTTCAGACCTGATGTGTGTTGTTTACCAAACATATTAAGCAATGAGTTTGGAGACATCACTGACATTACGTTTCACATTTATCGTTATGTTTACAACTCTGATCATTACTTATGAAATAAACATTAATTCCGTGCATGAAGGTCTTTTTTAAGTTAAGTCACATGGGAATTTGGGATGGTGGTATATGAGGGTGGGGTGAGGGGGCGGGGGGGGGGGGGTACGACGGGAGGAATTGTGTATGAGTGTGTGTGTGTGTTTGTGTGTGTGTGTGTGTGTGTGTGTGTGTGTGTGTGTGTGTGTGTGATTGAGAAAGAGAGCTTTTTGGTCCTGTGTTGTTTAGTTTTTCAAGTTTGAAGATTCTTTAAAATTTTCAACAAATGGATTGTTTGCTAACTCAGTTTGTTCTGCATCTACATCTAATTCTAAATGGGTACTCTGCAAATCACATGTAAGTGCCTGGCAGAGGGTTCATCGAATCACCTTCACAATTCTCTATTATTCCAATCTCGTATAGCGAGAGTAAAGAACGAACACCTATATCTTCCAGTACGAGCTCAGATTTCCCTTATTTTGTCATGGTGATCGTTTCTCCCTATGCAGGGCGGTGTCAAAAATACATATTCGCATTCGGAGGAGAAAGTTGGGAAACGGAATTTCGTGAGAAGATTCCATCGCAACGAGAAACGCCTTTGTTTCAATGATGTCCAGCCCAAATCCTGTATCATTTCAGTGACGCTGTCTCCCATATTTCGCGATAATACAAAACGTGCTGCCCTTCTTTGGACAAGGAACCCCCACCGCGCA
Organism: Schistocerca americana; assembly: GCF_021461395.2. NCBI lineage: Eukaryota > Metazoa > Arthropoda > Insecta > Orthoptera > Acrididae > Schistocerca > Schistocerca americana. Next base: position 456,299,627 of record NC_060130.1, read on the forward strand.
GCAGTATTCTAAAAGAGGACGGATAAGCGTAGTGTAGACTGTCTCCTTAGTAGATCAGCCAATAAAACGCAGACTTTATTTAGCCTTCCCCTCAGCATTTTCTATGTATTCTTTCCAATTTAAGTTGTTCGTAACTGTAATTCCTAGGTATTTAGTTGAATTTACGGCCTTCAGATTTGACTAACTAATCGCGTAACTGAAGTTTAACGGATTCTTTTTAGCACTCATGTAGACGAACTCACACATTTCGTTATTTATTGTCTACTGCCTATTTTTGCACCATTAAGATGTTCTTCTAAATCGTTTTGCAATTTGTTTTGATCTTCTGATGACTTTATTAGTCGATAAACGACAGCGTCATCTTCAAACAACCTAAGACGGCTGCTCATGTTTTCTCCCAAACCGTTTATATAGATAAGGAGGAGCAAAGAGTCTATTACACTACCTTGAGGAACGCCAGAAATCACTTCTGTTTTACTCGAAGAAATTTCGTCAGTTACTACGAACTGTTCCATAAGCACGCAATTTCACTACAAGCCACTTGTGTGGTACAGTATCAAAAGCCTTTCGGAAATCCACAAATACGAAATCAACCTGAAATACCTTGTCAATAGCACTCAAACTTCATGCGAATTAAGAGCTTGTTGTGTTTCACAAAAATGATGTTTTCTAAATGTGTGTGGACTGTGTGTCAATAGACCCTTTTCTTCGAGGTAATTCATAATGTTCGAACACAATATATATATTCCAAAATTTTGCTGCATATCGACGTTAATGATATGGGTCTCTAATTCAGTGGATTACTCCAACTACCTTTCTTGAATATTGGTGACTATAATAAGTATCCCGCATTGAAGTCCGCGCTAAATTTCGAGCTTCTATAAATGATCGCCAATCTTAGGGATTTTGCGTCTGTTTATATTTTACATGTTTGCTTCGTTGTTTCTGTAACAGTGTTCTGATCCGTTTTGTGTACCAAGGAGGATTAGCACCATTGTTTGTTCATTTATTTAGTACAAATCTTTCAACCGCTGCCGATACTATTTCTTTGAACTCAAATCACATCTGGGGTGTACTTATATTACTAATTTGGAATGCGTGGAAATTGTCTCTCAGGAAGGCGACCTTTTTAAATAGGTAGATTTTCCCTTTATTTTAAGAGGATTTTGGGGTTACAATACTCAGTCTCGCTACGACAGCCGTGTCTTCACTAATCCCTGTATCCGATTTGATTATCGTAATTAACTCAGAATTATTCTTTGCTAAGAGGTCAAGTGTATTTTCGCAACCGTTTGCTGTTCGCGTCCGTCACGAACTAGCTACTCGAAATAATTTTCACAAAATGCATTTAGCACAATTTCGGATGATGCTTTATGCGTACCTCCGGAATTAAACATGTATTTTCTCCAACATATAAATGGTAAATTAAAGTCACCACCAACTGTAATCGTATGAGTTGCGTACGTGTCTGAAATCAAACTCAAGTTTTCTTTGAACCTTTCAGCAACTGTATATTCTGAATTGGGATATCTGTAAGAGGATGTAATTATTTTTTTATTCTGGTTGCCAGCAATGACCTCTGCCCATACTAACTCACAGGAACTAAGGTTCTTCGCAAAAAAAAAATTCCGCCGAGATTATCTCCGGTTTTAGCCATCTTTCAGTGCCTATAACGATTCGAGCATCAGTGCATTCTATTAGCGCTTGGAGCTCTGGCACTTTCCCAACACAGCTACGAAAATTTAGAACTGTTATAACAGTGGTCCCTGTATCTACGTTCTTCCTGTGTTTGGCCTGCACCCTTTGTAAACGAAGCCCTTCTTGTGTTTTCCCGAGACATTCTAACCTGAAAAAAAACCAGTCCACGCCACACAGCCCCTGCGTGTAGTGGACACCTGACCTATTCAACTGAACCAGAAAGCCAACCACCATCTGGCGCAAGTCGAAGAATCTGCAGCCTACACAGTCACAGAACCGTCTGAGTCTCTGATTCAGAGCCTCCACTCGGCTCTTTTCCAGAGGTCCGCAGTCGGACCTGTCGACTATGCTGCAAATGGTCAGCTCTGCTTTCATCTTGCATGCAAGACTGGTCGCCTTTACCACTTCTGTTAGCCGCTGGAAACCACAGATAATCTATTCAGATCCAAAGTGACACACACCATTGGTAGTGGCGTGAGCCACCACCTGCAGTTGGCTGCACCCTGTGCTCTTCATGGCATCCGGGAGGAGCCGTTACACGTCTGGAACGACTCCAACCAGTATGCACACGGAGTGCACATTGGCTTTCTTTCCCTTCTTGGCAGCCCTGTCCCTAAACGACCCCAAAACGCGCCTAGCGTTCTCGGTCCCAACTATCAATAACCCCATCCTCTGTGATTGTCCGGACTTTGCAGGATGAAAGGTTTCCTCTGAAAGAGGACAGGCGACAGCATCTGGCTCAGCGACAGTGTCAGCCACACACAGCACATGGAACGGGTTTGTCAGACAAACCGGGGAGGCCTTACGTGCGGCCGCCTGGGAAGCCTTTCGCCGCCTGCTATGTCCCAGGGCGATCTCCCACTCGACCATACGTGAGAGGTCAACCTCAGTGCGAGCAGTAACTGGGCTGGCCACCGATGAGGACCGATCGGAGCAGTCGGACGTGCTGGACGTCTGTTGGACCGCCACGATCGGCCCACAACAGTGGTGCAGCCATCCACTGCAGCCTCAAGCTGTGTAACTGAAGCCATCACAGTGTGGAGCTGAAAGCAAATTGTCACCAACTCGGCTCGCATCCGCATGCAACAATTGCAGTCCCTGTCCATATCAAAGACAGTGTAAAAAAACAAACTATGTAGATAAAAGGACTACTGGCACGTGCTGTGCAACTGCACTGTAGACACTGACGAAAACGCAGGAGCTGTGTCTAATAAATTAGGGTAATATGCAGAGATGGCTTGGGGTGATTTATTGTTATGGGTAAAGTCCCTAATTGTTACAGGAGATTCATCTTTACTCCTTTGCCTATAGTGTGTAGAATTTGGAGGATTGTTGTAATGTGTCTGACTGAATGACCACTTTGTGCTAAGTGGGCTGCACAGCTTGATTTGCTTCTATTTTAAAACAAGGTGCTTCTGTGCGCTCTTTGTATTTATTTTCAAAGTATCTTCCTGTTTGCACAATGTAGTATCAGGAGCTGCTAACACAATTTAATTTACATAAACCAGATTTCTGGAAAAGATGATTGGCTGTTTCAGTGTTTTAAGATATTTTGTTTTCTGTTCTGGTGTTTGTTCGGAAACTTATTTGGATTTTGTTTTGCAAGTTGATGTGAGATGTTACCGAAGAAAGGGATGGAGATATATTTAGTTTCTTCTGATGCTGAGGACTATGTTTTTGATGCTGTTTCGTCCGTTAGTTCGTAGGTTTCACCAAAAGTTAAACAAAGTAGAAATCTACGAACTCAAGGATCTACCCCAAGAAAACATTCTTAGAACATAACATTAGTCATGGTCTTGATTTTATTTAAGTTTTGTAAAGCACGTAGGAGATGTTACTTCTGGTTGAATTTGTGAAATGCTGTAAAATTTACGTCTGTCCGGACTGAAGCGCCTAGAACCGCACGCCCACCGCGGCCGGCCTCTGTACGAGGTCAGGAAATCTACATAGCTTAATCTAAGCAAATCAGGAAGAAATGCTTCCTTTCTCAGTGAAGAGTCAACTTCATTCTTACTGGCGAAAAGATCAGTGGTGCCATCAATGGAGTGAGAATTTCATTGATATACCTGATATCGCTTTGTGGCAGAAATGGGTAGAAGTGCAGTACAAGACACCCAGAATTACATTTCTTTCCATTTCTCACACTTATGGGTACATCAAAGCAGTGGTCGTCAAACTGTGACTCAAGGGTTGCATGCGGCCTTAATCAAGTATACGTCCAGCCCACGGATATCAGCTGTATTTTATTACAATACTCATCTAAAAACTAATCGTTGAATCCAGAAACGAGAATTCGGAGCGTATGAGGCTTGCGGTTTTTCTGCTAAGTAACAGACGGAAACACAGAGACAGTAATATATTTAGATGCGCTTAATTGGCGTTGGTGAATTCGACCACGAGATAAGGAAAGATGGCCGCATACCTTAGAGGGTAAGTATGCCCGCTGTGAGATTAGAGAACATTTAAGGGGAGATATTTTGCTGCATGTCTTCCAGTACTGACAACTCGCTCGACTTCTACCAATCAACTGGTGTGGTATAAGTTTGCTCATTACAGAGACTCTCATCTTCGAATGGGGTGCTTATTTGTAGTAAGGAATTTTAATTAATTACAACTGTCGTAAAACATCACAGAAAGGAGAACAAACATGACAATCTGAGTATTTAGTAAATATTTATTAACGCATATCATTTTGCATAATGCATTTAAACATACGTTCACTCAGTGTTGTTAACAATTAATCATCCACTCACACGGACAAACAGCAATGCTTCGTCAAGCCATTACGGCATCACAACTTTGGGTCGGTGAAGGTGGGAGCAATGTGAAAGAGAGAGCAGCCGAAATTAAGTGTTCTGAATGATGACGACTTAGAACGATTAGCACTTTGGGGTTGGTGGCCTAATTATTTGGCCCTTACTGTACCTTGTTTATTAAGAGTCCATAACATACTTATTTACATATGTTACCAATAATAACAAGGTCAGTACACACATGGCCCATGGTGCCATCCCTTTATATCAGTAGTGGCTGTCCTAACCTCCGAGCATGAAATCGTGGGGGGGTAGCGGGGTTAATTAAAGTGTCATTGGATAGCATTTTAAAACATACGAGTTTCTAGCCATTTTGAATCTACCGAGTACAGTGCCATCTGTCTCGAAACGAAAAGATAGTTTGAGCCACAAGTTGTGTACTTTTTCCATAGAATCCGAATCTGCAATCAAAATTGGAGATTCCCATTTAAGATCAGAAAGTTGGCCCCTGCTTCCCAGCAAACACGGTAAGGAGGGGGTCGAGTTTGTTATCATTGTATGCCCACTTCGAGACAAAAAAATTTTGACGATAATTGTTTCGATCCAATCTGATATCTTTGAGAGATGTCAATGTCTTCAGATAAACTGAACACCCTGCATATGGTACTAGGGTATATTTATTTGGAGATACATAATGAAATTGAGAAGCACCAGGTAGTATAATATTACACCAAGTTACTGATTATAATCTGACAGACACACACTGATGAATTGTGTTCAAAATCCGCACAGTCTCGAAGTCAATTTACAATTAATTACTGCATCCACACTTAGTATACCACTATCAAAAATCATTCACTTCATTCTAAACATGTCCTGCTACGTAGTTTATCCTACCGACTAACAAGAGTAATAAACTACGTTGACATTTGTAGACGCCCATTTGCATGTCAACCAAAACAATATAAAAACAAATCGTACCGCTCTTGTGTTGTTGTTTGATTATGTTGAAGTACTACGTTATAAATTCCCAAGACATATTATCGTGATTGTATACAACTTGTGTAAGAGTAAACACAGTATCATGACTATTTAAAACAATAGATAAATTCTCATATATGAACGTTTGTGTTATAGTACAAACAAACTGATTAACTTGCTGGTAAATAAGTGTCTTAACTGTGACATCGAGCATAGACAGTATCAATCAATTACTGGCTCACTTAAGTCATATATTCATAATAAAAATCTTCAAATTACAAAACCACACAAATGGCGACATCGCTGACGGTGTGCATCTAAGTTCTTGTGTAAGTATCAAGTTAAATATGAAAGTCCAAATGCAAGCAACCTGCAGCACCACCGATGGTGTGCATCACAATTATTTATAATTTTTTGGTCGAGCCTAAAGCCACTCTTTACAACTGTCTCTGAAAAATAAACATAAAGGACAAAAGAAACATATACACTCCTGGAAATGGAAAAAAGAACACACTGACACCGGTGTGTCAGACCCACCATACTTGCTCCGGACACTGCGAGAGGGCTGTACAAGCAATGATCACACGCACGGCACAGCGGACACACCAGGAACCGCGGTGTTGGCCGTCGAATGGCGCTAGCTGCGCAGCATTTGTGCACCGCCGCCGTCAGTGTCAGCCAGTTTGCCGTGGCATACGGAGCTCCATCGCAGTCTTTAACACTGGTAGCATGCCGCGACAGCGTGGACGTGAACCGTATGTGCAGTTGATGGACTTTGAGCGAGGGCGTATAGTGGGCATGCGGGAGGCCGGGTGGACGTACCGCCGAATTGCTCAACACGTGGGGCGTGAGGTCTCCACAGTACATCGATGTTGTCGCCAGTGGTCGGCGGAAGGTGCACGTGCCCGTCGACCTGGGACCGGACCGCAGCGACGCACGGATGCACGCCAAGACCGTAGGATCCTACGCAGTGCCGTAGGGGACCGCACCGCCACTTCCCAGCAAATTAGGGACACTGTTGCTCCTGGGGTATCGGCGAGGACCATTCGCAACCGTCTCCATGAGGCTGGGCTACGGTCCCGCACACCGTTAGGCCATCTTCCGCTCACGCCCCAACATCGTGCAGCCCGCCTCCAGTGGTGTCGCGACAGGCGTGAATGGAGGGACGAATGGAGACGTGTCGTCTTCAGCGATGAGAGTCGCTTCTGCCTTGGTGCCAATGATGGTCTTATGCGTGTTTGGCGCCGTGCAGGTGAGCGCCACAATCAGGACTGCATACGACCGAGGCACACAGGGCCAACACCCGGCATCATGGTGTGGGGAGCGATCTCCTACACTGGCCGTACACCACTGGTGATCGTCGAGGGGACACTGAATAGTGCACGATACATCCAAACCGTCATCGAACCCATCGTTCTACCATTCCTAGACCGGCAAGGGAACTTGCTGTTCCAACAGGACAATGCACGTCCGCATGTATCCCGTGCCACCCAACGTGCTCTAGAAGGTGCAAGTCAACTACCCTGGCCAGCAAGATCTCCGGATCTGTCCCCCATTGAGCATGTTTGGGACTGGATGAAGCGTCGTCTCACGCGGTCTGCACGTCCAGCACGAACGCTGGTCCAACTGAAGCGCCAGGTGGAAATGGCATGGCAAGCCGTTCCACAGGACTACATCTAGCATCTCTACGATCGTCTCCATGGGAGAATAGCAGCCTGCATTGCTGCGAAAGGTGGATATACACTGTACTAGTGCCGACATTGTGCATGCTCTGTTGCCTGTGTCTATGTGCCTGTGGTTCTGTCAGTGTGATCATGTGATGTATCTGACCCCAGGAATGTGTCAATAAAGTTTCCCCTTCCTGGGACAATGAATTCACGGTGTTCTTATTTCAATTTCCAGGAGTGTACTTCTATGTTCTTGGGCAAATACATTGTTCATCACACATACTGATTTTACGAAAGGCTCGTCACGAGATAACATGGAAATGAAGGAGTTCATGTTTATAGTTTTTGTAGTTATTGTCACTGAAGGGTGGCACAACTTACAAGTTAAAGTTAGTAGCTTGTCGAATTAACTGATGGTGCACTTCTACCATAATTAGTGGGCTGCTTAGCATAAAAGTTCGTGTATTTGGCGTTCTCTTGACGACAATATTGGTAACTTCTCACCTGAAAGACAGGGTCCATAATGAACCTCAAGATTTCCCTGCTCTGCTGTATGATCAGTCTTCAGATAAAAAAATGGTTCAAATGGTTCTGAGCACTATGCGACTTAACTTCTGAGGTCATCAGTCGCCTAGAACTTAGAACTAATTAAACCTAATTAACCTAAGGACATCACACACATCCATACCCGAGGCAGGATTCGAACCTGCGACCGTAGCGGTCACGCGAGTCTTCAGATATTCAATGAGCAACAGTAGTAGCTTATGCTCTTGTCTTCTTTCGCAAATACCATTAACTTGTGAAGAGTGTCATAATAATGTTCAGTGTCACACATAAACAATGAAGAAATGTGACATGGTCTGCAAATGTAATACGAACTATACTCAAAGTTTAAGTGAATGATCGCCCATGAGCTCATATCAGTTGACAGATGAGTATTGTTTGTATGTTTAGTGTGATCTAGTGGACAACACAATAATGAGTTCTTAGACACTTCTTGTGCAGTCCTCTCATACAGGTTCGATGATGGGTTACGTCGACTTAGAGCCTCCCTTATTAATAAAGCTGTAGAAATGGATTAGATGTCATCTGCAGCTTCGCTTCGTCATCGGACCATCGGCAGATGTCACGGTTGTCGTTTGCTGACAAGCATTTCGTAATCTCTTGTGGAGACATACGATGGTGATTGGCGAGGGGTTGCCCAGGTCTAGGAACCGGTCGGACAGGAGTGGCTCGAGCTGCAGAGGGCATGAACAGGCAGGTTTAAGGCTCGACAGGAGTCACTCAGTGGGGCATGTCTTCTCAGCTCGCAAGTGGTTCAAATTAAGTCGCATTCTCTGGACAGCTGCCTCGCTGGACAGTTGTCCGCCTCACATTCTCGTGCAGACTGTATTGCTCACTCCACTCGTAATGCAGTCAAACAGAGTTACATGGGTGTATTAGAAATAGAAAAACAAAATCTACACAATAACCAGTACATTCAATATCCTTGTTCAACAAAATACTTAAAAACATATGACAGTTAAATAATATGATTCTCTAACCTCAAAAACTGAACAAGTAATGAAATATTATGGCTCTTTCGAAAGTTACAAAAATATTCATGAGATAAGCTAACTAATTGACAAAAGTATCTGGGCTCCATGGCCGTCATATAACGAAAATATTAATCTCAGGCAAATGGGCCACTTAACAAATGAAAAATGAATCTAATAATTAATGTGCAAACATGAGTTTTCAAACGATAAATTGTGTATCAATTAACCTTGTAAAATTCTTTATTTCTAATGATCACTATAAGACAAACGACAATTAGTACTCTGGTTAGCACTTAGTAGACAAGTAGTTAATATAGATGTCATCCGCCTGTGGTTACAGATTTCCGAAGGATCCACAGGTGATAAACGGAATCCTCTTAACTTCTGCACCTCATTTAAATTATTGGCCCGCCCTTCATCTACCTATTGCGCTGACAGTGTGTGCTGACAGACTCCCTTCTTATCATGAAGGGTTTGCCTCTCTCTCTCTCCCCCTCTCTTTCTCACTTTCCCTTCTCTCTCTCGTCTACTTCCCACTCTTTGGTCCTCAAATCTTCAAAATAATTGTTCCGTCTACATCTCTGGTGACTGGTCTGAAACACACGAAAAACACGCGAAGGTAGCATTCGGCTGAAGATACAACAAAACGGAACAGCACAACTGTAAAATGTTTACGTTCACTAGTTACTGTACCTAGATTTGTGACATTACACTACCCTATTTTTAAGTTAGAATTCTCCTGACCAAACCAGTACATCCATGGGTTGTATTTGTCTTGCTGTAAAACTTTTTAACATTATAATAATGAACTTCCACCGGATGATAGTCCCTTGTGAACAGTATTCACAAAATACAGAAACAAATCCCACATCTTCGACAGATCAGACTCAAGTACCTGCACATGACGTGGCTTGTTAGTAATCTATCCTGCCTATGTAAATGCTCAGTGCCTCATGCTACTGGTGTACTTAAATACAATTAAAAAATAACCATAGGTTCTGTGTCCCATTGCTTCTGGAAAGACAAAACAGACCCCGTGCTTCATCGTTACTGGCAGTTAAACTTTGTGCTTCTCGCTGCTGGCATCAAATACCATATTTATAAGACGCAAATCATCCTTACAGTTTGCAACGTCTCATCCGATGCTTTTATCATCGTCATCTTCCAATAATGCCCCAAAGTCGTCCACATATAGTTCACAACAATTTCATATCCTCCACTTATCCTTTCTTGTACACTCGCGCACGGCTGCTTGGCTGATTGTTAGTGTCTAGCAGTGCTTAATCGATGAATCTCTTGAGGTGCGAGATGTATCACCGACCTTACGATTTGCAACTGCTGAGGGTCACAATCTCAACTACGTTGTTTGTATAATTATTCTCACTCCCTACGGCCCACAATAGAAATAAAAGAGTCTCGGGCTTATGAACGTACTCTCATGTGGTACCCTAGTTATTTTCATCACAATTTCGTTATCTTTTGCAAACTTGCTTCATCTCATTGCAGTGCACGGTTTTCATATCATCCTATTATTCAATACAATTCACACGTTCCAGTAGCTAATTATGATTCATCTTTGACGTCGAATAATGTGCCCATGGCTCGTTCTCATCATCACTTTTCCATACCTGCAGTGCTCTCTGCCCTGTTTCAGCGAAGAGAACCGCCGGACTTCCTGAGTCTGTAACACATGTTTCCTCTATTGGTTTTGTTTTAAGTTCCCCATTTACTCATTCTAATTCATCTGCCCTGGAATAGTAATCTTCCTCTGCCAATTGCAACTTCATATTTGTCCAGTCTTTTGCGTGGAGAACGCAAGATGGTTTTCCCAGCCACACCTAACGTACTGCATTCCAAGTATTTATAATTACTGACTTTTTGAACCATTTCTTTAAAATACTGCGCTGCACTACGAAACTGCGATTGTGCATAAGGCTACGTCATCAAAATGCTCAGTCAGACACACTGCTACTTTTCTTTCGCCCAAAATTAGTGCAGAAACTCCTGTTTAAACTCATCGTAAATGCTGCCCTTTGTCGCATCGTGGCGGTTGCCTCTTGTAGCAGATGCACGCAAATGAAATTGATTTTATAACCGGCAGACTATGACCTCGGATGTCCGTCCTGGAATTGTTCGATCCAAATTTTGTGACGCAACCATTTCGATCTGTTCTGAAACTGCGTGTACTTCTGAACGAAAACAAAATGTTTTCTAATTTCGTCCTCTTTGACGTTTTGATAACTTATTCATACCTTCACAGCTGGTTCTGCGTTTACAGGTGGCGGTATCGGATCGCCGTTATTTGACAGAGTCGGTCTGTCGCTCCATGTAATTCCTCCTTATCCTGCCACCTTTCTTCTTCATGTTTTAACGTCTCTGCGCTCCTGGTGCTGTTTGGTGGCCAGCTCTTACGTCCTCTCTTCTTAATCAGTTCTAACACCGCTTTGCGATTGTGACAGTTAATGTTTGCTTGCATTTCTTTAAATTCGAACAGCACTTTATTTTTCATCTTTTAAGTTTACAGGAATGGTCCCACACGATCCCGCATCAATATGTAACGATAAACTGCTCTGACTGTTTCTTAACGTGAAACACGTTGTCCGTGATTTTGTCTTTCCACTATTTATTGATATCTACGTCCTTGGGTAATTAGTCGGTTGCACTCTTCACTTCTTGAGTTACCGTACCTAAAATGTTTTCGCAATTGCTTACTTGTTCTTCTGTTAACTGTCCCGTCTTTTCTTCAGATTTCTTAATGTCTTCTTCGATCTTTTTGTCTAATTTGACCTTGTACGTGACCATTTAACTGCTGTTCTAATCTCTTGTAATGATTTCTATGTTCCTTGAACTGCTCTTCAGTCTCTTTGAAACACGAATGATTCGTCTCTTCTTGTAATTAGAAATTTTCGTTTCTTTTTTGAAAAATTCATCCTCTTTTTTTTTTGTTGAAAGCGTATCAGAAATTCTACTTGGCTCTTGGCTCTTCTGCCCTTTCATGTCGCTCTTCTGCCTTTTTGTAGTGTTCTTCTGTTCTTCATGCTGTTTCTTGTTTTCTAATGCCATTTAAATTAAGAATGACTAGAGGTCAAATGGTGGCGGCGAAGAAAGAGTTGACGCGTGATCAGTCAAACTCTGTATCACATTTTCCTGTCCAGCGGTCACAGAGTTTTCAGTTGCGTCTGATATTGTCACGTTCTCCTCACACAACAACTCAGCTTGTGAATGTTTTGCAGATATACATAGTGCCATTTCTTCCCTATCAGTTGTACTCATTTCCTCTAAAGTGCATAGAGGAGCATCAGTTAATCTTGGCATACAAAATACTGACGCCAAATTGAGACATTTCCCCCTAATAACCAATTTCGTAACCTAGACACACCACGAAATAACGTAAAATACAACCAAAACACCAATACATTAAAATATTTTCCTTAAAATTGGAACGTTGATATTTAGGACAACGATGAACCGTACCCATCATCCTTTCCTTTAAAAGAATCGCAAATCGGTACAGCCCAAGTAGCTTATCATTAAAATTTGTTTTGTAAATAAAACCACCTTTTCTTGCTGGAACAAAATTTACTTTTCCTAGTCGCGTTTTGTTTTTTTCTTACTATAAGGCATATTCAGTGGGATATAGAACGGTACAGTTATGTTATTTTTAGATTATCAAACAGTTCATCTCGCGTTCTTTCATGTAAATAAGTAATTACTTACTGTTGGTTGGCATCTGCGTTTCCTTTCATCTGATCTGGAGGTCGTACTACCATTTAATTCCCGAAACATAATCACAATTTTATAGTCAGAACTTTTTATTTCACACTGTTCACCATAGTTTTCCTTCTTTGTGGTGCACTATTATTCTTTTGCCAGTAGTTACAGCTATTTATTCGAAAAGTGTGCTTTTAAAGACGTAAATATTGTGAGTTCATTGTGTGTTTCCTCCTGTTTAGTTTGTTTTCCTACATGTTGCCAACCTAACGAAGGATATGTTGAAAATTAACGTCTGTTCATTAAGTTTATATATCTGTGAGTGTGTGATTGTATGTGTTTGTGTATGAAAGGGAGAGACAGAGAGCTTGTGAGTGTGTGTATGTTTTCCTTAAATGTGTGTGAGGGGTGGGAGTGGGGAGTGGAAGGGGGGGTTGGTGGTTTCAATTGAATATGAATTTAATAACGGTTAATGAGTGGTTGAAAGCTTTGGTGTAAAGCTGATACAAGTTTCGGTTTAAATATTCTGTGGAAGGGCTCATGGACAACTGAGTGAAAATGTGTTGGGTGAGATTACTATTAAGATAATAATAATCATCTTTTTGAGTGTTATTCTGTTATTTTATTTGTTAGTGTAAACAATGAATTGTTTGGCATGTGTATTTGATCATTCAACAGGGTTTCCTTTTCTGCTTTGGTTTCCAGTATGTGGTAATTTTCTTGCTGTGTTAGGTCCCGTTTTTTATTGCTGATTCTTTTCTAGTGGTTGGTTTCTGGTTATATTCTTTTAGCCGTCTGCAAATGTGAAGTTGTTTGTCCCCTACTTCCATGTTATCATGTGTTCTTTGTATCTGACATTAAATGTTCTAGCTGTTGGTCCTATGTATCTGTACTCACAAGTGTTGCACTTTAGTTGATATATACCTACTTTCTGAAGTTTTTAAGTGTATTTTTGTATAGAATTGGCTGTTGTGTATGCTATGGCATAAATAGTTACGAGATCATAGCATTAGGATATAACGTTAAATTTTATGTGTTTCATGGACTTTCAGGTGAAGTCTTCTGAATTTAAAAAGCAAATATTTCTTTACTTGCTGCGGAATATGGCCACGCAAACAAACTTGTTAACTTATCATTAGTTTGAATTCTTGATGTTCCCTTATTATTAAGGTGTCTGTCTTTACTTTTCCAGGTAAAGTGCGATCAATAAGAAAATGATACGAATAGTAAGACTCGTTGGTCAAAAAATTTGAGTAAGTAAATTAGAAGATCGTGGGATTTCGGAAATAAATCCTGGACAGGCGTCACATAATGCCTGCGTGAGGTGTGGGTTGAGTCCTTTAGCATATCCTCAACATGCTACAAGCTAGGTCCCCAGTGACCTACAGGAAAGAAAAGCTCCCCATAAGTCGTGAAAACTGAAGAAAAAACCGGAATATATTTTTGATGGAAAACTACTTAGGATGGCCCGATTAATCATGAAAGCACGGATACCACACCTCAAATGGACCGATTAATGAAGGATTCTTCTAACACCAAAAGAAACCAGCGCTCACTATAGCAATTTAATTTATTAACATAAAACATTAAGCAAATGAATTATTTCTGTTTTTTCTAGAGGTGAATTGCAAAGCTTACCAATAGAAAAACCATCAATGCCAAAAGAACTTAAAATATTCTGTTACATAGCCCAAAAAAATAATTTGGACAACGACATAGTAATAAAACTATACAAAAACCGCATGAACCCCAGACACAACACAGTTCTCAGTAACATACCTCTCATTAGAGAAACCTCAATTAAACAAAGAACAATATACGTATCTAGAAATTACATAGGACAAATATCAAGCAAGATAGACGCACTATTGAGATTCAAAAAAATGGTTCAAATGGCTCTGAGCACTATGGGACTTAACATCTGAGGTCATCAGTACCCTAGAAGTTAGAACTACTTAAAACTAACTAACCTACGGACATCGCACACATCCATGCCCGAGGCAGGATTCGAACCTGCGACCGTAGCGGTCGCGCGATTCCAAACTGAAGCGCCTAGAACCGCTCAACTACAACGGTCGGCTATTGAGATTCACATACATCCAGCTGGCCTTCTGAAATTATAACAATCTCGAAACAAAAGTCCATTCAGGCAAGTCCAAAATATCAGCATATAGCAAGACAGTAACATACAAAATCATTTGTGACAACTACAATAATTTATTTGTCGTCCAAACAGGACGAAATTTTAGTATCGGATCAAAAATACACATCATTCATCAGTCTACCTTCTTTTTACATCTAAAAAACCAACACCTCACAGCCGAGGTAATTGAAACCGAATTACATGTACTGAACAGAGTACCGAAAGGACTCACTATGTACGCACGAGGGACTGTCCATAGAAGATGCTAAATGAATGCGTAGACCTTAAACATAAATATTATCTGCAAACATTTATTGACATATTGAAACACGGAAAGGGATAGTACATATGGCTAACAAAACATTTTCACACCAAATATATAGCTCATAGCAAATCCAGTTAGCGAAATACGGCATTATCGTGGTTTAGCTAATTATTCTTCGTAAACCTATCATAGTGAACAAACTTTATTATAGGAAAGAACTGTCAGATAAATGCCGAATCGTACTTTATAATAAAATATCTATCAAATAACTATCATAATGAATTCCGTAAGTTCATAACTGCCACATGTCACGCAATCGGTACGAATTAAACCATACTAGTCTATCATGGATAAAATTTGAATGTAAAATCAAACTAGTGTAAATACCAACATATAATTCCAATGTATAATCATTCGCGTAGACAACCAAAAATGTGTCGATAATCTCACCAATGCTGTTTTCGCAGATCACTTGACAGTGGTAATAAAGCCGAAACACCTTTCGTGAAGAATATTAAACCTATTGCATCTAGTCTAGATCTTTCCTTTTCAAAACTTATCAAATTAATTTACTTGTGCGGCGTTTCGAGACACTGGTGTTCACCATCACACATGAAAGTATACACAACACTTAAATGGTAGTTACCTTACTAAGACTATGTACTAGATTATCGCTATATTTTTGAGTTACCAGAGTCTTTATTATATCCAGATCTTAGGTCTTCCTACACAGGAGTAGAAAATAAGAATGACATATTGATTTCCGCGAGGACGCGCTAGTATGTAAGTAATATTTGGTGATATTATTCTGGCCACTTACTTAATATACGTCCACTGGCTGTCCTCGGCTTGTCACCTATAACAACATTATTTTAACCCACGTTTTATTTTGCAGTGTTATATATCGACGACAAGTTCTTCCGAAACGGAAGACAAGTTCGCATAGGATTAGGAAAGGAAAGCAGCTCTCTCATGTCCAGATGAAAGGAATCATCCCAAATAACTGTAATAAGGTTTAGGGAAACAGTGGAATATCCGAGTGAGAATCTGAGTTCCTTCCACATCGCATACGAGTACTTCCATAGATCTTTAACGCCTGCACCATTTCCCTCAATCATTTTTATAAAACTTGTTATGTTGCCGCGCGGAGTGGCCGCGCGGTTCGTGGTGCCATTCACGGATTTCGCGGCCCCTCCCGCCGGAGGTTCGAGTCCTCCCTCGGGCATCAGCGTATGTGTGTGTGGGCGTGTTGTTCTTAGCATAAGTTAGTTTAAGCAGTGTGTAAGTATAGGGACCGATGACCTCAACAATTTGGTCCCTTTGGAATTCACACACATTTGAAAACATTTGTTACGTTTAGTGTCAAAGTAATCGACATCTTAATGATAACAATAACCCGGAACGTCAATGGTAAGGTCAGAAGACAACAATCGTTACTAATTGTAGTTTTAATTCGTGAATATTCGTTTTATCCTTGTGTTGAGAACACAACCTGTGCTCAGATTTACAAGCTCCGCCTGTGCCACCCGTAAACGAGACGACAAATGTAATTACAGGTAACGGGGTAACACGATTATTTGACCGCGCTTGTCGTGTGCTACAGGTGGCAGCTCGCAATCCTGCCGTGCTGAACTGACAATAAGCTGGTAGTACCAGATTTTAGATCATTTCGGGAGAACCAGAAAGATAAGCCAATAGGTGATGATTAACAAACTGTGCGTGATAGTCTTCACAAAATTAGGCTGCGCGAATACCTCTGTGACTAACGCTGTCATAAATTGTCCCGAACTACTTATTTGTGTACAGGGCGCAACACTGTTAGAATTTGCATCATAATATATGACTGGCAGTATTGATTAGGGTAGCATATTCTGCTGTCAGCCTCATTTAAGCAAAGGTGCGTGAAGCTGATTATGATATGGGAAAGCTCAACTCAAGTATTTTTAATTTTTGAAAATTAATTTACAACATACGAATGGTGTAGTTACATATTATGGTTCATTACTGTGTTTCATCCGACCATAGGGAAGAGCCTGAGCCATAAACTACAAACTGTGTCCCTGTATTTCCTTTAGAAAATGATGAGAGAGCTGGATATTGCCTAGTAAATGTTATGAATAGAAATTTGTATCCGGAGGCAAACGGCAGCAGTGTTAAAAGAACTTGCACGTAAAACAATGAGTCCAAATTCCCTGCGATGTTTGCTAAAAAGGAGATAATTTTTTCTGAGTCTTTAGCATATACTGCATTTACAACGCGTAAAACACACCGGCGAGCAAAAGATATGGACGGAAGTAACTTTCGCATGATGTCTCACCGCCAGGTAACGTGTCTGGATGAATCTTGAATGACACGTAGACAGAACTGCTACAGTATAGTCCAGGAGGTAACGAACAGAAACACACATTGGGAAGAACTGAAATGAGTCTTTAACTGAAAGATATCAATTACACTGATGTCACCCCAATTTATGCCAGTCCCCTGGACAAGTTGGTAACAAGTTCTTTTGGCAGGGGGTGCGTGCTTCCATCTCTCGTCATATGACAATACACAGTGCTACCAGGAACACTGTTGCACACAATCCTCATGGTGGCCCATGCGTTATGGTGTAAAGAGGATAATGTTGCATCGACGCACTGACCTCCAAATCTTTGAATGCGATAGACTCACCAGCCAACGTTATAGTGATATTGTAGTTCTTCCACATGTGCATAATTTCAGGATGCATTCGATCCTGATATAATTTTTCAGGATGACAGTGCGCGACCACATCAAACAGCACGGATGGAGGATCTCTTGGAATGAGAGGATATTCGGCGAATGGGCTGCCCTGCCCGTTCTCCGTGTGGGATGCGTTGGGGAGGCGGAATGCAGCACGTCCACTGGCACCAGTGACCATCCAGCAGTTGTCAGCCCAGGAGGTGAGGGAATGAGATGCCCTTCCTCACGTTCTCCTTACCAGACACGTGGCCGGATGGGAGTATGTTGCAGAGGATGCACTGCCGTCCGTAATGAACACACAACTTATTAACAACCATGTTCAGACGTTTGCAGTCTCCAGGGACCATCATTAATCGTGGCGATTTGAGTGTATTTATAGTTTCTGAATAAAAGTCTTATTTCCATTCCTCACACTGTGTATTTCTCTCAGCTACCTTCTGGACAATACTCTAGTAATTCTTTCTGTGTGTGGTCCAAGTTTCATCGAGCTGTGATACTTGACAGTGGCACTTCATGTGAAAGTTAGTTTGGTCCTTAATTTTTGCTCGCCGTTGTGTAATGGGAACCAAGGCCAGTGCTAAAGCACTCTGAGGGCTTACAGCAGTCTTATGTCACGTAATACATCCACAAGGTTCACCAATATTCCACATTACATACGAATGCCGCAACAGCGGCTAGCGTGACGTATTGTAGCCAGTTTCTCCCAGCAGCCAAAGGAGAAAGTAACATGTTTTAACACGGAAACAGTCCACCTCAGCACAGGGATTTATATTAAAATATAAACAAAGATGTTTCTATAGATTATAGAAGCACTTCTCGTTAGTCACAATTTCATGAAGGTAGTTTGTGTGGGCGTCATAATTTGTGAGGTGTAGAAAGCGGTAATACAAGCGTTTCTAATATGACTCATAGTACACTAATTATGCAGGGAGTGAAGATATTGTGGATATTTCTGGTAACTCGCAAAAACGTCGAAGTTTGCATTTTGTAATTTATTGCTAGTTGTTTCACAAAGGTTTGCATTCATGAAGTTCTAATGGAGGTACTTTGACACTCAAGAGTACTACATTACCAATTATTATTACAACTACAAACACAAAGTTATCTGAGGAGAAACTGTTTAACGTAATATAATGTCGAAAATAACATGAAATTAAATGAAACGAAACTGATATAAACCCAGAAGTAACTGAAAAGGAAAACATCTAAATGATCTACATTTCTCTTTCGATTCTGCACAGTTTCAAGGAATTAAGACACTATCGGAAATAATTCGAGTAATTAACTATGTTATAGTCTTTGTTGGACTGGCAGCGGGGCACAGGCGTTACCGTACAACAGGATGATCCCGGCCAACAGCATTCCGACTGCCCGAGGGCGAATGGCAAAGCCAACAGTAGAAACATCGACATCTCCCTCCAACAAAAAAATTCAGAGCTGTTCAAACAAGTTGACTGCAGTGACCTTCTTCTCGTCGAGTTCCTCGACCATGGAACCACAAACAATCTGCAGAGTTATGAAGACACTTTGCAGAACCTGCGACGCGACATTATGGCAAAACGCTATGGTATACTGTTGCACGGAATGAGCCCGATGCAAGCCTCAAGATTGCTAATATGGCAACGGCTGCGCTTGAGCAATCTAGTTGGGAAACACTGTAACATCCTCCGTACAGCCACGATCTTTCACGGTGCGATTTTCAGATCTTTGGCGACCTGAAAAGAAACATTCATGGACGTCGGTTTCAGTCGGACGAGGAATTGCAAAAATGAGTGTGGTTGTTGATCCGCCCGCGGCCGACCGCGTTCGACGAAAAACGAATATATCATCTCGTCTTCAAACGGCATAAACGTCTTAACGGGTGTGGTGGTTGCTTTTGAAATGAAAACCATTCCATGGTACCATTGTGGTGGGTGTTCCGTTTACATTTGAATTTGCTTCATACAGTGCCACTGTTACTTGTCGCAGCAATGATCAGGTCCTCGTAGGCCCGTGGAGGCTTTCGCTGTCCTGATTCTACACAGTACTTACTCTGATGAGCCAAAACTAGGGTTACGTCCACGTGATGGCGCTTTGGGTACATGACGCGGTAAGTATGTAAGCGGAATGGAGACGAATAATAAATCATTCAAGCGACAATTCGCGCCAAATATGGAGAAATACTCTGAAATAGACGACTTTGATTGTCATCGGAATGGGCATCTCGGAAACGGTATTAAAGCTGTTCGTATACTATTCTCGTGGGAAACAACTGATAGTGGTTGAAAGACGGTGAAACCAAGGCTAACGACAAAGTACTGGACGTCCACTGTTCACAATAGACCTTGCACGTCCGATGTTTGTCTGCTCTGTAAAACAGAGTAGGTGGTGATCTGTGGAAGTTCTGACCACTGAATGCTACGTAGGCATAAATATTTAGGATCACATCATTAATTTTGTACATGAAGCACCGCAGCTGACTATCAGTACGTTTCCCATGCTGGCACAACGACATCGTCAATTACGACTCCAGGGGCCAAGGATTCATCAGGACTAGAAACTTGTCGTGTAGTCAGATGAATCACGTTTCTTGTTACACCAGGTGGATGGCCGCGTCCGGATACTCCGTCATCCATACCAACTGCTTCCGTAAATACGCACCGCACCACAGATGCAGACCAATGCGGGCAGTATTACGAAATGGTGGAGATTTATTTGGGCTTCAGAAAGACTTTTCGTATTAATCGAAGTCACCTTGACGGCTGTGAACTACGTGAACATTACTTCGGGACGTCTACACGTCTTTATATTTGACGTTTTACCAGATGACGCTGACATCGTCCAGCAGAATAACGGCCCGCGTCACATGGCAGAAGTCGTACTTGAGTTTGAGTAGCATGATGTAGTGAACTGAAGTTCATGTCTTGGCATCAAATTCCCCTGATCGGAACACATCTGGAAAAAATAGGTGAACTGTTTCTGATACCTCGGGAAACCTTTTAAGAAGTTGAATCCATACCACGCATATTCGCTGCTCTATTGCTTTCCAAAGGTGAACCATCATGTAATTAAGCAAGAGGTCATAGTGTTTTCGCTCACCAGCATATAAAGCACTTTACATAAAACACAGGTTACGAACTGGTAAAATATATATATAAAATAGCATGGATTGCCTGACAGAGGCCAGTCAGGGAAGTAAAGCAGCTCAATTTTTGAAACTCTGTGTGCATTTTTGTTCCACCGATGAACGTATTTCTTGGCTCTTGAAAGGTTACACTAATTTTCAGAAGCAAATTGCTCCCAAACATGTGCCATAAGTGAACAGATTAATACTATGTTCTCTGGAGTCCGCATATGTCAACAGTCAGCAGTTCCTGAGTTCCGTTTCAAAATTTTAAACAGGTATCGCGAGCGGAGTCCGTGACCACTAAGACTATAAACCACTCCCTGACTTTGCTTAAAGTTGATCAATTTTAGTCTTTCCCTGACATCAGGTATTACACCACGAGCTCTTGTAGCGTTGGTCACTGAGGATCACTCACGATGTCATTTGCTTATCTACCATACTTCGGACTGCCTTTGTTCGCCATTCTGGAAACTGTAATTTCACAGACCCTGATGTGTCCACTCTCTGTAGCCAGCACGACGCGGTCATGGTATTTCACTGTTGTATTGGACGTACTCCTAACATCAAAAGAGGGTTTCAGCCGTTGTAGTCTTGAATGTTCCGCATATTCTTAGGAGAACCCTTCGTTGCTTTGTTCAAGTGGTTCGTCGGAACATACTTCATTGTTAGAACTGTAACTTCCGTAGGCTGTCAGGTTACCCCTGACAATGGGCCGACCGGTGGCGTCTTACTGTCGAAAGTCATCCTTAACTGAGATGCAGTTTAAAATTTTTTATACATACCATGTAAAATACATTGTAATTCAGCCGAAATGGAAAGCGCTTAAGCCATCTAGCTCGTTTAGATAAAATTAGCGGAAACCAATTTTTTTCGTGTCAATCTTAGCGATAAAGAAAACACAGAACTATAGCCTTGTCTCCTGCCCTTAAGATGGTTTATTTGCCTACTGAGTGATAACTTACCTGTTTCTAATGGGAGGCAGGAAAAAACAAATATCGTTACGGCGTATGCTGCTAAGTAAGACGAGCAGAGGTAACCAACCATTGAAGTTCTTCTTCATTTAGTTAACAGAAAACACTAGCAAACACTGGTTAGAAGAAAAAGCCTAATTTAAAAACACTGCGCATAAGTAACTACGAAGAACAATTACAAAGCATGTGAAGGTACAGGGAAAAATTGGTACCTACATGTTATCTGAATTGGGCAAAGAGAAAAATCACACTGTTCGCGAGTGGATGCTGAATGTTGCCTAAGGGTCCGAGAAATTCGGAGAATATCGTATGTCACACTCATTAAAATATTTTGAGCTGTTAAATGGTTCAAATGGCTCTGAGCACTATGGGACTCAACTGCTGTGGTCATAAGTCCCCTAGAACTTAGAACTACTTAAACCTAACTAACCTAAGGACATCACACACATCCATGCCCGAGGCAGGATTCGAACCTGCGACCGTAGCGGTCGTGCGGTTCCAGACTGTAGCGCCTTTAACTCCTCGGCCACTCCGGCCGGCTTGAGCTGTTATGCCGAGGTCAGATGAGTTTTATATTGAAACCGAACGTTTCGTACCTGTCAGCGGAGGACATCTTCGGGAGGCTTTTTAGCTTTTTCGAAAGTCCAAGGCACACACTAGCTCGCTAGTGACTGACGCAAAATTTCGTTCCTGAGCGCTCTAGCGCAGAGGCGTGACGTCAAATACTTTGAAAGTTCAAGCTCTAATGGACATCGTCTATTTCTGTTGTCCACTTTTGTTATCATGTTATCACTCCATGGTACAAGACTGGTACACATCTTCTTCAGTATCGGAGTGTAGATACCGATTAGTTGCACACACTCTTCCCTCTAAACAAAATTACTAGATGGCTTGAGCATTGACCCTAAATAAAGAAAACTGTGAGGCCATCCATAAGAGTGCTAGAAAGAAGTCGTTAAACTTCGGTGATACGAAAAGTCAAACAAATATAAACTCATGTTCAGAAAAAACGTAACGGCTTGATCGTTCATATTCACAGGATATATACATTAGTATGTTCTTGAAGTGGCAACGGCCTTGCCGCAGTGGATACAACGGTTCCCGTGAGATCACCAAAGTTAAGCGCTATCGGGCGTGGCTGGCACATGGATGGGTGACCATCCAGCCGCCATGCGCTGTTGCCATTTTTCGGGGTGCACTCAGCCTCGTGATGCCAATTGAAGAGCTACTCGACGGAATGGTAGCGGCTCTGGTCAAAAAAAGCCATCATAAAGACCGGGAGAGCGGTGTGCTGACCACATGCCCCTCCTATCCGCATCCTCAACTGAGGATGACACGGCGGTCGAATGGTCCCGATGGGCCAGTTGTGGCCTGAAGACGGAGTGCTTTATGTTCTTCAAATGGTTCAAAAGGCTCTGAGCACTATGGGACTTAACATCTGAGGTCATCAGTCCCCTAGAACTTAGAACTACTTAAACTTAACTAACCTTAGAACATCATACACATCCATGCCCGAGGCAGGATTCGAACCTGCGACCGTAGTGGTCACGCGGTTCCTGACTGAAGCTCCTAGAACCGCTAGGCCACATCGGCCGGCTAGTATGTTCTGCAGAAATTATTAGCATTTGAACTACGTCGGCCCTCGGGTTCAAGAGCAACACCGAAATCGTGACGCAACACCCTCTACCGGTAAAATGTACCTGCGGTTCTCGTTGTTGCTATAAACCGTAGGTAATGGATCGGTGTGGCTTGAACAGGCGTGCAGGACGCCTCGTGGACGTGTGCGCGAACTGTACTGTCAAATCAGAGTCTGACAGGAGGAGCATTATTGGCATGAGAGTATGTGATGCATACATACGGGAATTTGCTGCTCGAGTGGGGCGAAGAGTATCGACAGTGCAGCGAGGAGGGGGGGGGGGGGGGGGGCAGAATAGTTCACGGAAGACCGTAGAATATGACATGGGTCAGGTCGCATTTGCATTTGCGAAGTATCCGTGTGGATGTAGATACAGTATTATCCGTGGCCTCCTTGAAGATGTCATCTGCAGACGGGGACGAAATGTTGGGCACCAACAGGAAATATATCCGATAGCGGCATAATAGCCAGGAATGTTTTGAGAAGTGTGACATTTCCACCAGTGAAAGTTCACATTTTAAAAATATCTCACGATTAACATAAATTAGTTTAGGAAGCCTGATATTACGGCCGGCCGGTGTGGCCGTGCGGTTCTAGGCGCTTGAGGTTGGAACCGTGCGACCGCTACGGTCGCAGGTTCGAATACTGCCTCGGGCATGGATGTGTGTGATGTCCTTAGGTTAGTTAGGTTTAAGTAGTTCTAAGTTCTAGGGGACTGATGACCACAGATGTTAAGTCCCATAGTGCTCAGAGCCATTTGAACCATTTTTTGATATTACTGATAAGAGCAAAGCTCGTGATGAGAATATTTTCAGAAGTAATAGCCACAACTGCTAGCTTATTTGTTCCACTGTGAAACAAGATGGTCAGTGCCTACATGGAAAAATGTTTGTGATAGCTTACGGAACCATGATTATATCCGGGCGTGCCCTACTTGGTTCGAAGCAAGTCGACTGATACGAACATCTTCCTTTCAGCGCTTCAGAAATATGGAAATCGCATGGGGAGAGATCAGAACTGTATGGAGGATGTGTAAGGGATTCCCAGCGAAACTTCTGCGGCGCAATTGAAACAACTTTGACAAAATTTGGGCCCGCCGATTTCTCCCCATGCAATTTCCATATCTTTTGAGCCTTGAAAAAAATTAAAAAAAGATATTAGTGGCCGTCTATTTCCTTTGGACTAAGAGGTGCACGCCTGGGTACAATCATGGTCCGTAGGCATCTGCGAATAGTTTTCCATGGAGGCATTGGCCGCCGTCTTGTCGCACAGAGGGACAAATGTGTTAACAGACATGGTGAAATATTTGAAATAATAAAGAGTTAACTCACATTTTATCCACCTACCTCGTTTGCTTTTGACTGCTCCTTATAATACAGCAGGAGCTCACGAAGAGTGTAACAGAAATGGATTTTCTCGTACTCCTGTCTTTAGGTGTACGTATGTGGGAAGTATATGTGAATATTAATAAAAACAGAATTACTAATTAAAGTGTAATACCAGGAACCAGTATAATTGTATCAGCACCATGACTGAAAGTGAGGAAAATCTAGAGGAGGGTATACAATTAGGTGACGAATCACTGTTAGGCGTAAGAAAGCTAACATGTAGAGTAGCAGTGGAAGTAAGAATGGTGGCGTATTGAGTAGAAGAGAATGAAACAAATTTTGGTAAAAATTACATTCATTTATTGGAAACATCTGCTTCGTCTTGATGTCAAATGGGAATTAGAAATTGAGGGGGACCTTTATCAAGTAACAGCTTGGGCCACGACGCCTAAGTGAAATGCACATGGAGTGTTGGAAAGTGAGAAAAATAAATACAAAAACTTTCAAATGCTGCGACAGAAAGATTTTGGAGAAAAGTAAGCAGAACTACAGCTTTTACCTAAACAACATTTGTTAAGTGATCGTGAGATACATCCGAAGCCCCTATCATCTTTACTTAAGTACTCACTGGAAGACAAAGATTCTAACTGTTCTGGAAATGGGAGATTACATCTACATCTACGAGATTACTCTGGTATTCACAATAAAGTGCCTGGCAGAGGGTTCAGTGAACCACCTTCAAGCTGTCTCTCTACCGTTCCACTCTCGAACGGCACGTGTGACAAACGAGCACTTAAATTTTTATATGTGGGCCCTGATTTCTCTTATTTTATCGTGATGATCATTTCTCCCTCTGTAGGTGGGTGCTAACAGAATGTTTTCGCAATCGGAGGAGAAAACTGGTGATTGAAATTTCATGAGAAGATCCCGTCGCAACGAAAAACGCCTTTGTTTTAATGATTGCCACTCCAATTCACGTATCATGTCTGGGACACTATCTCCCCTATTTCGCGATAATACAAAACGAGCTGCCCTTCTTTGTACTTGTCATCCGTCAGTCGCACCTGATGCGGATCCCACACCGCGCAGCAATACTCCAGAATATGGCGGACAAGCGTGGTGTACGTAGTCTCTTTAGTAGACCTGTTGCACCTTCTAAGTGTTCTGCCAATGAATCGCAAACTTTGGTTTGCCCTACCTCCAGTATTATCTATGGGATCGTTCCAATTTAGGTTATTTGTAATTGTAATCCCTAAGTATATAGCTGAATTTACAGCCTTCAGATCTGTGTCAGTTATCGCGTAATCGAAATTTACCTGTTATCTTTTAGTATTCATGTGAATAACTTCACACTTTTCTTTATTCAGGGTCAATTTCCACTTTTCGCAGCATACAGATGTCTTATCAAGTCATTTTGATCATCTGATTACTTTACAAGACGGTAAGTGACAGCATCATCTGCAAACAATCAAAGACGGCTACTCAGATTGTCTCCCATATCGTTAACATAGATGAGGTACAATACAGAGCATATAACACTTCTTTGGGGAAAGCTGGATATTACTTCTGTTTTACTCGATGACTTTCCGTCTATTACTACGAACTGTGACCTTTCTGACAGGATATCACAAATCCAGTTGCACAACTGAGGTGACACTCTTTAGGCACGCAGTTTGGTTAGAAGACGCTTGTGAGGAACGGTGCCGAAAGCCTTCTCGAAATCAAAAATATGGAATCAATTTGACATCCCCTCTCGATAGCACTCATTACTTCATGAGTATAAAAAGCTAGTTGTGTTTCACAAGAACAATATTTTCTGAATCCGTGCTGACTGTGTGTCAATAAATCGTTTTCTTCGAGGTACTTCATAATGTTCCAGTACAGTATATGTTCGAAAACCCTACTGCAAATCGACGTTAGTGATACAGGCCTGTAATTCAGTGGATTACTCCTACTTCCCTTTTTGGGTATTGGTGTGACTTGAGCAATTTTCCAGTCTTTAGGTACGGATCTTTCTGTGAGCGAGTGGTTGTATATATTTGCTAAATATGGAGCTATTTTATCAGCATACTCTGAGAGGAATATGACTGGTATACATGCTGGACCGGAGGCCTTGCCTTTATTAAGTGATTTAAGCTGCTTTGTTACACCGAGGATAAACATTATACGAAGGAGACATTATCAAAAATGGTTCAAATGGCTCTGAGCACTATGGGACTTAACAGCTGTGGTCATCAGTCCCCTAGAACTTAGAACTACTTGAACCTAACTAACCTAAGGACATCACACACACCCATGCCCGAGGCAGGATTCGAACCTGCGACCGTAGCAGCCGCGCGCTTCCAAACTGCGAGCCTAAAACCGCGAGACCACCGCGGCCGGCGGAGACATTATCGTCGTTACTTAAGCAGTCACTGCAAACAAATGGTGTATTTTTGGAGAAAGATTATTACTGAAGAGAATTCTGGAAATTGGGAATTGCATCTATTTACAAGTGCGAAGAAATACGAAGGAGCAGGGTTAGAAGAAACGTAACACTGCATCCAGTATGTGTTAGTAATAATGAAGTGGAAAGTGTAATCAGTCTCTATGTACCCACTCCCTTTCAGTGTAGACTTAAGGCCAGACTAGTGTATAGACAGTCACAAAAGGGTAAACGCAAATGACCGCTTCATCGTCAACAGAAAATCGATTCCTGATGATAATCGCGTTCATAGTGATTTTTTTATTATTACTACATATAACTGTAATCGACTCTGGAGCAGGCGTGATTGCCGCTAGCAAAACTATGTTTAATTTTTTTACTTTTCATTACGAATTTTGCAAATTTGCAGGCAGAAAATTTGTTTCACTCGCTGAGGATGAATCCATTAAAGTAGATGAGGAACAAGAAATAGAAAATTGAAGTATATAAGATAACATACAAAAGGGGTGCATTTTGATACTTACCTTACACTAAAAACTTAAAGATGTTAATAAGAAATACATTTATTGTTTCGTACATACACAGATCATAAAGTAAATTATGAGTGAATGAATGCTGAATACAAGCGCTTCGAGAAAGCCATAATGCAGGTGTACTAAGTACATGCAAAAAGCTGCCTGAAAACGATGTCAGTGGTTCACAGACGTGGAAAAAAAGCCTGTTAATATAAGTAATAACAAACATACGGAAAAAGAGCGACTGGAAGAATGTATGACAAGTTGTGATCTACACTCCTGGAAATTGAAATAAGAACACCGTGAATTCATTGTCCCAGGAAGGGGAAACTTTATTGACACATTCCTGGGGTCAGATACATCACTTGATCACACTGACAGAACCACAGGCACATAGACACAGGCAACAGAGCATGCACAATGTCGGCACTAGTACAGTGTATATCCACCTTTCGCAGCAATGCAGGCTACTACTCAACCATGGAGACGATCGTAGAGATGCTGGATGTAGTCCTGTGGAACGGCTTGCCATGCCATTTCCACCTGGCGCCTCAGTTGGACCAGCGTTCGTGCTGGACGTGCAGACCGCGTGTGACGACGCTTCATCCAGTCCCAAACATGCTCAATGGGGGACAGATCCGGAGATCTTGCTGGCCAGGGTAGTTGACTTACA
Source organism: Schistocerca americana (assembly GCF_021461395.2). Taxonomy (NCBI): domain Eukaryota; kingdom Metazoa; phylum Arthropoda; class Insecta; order Orthoptera; family Acrididae; genus Schistocerca; species Schistocerca americana. The sequence goes on from NC_060130.1 coordinate 456,327,758, forward strand.
CCTTCTAGAGCACGTTGGGTGGCACGGGATACATGCGGACGTGCATTGTCCTGTTGGAACAGCAAGTTTCCTTGCCGGTCTAGGAATGGTAGAACGATGGGTTCGATGACGGTTTGGATGTACCGTGCACTATTCAGTGTCCCCTCGACGATCACCAGTGGTGTACGGCCAGTGTAGGAGATCGCTCCTCACACCGTGATGCCGGGTGTTGGCCCTGTGTGCCTCGGTCGTATGCAGTCCTGATTGTGGCGCTCACCTGCACGGCGCCAAACACGCATACGACCATCATTGGCACCAAGGCAGAAGCGACTCTCATCGCTGAAGACGACACGTCTCCATTCGTCCCTCCATTCACGCCTGTCGCGACACCACTGGAGGCGGGCTGCACGATGTTGGGGCGTGAGCGGAAGACGGCCTAACGGTGTGCGGGACCGTAGCCCAGCTTCATGGAGACGGTTGCGAATGGTCCTCGCCGATACCCCAGGAGCAACAGTGTCCCTAATTTGCTGGGAAGTGGCGGTGCGGTCCCCTACGGCACTGCGTAGGATCCTACGGTCTTGGCGTGCATCCGTGCGTCGCTGCGGTCCGGTCCCAGGTCGACGGGCACGTGCACCTTCCGCCGACCACTGGCGACAACATCGATGTACTGTGGAGACCTCACGCCCCACGTGTTGAGCAATTCGGCGGTACGTCCACCCGGCCTCCCGCATGCCCACTATACGCCCTCGCTCAAAGTCCGTCAACTGCACATACGGTTCCCGTCCACGCTGTCGCGGCATGCTACCAGTGTTAAAGACTGCGATGGAGCTCCGTATGCCACAGCAAACTGGCTGACACTGACGGTGGCGGTGCACAAATGCTGCGCAGCTAGCGCCATTCGACGGCCAACACTGCGGTTCCTGGTGTGTCCGCTGTGCCGTGCGTGTGATCATTGCTTGTGCAGCCCTCTCGCAGTGTCCGGAGCAAGTATGGTGGGTCTGACACACCGGTGTCAATGTGTTCTTTTTTCCATTTCCAGGAGTGTATGTAGACTCATCAATACCGGTATAAACTCCTTCAGTACAAATAATGCACGAATATTTAGGTGTAATACGGTTGCTTGTTTCAGAGTATTAAATTTTTTTGTATTTTAGTACATTGCAGCATGAGCTTCAGGCAGCAAATAGAAACTAGCCAGCCAGAGGGAGTATAAGTGCTCGCAACTCAGCCGCTAGCAGCATTCCTTGTGCGTCATGCATTCGACCCGTGCAGTCTCTTCGGCAGTCATCGGTTGAATGTGTGTCGAAGCCACACCAGTTTTGCGAGCAGCATCAACGACTGCGATGAGCTGCTGACGTACGAGCCATCATTACCTCCTGCTGTTCCAGATTTAGAACTGGATACACCTTCGCGACGCCGCGCAATGGATGCGATAGTCTGACACTCTACTCAGTCTGCGAGGATTCTGGATTCGACGTGTGGCTGGCACCCTTTCCGCCAGCGTCACAGAGCACCCGTAGTTTTCTGCCAGCATAGTCCTTGGGATACCAAAACGACTCGTGTGACCATAATGTCTGCCCTCAGCAAGCCGACGATGTCTAAGCACTCCGCTGGGGATGTTAAGCGCTGCCTGCAACTCTAGATTTTAAGCTGGGCTACTGACATCAACGTTATTTGCGAGAGGCAAAAATTAATAATAAATGGTCCTCTTAAACAGGCGTTCTTGACTCAATGTTCAGAAACAGAGTACTGGAAAGTCATCGATGACGTACTTACGTTGATTAGCTTTCTCCTACATGATGAAGATACAGGATACGACTAGCAGCTGTTTACATTTTATACCGTCTCTTTTCATTTCTTTTTTTCTTTTTTTTGTACGATGTTTGCTTAGATGCATTATAGTCCCTTCTTAGATAATTCAGGATGATGGCAGAAAGCTTTAACTTTTTTAATAGTCCTTACATATGATTCTGGAATCTTAATACGTTTTTTTAATGATAAACTAAACTCCGTGTTTGTCTATATTTGGAACGCAGTACAGCAGCGATTATGCGTCGCATGGATTGGAAGATATCTTGGTAGATTTCTGGTGGTATATAGCTTCAGATTTCTACGCACAGGCCATGTAATTCCCATAAATTACGGGCGGTGGTTTGTGGGTGGAGAACTGTAGCCTGTTAGCGAGGCAGATGTCTTCCATCAAGTTCATATCAGGCGAATTTGGTTGCCAAGATATTAATGGGTGTTGACTATCACCCTCCTCGAACCAATGTAACACGGTTCTGGCGTAATGACAGAAAAGTTATTGCAGTGGAAGAAGCCATCGCTTTCGAGAAAATCATGAAGCATACAGGGACGCCGACAGTGCGAAATAATGGTCACTAGTACACAGCTGTCACCACCATCATTACTACCACAGCAACCATACAAACACAATTAAAGGTTCCTCACTGCGTAATGAAGTCCTCTCAGGTCTGCCACCGTAGCGCTGAATGTGTTTCGAACAGCAGTTCGTCTGACTAACGGCGTATCGTGAGACGACTATTGACGTGGTGTAGTAACAAATTTGATTCATCCTACCAGGCAACACGTTTCCATTGACAAGATCGCTGATCTAATAGCAGGCAGCTAGACCTGCTATTGTTCCAGCCTTCAGAGTGGATCCATCGAGGCCAGGCCACGCAGTGCGTGCAACAGCCTGACAGTCCAGCCAGTGCTAGGTTCGTCGTGGGGCCTGCGCACTTGCCGCCAGCTTCTCGAAGGCGCCGTCCCCATTGCAGTCGTAACTGACTATGTCGTTGGGTCAACATTGGGACACGTACCGGTCATCTGATCAGTGCTTCATGTATGTGTGTTGAACAGCGTGCTCTGAACCACTCGTGCCTGCACCAGCACTGTACTGTGTCGCTAGCTCTGCCACAGATCGCAGCCTATCCTGATTTACAGAAAGGGAAAACCTCGAAGCTCCACTTTGTGCAATGGACGCGGAAGCCCACACCTTGTAGCTTACTCGAGGTTTCACCTTTTCTCGACCATTTCGAACTGATTCTCACTACAGCAAATCGCGAAAGATCGACCATTAACGCCTTATCCGAGATGCTCATTTCGAGGCCCTGGGCCATAACAATTTGACCCTTATCAGTGTCGCTTAAATCACTGGATTTCCCTTTTTGCGGTCCGTATCGTCGCTAAAGTGATTTCTCATTAGTCTCTACTTAACATATATACTGTCATAACTGTGCCACAGGCCCACAACGACACCAAGTGGCATTCAATCTGGCTGTGGTAGTAAAGTTTGTGGTTAACAGTGTAAATACGTCGATAAGTATTACGTTCTGACGAAGGAACGCAAAGAAGCCTTCTGATCCACATTGCTGTAGTATTTTATTGTTTGCTACCATCTGCACTTTTTACTGTGATCCTTACTTCCCAAGATATTCCTAAGTATCGTCATCGTTATTTGGAAAATCTCCCTATTCCACTGGGTTTCATGGTAGTTTGTGCCTAGATCTCACGTTTATGTAATTATCAGGAGCTCATTAACTGGTAATGTGGTATGCGTGATATTTGCCACATTACTATGGAGTGGCAATGGAAGCACCACTTAACAACTGGTTATCATAACAAATTGATTGTTGTCTAGTTATACGATAGTAAGTTTATTTCAGAACGATGAACCGTTTAGTTAATGAACAAGACCATCAATCTACTCGAAAAACCATTTTTGAGCGAAAATTAAATTATTTATCTGGTTGTTGAGGTTGTAATTAGTTTCTAGGCGTTTACATCAAACAGCTGTTGAATCTTGTTAACCATTTTGCTAGCTTCTACATGTATCTATGGATTTCTGACATCAGCCGGCCACGGTGGCCGAGCTGTTCTAGGTGCTTCCGCCCGGAACCGAGGCACTGCAACGGTCGCAGGTTCGAATCCTGTCTCGGGCATGGATGTGTGTGATGTCCTTAGGTTACTTAGGTTTAAGTAGTTCTACGTTCTAGGGGACTGATGACCTTAGAAGTTAAGTCCCATAGTCCTCAGAGCAATTTTTTGACAACGTGACGAAGTGCTCTCCCTAATCTATTAGAAACTGGTATTGTCAACGAGAGTCCTTTCAGTCGGTCTGGCTGTAGTACAAGATATGAGACACATTAATTCAATAACGAATATTTGGGCTACAGTTCTTGCTTCTGTGTTCGTACTGAGGTAGCTACGGAACTTGGTTGCTTCTGAAAACCTAATCTCTATGTCGTTCAGAATCACTGTAATTTGGAATACTATTCCTCTTGCGCAACCTAAAAGAGAGCACTTTATACAACACCTTTTCCGTAGACAGAAACAATCACACTTCGAGTCAGATATCACCGAACTTAAAACTAAACCTAAATACCTTGAAACAAGGGTTATATTTTAGTAACTGGTAGGCTACGAAAGACAGTATCAATCTTTCCGCAGATATTATCCTGTTGCGTTCGATAATATGTACTGTTTACCAACTTTGTTGACTCCATATGGGTGGCTAAAGGTGGATGGCGGAACTTGTTTCGTTAACTTCATACCTCTGGTCTCTGTAATTGTGGTTATTTAGGAAAGACTGTACGTCATATCTTAGTCCTGCTAACTCTATTAAGGCGCAGATACAGGGATATCTCCACAGAAGAGGACACGACCATTTTCCTTCCACACCCGTGCTCGATCTGAACTTCAGCAGCATTTCTAACTACCTAACCAAGGGACGGGCATTAAGCCATAATCCCTCCCTTCTCTTTTATGTTACTTATTTATAGGGTTTGGAAAGCAAGTTATGAATACTTCTGTAATAAATTATAGGATCACCTTTGCACTCTGAAATAGCCTGAATAGTGCTAGAAATCGGTACGTATTATTCGTAAATGTTGTCTAATCAGATTTTATACCATATCATTCCAAACGCATTGTATTCAGTCATAAAAAGGATCGATGAATTTGCAGTGAGCGTATAGGAATAGCGAACAGGCATGCTCGAATTCGCAAGTGACTGCAATTTTGTCGGAAGTCAGGAGCAGCTTACAGAAGTGCTAGTCACTCAGTTTGGGAAATAAAATCCAACCGTCATTTAAATAAAACAAAAACATCACTTATTAGTGAAACTGGTGCAGTAACACAAATTTCGTTGTATCGAAACCAGTAGCGAATACTTACTTATTTACGAAGCAAGAAAACAAACGATAAAAATAAAAAAAGACGCACCATGAAGGAATCATCCGAATGGAACGGCATACACTCAATGTGATGTACGTGAACAGATAAACAAGTGATTATATTTGCAGAAAGATTGAATGATATATTCAAGAGAAAGAGCTTCACAAATTGAGCAAGTCAATAACATGTTGGATCAGCTCTGGCCCTCATGCAATCAGTTATTCGGCTTGGCATTGATTGATAGAGTTGTTGGTGGCCTTCCTGAGGGATAATTTCAAATCTGTATAACTGGCGCGTCAGATCGTCAAAATCCAGAGATATTTGGAAATGGTGAAATGTTATGTTGGGACGTACAGCGGAACGAAACAGCAGCAGAAGATGACCCAGGCAGAACTACATTGAGAACAGCTACCAGACTTTAAAGAAATTAGATACAACGGAGAACAATGAAAAGGGACTATTGCTAACCATTCCAGTGGTTGAAAACTGAAAGCGAGGGCTAGCAAAGAAACTGGTTCATTTCTTTATCCTGGAAGTGGAGAAGCGTTATTGTTTTCTCTCCTATTCAGGTCAGAGTGGTTCAATAATATTCAAATTTAGCGATTGTGGAATCCAGGGAACGTGAGAGTTCTAATTCTGAAGTCCAGAAAACAATGTCCACATATCTGAGCTCAGAGATATAACTTTAAAAAAATAAATGCACTACGAGGGCGTCAAAGCACGTGCTCACATAAACTGATTACGTAGACGTACAGGGGATAGGCAAAATAATGTGAACGGTGGTAGTTGTGTTCGACGGTCAACAACATAGGTAAATCACTTGTCGCGATGGACTGAGCGTATTCAATACGGACTAGGCATCAGTGCAAGTTGTTTACGAGTAGTGCACACTTCGTATTTGCATTCGGAGGCTGAGGTCGACGTGCAATGAGAGACCTAACAGGGTTCGAAAGAAGGCAGACTGTAGGGGCCCGATCAGTTGGAGCATCAGTAACCAACACAGCCAGTTTATTGAATGTTTCAAGAGCAACTGTTGCAACAGTCTTGACAGCCTACACAAAGCACCGAAATATATGATCGTGAAAACGTAATATGGGGCTCAAATCAACACTAAATGACAAAGATCGTCGTGCACTAACACGAATTATGTCAAAAGAACATAAAACTGCGGCGGCTAAAGGGACTGCAGAGCTCAATTGTCATCTTCGAGACCCCGTATCTACCGACACTGTTCGCCGAAAACTCCCTAAAGCGAATATTCATGGACGAGCTGCTATAGTGAAACCATTAGTGACGACAACCAACGCAAAGAAGCGTAAAACGATGTCAGGAGCATAAATCAGGGACGGCTGATCAGTGGAAACACGTCATATGGTCCGACGAGTCAACGTTTTCGTTATTTCCAACATCGGGCCGGGTATACGTCTGGACAACGCCAAAAGAAGCGTAAAATCCTGATTGCTTGATTGCAATGGTTAATCATGGAGTTGGAAGTGAGATAGTGTGGGCAGCCATATTATGGTATTCTGCTGGTCCCATCATTACTCTCAAAGGTCATGTTAAAGCCAACAATTATGTGAACGTTTCAGCTGATCAGGTGTACCCCATGATTCAAATGTTGTTCCCCAACAATGATGCCATATTACAGGACGATAATGCACCCACTCACACAGCCAGGACAGTTCAATCGTGGTATGAGGAGCATGTAACTGAACTGCAGCGTCTTTCCTAGCCATCACAGTCCCAGGATTTGAGCATTATCGAACCCTTGTAGATGGTATTGGAGCGCAGGGTCAGAAGAAGTTATGATCGAAGAGTGGCATAGCATTCCACTGGAGACTATACGGTCATTATACGCCAGTCTTCGAAGAAGAGAAGCAGCTGTATTATGGGCCAATGGGGATCTTGTCCCTTATTAATAAACCATTCCCAAGTAATTAAAGTTGTTCACATTATTTTGCCTATCCTTTGTATAGAATTCCTTTCAGAGTGAATATGCAGTTTACTGAAAACATGACATGGCCACCTATAGCCCTAAAACGTGATAGGATTTTCATCATGCGTTACAGGTGAAAGAGAACAGTCTGTCTTGCACTACTTCCTTAGTCATCTCTACAATTTATGGTCACATTTGCGAAGTACCCTCCCACTTGGTGATCTGTAATAACCTTGGATACCTCTAAGACCGATACTGTGTCACAGAAAATCTGGAACAGATTAAATCTACTACTTATCGACGTAGCTCTTTTGGACAGAAAGGAGCGAATTATTTGTAAAAGCGGTTGCTTCTCTCACAACTAAATGTTAACGTAAGGTGACAGTACTAAGAAGGGAGAAATTTCATAGAAGTTGACATACAGCGTCTACCCTCTCATACACGCAATTGAATGCCATTGTTCCTATCCACTTACTTGTCAAGCAATTACGGAAATCATAATCTCTATGGGAAAAAAGCGCGAAAGCAGTTCCTCACCCGTTGAAGCAAAATCAACAAATTCTATGTTCTACTACCGCCCCTTCTGAGGCTGCATGGCCTGGATTGAGGTCACTGAAGAAGTAATGTATGTGACTACCTCCACTGACTGAAAGCTTCATTCTCTATGTGTACGTTGTGCAGCTAGTGTCTTTAAAGCATCCCTCGCACTTTATCACCTTTAAATTTATTTCTAATCTGACTTCCTTGACATTTGCTGATGAGAGCAAAATCTATAGTAAGTCAAGAGTATCTTCTAAACGCCTTTCGCCTTGATACCGTCTTGAACTCTCTATCGAACACATTCAGTGTGGCGTCTGAATGTCTGTGGATGAAGGTCGGACCTTCCTTCCGCAGCACTGATGGCTAGAGATGGTATTAACCTTGGACACTGGGTGTCAGCGGCGAAGATTATGTTCTGACTCGTCCCAGAGCTGTTCCGCTTGGTTCAGGTAGGGACCCTGGGCATGCCAGTCTATTTCTGGAATTTTCTGTCCATAAACAATGGTCTCTCAGAAGCTTCTTTATGACAGGATGCACTGTTATGCTGAAAGATACAATCATCGTCTACGACATTTCCTTCTAGCGTACGGTGTACCTAATGCTGTAACAAGTGCACATATCCTTACGTATACAGCGTTTACTTCCGTACTTCACTGTAGGCATTAACTGTGACAGCAGCTAATGCTCTCTGGGAATCTGCCACACACAAATTCTTCCTGTAGATTGCCACAGAGTGTAGCGGATTTAGCATTGCAAATTCCTTGACTCCACTCATTCACTGTACATTGACTTCGCGCTTTAAGGTACCTCGAGCGTCAGTTAGCGCTGACTTCGCAAACAAGTGGTGTATAAAAGGTCGCTCAACTATCGTACCCCATTCTTTTTAACTTCATCCACAGACACTGTGCTAGATGAACTGCTGGCAGCAATTTGGAAGTCACGAGGAGTTCTACCCGCAGATTTCGTGCGACTGTTTACAATCACCCTCCGCAACGCTCGACAGTCTCTGTCTGTTAGCACATGACGCCTGGGTAGTTTTAGTTTACCTGGATTTTATCTTCGCGTTTCCACTTCACATTCACATCACCAACAACTGGCTTGTGCTACTTTAGTAGGGTTGACATTTCGCTCATGAATTTGTTACTATTTCTCATGATATCCAATAACTCGTCCACAATAGGAGACATTGAGCTCTCATGAAAAACACATTCTGCTGTTACTGCCTCTCTGCTAACAACACAATACTCCCTGCCAGCTCTTATACTGGCGTCTCCTGCTTTCGTGACTTACACAGGTGACATAAATCGTGGGATACCTCCTAATATGGTACCGGGCTCATTTTTTGCCGGCGTAGTGCAGCAACCTTACGTCGCACGGATCCAATATGTCGTTGGAATTCCCCTGCAGAAATTTTTAATCATGCTGTCTCTATAGGCATTCAAAATTGCGATCACTCACTCTGATTGTTCAAAGTGTTCTTCAAACCAGTCGCGAACAATTGTGGCCCAGTAAAAGGGCGCATTCTCATCCACAGAAATTCCATTATTGCTAGGGAACTTGAAACCCTTGACTGCCACAAATGGTCTCCTAGTAGCCGAACATGACATTTTCCAGTGACTGACCGGTTCAGTTGGATTGGGTCCATTCCATGTAAACACAGTCCTCACTATTGTGGAAACACCACCAGCTTGCGCAGTGCCTTGTTGACAACATGGGTCAATGGCTTCGTGGGGTCTGCGCTACGTTCGAAACGAACTAACCTCTTACCAACTGAAATCGGTACTCATCTGACCAGCTTGCATTTCTTCAGTCGTCTAGGGTACAACGGAAAGTCTCAGGAGCCCAGGAGGAGCACTGCAGGCGATGTCCTGATCTTAGCAAAGGCACTTGCATCGATCGTCTGTTGCCGTAGTCCGTTAACGCCGAATTTTGCCTCACTGTCCAAACAGATTCGTTAATCGTACGTTCCACGTTCATTTCTGTGGTTATTTCACGAAGTGTTGCTTGTCTATCAGCACTGCCAACTCTATGTAAACGCCGCTCCTGTCGGTCGTTGAGTGAAGACCGTCGGCATCTACATTGTCTGCGGTGAGAAGTAATGGCTGAGATTTGATATATTGATACTGTTGATCTCTGAATATTGAATTCCCTAACGATTTCCGAAATGGAATGTCCCACGCGACAAGTACCAACTATCATTCCACGTTCAAAGTCTGTTAACTCCCGTCGTTCCGCCATAATGTTGTCAGAAAGCTTTTCATACGAATCTCATGAGTACAACTGACACCTCCGTTAATGTACTGTCCTTTTATACCTTGCGTAAGTGATACTATCGCCATCTATATATGTGCATATCGCTATCACATGAGTTTTCAACTGGGTGTATAGTGGTCAAGTATGCGTTACATAGGGGTTTCAGTACTGTTTTGATCAGACAGAGTATCAGCGTCTGTGAGATATGTTGATCAAAATTTTATCCTTATGCGAGAGTATTTTCAGTAGATGACTAAGTCCCTACAACAGATGAAGAAATGTGTGAGTACCTGATGGCCAACTGGGTGTGTCGAACTTCAATGAAGCATTTTTGCTGAGATCGTAAAACAGTGTGACCGGTGGACGTGCACAAATGTATTATGTGTCAGTGGCACAAGGAACATGAAAGTACCATACCAAGAGACTGCACACGTAGACGAGTCCAGAGTGTATACACACTCAGGAAAACAGAGTGACAAGAAGAGTAAATAGTAAAAGCATTCTACTAGGTCTGACGAATTGACGGATGACAAGAGTCAAAACCTGGACATATTGTCACCATGATGTTTCGGGATCTGATTGCCGGAAGCTGGGGTGAGACCAATACTTGCCGTATGTCGTTTACCGCTGAAGCCATACCACCCGACTGCAGAGTCTTACACTGAACACAGCTAGAGCCAACTATTAAGTTAAGTAGCATTATGCGGTATTCAGCCAAGAAACTCGTTTCTGTTTGTAATCGATTCTCGAGCCCCGTATCTTTCTTACTTCAGCTATAGTTGTAATGCGAGCTATTGTATATGACAACAGGACTGATTTGGTAATTGTTGACGTAAAGGTGAATACTCGCTAGTATGAAACATGAATGAAAATGCCAGTTAACATACCCTTCATGACAACGGCACTAAATTACGTATTATTTTGTACTATACGATGGATGACGCTACATTGTAGTTCACACTACAGTTTCCTTAAGGAAGATTCGGATCCCTGACTGCGTGCACGGAACCCTGATAAGTCACCCAAGCAGCATATCTAGTATACGATGGTGAGACATAATATCTTAACACCAGCCTTGAATCAGGAATCTTCATGAACTGACGCATATCAAGAAGTTTCTCAAGATGACAATCGAGGGCCATTTGCTTCAATGAGACAACGAATGCTGAAGTGTATTGATGATGAGGTTCATGATGGACATCACTTCCGAATGTAATGAAAGTATAATCACTTAAAACCTGTTATGTGATGAAGATCTCCAGCAAATTCTTAAACAGAATCCCTACAATGTCTGTTAACGAATGTTTAGCTTTATTGTTACATTAACAATTGCGATACAAATTGTCAGCGGTTTGTCAAAAGCAGTGCAGTTGACAAAATGGTGCAAAATGACTTTCACACTATCTTCAGGTCTCATACTATTTAGAGAGACACTTTCTGCACTAGAGTTACCTCCAACATTGTCCTTCTCTGTTCTATTACTTGTACTGAGGTTCTCATTTAATACATTCCTGTCAGAAAAAAGGCATTTGTTCACTTTGTGTTACGTCAGTAAGATGTCTCAGTTTCATGGGATACCTGGTGCCAATTGAAAAGAAGTAAAAAAAATACGGACTGTTTTTAATATATTAGGAAGCCATTATTTTTCAAAGAAATACGTTATGCGTTTTCCAAGTCTAAACTTTAATTCTTCTGTTTCTAAACTTTAATTCTTCTGGAAACCATCGAAAATCTACAGAATACATGCAACACTTTTAAAATAATTCTCTTGCCTCGGGTTATAACACATTCTTAGCTAGGTGTCACAGTAGTTTACTTGAAAACCATATAAAATTCAGAAGAGAAAGGTTTAAATCGATTCGGCAATTTGTCCTCCACTCTACTAAAAGTGTCTCACACAAAACACGAGCGACTGGAATTCAGTCAGAGGATATGCGTATCAATATAACAATTAAAAGAAGCTACAGTGGTCCTCTCATGTCAAGTATGCGATAGCTAAACTACAACTGATACTCTATTGTCCAGCAGCTATAAAGTTAATATCAGATTACGAGTGGAGTTAAATGATAGCGAACTGCTACAGTTCTAAATTGTTAGGTTATTAACTCCAATTTCAAAACAGACCAAATCTCAGTTTCAATTCTCGGTTGATGAGCCAGAACGGCACGTAGCTAGCGCTACTAAATTCATGGAATAATTTCATGGAAAACATAAACTATGACCAATTGGCGTAAATGAACAACATGATACATATCAAGAGATGATAATGGAGGTGTACATTTGCAAGCAATTAAATAAGAGAAAGCTTCCATCGTTTCAGAGAGAGAGCACTCCTGTTAGCATGATCAACGAAATAGTTCGCCTCGTTACGAGATTTTGATGTAGTACGCTTTGCAGCACTCGTCAGCGTAGCGGTTGGAAGCATGCTGGTCAGGACGGCCACATCTAGCTAATACTCGATACATTGGGTGCGTCAGCACGCATAGTACGGTCAACGAAGGAAAATTGCAGGAGAAGATTCAAGTTGTGGCCAATTCTTGCACAGTGGTGGTGGTGGTGGGAAGGGGGGGTGGAGTGAGTGTTATGAACAAAAAACTAAAAATCATGACAGTGATGGGGAGGGGGGAGGAGGAGAGAGGGGGATTTTGACCGTGCAGTTGGGAAAGGGGTCGTTTAAAGTTCAATTTTTAATGTTTTCCTTGAATATCTCGAGGAAGGTGGCCTCTGTCCAAAATGTTTTACAGTACAGAATCAATCTGAATTAAATTTCCTACAAAAGGGCGCATTCTTTTTATCTCTAGCAGTAATACTTCCCTCGTTGCAGCGGATGGAAAAACCCCAAATTTTTAAAAATTGTGTCTTACTAGTTAAAAGTTGGTGTTTACCTTTAAATGAGTTGGTTAATATCGTATGTTAAATACGTGTACCACATGTCAGTAAAAGAGAAGGCGTAAATTGTGTTCTGGTGATGTTACACGGTGGATAGGTGTGGGGCAGTGACGGAGGTTGGGGCCGGGGGGGGGGGGGGGGGGGGGACCGCCTTCACAGGTCTGCAAACTGAAGAGCGAACCGGCCTATACACATTCTCTCAGGTCCACTATATTACAGAAAGCAACTACAGTGTGTTTCACAAAATTATAGTAACCTTTTCGCAAACTGCGTAAAGAATCACTATCGACGTAATGTGCAGGCATTCCCAGGGGTGTTTAGTTTTCACAAAGGGCGTTAAAACTAAATGGGATCCCGATGTGAAGTACCAATAACATTAACGCCAGAAACGCGTAAAGACAGCATCTAGGTAAATCTCTGCACACTGTCCTGCACTTGTAGAGGGGAAATTAACTGTCGGTCATTCTTTGCGGCAGCTGTAGCGTTCTTCCAAAGAAGAAAATATCTACCACATGAGCGCTGGTCGCTTTTCACTTTACGGACAGACTACAACCCCTCAGAATTTCCTGTACACTTAGATGAATAGACTAAATAATTTCTCAGAGCTCGTGTTTGTAAGGTCGGAGTTATTTTCACATTATTGGTTATTTATTTACAGTTCTTAAGTGAGCTATTATGTAAAAAAGCTCTGCAGCTGGAACTCTCAACTTTCTACAACAATACAGAGCCGGTCTCAAGTGTAACATGTTTGGCAAAATATACTCGACAATACTGATTTCCTCGTCTCTACTATCAGTGGCGGAAATACACAATGTGATCAAAAGTATCCGAACACCCACAAAAACATACGTTTCTCATATTAGGTGTATTGTGCTGCCACCTACTGCCAGGTACCCCATATCAGTGACCTCAGTTGTAATTAGACATTGTGAGAGAGCAGAATGGGGCGCTCCATGGAACTCACGGTCTACGAACGTGGTCAGATGATTGGGTGTCACTTGTGTCATACGTCTGTACGAGAGATTTCCAAACTCCTAAACATCCCTATGTCCACTGTTTCCGATGTGATGGTGAAGTGGAAACGTGAAGGGATACGTACAACACAAAAGTGTACAGGCCGACCTCTCTGTTGACTGACAGAGACCACCGACAGTTGAATGCGTAACAGGGAGACATTTATACAGACTTTCACACAGGAATTCCAAATTGCAAAAGGATCCACTGCAAGTACTATGACAGTTAGACGGGAGGTGAGAAAACTTAGATTTTACGGACTAGCGGCTGCTCATAAGCCACACATCACGCCGTTAAATGCCAAACGACGCCTGCTTGGTATGAGAAACGTAAACACTGGACAATTGAACAGTGGAAAAACATTGTGTGGAGTGACGAATCACGGTACACAATGCGGAGATCCAATGCCAGGGTGAGGGTATGGCCAATGCCCGATGAACGTCACTTGCCCACGTATGTAGTGCCTACAGTAAAATTCGGAAGCTGTGGTGTTATGGTGTGGTCGTGTTTTTCATGGAGGGGGCTTGCACCAGTCATTGGTTTACGTGGCACTATCACAGTACAGGCCTACATCGATGTTTTAAGCACCTTCTTGCTTCCCACTGTTGAAAGAAATTTGCATAGATCCCGATTGCATCTTTCAACACGGCCGAGCACCTGTTCATAGTGCAATCTGTTCTTAGTGCACGGCCTGTGCCGGAGTGGTTACACGACAATAACATCCCTGTAATGGATTGGCCTGCACAGAGTCTTGAACTGAATCCTATAGAACACCTTTGGGATGTTTTGAAATGCCGACTTCGTACCTGAGGAAGATGAGAAGCTTAAACTGGCTCCCTCCAAAACAGAAATACATCACCTAGGAGATATACACTCCTGGAAATGGAAAAAAGAACACATTGACACCGGTGTGTCAGACCCACCATACTTGCTCCGGACACTGCGAGAGGGCTGTACAAGCAATGATCACACGCACGGCACAGCGGACACACCAGGAACCGCGGTGTTGGCCGTCGAATGGCGCTAGCTGCGTAGCATTTGTGCACCGCCGCCGTCAGTGTCAGCCAGTTTGCCGTGGCATACGGAGCTCCATCGCAGTCTTTAACACTGGTAGCATGCCGCGACAGCGTGGACGTGAACCGTATGTGCAGTTGACGGACTTTGAGCGAGGGCGTATAGTGGGCATGCGGGAGGCCGGGTGGACGTACCGCCGAATTGCTCAACACGTGGGGCGTGAGGTCTCCACAGTACATCGATGTTGTCGCCAGTGGTCAGCGGAAGGTGCACGTGCCCGTCGACCTGGGACCGGACCGCAGCGACGCACGGATGCACGCCAAGACCGTAGGATCCTACGCAGTGCCGTAGGGGACCGCACCGCCACTTCCCAGCAAATTAGGGACACTGTTGCTCCTGGGGTATCGGCGAGGACCATTCGCAACCGTCTCCATGAAGCTGGGCTACGGCCCCGCACAATGTTAGGCCGTCTTCCGCTCACGCCCCAACATCGTGCAGCCCGCCTCCAGTGGTGTCGCGACAGGCGTGAATGGAGGGACGAATGGAGACGTGTCGTCTTCAGCGATGAGAGTCGCTTCTGCCTTGGTGCCAATGATGGTCGTATGCGTGTTTGGCGCCGTGCAGGTGAGCGCCACAATCAGGACTGCATACGACCGAGGCACACAGGGCCAACACCCGGCATCATGGTGTGGGGAGCGATCTCCTACACTGGCCGTACACCACTGGTGATCGTCGAGGGGACACTGAATAGTGCACGGTACATCCAAACCGTCATCGAACCCATCGTTCTACCATTCCTAGACCGGCAAGGGAACTTGCTGTTCCAACAGGACAATGCACGTCCGCATGTATCCCGTGCCACCCAACGTGCTCTAGAAGGTGTAAGTCAACTACCCTGGCCAGCAAGATCTCCGGATCTGTCCCCCATTGAGCATGTTTGGGACTGGATGAAGCGTCGTCTCACGCGGTCTGCACGTCCAGCACGAACGCTGGTCCAACTGAGGCGCCAGGTGGAAATGGCATGGCAAGCCGTTCCTCAGAACTACATCCAGCATCTCTACGATCGTCTCCATGGGAGAATAGCAGCCTGCATTGCTGCGAAAGGTGGATATACACTGTACTAGTGCCGACATTGTGCATGCTCTGTTGCCTGTGTCTATGTGCCTGTGGTTCTGTCAGTGTGATCAAGTGATGTATCTGACCCCAGGAATGTGTCAATAAAGTTTCCCCTTCCTGGGACAATGAATTCACGGTGTTCTTATTTCAATTTCCAGGAGTGTAGATCTTTGATATTTCAATGTAAGTCAAGCAATGCATTACAGCAGATTACTATTCTAGAGCTGACTATGAGGAGTCCTATTCCATCAGAAATATTGACACCTACTTCCAGGATATACTGTCGATGAATGGTAAGTGGCTGCCCACAGTGTAACCCTCTCTCCTACTGCAAGGAATTCCTGAATTGAAGAGTTTAATGCAGTCTTCCAGTAACACAACTAACGGTGAGAGAAGTGCAGTGAACTTCTGGTTATTCATTAAGTGACTACAACACGGTTGCATAGCTTTACAATACGCTGTCAACGACAGACAGTAGCAGGATACCGCATTTATCAAGCCAATCCACTTCACACCCACATTACATAGTTCACTGTCAACATCACACCTAGAAATTAAGCAATATTCACCAGTTACTTATCTAACGTATTTACATAAAAGCCAACTTAATAAACTGAAAATGCCTCTGCTATATAAACGCAAGATCAGTAAAGTTATTTTCCTTACTTACATTCAAAAACTGTACAGAAAATTCCGGAGAGATGAAGTCTGTCTAAACTGAAAAGTGAGAAGCTGTTGTGGTGGGGTAAATTGCTTTTCCCGAAGGAACGCTGTAGCTGTCGTAGAGGATCACTAAGAATCAGTGTCCCCAGAAATTTGCATAGAAACTCTCTGTACGCCTTTCTTGCGTTAGTATTATCGCTCCACTTAGAAACTCGTATGTGTATTCAATGTAGCTCTAAAACGCTTTATGGAAGACAAACATCTACCTGAGAGTGACTGCACAATGCATTGCCAGTGATTCAAATGGTTCAAATGGCTCTGAGCACTATGGGACTTAACTTCTGAGGTCAGCAGAACTAGTTAAACCTAACTAACCTAAGGACATCACAAACATCCATGCCCGAGGCAGGATTCGAACCTGCGACCGCAGCGGTCTTGCGGTTCCAGACTGCAGCGCCTTTAACTGCACGGCCACTTCGGCCCCCGTCATACACCAAGAGCACAAATTGTCCCTTAATATGGTTCTCCTGCACTGAGGTGAGGTACCCATATTTAATATTTGCATCATAACTCACTTCATTTCTACCATTAAAATATTATTAATAATTTATGGGCTTTCCATCCCCTGCATCGGCGAACCTGTTAGTCCAACAGAAAAAATAAACAGGATATTTTTGTAGGAAAATTAACGCACTTTAATTTCGTACTGAGAAACTTTTTCTCTACATTTGGGGGTTTTTGTGATATTTGAGGAAAACATAAAAAAGTGATCTTTATGAAAGCGGCCCCACCCTCATGCTCATACCCCACCAGCTAGGATTTTTAGTCTGTTGTTCCTGACACTCCTCCCTACCACCGTCAAAAAATTCCCAACTACACTGTTTTCCCCGTAGTCGGTCTTTGTTGACTGGGGTACAAAAGTCATCCAGGCAGTGGGATTTTCATATTCCTTTGCTGTAGTCAGTTTATTATCATTTTGCTTCCCTTAAGTGTTTTACATGTGGCTGAGTTCTTCCAGTTGATAATCTCCCTGTTATCGTCCGAGAATGGGAATGAGCCACAGACCTTCGAGACACTCAGAGAGCCTCAGAAAATCTCATATGACCATAGCCTACATCTCGTGGGGTTTAATAGCATAATCGAGGCTGACGACAATATTGAACAATCTAAGACAGGTCTGGCTAAGTTTGCTCTCCCGCAGCATACTCACGCTCGGGGAGAGCAATTGAGAGCAATTGAGTCTACTCTCGCTTCCCCCACCACTGCGCTCTTCAAAGCAGGTACGTGAATGAGACAGCTATATGCCAAAGGCTGACCACATGGAAAACGGAAGACGTGTTTGCAATACATACTAACTACTTCTAATGGGTGATAAATGCAGCATATTTTTGTAATCAGAAGTTTGTGACAAGTGTTTATTTTTAATTTTAGTTTTATTTTATTATCTTGATATTAGTGACAGTTATAGTACATTTCATAATTTATATTTTAATATCATAATTACGAGCTTCGAGTACACAAAGATAACGCAAATATATGTATTAAGGTAAAACACACATAAGAATGCGGAGAAGAGAACGTATAAGCTACAGCGGTGTTCAGGGTGGCTATAATTAAATTTTTGTTATTTAATCCAGTGTACACGGCAAAATATTAACCACGTGTGCTCCCATCTTCATTGGAATGATGTTCAGACTATGTACTTCAGTTCAAAAATGGTTCAAATGGCTCTGAGCACTATGCGACGTAACTTATGAGGTCATCAGTCGCATAGAACTTAGAACTAATTAAACCTAACTAACCTAAGGACATCACATACATCCATGCCCGAGGCAGGATTCGAACCTGCGACCGTAGCGGTAGCTCGGATCCAGACTGTAGCGCCTAGAACCGCACGGCCACTCCGGCCGGCTTATGTACTTCAGTATTTGCGTTGTTAGTAGTATTAATATCATGACTTTCCGTTAGACTCCGATATTCGCACGGCGGCGTAGGATTGAAACACAAACATTATGGGGCATCACAATTGTTGAAGTTAACGTAGGGCTAGATAGGTGCGCACGGCCTTACTTATAGAGCTGTTTTAATATCGACGCATTCAAGGAAAACGGAGAGGTCCTTTTTCCGCTCTACGGTTGCAGAACACGATTCATCAGTTCGAATGGACTGGCGATTTCTGAATAGTTCCTAGGAGAGGCCGACGGCCAATTGCGCCACAAATTGCTGAAGAAGTTACAGTTGCCGCGACTGAGAATACTGTACGCAATGTGTGATCTTCGTGCATTACACGAGATGTATCATGATAAGTGAACAACCCATAGTCCATCGTTCGAAAAGTTCTGTGAACGATCGTGAAATGGTATTTGTACAATATTCACATTACTCACAAACCTTTGTCACGTGACGCAGACATTAGAGTAGACTTCATCCTTACATATCTTTTAAGGGTTCAAGTTGACGACATGTTGCCTTGGAATATTTTTACTTTACGCTCTCTGGGGCAGTGAACACTCACAGCTGTCGCATTTGGTGATCGTCATCTCCTACGAACGTTCATGAAGTAACCTTGAATAGCGAACATATCACTGTGTGGAGTGGCTTCACGGCACAGCTCATGACTGGTTCATTTTTCTTTTAGGAACACAACCCCTAAAACCAAGGACGTGACACATGAACGTCACACGTTACTGAGATCAGGTTCGTCAACAGCTGATACCCGCTTTACGGGAGAGATGTGTTTTGGACCCAGTTGTTTCGATGCGCGATGTTGCTCCACCTGACATTGCTCGTGACATCACTCGGTTACTCCGTAACATATCTGGCAAACAGAATAATTAGCCTGTCGTTTCATACTGCATGGCCACGAAAATCATCAGATTTTAACCTGTGTGATTTTTTATTGTGGAATTACCTGAAAGACAGGGTTTAACAACGGGACATTAACACACGTTGGAGGTTGAAAATGGGCTCAGCGACGGAGGTAGCCAACATCCCACCTGAAATATCCCGGGCAGCAGTAGAATAAGCTCTAGTGTTGTTCCAGGTTGTCGTGAATCCAGATGGTTGCAACAGTGAGCAAAATTTGTAATCTGGAAGGTAAATATGGTAAGCAAATGTTTCCGTGCAGTGTGGATATTAAAATGTGTTTCTTTGAATAGTTTATCCGTTTTATCCCTTCTCACGTCCTTACAAATGTTTTCACAGAGTTTCACTGTCCTACGACCACTCGTGTTTCATGGGGGCACTCACAGGTAGCGAAATTTTAGAACTACAGCTTAGCTAAAAGGAGTGGCCAGCTCTTGATGCCCATTACTCCCTTTTCATTCGTTGCGGAAGCATGCAGCCCTGTACATGTGTCTTCATGGTTTTACGGTACCTGTTGCTCCTGAGGCTTCGTGGTTTTACTGTTTTGTCCCTGTCACGCCTGAGGCCAACTCAGAGACTGCTCTACAGCAGTGGATTCATCTGAGGAAGGGGAACCAATCTTTATACATTTCTCGAAAGTAACTCTGCACTATTGCACAGATATGGAAGTGGTGAGCAGAGTTTTGGCTGTAGCGTAGGTACACTACGTGATCAAAAGTATTCGGACAACCACAAAAACATACGTTTTTCATTTAAGGTGCACTGTGCTGCCACCTACTGCCAGGTACTCCATATCAGCGACCTCAGTAGCCATTAGACATAGTGAGAGAGCAGAATGGGGCGCTCTGTGAAACTCACGGACTTCGAACTTGGTCAGGTGATTGGGTATCACTTGTGTCATACGTCTCTACGCGAGATTTCCAAAAGTTGGAGAGGGTCGTAATGTGTAATAGGGAGACATCTATACACACTTTCACACAGGAATTCCGAACTGCAGGAGGATCCACTGCAAGTACTATGACAGTTAGGCGGAAGGTGAGAAAACTTAGATTTCATGGGCGAGCGGCTGCTCATAAGTCACACATCACTCTGGTAAATGCCAAACGACGCCTCGCTTGGTGTAAGGAGCGTAATCATTGGACGATTTAACAGAGGAAAAAGTTGCGTAGAGTGACGAATCACGGTATACAATGGTGGCGATCCAACGGCAGGGTGTGGGTATGGCGAATGCCCGGTGATCCTCATCTGACAGGCTGAGTAGTGCCAACAGTAAAATTCTAAGGCTGTGGTATTATGGTGTGGTCGTGTTTTTCGCGGAGGGGGCTTGCACCAGTTGTTTTTTTACGTGGCACAATCAGAGCACAGGCCTACATTGAAGAGCAATTCGGGGATGCCGATAGCGTCTTTCAACATGATCGAGCACCTGTACATAATGCACGGCCTATGGCGGATTTGTTACACGACAATAACATCCCTGTAATGGACTGGCCTGTACAGTGTCCTGACCTGAATCCTACAGGACACCTTTGGGATGTTTTGGAACGCCAACGTCGTGCCAGGCCTCACCGACCGATATCGATACCTCTCCTCAGTGCAGCATTCCGTGAAGAATGGTCCCCAAGGAAACTTCCAACACCTGACTAAACGTATGCCTGCGAGAGTGAATGCTGTTATCAAGGCGAAGGGTGGGCCACCACTATCTTGAATTCCAGCATTACAGATGGAGGGCGCCACTGGTAAGTCATTTTCATCCAGGTGTCCGGTTACTTTTGATCACATAGTCATAGTCAGAGATATAGAGGAAAATTTTGAAAACGGTCCGCTAACTTTTTTGTGCATTGGCGTAACATTCGAGCCTTTCGCTTGGGTTAATTTTGTGTTACTTTCTCATTCTGTCCAAGAATGTAAGATCGAACGTTGTAAGACTTGAGCAAAGTTACACGGTGGTAATATCCTTCGAAATGGCGGCGGTTGAAAGCACCGTCCGGACGTTCATATTTGGATTACCGTGGTTTCAATAAATATCTCAAAGCAAATGCCGTTGTAAGTCCTTTAAAAAGACCACGGTCGGTATCCTATCCCACCCCTGCCCGATGGAAGCTTGCGGCCTGTCTCTAATGGGCGCGACGTAGACGGTATGCAAAACCAAATTTTCGTTCCTCCGTCTCCACAACGAAAAATATTCCGTACACAGGGACGAACTATAACAAGGCCACATCCCCATACTTGAATTCCTAAGCTTTGGGGTGTACATAAAATTGTGTTTCGGCAAAGTGCATCAGCAACACCCTGATTCCCCCATCGCTTGAACACAGACAGCATTCAGAGTGAAGGAGATCCATGTGTTAATGGTTCAGTAGAATAATACTGAGTAATCTGTCATACATACGCACTTCACCTTCTAAAAATTATTGGAACTGCTGCTAGCAAATATCTCAGAACCTCGCCCCAGAAACAGGACGGAATTTTGAACAAACGATCCAGATGAAAGTAAAAGTTAATGAACTTCGCAACATGGAACGTACAAAGTCTGATCCCAAAGAGAAATTAGGTTTCCGTTGAAACCTAAAGTATTAAAACAAACGTTTTATTATAGCAGTCATAAATGACCTGTACAGGAAATAAAAAACTGGTCAGTATATCAATTTTTATTTCAGAGTTAGTAGAATTGAAAGAGCAAATAAGAAGGGTTTGGTCGTAAAACACTCGAAACTAAAGGGTAGCATAAAAAAATGGCAAGAAATAAACGTTCGAGTTCTGTTATTAGAACTGACGAAGAAGGACACGAGACAGTAATGATGGGTGTGTATGCATCAACTGATAACGCTGACAACATAATCGAAGATGCTTTGTATAAAGACTTCACCGACGTTGTAAGTGACATTAAATCCACGGAAAGAGATATACCTTACGAGAGACGTTAATACCAGAATAGGAATGACAAAAAACAGCGAGGTCGTTGGAAGCTATTTGGAGAAACAGAGAGTGAAGGTGGCACAAGATTGATTGACTTTTGTGGAGCGGACTAATTAAAAATTCAGAATGGCTATTTTCCTTGGAAAGAAATATACAAATATGCCTTGGTGCAACTGACATGCAGTTTAACATCCTTAGTGGACTATATGACAGAGCCACCAAATTCAGAATGAAAGACTGAAGACGTCAGAGTCCACAGAAGTACGGAATGTGTAACAGATCATTTCACAGTCAAAGCCTAATTACAATTAAATTATACGAAAATAACGAAACAAACAGTAAGATAGATGAGGCACCCATACATAATTCTGAAAGTGTAGAACAAGATTCTGTGATATTCCTAGAAGTGGTGAGACTGACCTAGAAATTAAATAATTGTAGGGACATCAATGAGTCCGCTGCATCGGTATTGTACAATGAGGTGAAAGGGTGCATTCACAATGCAGCAGGTGAAGTCTAAGGAGTAAAGGATAGTTCTAAGAACATGAATCCGGAACCGTGGAAAAATGGCTCTAAGGTAATGATAATAGAGAAGAAACAGCTATGCAAGAAGTGATTAAGTACACAGGGCAGCGTGGATAGGAAATGCTATGCAAGATACAATAGATTTGTTAAAAAAATTTCAAATGCCAAATGGGATATGTGAGATATAAAATTTGAGTAGATCAATGGGTATATGGAAAGTACCAAACCGATGGATGCCCAGAAAACAATAAAGCACCATAGAGCAAAGAGAGTAGGAAAAGTGTGAACAGAAACGAGTACAAACAGCCAGTATATCAGCTGAAAGATGCAGCTATTATGACTGTGAAACCAGTGACGCAGAATGAACTAGTAAAGACTAAAAAATAGATAAAAAATTCCACTGGTCTGGGAGATATTCCTGTGGGGTCAGTCAAAAATCGCCAAAGTACTCGATGCGAAATGCTACAATGTTTGTTTAATAAACTGATGAGGAATGGTGAAGTGCTACTACAGGATCTGAATATTTCTGTAATAAGTTCCAGTTACCAAAAAGGAGACAGACAGGACTGTAATACTAGTAATTATAGAGGCATCAATGTAACGAACTCGTGAGGAAAGTTGTATGATCGCATTTTAAGAGACAGAGTCATCTTCCAGCGTAATCTAGACCATAGGCTATAATAAGGATCATACTGTCATTAATCATTTTACTCCAAGAAATACCTGCTCATCATATCATATTGCGCTTACCAACATAATCTCCGACTTACCGATACTGGTAACTATCGATGTCAGTTGCTGTGTCAGTCAGTTACTGAAAGAAACATAGTGTTAATTATACTGTTTATTGACGCTGTTCTCCGCTGACTCTTGGGACTTACCAGGAACAACAATGAGTTTATTGTGTCTTCTAAGACATGAAACTAGCTAAAGGAAAAGCTCCAGCGGGAAGAATGTTCTACAAGTCCATGTACTATTGCAGCAGTCGTCTATTTGATACAATTAAATGTGGAAAGTCAGACTATTGCAAACTTCCTTGGCCTTTTATGCGTGGTAGTTTAGCGGTAACGGTATGAATGTTTCCGAAATGAGGGTTCATGCCATAAAGGGTAGAAAGTGGAGAAGTCCTTTAATGGAGTTGCTGCCAACTGAATTTAGTTAATTTCCTCAGGAAAATGTTGTGGTCTTCAGAACTGAGACTGGTTTGATGCAGCTCTCCATGCTACCCTCTCCTGTGCTAGCTTCTTCATCTCCCAGTACTTACCGCAACCCACATCCTTCTGAATCTGCTTAGTGTATTCATCTCTTGGTCTCCCTCTATGATTTATACCCTCCACGCTGCCCTCCAATGCTAAATTTGTGATCCCTTGATGCCACAGAACATGTCCTACTAACCGGTCCCTTCTTTTTGCCAAGTTGTGCCACATACTCCTCTTCACCCCAATTCTATTCAATACTTCATCATTGGTTATGTAGTCTACCAATTTAATCTTCAGCATTCTTCTGTAGCACCACATTTCGAAAGCTTCTATTCTTTTCTTGTCCAAACTATTTATCGTCCATGTTTCACTTCCATACGTGGCTACACTCCATACAAATACTTTCAGAAACGACTTCCTGACACTTAAATCTATACTCGATGTTAACAAATTTCTCTTCTTCAGAAAAGCTTTCCTCGCCATTGCCAGTCTACATTTCATATCTTCTCTACTTCGACCATCATCAGTTATTTTGCTCCCCAAATAGCAAAACTCCTTTACTACTTTAAGAAGCCTCATATCCTAATCTAATTCCCTCAGCATCATCCGACTTCATTCGACTTCATTCCATTATCCTCGTTTAGCTTTTGTTGATGTTCATCTTATATCCTCCTTTCAAGACACTGTCCATTCCGTTCAACTGCTCTTCCAAGTCCATTGCTGCCTCTGATAGAATTACAATGTCATCAGCAAACCTCAAAGTTTTTATTTCTTCTCCATGGATTTTAATACCTACTCCGAATTTTTCTTTTGTTTCCTTTACTGCTTGCTCAATATACAGATCGAATAACATCGGGGAGAGGCTACAACCCTGTCTCACTCCCTTCCCAACCGCTGCTTCCCTTTCATACCACTCGACTCTTATAACTGCCATCTGGTTCCTGTACAAATTGTAAATAGCCTTTCGCTCCCTGTATTTTACCCCTGCCACCTTTAGAATTAGAAAGAGAGTATTCCAGTCAACATTGTCAAAAGCCGTCTCTAAGTCTACAAATGCTAGAAAGGTAGGTTTGCCTTTCCTTAATCTTTCGTCTAAGATAAGTCGTATGGTCAGTATTGCCTCAAGTGTTCCAATATTTCTACGGAATCCAAAGTGATCTTCCCCTAAGACGGCTTCTACAAGTTTTTCCATTCGTCTGTAAAGAATTCGCGTTAGTATTTTGCATCTGTGACTTGTTAAACTGATAGCCGGCCGCGGTGGTCTCGCGTTTCTAGGCGCTCAGTCCGGAACCGGGCGACTGCTACGGTCGCAGGTTAAAATCCTGCCTCGGGCATGGATGTGTGTGATGTCCTTAGGTTAGTTAGGTTTAAGTAGTTCTAAGTTCTAGGGGACTGATGACCACAGATGTTAAGTCCCATATTGCTCAGAGCCATTTGAACCATTTTTTTGTTAAACTGATAGTTCGGTAATTTTCACATCTGTCAACACCTGCTTTCATTGGGATTGGAATTATTATATTCTTCTTGAAGTCTGAGGGTATTTCGCCTGTCTCATACATCTTGCTCACCAGATGGTAGAGTTTTGTCAGGACTGGCTCTCCCAAGGCCATCAGTAGTTCTAATGGAATGTTGTCTACTCCCGGGGTCTTGTTTCGACTCAGGTCTTTCAGTGCTCTGTCAAACTCTTCACGCAGTATCGTATCTCCCATTTCATCTTCATCTACATCCTCTTCCATTTCCATAATATTGTCCTCAAGTATATCGCCCTTGTATAGACCCTCTATATACTCCTTCCACCTTTCTGCTTTCCCTTCTTTGCTTAGAACTGCGTTTCCATCTGAGCTCTTGATATTCATACAAGTGGTTCTCTCTTCTCCAAAGGTCTCTTAAATTTTCCTGTAGGCAGTATCTATGTTACCTGTAGTGAGATAAGTCACTACCTCCTTACATTTGTCCTCTAGCCATCCCTGCTTAGCCATTTTGCACTTCCTGTCGATCTCATTTTTGAGACGTCTGTATTCCTTTTTGCCTGCTTCATATACTGCATTTTTATATTTTCTCCTTTCGTCAATTAAGTTCAATATTTCTTCTGTTACCCAAGGAGTTCTACTGGCCCTCGTCTTTTTACCTACTTGATCCTCTGCTGCCTTCACTACTTCATCCCTCAGAGCAACCCATTCTTCCTCTACTGAACTTCTTTCCCCCATTCCTGTCAATTTTTCCCTTATGCTCTCCCTGAAACTCTGTACAACCTCTGGTTCTTTCAGTTTATCCAGGTCCCATTTCCTTAAATTCCCACCTTTTGGCAGTTTCTTCAGTTTTAATCTACAGTTCATAAACTATAGATTGTGGTCAGAGTCCACATCTGCCGCTTGAAATGTCTTACAATTTAAAACCTGGTTCCTAAATCTCTGTCTTACCATTATATAATCTATCTGATACCTTCTAGTATCTCCAGGATTCTTCCATGTATACAACCTTCTTTCATGATTCTTGAACCAAGTGTTAGCTATGATTAGGTTATTCTCTGTGCAAAACTCTACCAGGCGGCTTCCTCTTTCATTTCTTAGCCCCAATCCGTATTCACCTACTATGTTTCCTTCTCTCCCTTTTCCTACTCTCGAATTCCAGTCAGCCATAACCATTAAATTTTCGTCTCCCTTCACTACCTGAATAACTTCTTTTATCTCATCATACATTTCTTCAATTTCTTCATCATCTGCAGAGCTAGTTGGCATATAAACTTGTACTACTGTAGTAGGCGTGGGCTTCGTGTCTATCTTGGCTACAATAATGCGTTCACTATGCTGTTTGTAGTAGCTTACCCGCACTCCTATTTTTTTATTCATTATTAAACCTACTCCTGCATTTCCCATATTTGATTTTGTGTTGATAACCCTGTATTCACCTCACCAGAAGTCTTGTTCCTCCTGCCGCCGAACTTCACTAATTCCCACTATATCTAACTTTAACCTATCCATTTCCCTTTTTAAATTTTCTAATCTACCTACCCGGTTAAGGGATCTGACATTCCACGCTCCGATCCGTAGAACGCCAGTTATCTTTTTCCTGATAACGACATCCCCTTGAGTAGTCCCCGCCCGTAGATCCGAATGGGGGACTATTTTACCTCCGGAATATTTTACCCAAGAGGACGCCATCATCATTTATCCATACAGTAAAGCTGCATGTCCTCGGGAAAAATTACGGCCGTAGTTTCGCCTTGCTTTCAGCCGTTCGCAGGACCAGCACAGCAAGGCCGTTTTGGTTAATGTTGCAAGGCCAGGTTAGTCAATCATCCAGACTGTTGCCCCTGCAACTACTGAAAAGGCTGCTGCCCCTCTTCAGGAACCACACGTTTGTCTGGCCTCGCAACAGATACCCATCCGTTGTGGTTGCACCTACGGTACGGCCATCTGCATCGCTGAGGCACGCAAGCCTCCCCACCAACGGCAAGGTCCATGGTTCATGGGGAAGGCTCAGGAAATTAGAAAGTAGAAAATGCAACTTCGCGTGTAGAGAATCAATATACGCACGTAATTTTAAATTATTGTCCCAGTGTGCACGATGTCAAGAAATTGCGGAAAGCAGGTTCGGTAGGAGCAATAAGCGCAAAAGCAGTTTCTCAACATTTGGTAGTGATGTCCATAGCTGTGACAGGCACCAGCAGTTTGGTGTGCTCGTCCCAACTGTAGGTTGATTGCCTTGGTGGACAGATACAGGTGATATCTTCCGCTTAAACTCAGGTTGGTTCTACCTTCAGTGTATCGCGGTGAGGGCTCATTTAGCGTTCGTGGCGCTTTGTCATGTTCGCATTCCTTTCCGTTCAGTGTTTCTTATTATTAATACAGTGTCCAAAATGTGCTGCTATTGGGGTGATCTTTTGAAGCCGAAGCAATGTGTCGTTTGTTCGACGATTTACAGCAGTTAGGAAGCATACGCTGACGGAAATAAAATAGCAGCACCAAGAAGCCGTTGTGCGACAAAAAGAAAGTTAGTAGGTGTGTTTCTACATCTGAAAGATGATGTCTATTCAGATTTCGTGCCAGCTGCATAAGAGTGGCGCTAGTAGTGCCAATGTGAGGCTGCAAATCACGTTGCTTTAAATACACGCAGTGATGGTCATGGGTGTTAATTACCTTTGAGATTGGACGTGGTGAGTTGGTGTTAATGAAAAATGCCTTTATGGCGACAAAGACGCCATAATCAACACCTCTGTGAGTTTGAACGAGGTCGTGTAATAGGGATATGAAAGGCAGAATATTCCGTCTGCGATATTGTCGAAAGACTTGGCGGGAATGTAGCCACTGCGCATACTGCTGGCAGCGGTGAACACGGCAACGTACAGTCGCAAAAAGAACGGGCTCCGGACGGCCACGTGGTACTGCCGATTGGAAATACAATTGTGTTCGGCGTATGGCTGTGGAGAATTGTAATGCATCTGGAGCAGCGATTTCAGTAGCAGTTGGCACCATAGTGAAACAACGAACTGTTACAAACTGGTTAATTCAAAGAAAACTCCGAGACAGGTTCCCTGTAGCGTGCACTCTACCAACCCAAAACCACCGCCGTTTGCGGCCTCAGTGGTGTGAAACAAGTGTTCATTGGACGGTAGGGTGGAGGTCTGTTGTGTTTTCTGTTGAAAGTTTTTCTGCGTCGGTGCTAGTGATGGCCGTGTGTTGGTTAGAAAGTGGCCAACTGAGGGCCTGCATCTAACCTGCTGCGTGCTACACACACTCAGCCTAAACCTAGAGTTACGGCCTGGCGCGTTATGTCGTATGACAGCACAGGCGCTCTCATTGTCATTCCGTGCACCATGACCATAAAATTGTACGGTAAACTGGTGATTCGACCTCTTTTGCTGCCATTCATGAACAGTATTCTAGGGGATGTTTTTCAAGAGAAAAACGCTACCCCACATACCACTGTTGTAGCCCAACATGTTCCACAGAGTGTCTACTGCTCGATCACCAGATCTGTTTCTAATCGAGCACATGTGGGACATCATCAGACGACAGCTCCAGCGTTATCCACAAACAGCATTAACCGTCCCTGTACTGACCGACCATGACCAATAGCCATGGCCCTTCATCCCACAACTGGCATCCGGGACCTGTACAATACAATGCATCCACGTTTGCATACTTGCATTCAACATTCTCCCGGGTGCACCTCTTATTAATGTACCAGCATTTCACATTCGCAATGGGTTATCTCACGCTTACACTAAACTGTAATCTTGCAATGTTACTCACTAAAATATGTTACTTAGATAAATGTATTCTCGAAATTTAGTTACTCTACATTACTTAACTTTTGATGTTGCGATTTTTTGCCTTCAATGTAGTTGGTCCTCTTCCGAGAAAATGAGGGACCTCGTCCTTCCCCCGCCGTGTCGTGTCAAAGAGACTACCCAATAACTTTCTCTCTAGTTGTAAACCTTCACCTGAGTCTTTCAGGAAAAGGCCCCATAACGCTAAATTCACTACATTGGTCCTTTTTTCTCCTTCTGCTCTTTCATCTTGTATAATGAAAGCTGGTCATTAAATAAATGCACGAAAGCCTTCAATTTTCCTACTAAAATGATTCTCTCCACGAGGGTACCAATATAAAATAGCATGTTTCATATTCTAATTGACCCACTCGGAAATTACGCGTACTAACTGTGTTATAAATAATAGAAACTGCCATGTTACATGGTAATTAGATATGCTGTTGACATAAACTCAGAACCACAGTCACCTTTCTACCTAACTTACACCTCAGCCTACGCTAGGAATCAGTATGACACTATAAACTTTACTCTCAGAGCGTCTACGCGATACTGTCGCAGTGCTAGCGTACCTCTGGCACAACAAAAACGCCATACCTGCTCTGCCTCTTCTCTTGACTTTGGCAGTTTATTATACTGCAAGTATTCTGAATTTATTGGGAAACTTTCCTCACTAGAATATGCGTGTAATGTAGAAAAGGAAATTTTGCGAAGTATTGTACGCCTGGCTTCTCCGAAGTGAATGCCAGCGGATGTCAGACGATCTGTGGAATAATTGTATTTTATAACAGTTGTAAAACACAGCATAGCTAATGAATCGTAGTTTCTTTGGTAAAATGGCTTCAACGCGAACGATACTCGATATGTAACATCCTTATGGTACAGTAATTTATTTCCTCCTATATGTAACAGGTCTACTATCTGTAGTTTTAGTACCGACCAAAACAGCAGTCGCTGAGAGTACAACCAAAAGAATATTCACCGCAATGCTTTGTAAGGAACGTGAACGTAGCTATGTAAGTGTTGGCATCATTGATCTCGGTGTGGCATAACAAGCATCAGACGTGTTCTGGCGGGCTATAACGTGCACTTAATCGTGGCCCCTCTCCCTTGAGCCCGCATTACGACTGCCCAGTAAAATCTGACGGTACGCTGAGAAATAGCTTCTTATTCCATATTCAGCTGTATCGTACATCAAATGGGCGCACGGCCAATCGCTAACAATGTATGACGGTGTCAGCTGTTCGATTTAGAGAGCACCGAGAGGCGATCCTACAGACCGATACGGTGGCTACAGCGCCTCCTCGTGTCTGTGCCTTCCCTTCGTTCCAAATAGTTACAATTAGGTCGCAATTAAGAAACGCTTCGGAAATGCTGCTAGTATTAGTTAGAAGTGGATTCGAACCTATTTGTAGTGATCTTTGTGTTCTGTCTCTTCTATACTTGGATTTTTGGTACAAATGTTCAAACGTTGACTGACGAATCAATAACCCAGATATCCTTTAAGAGTCGGACCATCATCTGTTGCTATTAATTAACAGAATATGTATCGCTCTGTGTCTGTGCACTTCGGATTCAGACTAAAAAAATTATAAAACTTGTGAAAGTTGCCTGACTGTTCTCTGTTAACTGTTTTGGCAGAAGGTCGCTAAAATGAAATACATTATTAGTTGTAACCCATCACTCTTTCCTTGTACTTTCCACCCCCACGTCAGCTTTGTTGCCAGTTGCTTTAGTGGTTACGATGTAGTAACTAAATCGCGGGCCGATAAACAATAATCTAATGTCGCATAACGGAATAATGACTTATCAGCAAACAGGTGTTAGAAAGTGATTTGGAGGAGAGCATATATCATTCTGATACGTAGCACATAATTAAAGACCGACGTCATTTAACACTGAAAGTATTCTCCTCAACTTTCTAATCACTCACGCTGCAGTGTGTTCATAGTATCGGGAATGCTCGAGATCTCTTTGCATAAATGGTGGTATACTTTCATAATTTACAGTGAGCTTCTTTTATTTCTCGAGACAAAGGTAACTAGTTCAACGCGCATTTTTACAATCGCAATCTGAATCTTACAATGACGAGTCCTCCCCTAACATGTAACAATTTTATACTGAAACATGCACTCTTTTGGAGAAGAACTGATGTGTTCGTTGGTGATAAAGTAAAAAAAAAATTACTCTCTCCCAATACTCACAGATGAAAATGAAAAATGTACCTTTCTATTAATTTCATTTCATTACTGTTAAACGCTGGTGACCGAGTACGGAAGCAGCATTGCCTAACGCGGAAACTCTTTTTACATCCTAAAATCACTATGAAACATAATAGCAACACATAACATGTCCTTATCACTGCTGAGCTAAAGCAATCACCATTGAAAACTATAAACCACAAAGCTAACTCATTCTGACACGAGAAGGAAATTCTCTGACGACCAAATCCATTAACTTGCTCAGTCCGCCAAGTGATCTGAAAAAACGTCTGCCAGCGAAACGACTCCACTGCCTTCAGAGTAGGACAGGAGATGAGCTGAGTTCAAAAATGACCATTCGGAATCTCTCGCCTCCGTTTTAACTTTCCCATCGTCCGAGCCTCTTTCCTTCACTGTCAACTGTTGCGTCCACCCCTCTTTCCTTCACTGTCGACTGTTGCGTCCACCCCCGCGCTATCTAAACAATGGTCACTCCGTTTTAAAACTACCAGTATGTGGAGGGATTCGTTCGTTTTGAAGTGGAAACCCACTCTGTCACCTCAGGCTTCGCTTCCTCTATCCATCTCATGGCCTGTTCCATTCTTGTTGTGTGTAAAATGATGTTAATCAGGAAACGGTTTCTCCGTTTAAAAAAGTAGTCGAAGGAAAGTTCATTGTGTTTGAAACTCCCAGGCAACTCCCTCACACCGTGCCTGTTATGGCTCGTTCCCTTCTCTGCCTTCACGTTTTTTTAATTATCAGACACATACACAATCCTCCAGCGACAGTAGCTCAAGGACGCTGGATAAGGCGAGCTAAAAATAGCATCCATAGAAAGTAAAGAAATAAAATAACTGCCTTGGTTCCACTTCTCCCCAGAGGTCTTAGTGCGGTTATGTAAGAGTAAAAATATGGAGTGTAAGACTCGATATCAGCGCAAAGAACATGCAGCACAAGTTCAAATGGCTCTGAGCACTATGGGACTTAATATATGAGGTCATCAGTCCCCTAGAACTTAGAACTACTTAAAACTAACTAACCTAAGGACATCACACACATCCATGTCCGAGACAGGATTCGAGCCTGCGACCGTAGCGGTCGCAAGGTTCCAGACTGAAGCGCCTAGGACCGCTCGGCCACTTCGACTGGCGAAGCACTAGTGACAGATTCAGTGAAGTAATATGAAACGTACCGACGAGGATGTTTCAACTGCATGCAAGTGACAGAATATCATATCAAAGTACTTTCCCGCCACATAACGTACTTCCCCGGCAGTTGACTATCGCTTATATTAGATACAAGCGGAGCACGCAGCGTTGCCGACATACCCGTTTATTCCAGTCTTCTAATACTCCTTCTCCTCCTTCTGCTCTGTCTGTCAGTCTCCACCAGTCCCCTCTCACGTCCACAACCTCCATTCCTTACTCTCTGCCCATCTCCTAAAGCCCTCTCTCTGTCCACATGCTCCTGCACCCTCCTTCCATATGATCCTCTCCCCTCCCTTTATCTATCCTCACTCTGTCCATCTACTTCTTCCCACTGGGTCGATCTTCTCCTCCCCCTTCTAAGTCCATCATTTCCTCCACTTCTGTCCCATCCTCACAAACTCTAAATCCATATCCTGCTCCCACCTCTTTTTTGCTGAGCGCTTATCCCCAATCACTCTGTCCATTTCCACCTCTTCTGCTCATTTCCTCCCCCATCTCTCTCTGTCTATCTCATTCATCCCATCTCTCTGTGCCCCTTCTTCTCTTTCCTTTCTCTGCCTATTACCTTCTCTTCCTTTCTCTCTCCATTTCTCCCTCTTCCTTTTCCATCCATTCCCCCCCAACATCTCTTTCTCATCTCCTCCTCATCCTCCCATCTATCTGTTATCTATGTTCTTCTCCTTCATTCCCCTTTCTGTCTGTCGATCTCCTCCTACCCCCTTCTCTCGCCACGGTACCATCCCAACGCAAATAGGAGGTTAGTGAGTCTTACACCCACAGTATTTGTTTCCAGATAGTAAGACTTGTACCAAGTTTGCTTTAAATCGATCCAAGGATTTATGTGGAACTTTACACCCAAGGCTCTGCCTACATACAGACATGTGACATACGTTTCACATATGTTTAACATATTTCACACAGATTTTTACACGTATTTCACCTGTATCTCTAGCGAATTTCATCCACCTGTTTTGTTTCCTGACATCTCAATATTTATGACGTCATATCTCCTGAGCTATGTGTCGTGTAATGTTACATATTTGCGGGTACATTCAGAGGTATATGCGAACATTGTCTGCAAAATGTGTTGCAAAGGTTGTTAGCTGCAAATAAATAATAAACTGAAAGTTGATGCTGTAGTTTTACTGTGTGAAGAGTGAAAATGCAGTAAGCGATAAATTTTCTTCTTCTCATCATTACTTTGGGGTCTCGTAAAGGTTTTAAATCATGTATAAAGCTGGTTGCAAGTCACTAAGTGCTCTCGTTCTCAAATCCAACGCCCCCCTCCCCCCCCCCCTCCCACGTTGACAGGTAGGTGGTTCTTACCCACAGAGTAGTCCTTTCCAGACAGTAAGTGATATGCGTACCAAGTTTGGTTGATATCGATCCAGTGTTTCAGGAAGAAATGTGGAACATGCATACACCAGCGAAAAAATGGTTATATAGGATCACAAAAAAGGCGAATATGATACTGTTTATTAAAAGTCTCTTACTGAAAAGTGGGGTACAAGCTGTCTAATTCTACCTTCATCAGTACATTTAAAAATTTCGCTTAAAACATTGGCATGTGAACATATTCCCGCTTTTCTTAATGTGCATTTCACCTTTCACTCCGAAAAGCTACCGTAACTATAACTCGCTCACACCCATTACTCCATCACTGTAACTCGCTCATACCCATTCCCTCTCACTCCCCATTCTCACTCACTTATTCGGCTCCACTCATTGTCATTATCTCTTTGAGTCTCTCTAATTGTCACGGTCCCCTGTTTTACAGTTACAGTCTCCTTCGTTCTTTCTTACTAATAATGTCTCCTCTCACTGTCACTGTCTTTCACTTGATCTCTCTTTGTGCTAATATCTCACTCATTCCGTCTCACTGTTGTTGTCTCTTTTCACTGTCACTAACTCTCTCTTCCTCTTTGTCGTTGTCATAGACACTGTCTCTCATTATCACTGGCTCTCAGCAACTTCCACTTTCTCCTTCTCTGTATTCCTGTCCCACTGTCATGGTCAACTTTGCTCCACTGCCACTGTGTCCCTCTCATTCTTTCATGCTGTCATTGTATCTTTCGCTTTTTCTAACCTACAACCACTGTCTACTATCTTTCAGTATTTATTACTTTCCCGGGTCTTTGCCACTGCCACTGGCTCCTTCTCTCTTGCCATAACAAAGCGCAAATATATTCATATGTCAAAATTTTTGAAATTTTTTTTAAAGGTGCTGAGGAAAGTAGAATAAGTGAGCTGATATCCCATTTGTCAGAGTCCTTCAATAAACTGGAGCATATTCGCAATTTTTATTCTTCAGTAGGAGAGTTTTCCCCCTGATTCTCTTCTTTTTCCTGCAACAGCATAGCATATTACTCATATAAAAAGAACATGATGTGTCAGTAAAATTCTGATAGTTACATATGTGAAACTGCAATAATGTAAAACTTTTAATTTTATACTTCAGACCGGACCTAACGTTCACAAAAATTTTGCATGTGTTTCAGTACCGCAACAACATGGCGTATCAAGAACCCTTCTGAAAATAGCACTTTACATCATATTTCTCTGTGCTACGTCACTTTATAAACTACGTTTTCACCTCATACTAGATTTTACCTATATATTTTACGTCTACAAGTGAGGTAACTTTGAAGTTCTGTACCTCGGAAACGGACAAAGATAGCAAGAAAATTTTCAAGGTTGTCCGAGATCGAATCTTACAAATATACAGGGAAAGTTTCAGCCATTTCACTGTGTGTAGCCACTTGGAATCCTCGGCTCGGTTTTGGCTCCTCAGAAACCACCCATGAATTAAATGGGTCGTCCGTAAGGCCCTTATGGCGCACTGTAGAACACCCCTAAGGCAAAAAAACTAACCGATATTCAAACTTTTCCGCTGTACTGTAGCACAGTTACAGTAACACGATCCTTATGTTAGGTATACAACTGTTCGCTATCCCAAGGGCTAGCAAAAACAATTGCCCTAACTTTCTACCACCAACAGAACACGCTGGATAAGCCCCAATGAAATACAATCCAAAGGGCTAGCTAGAGCACTTGCGCCTACCTTTCTACCATCAATGGAACTGGCGTAATGAGCCCTGGAAGAAAACGATCTCGGGGGATAGCCAAAACACATCCCCCTACCTTTCTACCATCAGTAGAACCATTTGCCAAAGCTGAAGGAAGTGTGTCTTATTCAAAATTTTGCCTTGTACTGTAGCACAGTTACAGTAATACGATCTTTCTAATGGGTATACAAATATTCAATGTCCCAAGGGCTAGCCAAAACAATTGTCCCAGCTTTCTACCATCAATAGAACCTGTCTACCATCAAAAAAACCGTGGCATGAGCCCCGAAAAAATTATACTTTTAGGCGTGGGATTGTGAAATATTTGCGTAGTGCATTCTGTCGCATACGTACCGGTACACCTACTTTTATAGTGTGTATGAATTTCAGATGCTGGGCTCCCTTGCTGTAAACTTTCTTAGGAAGCCCAACGCCAAAATTTTGTCACCCTGTATGGAATTCATCTCGTATCTTTCAACGTCACTTGACCGATTAGTGCTTTACGTAAATAACATTAAGAAAACAAATGAACTGTCGCATTTTCAGCTTTGGAAGGTGCACACCATCACCGACACTGCACTTTTCATGTGACATTAAGCCAAGTGACAAATGTTAATACATAATCTTCAAGCCGATTATCATTCAGTAAGATCTTACAGCTGCTGGTCATCACTAGAAGACCTGGACAATTATACCGATTCAGTTAATTAGTTTTTATTTCGAAGTAATGAAATAGTAATTACTGAGATTCATATACCCTGTATTCCTGTATTTCCTTGTTCCGCAGTTTTTCTTAATCATATCAGTTGAATACTGTCATGATTCCTCCAGAAAGATCCCACTCGAGATTTTTCTCCGTGTCTACTGGCCTCTTTATCGACAGGGCGTCAAATATTAAACATTCTATCTTTTGGTAATCGCTCTGTGAACTATGAACAGGAGTAGCACCTATGGAGACAAACATGGGAAAATGGAATCTAAAGAACTTTGGCGGTGTACTATATCAATGTGGTTACTTTCAAGGCTTGAGCAACAGCTTGGAACGTCTCTTATTCCCATTTAAGTGTAGCCTTGAAGACTTATGAAGACTAGTGAGAAGAAAGTAGGTCAACTATTGGAGTGGCTAAACATAGACAAGAGCACCTCCACAGCTCTAACAGTTTCCTACAGAAAAAGAAAAATGAACGAAACACATTGAGCCTGCATTATTGGTGGCATCATTTTCGTGAAATTCTGCCACTTCTTTGCTCTTATTATCCTGGCAAAGACGATGATAAGTACGGAGATTGCGGCATGTGAAGATTTTTCCGTTACTGTTTCACCATACTAAGTAAAATGGGATCACCAGACAAAAATTGCTTCGTAGTGTGTTGAGTGTAACATTAGTTTTGTTGGAACAAGGAGGACTGGTAAGCTACAGTTAGAGGAGAAAGCAGGGAGAACTTAGGCTGTTTACGGGTATATTCAACAGCATGTGTAAAACTAGGCTCAAGGAAGATATAATGGCTTACCACATGGGTTTATTAAATCTGAATGAATCGAACGACATATGTGATGAAGTTGACACGATATTAATCTTTCAAAAGAACGAAAGT
Organism: Schistocerca americana; assembly: GCF_021461395.2. NCBI lineage: Eukaryota > Metazoa > Arthropoda > Insecta > Orthoptera > Acrididae > Schistocerca > Schistocerca americana. Next base: position 456,365,186 of record NC_060130.1, read on the forward strand.
TCATACGTAAACAGTGTACAAGAACAGTGTCTTATTGGGGTTCGTGTTAAGGACGCTAATATTGTTAAAATGTTCGGATACGAAGGTAATGAGTGCAGGCTTTTTGAAGTCTGACGTATGCGGAATTGCAGCCATTTCCAATCTACTACTTGTTAATGACCGAATGGTCAAATTGCAGTAGTCAAAATAAATACAGTATGTTTTACAGTTAATTGCGAGTATGGTGTCTTTCGTTTACAAGGAACCATCGAAGTAATCGACTACGCGCTACAGAAAATTCACAGAGACCTAACTCATGGTGGTGGACTAGTACGTGAATTTCTGTGTTCTCGCATATTTGTCCAATTCTAATTTTTCACTGTTACATTTATTTATGTTCGCAGGGGACCACCATTTGCAGTGCTGAAGGTTGGAACTCGAACTTAAGCTAAAAATCCCTTATTTAGACAATTTCACGCCTAACCCTTCAACTTTTACAGAATTTTTCGTGCTAAAATGTTTAAAATGGTAACTTTTTGGTTACCGAATGTACAGCCACGTGATAATGATTTGTCACATGAATATGCATTTAATCGAGTGAAGGAATGTCATTTTCTTATAAGACTATAAACAATGATACGGTAATTTTGACCTCGGATAGGGAGACATAACATTTGCTTAAAGTCGTTTTTAACTTATATCATCAACTGTTGACCTACGATATTATAGGGCCCATGAAGAAAAGACACAGAAAGTGTACCAATATTACGGGTACGGACTGGGTCGTTATATGTGTGAATCAGCAGGTGCTTTAAAAATGTATCACCAACATTTCCATAATCGACTACAACAGCGGAGCTCTAGTCAGAAAAGGCGTTTCATTAACAAAACAATAATTTCCATACTAATCACGACCGCAGATTGGTTTTTATCTTTTCCCAGAGCGCAAACGAAGCCCTCGAGGTTTTTAAAATATTTGAAAACGAGAGCAAAATTAAATTTCTGTTTTAATTGCGAACACTGTTAGGCGCACACTTCCACGAGATAAGGTTAACACCCTGACAAACGCAAATGAAAAATTGGAAGATAATTAAAAAATTTTGTTGCGAAGAGCGTGAAGTTCAGTTTTATGAAATTCACCCGAGCTTAATCGATATATCTTTAAAACACTTAGTAAATTCTTTAGTAAATTTTAGACAAGCATAACACAGTCACAGCTCCTTTCGATAATTCCGTAATTAATTGTATGGAATAGAGCGTCACTGTTTGTGACAGTCCTTCTGTAACAGTAAGCTATATTTTAATTTTATATAATGGTGCAGTTGACTCTGTAGGTGTCTACATCTATCGAAAACGGTAAACATCACTTTTCTGACGATAAAGAAAACGCGTAATGTGTGCCATTCTTCAAGATTTCACTGTAAACTTTATATCACTATGAGAATATATGTAATACGCACACATAACCACTCGCGTTTCAGGCAGCATCAGTAATGTAACTGCTGTAGACGCTTATTCTAAACCTACGTTGCTTTGCACATCTCTTTTTTAATATCAGTAAAAAGCACTTCATTGTCCGTACTTTGTCAAAGTTGATAAAGACACATATTGTTGCACGTGACTTCACGTAAAATGATCGTTGTTCGCCATACCTTTAACAGGTGGAAACTGACACCTTTAAGAAACTCCTGGATCGTCGTTTTACCTTATTACAGAAACTTCGTGAAAACTTTTCTCATTTTGCACTGATAGTTTAAAATTTCTCTTACAGTCTCCATGAAGCAAGAAACATGAAATAATTTCTGAGCTTCAGCCCAGCCAGAAGGCAACACTTTGTTTACTTTTCAATCTGCCTGAAGCAATATTAAGCGAGTCGTTTAAGTAAAACATTGTAAACTAAATTAATAAGGGAAGAAGTAAATTAATTTCTGTTTCTTCTTCAACACAGCATTTAAGTAAGCGGAAACATAAACTTCAAAATTCTTAAAATGAACATGATTTTTAATAATAACCACAGTGAATAATTTTAGTTCCTCATCTGTTCGTGTTCCACGTATCATATGAAGTATTTAGTGTCGTATGAATTCTTTGTTTTCATGCAACACTAATGTACATAAGTATACGAATTTTTGAACATAATTCTCTTTCAGCGTTGCAAGAAATTCACCGCTTTATTAAAAATTAATTACCTGTTATAACGATCATTTTTATAGCAAAAGACTTGCTAATTGATTATCCTTGCCAAAATAAGTAGGAGAAGTAATAAAGACATGAAGAAACCCTTCCTTGGCTAAGAACAACTTACGAATTCCTTATTCATTTACATTATTAGTAATTTCTTTGGAGCCGATTCGATGCGTTGATATTTCGCAACTTTTTCACGACTGTCATAGTCGCAGTGAAACATATAAACAATTACAAATTCTGGAGTACATTGTCAAAAGAGTATATCACTCATGAACCTTACAATGAGTCATGGGAAGGACTGTAAATGTGAATAAAATGATGATGAAGAAACACTAAGAACTCACATTGTGAAGTATGATGTTTGTATGTACTACCTTTCCTTTGTAGACCAGTGAACTGTTGTATTAGGCAACAATAACAATAAAGAAGGAAGATATAAGTTAATTATAAAAATTGTTTGTTTGTGGTAATGCAACATTACGTATTTTTCATTTTTTAAATTATGTTAGTGATTTATCCTTTTTGATTTTGTTTGTTTTACTGAGGAAGGACATAACTCATTTATCTCGCTTTGTCTGGTCGTTACCACAACAGTGTACATCAGAAGTTGCGTTGTAGTGCATTCTGTTCTGTCTTTGTTTGATTCTGTGTTAATGTAATTACCTCACTTCTGTATTTTGTTAGCGCATGGGCCCTTAAAGTGTAATGTTTTCTTCCTACACACGAAAATACACGGCAAAGGAACGTCGCATTTGCAGCAGAAGATAATCGAATAAACAGTTTATCTTCCCTTTTTGCGGTTAAAATTTGTTCCACTGCCTGACTTCGTTTCATTTACCACCAACCTGTCTATGCACATTCTGCCAATGGGACAGGATACGCTCTGCAATAAAATGAAACTGCAATATTCATTATCCCTTAAACAAGTTTACTTCTGTGGCAAGTATATGTCTCTTTGATAACATGGATTTATCGAATTTGAAATTATTTCTGATTCTGTATGTTTGGGTCTGATCTGTTTTACCATTTTATCAGTTTTGATTGTATTTACATAATACAGAGAAATCTGGAACCAAGGAGAACAGGAAACTAGTGGTTATGCAAATTAAATAGCAAAATCCTGCCAACGTAATCCGTGGCATATTGTGGCATCAGACATAATTAAATAGGACTAGGACAGTTATATAGAAGAAATGACGACTATTATGTAAAATCTCGTAGATGTCGACATAATTCATTCATTATGAATATAGTTAGGCTGGAGGAAAACTACGGCAGTCTGCTTAACAAATCATTCCGGAATTCCCCTTAAATGGTTTAGGAACACCAAAGATACTTTAGTTTATTAGTCACGAGGGCACTTCGTTCACTCAGAAGATGGTAATATCACAAAAAATGTTCTGTAAATTCTGCAGCAAGAATAGGAAGGGAGTTGAAACATTCCCAAAAGTTCGCCGTTTTTCAACGAAAAATTTAAGCACATCATCAAACGATACTATTCTAATTAAACATAAATTAATGTAAGGGTTCCTTTATTGCTGCATGTATTGCTAGTTAGTTATAAAAGGCAAGTAATTTTATCTGTTGGTGAAGGGCATGATAACAGAAAAAGGTTAATCTGCTATTGCCAATCTGTTTTTGAAAGTACTTTCTCTGTAATGCTAGAGAGATGAACGTATTTTAACTGAATGAAGATATTAGTGCAGCAATGCTACCATTTTACCCTCGTGGTTGTGACAACGCCTCTTGGAATTTCAGATGTACGCAGCGGGACTGGTGTCACCAGACCTGATGAGTCACATATGTTTCTCACGTTTTTCGAATGTACCTCAAGCTATTCTGAGAAATAAGGTCATGGGTTGGGGTTAGAGTCTTTTGGTGAAGATATAGGGTGGTTGTGGGATGACGCAGGTGGAAAAAATGATGCACATGACATGATGGTAGGTTGTTTTATAGATCTACGGTGAGAGACGAATAAGGGCCTAATTTCGTCCCCTGTGAACATCTTCCAAGCGAGAGCACCTGCTGTACGTCCCTATAAAGAGCTCCGTCGGCAAGTGAGTTGCATCTCACCATGTGTTTTTCGACGGACGTAAATCTTTCTATGAACGTGTACACCAAGTCATTAGTAACGGCGATCTCTTCCCATGGCAGTCAATGGGTCCTGACCAATGCGAACAGCAACACTACAAAACGATAAACAGCAGTGGCTGCTTAATTCCGTCTCGTGCGAGTAAAGGTTTCTTTCCCTACTCAAGTCATTACACAATCTTCGCACAGAGAAATGAGATTCAAACGTGATTTCGTGATGAGAAACTCTATGTGCAATGTTTCCAAGGAAGAGAAAGTAGATGACGTTAATTCTTCCAACTTTTTTCTCCTGTGCTGGAATGACAGTCATTTTTATATTCAAGCATTTATTACACTTCATACTGGTTTTAGTTGTTACACACCGTCTTCGAGTTATTGTTGTATTAATGGCAAACCACGTATAAAACGATATAGTGTGGCCCGGCTAGCTACTTTTAGCGATAACTACAAATGAGATCGGGTTTTCCTACCGTCTCCGGTGTATATCCAACCAAGGTTTTGCATGACTAGTTAAATAACTGTGCCACATTGCCTCACAAACCTAGGCGCTTCTCCCCTTTTGTTTTTAACTTACCGATAAATGCTCAAATGGCAAATCGCGGCAGTGAATATACACAGCATGGTTCCGTGATGATGTTACATACTTTCAGGGTTGACGAAAAGGGGTATTAATATGAGGTAAGCGACTCTGGTTCGGAACCGACCGAATTGAAAGTTACAAGAGGAAATTGTTGTGATAACTCTCACAATGGAATGCTTTTACCAGTACTGTCGTTACTAAGATAGTAAGGTAGGTTGAATTATTCTACATGACTTGGGCTGCGTGGTGGTTTATTATGCTTCACCCTATGCACCAAACACCTAAATAAGTTGCCACCTGAACACTCGTTTTGCATAAAATAAACTTTGTTTACTGAATATTCGGTCGCCGTTAAGTATTATTATTCTGGGTCAGCTAGTATGTGCCATGAATCCATGTACCTTCTTCCTCCAACCTGGTTCAGATTTCGCCTCCTTACAGGCTGCAGATACAGGTGATGAAAATTAACTTTTAGTTCTCATTCATTCCACCACATAATTAAGAGGTAAGGTTCAGTTCATCTTCTTATATTATCTTCAAAATTACAACTGAATACATGATAAATGAGAACAGCTACCAACTGGTATACTGCCTCTCTGTACTACGTGCATAAAGGATATGATATTCAACTTGATAATTAGCAGTTACAATAGATTTATTTTCTGTAACATTTCATCTTCTTCTATTTCATGGAACTCATTCTTCCGCACCGTCCGTGCCATGGAAGTCCTATCTCCACCTCAACATGTAGGGTAGTCTGACTGCTATCCGCTTCCGCACAGTCATTGGAGAGTTATGTCTGGTATCAGCGCCTACAGTTTGAAACACTTACCAACAGTGAGGTGCTCATGACTTACCGACTACTCTCAGTCAGGAACGTCTTTTCTCTGACAGATGTGTTTAAGGACGTGATGCCTCTCATTCAAGAAATGGGACGTATCACTACCGTACTTAGTGCAGATGGCCTACTGAGTTCAGACAGAAGCAATCCTGGTGTACAATGTCTGTCTGCTGTTTTTGTGTACAACTTGAAGTACTAATATATATCTGCCACGGATTTGTACACGGTGACTGAAATTATAGGCATGATTTTCGTGTTTGGGCAACCAAATGGATGCAACACAGAAGCGGAAAGGTTATACAGTAACATATATATGCTTAGAAGACATATGGCTCACATCATGTTTTTAAGACTGCAGTTTAATGAAACAGGGCAACAAGCACCTCAGTATAACAACCGAGGATGACAGCGAACTACACGGGCTCCCGACATATAAGATACAGTAGTTCATTGAACGTACGAAGCGCCTGCAGTCAGTCCTCAATCCCTTGAACGAGAAATTGATGTTTCGGAGAGTACTGTGTGACGGTTATTACCCGAAATAAATATTCAACACTACCATCAACAGGAAGTGCATGCTATGACTATTGCTGACTTTGGACCACGTGTCGTGCAATGTCTTACAGTCGATCGTCAGTTTCCTGCATATGTACGTTTCACGGATGAAGAGTCTTTCACCACGGACTCATTACTAAATAGCAGCAATGGTCGTGTTTGGGCCAATGAGAATCTCTACACTAAAGTTGTGAAGATTATTAGTCTACGTTTGGGGGATATAGTGAATGATTGTGCTCTATGCCATTTCTTCTTCCTTCCCTGCTTATATCTACCAGTGTACAAGGCGTTTATCAGAGACATACTACCATGGTGCCTGCGACATATGCCACTTATTATTCATCAAGGGATGTGGTTCTAACATGATGGAGCCCCACCTCAATTTCGACTGGGGGTTCGTGAAAACCTGGATCAGAAATTCCCCTTAAAAGCGGATAAGTAGAAGAGGTCCCGTTCCGTGGCCTGCACCTGCACCTAATCTCTGCCCACTTGATCTTGCCAGACTGAAGAGAATCTCCTGGCAAGGATTCTCACTGCCAGCACTGCTGTTGAATCTACACCGAGATATTAAAACTCGTATGAAGGAATTGTGTGCAACGAAGCCACACCTGCATAAAGGCTGGGGGATGACATTCTGAGTAACTGTTGTAAACGTAGTAGCTTTTGAGACTTTTACAGGTAAATGGTCGTCAAGATAGATGCATTATTACAACTTCATCGGCAGCGGAAATTATATGAGGGCGTTGGGGAGTATTCAGCCGGAAATTTATATGTCATGATCAGGGTTGGGAAGTTGGGCCCTTAGTTTGAGCGCTGAGCGAGGCTAACACGGAGCTTGAGTAGTCGTTCTCTTACACTCGACTCGATCTTTTATGAACTGGGGTCCCTCACCACAACTTAATACATTTGCCGTCCTCCATCATCCGTGAAAGACTGCAACATCATCACAGAACCACCATGTATACAACATCAATAAAAGTTCGTCTCAAATCTGTATTTCTGTTTTTTTACTGCTTTACTTTATGTACTTCTTTCAGAAATAATACTAAATCATAAGGTTTTCCCAGGTATGCATCATGAAAAGCTACAATTGAATCTTGGCATCCAAAAATGATAGAAATTTTGTTCCTTATACACATGGGAAGTAGTAACTTAATAAACATAAAGACAAACAAGCAGAGAACTGTAATTTAGAAAAATTTAGATGCCTGAATTTGATAGGCAGTGGCTTATCACTTGCGGTCTCTGAGCAAGCCTCGCAGACTTAACTACAACCTCAGATTGGCAGCAAACTTCTTTCCGTTACGTCCGTGCATTGCTGTGACTCTACTTTGAGATTAGCACCACCAGCAGAATGCAGACTTGTCTCAGAAACGCAGGCATCCACTTTAGACTGAGAGCGATTGGGATTTAACATCATAAGCGACGATGCACAAGGTATGACTGGGGAAAGATGTGAGGGTAATTGGTCGTGTCCTTTTCAAAGGATAATACCAGAATTTTCCTTAACTGTCAAAGAGAAACAGTCGAAAACGTAGGGCCGATGCGTGAACTGAGATTTTAGCCGCCGTCCACTCGTTTAGTCTTAGGGTGGAGTCTACCTCTACTTAGTACTACCTCCCATCCGTTATCATATATCAATCAACTTTTCTTCAGCCGTCACAGTGATGAAAACATAGAGTTGTATGTTAGTACATCCATCAGGCTGGGAACGTTGGTCACGTACAATCAAAATGGCAGACCGACGTTCATTATCAATTTCAAAATGACTCTTTCGTAGACAACAATCAAACATGTGAACTACTTATAAAGAGACCCAGTCTGAGGCGTACAGTGAGTGATAAAGTAACGCCACATGCTGTGTCAAATAAAGAAGTGTTTTCTAACGTGAACGCCAATAAGTGCTGAAATATAATGACACAGTTTTTATGTCAGAACGCTGTACTGTCTCTCTAACATCAAATACCAAAGGTGTACATAAACCTATTTTTGAGTATTCTTTTGTTAGCAAATTTCTGTCGGACACTAAATCAGTTTATTGCTTTCACTATTTTCTATCACTGATTTTGAACACTATGTGAGTACGTTGTAAAATTGAAAAAGTAAACTCTTTTTCATTCAAATTTAGTTTGACTATTGGCTTATAAATTCTATTTCTCTTTGTGTTAAAGAAACTAATACAGATTTTTAACTGATTTACATAATGGTGAAATGACCAACGACTGTCAGCCATCAAAAACGTATTTCAGCAGCCGTCACACCGTTTTTCCTTCACTTTAATGAATATTCCTCACAGATTGTACGTGAAATGTCAGTGAATAATTTGAAGGTAACTGTTCAAAAAGGAACAGCCCAACTTCTTGAAAATTTGCAGCTTGTAGGTTAAAACCAAATTACAGTCTTTTACAACTACATGAAAAAAACGTAGTTTAGTTACAAACTACGGCGTGCACACACTTTATTCAACATGTAAACATCACTGCAGGTACTCAGATTTATTGGCGATGATGTAGCGCAGATGAATAGCGAAACTCTGCATGACCTGTTGAAGTACTGGAACATCGATGCCGTCGATGACCCTCTGAATAGCTGTTTTCAGCTCAGCAATTTTTGTGGTTATTGCTGTACATCTTGTCTCTAATATAGCTCCACAAAAAGGAGTCGCATGTGCTAGGATGCGGAGAATATGGTGGTTAATCGAGGCCCACGCCAGTGGCCTCTTGGTACCGCAGAGCCTGAATGCAATCCCCAGAGTGCTCCTCCAGGTCATCAAACATTCTCCGCTTCGATGGGGTCGAGGTCCGTCTTCCATGAACCACACCATGTCGAAATGTGGGTCCCTTTGGATAAAGGGGATGAAATCATCTTCCAAAACCTTCACGCACCGCTCGACAGTCAGCCTGCCATCAAGGAATATCGCAGCGATTATTCAGTGACTGGAGATTGCACCCCACACAGTCAACCGTTGAAGATGAAGAGACTCCTCGATCGCGAAATGGGGATTCTAAGTTCCCAAAAGTACCAATTTTCATTACTGACGAACCCATCCAAATGAAGGTGGGCTTCGTCGCGAAACCAAACCATGCATGCACATACTAATTCCCATCATGCCCAGCGGTTAACGGTGCAGTTTTATCGACCTAACGCAAACCGTTCGGAAGTTATGACGATTTTATTTCATATAGTTCCGTAATTGCAACTACCTTGATTGATACTGAGCCTCTCTGTCACCCACAGTCAGTTTTTATTCCGAGCTGTATTTGAAAATAATTTTTTGTTTTGACCATTAAGTTGATATCATAAGTGTATGAAATATACTTTATTTACGAAATCTATAATTTTAGTATGATTTTCTTATTCGCAGACATACCACAAATATAACAGAAATGGCCCAAAATGAATTTACCACCACAACTAAATAGATTATATAGAAGCAGGAGTTTATGTTGCTCAGTGTGGACAGCTGTAAATATTGAAGAAAAAAAGTCTTTACCAGAAGGTGATGAGATTAAGAGTCATCGAATTTCACATCACCTATACGAACTCATTTGAATGGAAACCCAAGAGCTACACCTTAGTTCAACTCGATAAGAAACATAGTGGGTAATATCAACAGTCGAAGAGCTTACCACAGTTTTTATTATATACAGGGTGTCTCACTAATTTCAACCACCCTAAATAACTGTTTGTCCAGATGCAAATTACAACATGTTTCAAGCAAATTATCTTAGCCGTCAGGGGGACATCAATCAACATGACTGCCTTCGTTGTAGCTTAGTTTTTTACAAAGATATGAACAGTGGTATGACTTTTTTAAATTACACCCTTTATATATTATTCGGTATTTCATTTTGACTCCTAAAGACCTATTCAAAAACGTATCACAGTGTACCGTTCACTGAAACACAATATTATTAATTACGTAACACAACATAGACTTTGAGCCCGGTGTAACAAACTCGTCCACTTGCTGGAGTTGTCAGAAAACAAATGAAAACCAAGTAAAAACCTAAGACAAAATTGACTTTGACTCTCTTGTACCATTGTCCGGGAGTAAAACATTTAAAGGTGGTCAAAGTGGTCACCCTGGACACCGATACAGTGGTGCACTCGTTGAATGAAAGAATTATTTATTGCTTCCAGTGTTGCCTGCTGATGAGAATCACAAGCAAGTACGATACGCTCCCGCATGTCATCTGGATTTGTTGGAATATCGCGATAGACAACGTCTTAAATGCATTCCCAAAGAAAAAAGTCCGAGGATTAAATCAGAATACATAGCATTCCAAGTAACTGTTCCTCCACGACCAATCCATCTGGCAGGATACCCTCGTTTCAGCACACGACGTGCACGCAAGGCATTATTTACTGGACGTCCATAGTGTTGATACGACATAAGCATTCTGGTTACTAGCGGCACTTCATCCAGAAGAGGAGTAAGAATCCGTCTGAGGAAGTTGGCATACGCTGTGCCGTTTAGACTACTATTGATGAATTAAGGACCAATAATTGTAGTACCAAGCATCCCACACCAGACGTTAACTCTCCGTTGACGCTGATGTTCCACATGTCTAAGCCATCGTGGGTTGTCGTTGGACCAATAATACATGTTCCTCTATTTACCTGGCCTTTGTTTGAGAAGGAACATTCATCGGTGAATAGAACATTGTAGAAGTTCGGGTTGGTAACGATTTGCTGCTGTGCCCACTGACAGAACTGTACACGATTCTGAAGATCATTTCCATGCATTTCTTGATGTGGGTGTACATAGTAAGGATGGAACCGGGCCGGACGGTGTGGCCAAGCGGTTCTACGCACTTCAGTCTGGAATAGCGAGACCGCTACGGTCGCAGGTTCGAATCCTGCTTCGGGCATGGATGTGTGTGATGTCCTTAGGTTAGTTAGGTTTACATAGTTCTAAGTTCTAGGGGACTGATGACCCCAGATGTTAAGTCCCATAGTGCTCAGAGCCATTTGAAACATTTTTTTTATGGAACCGGTGACGTGTAAGGATACGATGTACACTGGTTTTAGGAATGACGATGTCGTGTTCTAGCTGTCGTGCGCTCACATGTGTATTTACAGCAACGGAAGCGAGAACAGTAACTTCGGTAGCTTCGTCTGTGCGAGTGGTACGACGACTGCGATGTCGTGGGTTGATACTTCCTGTTTCCTGAAGCGTCGCAACAAGACGAGAAAACATCCGTCGGGAAAGTGGGTTCCTCTCATGATACCGTTCTCTGTACAGTTCCGCTGCCTGTGTAGCATTTCGCCTAGCTTCAGCAACAACAATAAAAGAAACGTTATGTCGATGCAGTTTGTAGGAAGGACAGCCTTTACTGTATGCCTACTCTACACAACAGTATTTAAAAGGACTAAATTACTGTATTAAATGCACCCGTACATAAGAAAACAGTATTGCAATTACTATTCTGCTAACGTAAATTCCCCATAGATGAGTAGCATTTTTACCTTCTCTTCGTTGATGTACATTCCACTCACAAAACACTTCAGCTGGCGATGGTTGACGGAATGACGGCTGCGCATTCTACTTATGTTTACATTTGTCCTCTGTCAACGTCAACACGTAGATGTGTTCCATAACCCCGAGTACCTGCACTTTTTTTTTAATCTCATATTGTTCTATATCGTCCGTTGAATTTGTTCGGGGCGGACGTCCGATGACACCCGTTCAGGTTCGTCGTTGATCCGTTCACTCAGTCTTTTTTATTACAGAGGACAGCTAACCCTCTGACCGAACACGCTGAGCTACTGTGCCGGCATTTAGGAGAGGAAATGAATTACCGAAAATAATACAGGGTGCCGTTTAAAAAAAGCATACCGCCGTTCATATCATTGTAATAAACCAATGCTACAACGAAGGTAATCGTGCTGATTGATGTTCCCCTGGCGGCTTAGAACATTTGCTTGAAACATTTTGTAATTTTTATCTTGACAAACGGTTATTTAGGGTGGTCAAGATTAATGGGACTCCCTGTATACACTCATGCTGACAAAAAAAAAAAAAAAAACAGAACGCCTTGAACTTCCAGAGACAGGACCTTCATATTCAAGGACTTCTGTGTTAGTATGTTCTGGAGAGATGACTAGCATTTCAGTTGCCTCGGTTTAGAATGGCCTGATAACTTGTTCCATGCATGATTTCACCGACACGTATAAGGAGCGAATGACGTCCTGTGGTACAGCCATTCATGCTGCATTCACCTGGTTCCAAAGTTCATTTGTGGTGATTGACAATGGGTCACAGTACAGCACCAGTCATTTCACCATATCCACACATTTTCGATTGCTGACAAATCTCGTGATCCAGTGCACCAGGGCAAAAGGCTGACATCCTGCGACACCAAGAACACACGTGTTCGCGCACCAACATATGGTCGTGCATTTTCTTGCTGAAAAATGGTGTCTGGGGTGTTGTGCACGAAAGATATGACTATGGCTCGCATGATGTCAGTTACAAAGGTCACACTGGTCACAATGCTCTGGATATGTTCCAACTGAGATTTGTGGTAGTTGCCAATAGCACCCCACATCCTAGGGCCCTGAGTTAATGTTGTACGTCTTCCGCGAATGCAGGCACTGCTATCCCATTCTCCCTGTCTGCGGCTAACCAAAATGTGGCCCTTATTTTCAAACGAACAGAACCTGGATTCGTCCGAAAACACTGTCTGATGCCATTCCTGTGTCCAGTGACGTCGCTCCGTACACCACTGCCGACTAGCAAGTTTCTGCAAATTCGTCTAAGGTGGGCGGGGAAGTGACGACACTCATATAACCTATACCTTTATGAACGGCGAAAAGGCGACAGATGTCACCCCCTGATAATGTGATAATGTGAGACGTGTTCCACTGTTCCACTGTTGTGCCAGAGCCGAAGAGGACGCAGATCTGTCCTGCAATGACATTCGGATGAGGAGTCGATCTCCTCGAAGGGCCTGATTGATGAGACATGACCTATCTCGTCTTGTTCTGCGGCCTTGGGTGAACAATTCCACATACACCCGTTGCACTGCCAAAACACTTCGCTCCACGCGAGTAGCAATTTCTCGGCTGGATGCACCAAATTCTCTCATACCAATAATGCGGTGTCTTTCAAATTCACTGGTTTTATAGTACGTTTCGCGCATACATCTGCGAGGCATCCTGCACACCTGCTCAAGTCACATTGATCCATTATCTTAGTTTTTAGAGAAAACTAGAGCCGCAGGCGCATTATACCGGTAGGTGGTGTTGCAGTACGAAATCAGTGTTGACCTTGAATTGTGGGCCGACTTGGTTCAAATGCTAATTATTTAACAGAACATACTAATGGTCATGTCCTATGAATATGAACGTCCTATCTCTAGTCGTTGAGGGTGTTTTATTTTTCCTCAACATGGGTTCCTAACCGGTGAAACCAGTAAAGTCTCTATTCAGTAACTTTCAATGCGGAGAACAAAGTAGTCCAACATACTTTATATTCTTCCTCTTTCAGTTTTCCGAAGCTCATCACACTGAAATACTGACTCACGTTATTTTCCGAATTATAATATAGTGCTGAAGAACATTGTGCATACAAAATGAAACAGTAAGCACACTTCTGAGTTCCACTTCACTTCACTTAAAAGTTCTTCTGTTTCCTCATTTTGTATCAACTGTACACACTTTGTTTTAAAAATATTTCCGTTTTTTACAACTGTTACACTAAATTTGAGGTCTGAGGTAAAACCAACGAAAATAGGAAATTGACATTCCAAAGATTAGAACCTAAATCTTAGAAAATTTCAAACCCTTATCAAAAAGAAAGTTAATGCACTGAAAATTTAGTTTCATTAATAGACTTCACGTTCTTAATATCTCTTTAACTTCTGCACGTTATGAAAACAACGTGACATCTCGCTTTTTAAACACTTTTGTCGCTTTTCACCTATAATATAAAGCGCATGTTACTTGGTTACCATTGATTTTTTCAACAGTCTCTAAACTGTAATCTTTATACTCGTTACTGATCTCAAGCTAAAATAATTTAGTAGTCTCAGGTGTACAATTTAACTGCTGAAGCACTTTATTCAGTTATATTAACAAAAAATAGATGATGTAATAGTCATAAAATCTAAGGTTTTTTCCCAGTAATAAAACTAGGAGGTTCTGTTTCATTATCTTCTGACAGTGTTCTCACATTAATTTATTTTTCTACACATTATAAATCTTCATAATTAAAACCATTTTCAAGATTTCAATGTATGTCTTTAATTCTTTAATACAGAAGAAATGATTACCAGTTACAAATCTGAAATTTTGGATGTGTACAATTTATATGAAATTGCTCCATTTGCTAATAATATAGGAAAACATCAAATATTGGTTAGGAGACCTGCATTAGTCTGCTTTGACACTGGACTTACATTGAACTATGAGAAAACCAAAGTCTTGGTAAATGAAAAGAAACCAGAGGGGAATATATGTGTTGGAAGAACGCGACCACAAAAGATTATAGGTAATGTCTATTTGGGTCCACTCGTAAATATGAAAGTTGACTTAAATCAAAATACTCCAGTGTATTAAACTGATTAGTAAGCTTACACAAGACTTTTCAAGTCTAAGACCTCAACTGAGCTGAAGATAACGGTTTTTGGCCAATATATATTACCACAACTGAGCAGAAGATAACGGTTTTTGGCCAATATATACTATCAGTAATAGTTTGTTGCAGTGACACCTGGCTATGCAGTTCGTTGTCGGAAAACTGCTATTATCTATAAGAGGAATGGAAAGATCAATGGCCTACACAAAGAAAGACAGAAAGAAAAATGTGGATATCTGGTGTACAACAAAGGTCAGTGACATAATGGGAAGAGTAAATACCTTGAAATGACAATGGGCTAGTCACACCACTCAAAGATAGAATGGCAGATGATCAGTAAAAACGCTAGATGAGGGCCCAGTAATTTACCAAAAACGACTGAAGAAGAGACCACAGGACTAATCGGACAGAGCTTAAGAAAGACAGATGGATTCAATTGGCAACAGGGAGCTTAAGGTGGAATTGAATACGAGACTTTCCATTGCATAAAAGAAAATGTAATAAAAAACCTGCTGATGACTTGATAATTAATCTCACCATTTTCCAATGGAAGACTTACGGAAGCCCATAGCATACTTAGTTGTAATGTAACTGAAATATAGTTGAATCTCTTTATTCATAGGGTTCAATGAAGATTATAAATAAATAATGTTAGGTGGATTAAATGTAAGTATTACTTTCTTCATAGTTGAGTTGATATGAACAATAGAAGAGTAGCTACAGTAACTCGTCCAAAGATACAAATGTCATTTCGGAGCTACAGATTCAAGAAGTTTCTGGGACAATTAGCAAAAATACATAAAAATTAGACATCATAATTTACTGCGTTTTAATGGAATCTGATATGCCTCAATTCATATTCGTAGAGTTACAGAAAAACTGAAGAAATAAACAACTTAGAGATCCATTTCTATTTCCATATGAAACTTCGTCACATATATCTAAGGAATAGTCCCAGTAAAATATTTCCTTAAGAGACGTGGAAACTGGACCCAGCAGAGAACTTGATAAAAGCGTGTGATTCAGTTAGTCAATTTTGTATGTGTTAAACATTTGAAAAGTGATACTTGTGCAAATACATACAATTCTGATAAGAATTATCCCATTTCTTTTGAAAATTTGACTCACAGGCTGAGTGATTTAGCAACTCAGACACGAACTGTGAAATACTGTACTGTACTTAAAAACAGTACTGTATTTAAATACAGATAAGATAACTCAAAGTAGTACAGGTCATATAAAAATTCTGATAGACGAAATTTTACCAACTGTTACCGAAATATTTTACCTGTTTCAATCTTTAAAATTGTTTAATTTTTTTTCGATTAGTCTCATCAACTGCCTACAAAGTAAAAAAATACATTTGAGTTTACCACACTGTGGAAGCTTGAGTTCAGTAAGAAGTATTATTTTCCTGACAGTGAGATTGTAAAATAAATTGAAGTAAGAAAGTTAATTTTATGATAGATATATAATGATGGTAGCCATGAAATTAGTTTTACAGGCAGGTATGCTTTGAACATAGATGTAAGTGTTGTAAGGAGCTAAACTATATATCTGTTTCTATGTCATATGAATTCAAGAGCTTTGAACAATAGAATGTCTACACTTTTTGTAGCATGTTAAGGTGTTTGAGATTTCCTTAAATTTAGATTTTTAATTTCAACTTGTCAGTTTTGTAAATTTCATTGTTCTTACTTGAAATTTATCATGATAATACTGAAACAAAAGTGAGAAAACGTGATTCTCTAAAACGAGTGGATGAGTAGATACAAAATGATGAAATTTGA
The DNA here is from genome assembly GCF_021461395.2 of Schistocerca americana. Lineage (NCBI taxonomy): Eukaryota > Metazoa > Arthropoda > Insecta > Orthoptera > Acrididae > Schistocerca > Schistocerca americana. Next base: position 456,381,793 of record NC_060130.1, read on the forward strand.
GCACATTGGAGTGAAGTGCACCAAAACTATGAAAGACACTCATGCTCTCAGTTTGCGTCTAATGACCGCTTGCTGCAGTGCCGTCTTCTTGCTGTAGGTGTTAGAAGATATATACTTGCTTCCTCTCTATGTATCTTTTCATGCTCCGCCGAGCCATGTTCAGGATACTGCAACAGAAATGTCCCTTGTGGTACTGAAAGGATTTTAGAGCCCAATCAAATATTTTCGTCGACATATTTTATTCATTTACAGTTGGGATATAAAAATTCAGCATTTAGTATGAGAGACTTTGTCACAAAAATTAATGTACAACTAGGTGTCGTTTGATGCAATTACTTCCACTGTAATTGTTCAGTCTTACTGATATAGGATTCTATCACCCTTAATGTTATATCTAAGGATTAGTTGATAGCGGTCTGGCAGATGGCAGTGTGGTTAGAAACTAACATCCATTTGTCGCAACTTTCTGTTTACCTCTTCTCTTGTTTAATGATGTAACAACTCACACAATTATGTTACTCATATACATGAGTCATGGTGCTTCTCTAGTTGTTTTTCCGTTAATACATTCCTTTAATATGTTGCTCAGGAGAGAATTATGCATCAAGAGATAACTAATTATCATCACTCTTCTTTTAGAAATAAATTTATTTGATCTTCTCATCCTGTGAATTCATCGAAGGTAGTTGGTTATTAAGTGTAGTCTATGTTCCAATGATCAAATGCATGATAGAAGGTATGATGTGAGATGTGTCAACAGAGCCAACATAGTATACTTACATACAATTTGAAAAAATAAAATAAAAATAATAAATAACTAGCATGGGTACTTGCTAATGAGTTACAGTTTTTAATGAATAATTGTCTAAACTTAAGCATTTATCTAAGGTAGAGAAGGAGTTGTCAAGGACAAACTACTGTAATCTACATATAAAACACTTTTGTTACCAGTCAGACATTTTATGTTCACGGCTATATTTTCAAAGATTTTTATAGATGCTTATTATACTCCTTTCTGTCATTATTCGGTCATTATTCATTCTAGTATTGTGCTTGTGAATATATTTTTTATTGTCAAACTTAGATGGCTTGTTGATAATACATTTCATACATAAATAAATGTTCTGTGAGGCACTGGTTAACATTCCTAGCTGCTTAAACGTATATATGCGAGGTGTAAGTGTGCAAAAAACGCTCATAAGTCTAATTCCTTTCTTTCGTGCAGTGAATACCTTTCGGAATAACTGGATTGTCACCCTAGAATATTGACCCATAAGACATCAGCGAATGAAAGTATGCAGTATGTATTAACTTTCTGACTTCTATATCGCCAAAGTTGGGAACCATCCTCATGGTAAAAGAAGCTGAAACAAAACGTTATAGCAAACCCACTATATGCTTTTTCCAGTTCAAGTTTACAATAAAACGCACACCTAAGAACTTAAAATTGCTTGCCATGTTTATTGTGTCTTGATGGTGTACTAGGTTAGTTGGGCGTAGGATGTTTTTAGTAGCACAAAAGTAAATAAACAGCCTTTTTCGATGTTTAAAAACTAGCTCATTTGTATGTACTTTGACAAAAGCATAATTGACTATTTTCTCTGTTGAAGCTGGCGACAGGGCGATTGCGCTGGTTTCAGGAATCGGGGCGCCTTCCCTCTGGCTGCGAAGTGGGCTAACAAAAGAGGGTAGTTCCTGGATGGAGGCATGCCCATGACAGTCGGCTAAGAGCTCGCCTGGGGCAGCCGCGGGAGCGGACTTACTTGCATGTGACAAGTGCAGACGTGGCGCGCGCGTCAATAGAGGCCCGTCATTGCTGCGCCTGAATAATTCCGCGGCCGGCCTGTAGACACGATTTGGCGTGCCGCTCCTGTGGTGCGCCCGCCCTCTGCATTTCTCATGGGGTGCCTCAGGCTTTGCCGCTTGTTATATCACAATCAGTGCGCCGTTCCACCCCGGCGAAATGTCCCTGGAGGCGACATCGCTGCCATTTTCTGCACGACCAATGCGACCGCAGATACTTCTCCCCGCTGAAGTAGAGTTGATCGCAAGTCATCCGTAATATATAATATATGTGCCATCATCAGCATATAATGGAGATGTTTAAAGGAAAATATATCTTTGAATGGATCTCCAGTCGGCTCGGGAAATCAAATTTTAACATCCATGTAGGTGTGATATACTTGTAACACATGATATAAGATGTTAATTGCTTCCCTATGTCTCTGGTTATAACTTTAAGTTGCCACAAGGCACAAACACCTTTCTCCCACAATGCACAGTAACTGACGAGTGAGATTCTCTGCATTGTACGAGAAATTGGTTCTCGAAATCTCAGTGGAAAATGGTCAAATCATTCGTCGCAGTGAAATTTAAAGAATAACTATCCCAGACTGTAGAGTGCATTGTCGAAGTAAAGTTATGTAACTTTTTTAAATATCACTGCAATAAATAGAGAACAGCGCTAGCCATCCCGGGACATCTTTCAACAGACCTTTGTTATTGCTTCACAGAAGTTTCAGTTTTATCTCCATAATTCTAAGGTCGCAAACGAGGCGACGTCAACACGTGCATCACGTGGCTATCACACACATCACGCCGACTCACGTTGCGCATTGTCGCCGATATTGAATGCAACCGCAGCATTGTTTAGAACGTGTTCAGATTGGAAGTTCCGTTATTGTGTAAATGAGGGTACATTTAATTATTACTATGGATCCTATTTCTAAAAATGTGCGAATTATTGGATTTAGAAAATTCTAAGAATTTACAAGAGGTACATCACCTTGATTTTGACCCACTGAAAATAATTTTGCAGAAACGGGTTCCAAGTCTGAAGACATATATGAAACAAGATCTGTAGAATCAGATGCAAATCATGAAGTTGGTGGAGAGGAAAGTAATGAAGGGTAAGAAGATGACGCAAATTATTATTTTTGACGGGTACAAAAGATATAAAAATAACATGGGTATACATAAAATAGAGAGAAATGTGGTTCTCGTTTAGAGTATGGATGTAGCATCAAATGAGACTATGGAAGGATTAGAGAAAGATTCAGACACTATACTTCACTATAATGACACCAGTTATGGAGCTGATGTACTTGACAAAGTCTGTGCAATCTATATTGTAGATAGGTCAAAAAGGAAATGGTCTGTGGTGCTTTTTTCATAAGCTAAACGTTGCAGGCAACAGCTCAAGGGAATTTTCTTGGATATCAAACATAAATGCTGAGATAGGTGTGAGTTAATCAAAGCTTTGGCTCTGATTCCACTGGAAGACTAGCTCAAAAGAGAGCATTGTTTACGAAACTGCCAGATGATGAAAAGTCAGTGCTGATAAAATAAAGACCCAAAGCACTATGGCAAGAAAATCCTTTATTTTCCTCGGAACCACGTAACAGGGAAAGTAGAAGGTGCCAGTCGTGTTACAAGGAGGCAAAAATGGCTTGCCTCAGCAAGTATGCCTGCGATGAATGGATTATGCATCGTTATTAGGAAAAGCATGCAAAAACAGATTATGAAAAATTCCTATATGTAAAAAGGACACTGAGATGCACTCTTATTAGTTCAATATTTTACTTAAATATTTATCATCTAAAGTTTATCGATGTAAATATGTAATACGTATACGGATATGATATTAATTATTAATTTTTATTTTAAAATCAAATGAGCTCTATATTCAGTTCTGTATATTTCAAACCGATACCAGGAAAGAGAACTGCAATCTAAAAACAACTGACACAAACACTCAGGCACAAAAGACGTCACATGCATTCAGCATATTCATCGTGACTAGCAGCGTCACGAAAGTTGGTACAACTAACAGAAGCTTAACTAATATTTTGTGTGTGTTGCACTGCCTATTCAACCTCCTCCTGAAGTAAATCTAGGCTTGTTACAACACACAACTTCATGTTCCATTAAAATAAATACATATGTGTTACTACCATTCTCTTGTAGCATTATTGTCCTTAAAGTAATGAAACCTTCTCGGGCGTTCACCCTTGTCACAGATTTAAACAGCCACTCCTTTTCCAGTTAGTACTCCTCGGATGAATGCCGAACAGCTGAAGACATCAGCAAATTCGAATTAGAATAAAAACAACAACATAATCACCTGCCTTAAATGCATTATTGCAGTACTACTATAAAATATGTGTGTACATGATGAAGAAGACAAATGAGCTCTAAATGAAGAAATCTTCAATATTATTGTTCTGTCTTCTATGGGGATATCTCCTTAAGTTTTCACGGTAATATGGATATCTGTTGTTAGTTATTTTGGGCCAGTTTACCTCTTGCTGACGTTATCATCACTTGTGGGGAGAATCCCTATCCTCTGTCTTATGGCCAATAACATCCACTGCTGCTTCCAAGATTAATTATCATCTAATCGTTTAATTTCGTCAGAGAGTTTAATTTCATATTTCCTGCACAAATTGTTCAAATGTGTGTAAATTCATAAGGGACCAAACTGCTGAGGTCATCGGTCCCTATTCTTACACACTACTTAAACTAACTTATGCTAACAACAGCACACACACACCTGCCTGAAGGTGGACTCGAACCTCCGTCTGTGCAACATTAATTATAAGGGTATACAGTGATCAGGGGCTGGCGTTGCGGTGAGTTTGTTACTAGTATTCCATTGTGTAATTGTCATATGTGATAGTGGCGTGTTCAGTGATACGCAAGCATAACAAAACTTGTAGCGCACTATTTTTTGAGTCAAAGAGGTGAGTCAGATCTGCATCGAGCCCGCACGTGAATTAACAGTCCTTGGTGTGGTATACATGGCCGACTGAGTGTGACTTTTAGGAGGTTTTCCACACTCCTTTGTTCAAGTCCTGGATTGAGCCTTAGTCTCCGTATATCCGCCTAAAATATATCATACTGATAAAGGTAAAACATGGTAACATGCAAAACGTGAATTACATGACTGACTGACAAAGGTCATTCAAGGTTTCTCTGCCTTAGGTTGACTGACGACCGAACGACTGGGAAGGCATGTTGGCTTAAAGTTAAAATAAAATAAATTTACCGCACCATGACAACAGCGGCCCTCGTACGCAGGAAACGATTGAAAAAACCCAGTGTTTTGTCAAGTGTCAACGAGGGAAGCAATTTTTATGTGTAGAGCAATTAGGTTAGCCCGACTTTGAAGTTTATTTATTTGATGAAGCATTTTATGACATAGTCAGCCTGAGAAACTAATTTATATTAATTACAAATAACGACGGGCTCGATGGCTCAATATTCAGGTGCAGGGATGTGGGTCCAAAATTCTTGCGTTCAGTCCCTTGTGTGTCCTATGAGTTTGGTCAGTCAGTTACCACCTCTCTCACCTCTGCATAATTTGTTAGGCGAAAAATATCCATTTCTGCTCTGGTACGGAGTCTATGTGAAGCTGTAGGTCCATCTATCAATCCTGGATAAGTCAGTTCCAAGGTCAATGGCATGTCAATGGCATATGGCATACCACCTCAAATAGGAATACACATTGAACGTTAGTGTATCATTTTCAACCTATAACAAAGAATTTGATGAGTCATCTGGTGCAGTACAGTTAAAGTATACTGTAACTCCTATTTTATCGCAACTAGTTTGGGACTATTGCTGGATTGATTGCAGCTACCCTTCACAAAACATGCAGATATTCCGAAACTACTAACTTATTTCCATCAAACCATGATTGAAAAGGAAATAAGAATGTGACAATTCCATTGCACTAAAAATTATCTCATTGTGTCCTTCTGGGTTCTTGACTGTTTTTTTTAAAGGTAAATGTAACTTGGGTGGCTGAGTTCATTCGAGGGCCTCATTTCTTGTCTTCAGGGAGTGATTGATCTTTTACTAACGTCGACCATTGCATGATGTCCATCCTGCAAACTGGGGAAAAGAAGAAAAATAGTGTTTAACGTCCAATCAATGAGGCCTTCATTAGACATGGAGCACCAGCTCGGATCAGGGAAGAAAGGGGCTGAAATCAGCTGTACCCCTTTACAGAGTCCATCCCAAAATGTGCTTCACACAATCTCGTGAAATCACTGTAAACCAAAACATGGACTGCCAGATGGGAATCTGGGCAACGTCCCCCTTAATACGTCTGCAGTGTGAATCCAGTGTGCCACTGGGGACAGGAGGACAGCCGTTTATGAGTAATCCCCCAGTCGAGTCCTTCACATCAAATATAGGATCTAAGTATTCCATAGTATGAATATCACTCGGCATGCATTCTTTCATCTGACCACCGAGATGAGGTTCTTTGACTCTCCTCAACTTGCTAGCAACTTCCATTACCATTATGTAACACATTCTGGTCCTATACCAAAAAAAGGTCTTGAAACAAACGGTGCTCTCTGAAAACATTCCAGTCTCAAATAGTTTAGTTTGTTCATATCTGAAAATCCTGTCATTTTTACTCTTAATATCCATCCTCTCTGTTAATATTGTGGAACTGCAGCGAAACAACATGTTTTGCAGCAATTTCGGCCCATTAATGCTTTTTTCGAGTCAGAGAGTAAGTGAGTTTTCCTGATGGGTTTGTTTGGAAAAGGATTTGCCGTTCTCGCACATTTATAAGGAAATATCGTACTGTCCTTTCACTTTTCAGGTATCCCAGCTCCGTAAGCACAACAAGATCAGATGTTTCCGAATTAGTACTCTATAATGCAAACAAAGTAAACTGAGAAAGCTCCTTGTTATGACCCACCATCATTGACACATGAACTAACATCATTAACTGATGTTTTGCATTCTGCTACATGATGCAGATATTATTGGATTAAATTGCTTATTTTTATTATGAGCTAGAATTTTCCACTAAATCGAATTTCGTAACATTATGTATCTGCATGTGGAACCTTTGGAACGAACGTTGGAAGATAGCATTAGGCATCATCAAATGGGCCCAGTGCCCTGGAATGCGTGTCCGTACACAATACGTTCACCTCTGACTCGCATATCAGGTCATTAGGACCGAAGGCGTCACATTTATTTGGCTCATCTTTGTTGTCTCCGTGATATCTTTCAACAGAATAACTCATGACGCATGCAGACCTTGCTCCATACAAAGAGTGTTCGACCTTTGCTGTGGCCTGTACTTTCTATGGATTTCTCTCCCACTGAAAATAATCAGGTGAGGGGTTTCTGAGATACTGGAACGACGCCATTCTACAGACACTGCGACTGGCGAACTCAGGAATAGAACTGAAACTGCAGATTGACGTACCCCTGTCAGTTATGCAAATACACTTCTAGGCAGAGCTGAATTGAGGTCATTGTTGCTGCTAGAGATGACAGTTCTGTGTACTAAATTTCGTCCCCCCCCCCCCTTAAGTCACCTACAAACTGAATCATGTTTCCTTCCTACTGCATGTAAAACTGAGAATTATCTTGAGTCTATGACCTAATTTTTCCTTATTCATTGTATTGATACGTTTTTCTAACCGGAAAAATGTTCCCAAGAGTCTAAAATTTCTCAAAAAAACTATCAGTTGTGATAGTTAACTATAGTCAGCTTTAAGTGTTGTAAGAGTTCTCTGCATTCGACAGCCTACGTGGGTTCATAATGGTCTATCGGAGTGGCGATGGTAAGGACATGTGTCACGCCCAAGACGTCAGTGAGGCAGCATAAAATTAGCAGAGTTTCACAGCTACTCAGTCTCATCCTCGGGGTGGGATGGTAGCAGCCGCGCTCAGTCCAAGTCACAGGAATGCGTCAGCACCCGTCATGGAGTCTCTGGTCGTAGGCCCTGAAGTTGTCCACGGTTAGTTCCGTGGCCTTGTTCACGGCGGATGAGTGGCCGCTATGTCCCACAGCCTAGCCTAACTGTAAGAGACCACGGAAGCCTTAGCGCTCTCGATGAGCGTAGCTGCGAATAGACTTTCCCCAGAAAACTCCATGCCTCTAATGATGTTTGTAATGATGATGAGAAGGCTGAAGTCCTAACAGCGAACCGGAGGACAGCCTGAGAGGTGTTTCCAGTGTACAGCTGGAAAGGGGGTTCACGCACTGCCAAGGAGTGGAGGCACCAGGTACCCTGCCCCCTAGAAAAATGTCACTAATCGCTAGTATTAGCTGTGTATCACTTTTCACTACTGCATCAAGAATTACATTTCTGAGATAGTTTACTTCCTTTTGGGCATAACGGAACTTGCCACGACGCAATTTTACGTGTGCTAGCTGCAATATTAAAAAAAAAAAAATTCTTCTTATCTTGTCATTAATATTCCATATGCTTTTAAAATTGTTATATCATGAAGTAAACACACGTTTTGGATCAATCCCCGAAGCACTCCATACCATAATCTCCGGAAAGTAGCCGGTGAATTCTTCAGTCCAAGTGGTATCCTACTATACTACATGTAGTAATGCCCCCAAGGTGTGACAAAGGCTGTCTTCAGTCAGTCTTATGGAGCCACCTCAAGCTGGTGGTAACCACTCTTCAAATGCATGGATGACAAGTATCTACTTTGAACCAAATGATCAAATGTGGAATCTGCATCAGTGATAATCCTTGCTCTGAGGTAACGATAATTACCCGGTAACCTACGTATGTTTCTTTGTACCATTAAATGACTTTTGGGCATGATGACAATATTCACATCCCATGAACTGTCACTAAGGTCAATGATTTCATCAGCTAACTGCTAGGCAATGAATTCGTCCATCAATTGTTTTAAATGTTTTGGCACCCTTTATGGCTTCCTATATACCAGAGGGTTGCTTCCTTTCGGTTTTCTCTGTTGAGCTGCTGGCGTCACTGTCAGCTTAGACATTAGATTGAACAAATACTTGAATTCAAATAATGAAGCTTTCAAGTCTTCCCTATATTTTCCTTATAAGTGTAACTTTCTCACGTAATGCAGAATTGGTAGCGGAATGCTTACGGCTATGGTTATCTCTCAGAGTATCACCACTATCTTCCTCTAAGACACTCAAACTGGCAACCATTAGGTCTATCGGTAGAGTAACCTCAACCATACCAAAATAGTGCAAGCTCACACGAACCATGAATTCTGTATCTATATGCATGTCGTGTACTACATTCCTACTCACCATAGAGTGCGACTTATCTAATGCCACGCTGTAGTACAACGGTTCTACTACGCACAACAGCTCCGTTTGTACGTCAATAGCTACACTTATTCAGACCGATTTGCCTGTACCTGCTATTATGTTATCTTACTTATTAAACTTTAGTGTAATAGTGCACAGTTGAGGCGGTAACACCGTCATAACAGGAGCACCTTGTGACACTGACTCAGTAGCAACTCTCTAGGCTAGCAGAAATAATGTTCCACCAGGCTCGAAAGTACGCCTCGAAAGATCAATTACAGCATGATTTTTGTACAGAAAATCAAGTCCGAGAACCGCACAGTACCACTAACAAACGTGTGGCAACACTTCCATTTGCTGCTCAAAACTCTCATCTCCATTGTTAAAGGTAACCAGTGTTGCTCTCACTGATTCCATTGTCAGCCACGCCACGTAACCTACGGATCAGGACTAACAACCGACACATGTGCACCTATCCCCCCAAAGAATTAATGGTTGTTGTTATTTACTGAGTCAAGCAAGCAACAATCTGTCTCCACACACATATTTGCCCTGCACCCTTTTATTGGGAATGTCATTCGAGGGTTAAGGCATTTCTACTTGCGTTTGACGGAAGCTACCTTCTATTCCGTTTATCTTCCTTCCTGCTGCAGTCACGTGCCCTATGCTTAAGCTCATCACACTCAGAACACTGTGGCTGGCGACCTGACCCACATGTACACATTAGTATCACTTAACCTCAGATAGAAGGCGCAATGGTCACTTCGTTCCTGAGTCGTAATATCGATCTCTACAAGTTGTGTGGAAATCCGTAAATGAAGACAAATAACTAGGACTTTCCATATTCACCCGACAAGAAATATCAGCCGAAATAACCTTTACAATTAGGTCTAAGGCCCTATTGTATGTTTCCTCTCAGCATTGTGCATCAGTTCGTAAGTATGTGAATTCACTCTACAAATTCGGTCACAGAATGCCTCTGTTCACGCATTATACTTCTGCATTAATCCAATGAGCTTTTCCCTGAAAACCTGGCACTATTGTGCTTACCTCATCACTGGACAAGCCCTTCAGCCAGCTGGTCAAACGTCTGTGCCCTCCTGAGAGTTCTATGTGCAAAACATACGTTTTGGCCTCGCCCACTAATCCTAGCTTAGTTATGTACAGACACGTTTCCTCAGACCAGTTCTCTAACTAAGCTACTGCATTTGCGTCATCGACGAAGACCGACACATCCTTTCCAGAAAAAGTCAAAATCAGACTGACTGCTATGGAATCAATGGACGGGATGGGAGCGTTCACTAAGGTCTTCGAGTCCCCTCCCTGAAATTCCTTCTGCTCACCGACGATTTGTAACGCTTCCAGTTCCCTCTGCAACTCCTCATTAACCCGGTTTTGTTCTGCTTTATTCTGAAGCAACTTGGCCACCGCGTTTTTCTGAAGTTCAGTGGCTTCGCTTGAAGTTGCAGCTCATATTTCTGATCGTTGTGTAACCTCCACTCAGAATTGTGCTGTAGAACAAATGAGATTTTGACTTTTTCTGGAAAGGATGTGTCGGTCTTCGTCGATGACGCGAGTGCAGTAGCTTACCGACACTATATCAATAAGCAAAACAATTACTCTATTCCTTCCTACGTATCGTGATCTAGTGGGACTCAGTGCATTACTATCCTTCATTATCAAACCTCCCATAAGTATCGGAAGCTACCGTCACTGCCCTAGTACAAGATAATTCATGCCCCGACAAATTACTGTACTTGCGTCTGGTTGGCTGTTTATATTCCTCTCCAGAGTTACCCTGAACTGCGACAGACCTGCAAGTTCCTGAAGTCTAAAGAATGTCATTCCTAGGTTCATATGAATGTCCTGTTGACACAACATGGCCCCAAGATAAAGGAAAAAGGAAAAGAGGCCTTTAAATATTGGCCATACGCTGTATTGCATAGTGACAGGTGTCGATGATGGCTGCTGATATGCAGGTATGGCCCATCTGACACAAAATTGTAAAGTTTCATGTTAGCTGATAGAAGTTAAGTTGCAACCCCCCTCCCCTTCAGCATAACCGGACAGCTACAGAGTGGAGCCGTCTTTCTATCAGTATCAGTAATGGAGACGGAATGACTAGACTTTGAGTCATGAATGGAAGGAAGGGTAGAACTATGTAGAGTTCGATTACGTGATTCCCCTGTATGAGTGGCCAAATTTTCTCCAGTTTTTATAGCTGGTCACTATTCTCGGTTGGACAAATATTTAGTTTCATAGGTCGAGGGCGTTCATTTATGGAAGTTTTGTAGCCTGAATGGTGTTCTTGTATAATTTTTAGGTGTAGTTACTCCATGCTGCCCTGTTAACAGAATATAGTTATACCTCCATTGCAATGATGTTGTGGTGACGAATCAGGTGTTCGTGGCGCCCTACCTCGCACATTCTGTGGCGATGTGATCTTAGCTTGTTTCTGATCTGCCAACCACGACTATTTATACTAATTGTGCAACCACTGAGTACTGGGTAAGCGCACAGCATCTGGACATCGTTCCAGACAGCTAAAAATTTATTTCTTCTCTTAAATACTATTCTGCTGAGCGACAGTACAATGTAATACTTCTGCAGATGTTAGAGTAAATTTTCTTATGAATCTAAAGTATCAAAGTAAAATATTAGAGTATGCCAGGAACGGTAGAGAAGATAAAATTGTAAGCATTTTTAAGTGACAAATACAGTCATCAGTCAAACCATTATGACCACTGCCCACAGTGAGACTGGATGTCACCTGATGACGCTGCAGGCACGTCACGCGGTAACAAAAGCAAGTAAGCGGAGCAGACACAAACGGGCTGTCACCCAGGCGAGGGGCTGGGCTGCAGATGCCTCCTGCTCCCAGCTGTTACACGAATACAACTACAGAGCGGCAAGTTAAGTATTTATATTTTCCTGTGTTTTCCTCGTAGTATATTTATTAAATGTCGTGCGTGTTTTTCTGTTTAAGAGGTTTAATCTTGCCTCTTTGCAAGTGTAAATTCATTAAGTTGGTATCGCAGTAGATGCTCACTGAACAGCCAGCTACATAGCTAATTAACGCATCAGCGTCCATTAGTGACACATTAGAACGGTAGCAAGGTGCATATCTAATTTTCATCTACTTTTACAGTTTACTTCCTCAGTTAGTCTTGATAGGATAGCTAGAGTGTTTGCGTGCTGTGTGCGAACGCAAGAGGAGCTGGCCGCAGTTCGCAAACAGCTGAATGCGCCTTTGGCAACGCTCAGTCACATTCTGGTTGCTGCCTCGGGGTGTAGCGGTGGTGGACAATCTGGCGCGTCGCATGGGATACTACAGGTGTCGCTTGCTTTTCCCATGCGCTCTGCATTCGAGGATTCGAAGCACCTCCTAGTGCAACCGATGCAACCGACGCGGTGACTCCGCCCTCACAGCAGGGTGACTGGCGGGTGGTAAGAGTTAGCGTCTTTCGAGGCGGAGTGACAATGGGGAGACTGGCCGCCGAACCTCGTCCATTCACCCTGTGAGTAGACTGGTGGCCGCTCCTCTAGCAGAGTCCGAGCATGCTCAGGGGGGGGGGGGGGGGGGGCTCTACTAGTTATTCGGTGCTCCAATATTATGCGCGTTATGGAGCCCCTTAGCCAGATAGAGTTCAAGGCTGGAAAGAAAACCAATGTGCACTCGGTACGTCTGTTGGGGTTGGGGGCTCATCAGAGATGGGGGTGGTCTTCCTGTAGGTATCGAGCCTGCATCGTACAGTCGTCTGCAAATTATGGTTCACGTCGGCACCAACGGCGCCTGTAGCATGGGTTCTGAGGCGATCCTCAGTTCACACGGGCGGCTGTCAGAGGTTGTTAAGACTGCTGGCGTTGTGCGTGGGGTGCAAGCAGAGTTCGCGATTTGCAGCATTGTTCCCAGAGGGTCCTTTGGTTTGGAGCCGAGTGGAAGGTCTCAGCCTAAGACTTCGTCGACTCACTGACGGTCTCGGCTGCTGATTTCTAGATCTGCCTTATCGTGTTGGGATTTGTAGGACTCCTCTTGATAGGTCAGTGGTGCACTACATAAATAAAACAGCTACTCGAGTAGCAGAGTACTTGCGGAGTGCGCATGAGGATTTTCTTAAGCTACGCAGTAGTTGGAGGTGCTCTGATGAACACTCTCAAGTCAATATGTAGCAAGGGAAGTCAAACGGCGTTCAGAAGTAAAGATACTTCGAGTGTCATAATTTTATCACTAAACTATCGAAGCATTCCTATTAAAGTTCCTCAATTTAGTACCCTTCAGGAACGTTTTCGCGCTCAAGTTATTTTTGGGTCCGAGAGCTGGCAGAAACTCGAAGTGAAAGCTCTGAAATACTTAGTGAGTTGTAGAATGTATATCGGAAACGCAGATTAGTGGCCATACAATGGGACTACTCATTGAAGTTAACAAAAACATTGTCTCCATTGAGGTCGAAGTTGAGTGTGAGAGCGAAGTTATCTGGTCGTGTATAACAGATGTAGGTGAAACCAAGTTAATTGTTGGATTCTTTATCGACTACACGATTCTGCAGTGACAGTTCTAGAGTCATTCAAAGAAAGTCTACCATCAATAGCGTGTAAATAGCAGGACTAGTTGGAGGTGACTTTAACCTACCGAGTATGGACTGGGTGGTCTATGAGCCCACTGCGTGGGGTACAGACAGACAGTCATGTGAAAATCTTTTCAACACTTTTCCTGAAAACTATCTCGAGCACCTATCTCGGCAGCCCACACGTAGTGGAGATATCTTAGACGTTGTAGCTACAAATAGGCTGGACCTTTTTGACAATAACAATATAGAAATGGGGATTAGGAATCATTATGCCATGATTGATAATGTAACAATATCTACGAAAGTTAGTAAATGAGTCAAGAAGGCTAGGAGAGTTTTTCGGCTGGACGGAGCAGATAAGCAATTATTATAATCTTTTTTACACAGTGAAGTAGCATCATTTAGATACTGTAAGATGGATGTAGAGGAATTATGGACGAAGTTTAAGCAGATTGTAAATCGTGTTCTGGAGAGATATGTGCCTAGTAAGTGGATAAAGGATGGAAAAGACACACCATGTTTCATTAACGATATTCGTAGGATGATGAATAAGCACGAGGTGTTGCATTCTCGGTTCCAAAGGGAACGCGTAAATGTCGCAGAGCGAACATTAGTAGAGATTCGTGCATCTGTGAAAAGATCCGTGCCTGAAGCATAAAACAACCACCACCTTCACACCCAGGAAAATATTTGGCAAAGAATGCGAGAAAAATCTGGTCTTACGTAAATCTACTAAGAGGGTCTAAGGCTCCAATTCAGTCCGTTTTGACCAGTTTGGTGTGGCAGTTAAAGGTACCAAAATGAAAGCGGAACTTATCGCACAAACACACCGGCATTCGATCATCGGACAGACTCCCGCACAGACGATATAGTAATAAGATACCGGGCGCAGAGAAAAAATTGAAAGATTTGAAAGCAAATAAATCACCATGTCCAAATGGAATCCCAGTTCGGGTTTACAAAGAGTACTCTGTGACATTGGTTCCTTATCTAGCTTATGATTATCGTGGTTCTCTCGTCCAGCACTAAGTCCCAAGCGACTGCAAAAACGCGCAGGTAACTGCAGTACGTAAGAAGGGTAAAAGAAAGGACCGCAAAATTACTGACCAACATACCTAAAGCCAACTTGCTGCACAATCCTTGAAAACATTCTCTGTCCAAATATAACAAACATTCTTCAGACTGAGACTTCTATGTCTACAAATCAGCATGGTTTTAGAGAGCTTCACTCGTTCGAAACTCTGCTTGTCCTTTTCTCACATGATGTACTAAACCATGGATAAAAGGCAACAGGCAGATCCCATATTTCTATATTTCAGGAAACCATTTGACACGGTACCCCGTTGCAGGCTGTAAACGAAGGGTCGAGCATATGCAATAAGTTCACAGATAATGAAGGGATTCGAAGACTTCTTAAATAATAGAACCCAGTATGTCATCGTCATCAGAGACAAGGGTATCACCAGGAGCGCCCCAGGGAAGTGCATTAGACGTCTACGTACAGGTCATGTAATTCACATAAATAACGAGCCGGTGATTTGCGAAAGACGTGATGGCGACTTATAGCGATCCAGATGTTCCATAGGACTTACAGCAGGCGAATTCGGTCGCCGAGACATTGGCGATGATGTGGCACAGACGAACAGCGAAATTCTGCATGACACGCTGAAGTATCGGAATACGATGACCTCCTGAATGACTGTTTTCAGCTCAGCAATTGTTTTGGGACTATTTCCGTCCACATTGTCTTTAGTATGGCCGCACAAAAAGGAATCTCATATGTTCAGATTCGGTGAATATGGCGGCCAATCGAGGCCCATGCAAGTGCCCTCTGAGGCGGGCTGCTACATTTGTTACCGGTAGGTTAGAACAAAACGTTACGTGTTACGCAGATGCTTAAGGAATCCCTGGAGGGAAGGCGACGTTCTTTTCAAGATACATAATCGATTTCGCGGACAGGGTGGGAAGCAATCTACGGTTGTTTGCTGATGATGCTGTGGTGTACATACAGTAAGGTGTCGAAGTTGAGTGACTGTAGTAATATACAAGACGACTTAGACTAAATTTACAGCTGGTGTGATGAATGCCAGCTAGCCCTAAATGTGGAAAAAATTAACTTAATGTTCGGATTAGTGTTACTAGCGTCCTGCTTAACTCATTCAAGTCGTTTAAATATATGGGCGTAACGCTGCAAAGCGATAGGTGATGAAACGAGGATGTAACAACTGTGGTAACGAAGGCGAATGGTCGACTTCGGTTTATCGGGAAAATTTTAGGAAAGAGTTGTTTACCTTTAAAGGAGAGAGCATATAGGACGCTGGTGCGACCTATTCTTGAGTACTGTTCGAGCATTTCGCATCTGTACTAGGTCGGACTGAAGGAAGGCATCGCACCAATTCTGAGGCGGGCTACTAGATTTGCTATCAGTAGGTTCGAAAAGCACGTAAGTGTTACGGATATGCTTCGGGAGCTCAAATAGGAATACTTTCTGGGAAAGTTACGTCCTATCCAAGAAACACTACTGAGAAAATTTAGGGAACCGGCATTTGAAGCTGAATGCCAAACGACTACTGCCGTCAACATACATTGTACGTAAGGACCACGAAGATAAGATACGAGAAATAAGGGCTCATATGGAGACATGTAGACATTTGTTTCTCCCTCTCTCTATTTTCGAATGGAACAGGAAAGGAAATGGAGATGGTAAATTCCTGTGGGACCAAACTGTTGTGGACATCGGTCCCTAGGCTTACACGCTACTTAATCTAACTCAAACAAACTTACTTAAGGATAACACACACACACCCATATCTGAGGGAAGACTCGAACCTCCGACGGGGAGAGCCGCGAGAACTGTGGCAAGGCGCCCTAGATCACGCGGCTTCCCCTCGTGGCGAAAGGAAATGACAGGTAGTTCTAGAGTGTACCCTCCGCCACGCACCATAAGGTGGGTTGTGGAGTATCTATGTGGGTGTATATGTAGAAGTGCATTGAGATTATGGACTATGAGAAGGGGCAGGTCTGTGAACGAATATATCGAAAACGACGAAGCTGCTCTAATGTTCACGTGCTACTGTTGTGAGCATCTATGGAAAAAGGTAGAAGGGCAGTAAATTACCACTAGGCGGTAAATGGTTGGACGCCCACGATTCTGAACATAACGTGGGCTTTGGAGGCTTGTCTGCTCTGTAAATTAGGATAGATGGTGGTTTACGGAATCTCTGCAGAAAGAGCATAGTGCAAGTGCCCACACGAATGTTTCGGAGGACATCGTTCATCGGATATTATTGAACATGGAGCTCCGAAGCTGATCACCTCAATTTGTTCACCTGTTGATCCACGCACATAGTCAATTACGATTGCATTGGGCGCAGGACCATCGGGAGTCGACTGTTGATCAATGTAAATGTGTCGGCTCTTCGGGCGAATCACATATTTGCTACACTAGTTCGATGGTCGTCTCCACGAACTCCGTCTTCGAGGTGCACGGCGGCTCGAAACGTGAAGTGCACCACGGGTGCAGGCTGGTGGGAACAGTATTATACTACGGAAGACATTCTCCTGCACTTGCATGAGACCTGTGATAGTAATCAAAGAGACGTTGACAGTGATTTGAGGAGGTTTATAGTGAACACATGTTGATGTCTCGGCGACAGAATTCGCCTGCTGTAAGTCCTGTGGAGTTCTTCTGGATCGCTATCGGTCGCCATCACGTCTTTCGCAAATCAGTGGCTCGTTATTTACGTGAATTACGTGACCTGTACGTAGACATGTAATGCCACATACCTTTACAAGCCTACCAACGAACTATCAGATACCTGATACCCAGAATCTGTGGTGTATATCGTTCAAAGACGGACAAACAAGCTATTAAGCAGGTGGTCATAATGTTTTGCCTCACCAGTGTATATTTCAGATTCACAGTTCTCCATTAAATGTCATAGAGACATGAATAAATGCTACTACTCGCACTGCCATGAATACTGGAAGAAGTATATGCAGTGGAGTAAGAACTCGAATAGATGTCGCTTTGTAGGTGACTGCCACTCAAATGGTTCAAATGGCTCTGAGTACTATGGGACTTAACTTACGAGGTCATCAGTCCGCTAGAACTTAGAACTACTTAAACCTAACTAACCTAAGGACATCACACACATCCAGGCCCGAGGCAGGATTCGAACCTGCGACCGTAGCGGTCGCGCGGTTCCAGACTGTAGCGCCAAGAACCGCTCGGCCACCCCGGCCGGCGGGCTGCCACTCACTGAACATCCTCGATGAGTTAAAACTTGATGAACACCTGCTTAATTGCGTGTTGGACCAAATTTGGAACGTAGTACAGCAGTGACTATATGTGTAGCAAGCATTCGATAAGTCCTTGGTATGTTTTCGGAGGTGTGTAGCCTGCTTATAACCACTTTCCACAGAAGTTTACAGTTAGTAGTATCTGAACATCCGACGAGCTTAACTGTTTCTCCTAGATGATTATTTCATTATGTTGGGACATAGCAATATGCGTTTGTCGTAATGTCAGTGTAATTCCCCATTTCCGGTCAGTATCGTCGCTAGAATGATTTCCGGTTCACTTCTGCTCCGCTTAATACCGTCCTCACCGTTTTACATGTCCGCATCATCACTAGGTGGCATTCAAACTCACAGTGAGCAATGGACAGGCAGCAGCAGTTTCGTCCCTTGTGCATCAAAAATAAAAATAAAAAGCATTTCTTTGTTCTTTCAGGTGACAGCCCACGCACATTATCTGTCGTTTCACGCGTGAGCCAAAACCTCAATGCGTGATCACGATGCATCATGAGGGAATAGGTGTTTTCCAGTTGGATTTAAGCCATAATGCAACATATTACGTCCTCTGCGAGGGCCAATTAGCCGTAATTGTAGAGCCGGAAAAAAATCTGCCACCCTCAAGGACATAGTCTTTCTATTGAAAAGTGACGTGACACCTAGTTCACCATTGGAGGCGTATATAATAACAAATTCAGAACACATGAAACTCACGTATCATAGTAGCGGGTGGCCTGACAGTCACATCAATACATGGTGTACCCCTCTGATGGCAATGCAGGGATCTTCCCTCGCAGGTAAACGATTATGAAGATGCCGAGTGGTATCCTGCGATACAGTGTCCCACAAATCTTTTGCGTTCTCTCTTTCGTGCACGTTGGATACTATGAACCAGCAGTACACCCGTGGACTTTTCGATCAACAAATATGCCTGCGGGAACTGAAGACTCTCATTTTGCACCTTGTGTTGCAATCGGCAGAGGTTCTCGCAGACTCTTGAGAACGAGTAATTTCTCGTATTATCATGTTCTATACGTGTTCAATTGCAGAGGGATCAAGTGATATAGCTGCTCAGGGAAGTTGTTGTACTCCACGAAAAGCGTGTTGCGTCTAGCACTCATATGTGGACGTGCATTTTCCTGATGAAAAAGCGCATCACCTTACCGTCGAAGAAATGTCAGTAGCACGGGGATAACAGTCTGTGCAATATAGCGGACACTGGTTACTGTACCCTACAGCAGCACCAAATGTGGATGCGACATGTAACTGTTGGCCGTCGACACTATGAAGCATGAGTTGGGACATGGGTGTCGTGTGGAATGCACTCTGGAATACGCAACAGACGTCCCCCATAGGTCCCTGATGTCATAACAGGTGCAACATATGTCCGTATTTAGCATCTGGATGATGTTCTGTCGCCACAAAGCATCGAATCTGACGTGCGTCAGCATTACGTGGACGTACAGAACATGGTCTACGGGTGCAAGACTATTTGACAGGCAGCAGCGATACACAACCGATACATCGTGTTTAACATGTGCGGCAATCCGCTGATACGTTCATCCAGCTTCTCGCAGCCCTCCAGTGTGACTACGTTCAAATAGCTGTACCTAAAGGAGCACACACTCATCGGTGCGGCATGGTTGTACCCCAGAATAAATGTTACAGACAGCTCTGCTCTAAAGTCAGCACACTTATTGTCTGCTGAGCCAAAAGAGGGGGTAAACAGACAGGCCTTTTGAACACCATCTTAACGCCGATGACCGTGACAAATGACTCCCTAACACAGCAACCCCTCACAACAATCATATTATAGCCTGTACAAATGAACTCAGTCCCTGAGGGTAATGCATTTTTTTCGACAGTTTGTTAAACATATGTAACAAACTGTTTCTCTGCAACAATTCAGTTAACTGATTTTGATGAAACGTATGAGTGTAATGACGGTGCTCAAGGTTTAGGAACACACGGTTAATAACATGCCACGGAAAACAATTGCTTAAAAACGCGAGCAGTCTCGTTTCCTTTCTATTGAGTGGTATTAGTAGGATGTCTGTAGACCTTTGTTCACTTTTTATTGGTTGGAAGTTTTCCTCACCAGGATCTATGTAATTCGTCTGTCCGTCCCATATGAAGTACCTGGCGTATTAGCCACCGACAGATGCCAAAAAGCCACCGCCCTCTTTGCCGAATAATTGGCATTTTGCGTCATTTTCCTGGCAGTAATGAATATTTTGACGGTTGTTAACATTCCGGTATCGTTCAGCTCTCCGTAGGAGCGCTCAGAGTAACACAGCTGCATCCGAATGCGCGATGGAAGATATGCAGACACTCCCTACAGGTTGGTCAAGCCTTCATCATCGTGTAACAGAGCTGAGGATCGACGGACAGTTTCTGCCGTTGTATCAACATGTCTCGCACGTATCTACAACGGGCCTTTCGAAGATTTCCTGACAGCGACATGTGATGACATAAAATACATAAAAAACATAGCATCCGTATATAGCTGTTGCCATTTGCGTTATTTTATGGTGGAGAACTGTGTTTAAATACTGTCGCGTAATGATTTTGTAATCTTTGTATATGTATTGCCACATGATAAATAAATAAATTATTTGAATAAAATCTCAGAGTGTAAATTATCAATCACTACCTTTGTAAATGCGTGCCTCCCTGATTTTTGGCACACAGAAAGTATAAAATGGTTCGTATGGCTCTAAGCACTATGGAACTTAACATCTGAGGTCATCAGTCCCCTAGACTTAGGACTACTTAAACCTAACTAACTTAAGGACATAACACACATCCATGCCACGGGGAGGATTCGAACCTGCGACCATAGCATTTTTTTTCTTATCTTAAACATGAAATACAAAGCTTTTCATCATAACAGATATTTGATGACAGCCACCATAACATTTGAAATGAGATCTGTTTAGAAACACGTGTAATGTTCTTAAAACCTCTGTACAGTCGTTGTCCCATTTTTGGCTTTTCATAAACGAACATATTTCGAACCTGGAATTATCAGCTGTCTGACTTGATCAAACATATGTGTGAAGCTGCTTTCGAAATAGTCACATATGTGTCTAGAACTGCATTTCACAACCTTGTTGACTGTGCAGTTTGTTGTTCCATATAAGACCAGATTCGGTAGTTTTTAACTTCCAGCGAATTGCAGCATATTTATAGCTACAGAAGATGCATTGAATTCTGGCAGAATATTGGATACCTGAATTGACAATCACAATAGATTCAAAAAAGCACATTAAACTTGGAATAAATTCTAACTAAAACAATAAAATAAATAAATTGAAGTGTTTATAATCGACATTACACACGGAACTGGAAACAAACTTTTGAGGAATAACGACAACCCACTTGGGGAATCTAGCTCATACGGGGGTAGTTTTTAATAAACCAGTTGACCAGTTGGGAAGAAACTTTTCACACGTAGGAATTCTCCGACTTACAACAAATTGATAGTCCGATCTTGTACCGTGGGTGAAAAACGCTGAAGAACATTATAAACAAAACTGAGAATGTTATTAAAGACAAATGCTGTGCTGCTGTTTTGCCAGTAATTCCTCTAAAACTTTCATTCACTGGCCATAAGACTAGCAGTCTGAACTAGACAGGTTCAGTCAGGGCAGCTGTTCGTGGTATCTGGTGTGAATCGATGGAGCGAAAAATGCCAAATGCTACAGCGGCGAAGATTCTATTGGAGGTATAAAACACAGATTTTTCGGGTGTTCTAAATTTCAAGATTACAGGAAATAACTAATCAAACAACTGAAAAATGGGGCTCGTATTTGCTTTTACTACGCTAGACTTATAATACGGAAACTATAGACACATACACAAGTTAACACAGAATTTTATCGCAGCGTGTTCTATTGGGATGTAGTTGTTTTTTCGTTCTCGGTATGGTACAGAATTTTATACCTATATTATTTTAAATTACAACTTTCTGAAGTTAGAAACCGATACTTACATAACGTTGTGACATTTCTAAACGTTTGGTATATATTCTATGTGTGATTGGAGAGAAAACCCGCCTTATACTAGACACCATTTGAATTGTTTTGTATTACTCAAACATTTTTCAACACTTTCTGTGCTATCATCAGTGGATATCATATATCGTCGTTTCTCATATGAAACTATAAGTTATTTGTATTGATGATTTCTACCTGCCATGCATTCTCCAGGTTTCATGATTTCTAATGTTGTAATTTTGGTTCCCTTGTTTTACACATGTTAAAACACATATTTGTTTCACTATTGCTGTTTTTAACTGCTACAGACACAGGTTGTATATTTTATCAGAAAAACACATGGTTTTTGTCGTAAGAACTCGTGAATTATCCGCAGAAACCTAGTCTTATTCCGACGAAGTGTGTGAAAACGCCCACAACAGCTAAAAACGGCGACAGCGAAAACAAGCGTTTAACACGTCTAAAACAAGGGGTGAAACACTACAGTATCAGAGACTATGAGAAGTTGTGGAGTGCGAGGTGGTTACAAGATTATCAACTGATAGTGTGAGAAAGACTAGTGTATTATATCCCTGAAGATAGCACAGAAAGTGTTTAAAATATTTTAGTAGAGCAAAACCAGTCACATTTTGTCTTGAAAGTATAGACTGTAAGAAGAGCAACAAAAATTAATAAGCTGGTTATTCAATATTTGTTATATATAATCTGAATTTATTTATTGATATTGTAAGCGGGAAGAATAGCACTGTTGACATCCTTATTGGTGTTTTCACTTTGCTTCATGATGCTAACTCCTCTTCGAAACCATCTGAACATCTCTTCCATTATTTCGTTGTGTTTATAGGCAGCTTAGCCGCCTTATTGTAAGAGGCTTGTTTAACACGTTGCTGCTTCCCGATATACGCGATCAGCGTTTGATCTGAGTCGCGCTAAGTCTCATCTGCGCTCGGGCTTATCACGTTGTTCCTGTAGATCCCGATTTGCATTCAGGTTGAGCTGCGAACCACCTATGACTGATCACTGAGGTAATGGAGAGCGACGTGTAGCGGTGAGCGCATTAAGCAAGAAGCTGCTGGCAGCCGATGGAGACGGATGACCGACGATGAACTAATTGCACGTTAACTCGCAGCCAGATGCTCCTGGGTGGCCTGTCGGCAGTGAAACATTCACAAAAAAAGTTCTCAGATGTAGAGATATGACTTTGTATGATGAAGGTAAAATGAGGTAGTGGCTCGGTCCAAAACATATCAGATTTATTTGGGTACCGCTGATATTTTTACGTTTGATGAACTTAATCCATATCGAGGCTTAGCTAGTCAGAAAGTAGTTTACTATCTCATTAATTAACTAGTCGAAATACATAAATTTTGTTAACTATTACATGAAGAAACCAAATGGATTTGTAAGACATAAAAATTGTCGAAATTCTCTCGGTGACTGTGAGAATATGGTCCTGTTGCGTAACGGTAAGGTCCTGACTTGTGCATCAGCTAAACGAATTTGTTTCAACTCACTGTAAATATTGGGGTATTCATCTCTTATGCAACGCTACAGGATATTGCGCGGCCACTGGATCTGCTTGCACTGTGAACAGAAAATGCGTGAAAGATGTTCGCTAATGACCCATTACAATATTAATCTATCCTACTGCGTTCTAAAATAACAAAGAATAGCAAAAATCTTGATGAATTCTTCTCGGATTATCAGCCGAGTGGTGAGGTCGTCTTGTCGCAACGTTTCAATGAGTTTCGTGCCCATCGTATTCTGGCCAAGATGATGGGTACGAAATTTATTGAAACGTTGCGACAAGACGACGCCACCACTCGGCTGATAACCCGAGAAGAATTCATCAGTGGAATACGCCGAGAAAGACTGCAATCGCATATAGCAAAAAGCCTAGTACCTCTATTCTGTCAAGATCAAAAGAGTCTTTCGAAGACATATGATGGAATTTTAGCTGTTGACCGCCGTTTCTTTACGTTCTGTTAAGTTAATGAACGCGAGGTGCACGTACTAATTACAGTCACAAATACAGCGCGGGTTCCACAGACATTAATTATAAATTCCGTCAACATGTATTATACTTAGTAGGAAATCAGTGAGTGGAGAGAGTTATTTTTCAATGGTATATCACATTTCTGAGGTAACTAGGGTCGAAGAGTCACAGCGATAACTGCAAAAAATGTGAAAAACGGGATTATAGACGAAATTGAAGAAGATTGTCATGCTTTCCTAAAAGTGAGAAAGCCTAGTGCAAGTATTAGGGATCAAGGTCATGATTGAGAACGCACTCATATCAGCTATAGAAGTGGACCGAAACCTCAATCTGCTAGAGACTGTGGTTACTGTACACCGATACTTTGCTGTAGCATTGTTTCGTATCATGGGCACAAGAAATTACGCAGTTCCATTTTGTCAAATGGCTCTGAGCTCTATGGGACTTAACATCTGAGGTCATCAGTTCCCTATAACTTAGAACTACTTAAACCTAACTAACCTAAGGACATCACACACACCCATGCCTGAGGCAGGATTCGAACCTGCGACCGTAGCGGTCGCGCGGTTCCAGACTGAAGCACCCAGAACCGCTCAGCCACACCGGCCGGCTCCATTTTGTCATCGAGATGCTTGTATTACGATCATTGCCAAGTAAGTACCCGCTGGCGACGACTTTTGTGGCTTCATGGTGCGGCTCGATGGAAATATTTTTGGTTCGTACGAAGACGGTACACTCTCTTCGTGCAGAACAAATAACACTCGCTAGGAATTATAATCTTGCAGCGACGGGGTAGCTTGCGTGTCACAGCAGTGAAGATGCAACCAAACAGAGGATACGAGTTTCAGAGTATCGGAGCAGACCTGCGATTGGGTTCAGACTTTCTTGCAGATGGAAGCCCGTATTTTTTTCTTTAAACGGAAATGCGGGACGGTGTCAAATGCCGTACTGAAATCAAGGAACACGGCATCAGCCTGAGCGCCGTTGTCCACTGCACTGTGGATCTCATAGAGGAGCAGAGCGAGATGAGTTTCGCAGGATCTCTGTTTACGGAATCCGTATTGATTCATTTATAGGGGCTGTTCATTTTCCACGAACGTCACAGTTCTTGAGCATAAAACATGTTCCATAACTCTACAACAGATTAACGTCAACGATGTAGGTCTATAATTGTGTGAATCTGTCTTACGGCCTTTCTTAAAAACGGGAATGACCTGCGCTTTCCTCCAGTCGTTAGGTACCTTTCGTTGCTCCAGAGATCTACGATAAATTACTGCTAGAAGGGGAGCAAGTTCTTTCACATAATATTTATAGAATCTTATAGGTATCTCATCTGGTCCTGAAGCCTTTCCACTACTAAGCGATTGTAGCTGCTTTTCAATTCCGCAATCGGTTATCTCAATATCTGCCATTTCGATGCTCTCACGACGATTGAAAGGAGGGACAGTTTCACCTATTGCTTAGATATAGGGTTGGTGGTGGTGGTGGTGGTGGTTAGTGTTTAACGTCCCGTCGACAACGAGGTCATTAGAGACGGAGCGCAAGCTCGGGTTAGGGAAGGATTGGGAAGGAAATCGGCCGTGCCCTTTCAAAGGAACCATCGCGGCATTTGCCTGAAACGATTTAGGGAAATCACGGAAAACCTAAATCAGGATGGCTGGAGACGGGATTGAACCGTCGTCCTCCCGAATGGGAGTCCAGTGTGCTAACCACTGCGCCACCTCGCTCGGTCATATAGGGTTGGTGAAGAGGTTCGTAGCGCTTTTCCGTAAGTTAGTAAACACTACAGATACACATAACAGAGGCCTTAGTCATCAATGATATATTCTCCTCCACTGTTTATAACAGTGTACCATTGCTACAGTAACTTTTCGGCTCCGTGACTGTAGAAATCACGTGGCTTTGAGGTGAAGAACTTGTTGAGCTATGTTCGGAGTGCATTTTAATCCGGAAAGAAAGTTCCTTGAAGGTTCTTCGATAGAGGGCGTAAGAAGTGAGAATCTTAGGGCGCAGGATCAGGTGAATAAGGTGGGTGCAGAATGTCTTCCCAACACAACTCCTGTACAGAGTTTCCTGTAAGTGTAGAAGAATGCCGGCTGGCGTTATTGTGGAGTAGCATCATTTCACACTCTTTCTGGTCGTTATTATTGGATTGCCTCTGCAAGAGGTGGATCATTGTGGATTAATACT
The DNA here is from genome assembly GCF_021461395.2 of Schistocerca americana. Taxonomy (NCBI): domain Eukaryota; kingdom Metazoa; phylum Arthropoda; class Insecta; order Orthoptera; family Acrididae; genus Schistocerca; species Schistocerca americana. The sequence goes on from NC_060130.1 coordinate 456,407,908, forward strand.
TTTAAAAGATGCTCATAAAACCCCAACACTCTTCTTGAATATCGAGGGTCATTAACAGTCTTCCTTAAAACGAGAAAACCATTTTTGTACCGTGCTCTGGCCAATGACTCTATTTTCATACATGGTACAAATGTTTCTGGCTGCCTCCGCTGCTGCCACACCTCTGCCGAACGCAAAGAGAAGGATATGTTGAGAACGTTCCGATTTCTCCACTTGGTCCTCCAGTTTCTAGAGTCCACGGCTCCACTCACTATTTCCGAATGACAGAATCGTAATACGTAAACTGAAATCTCAGCAGTGAACTACAAATAAAAAAATGACAATCGATAAATAAACCCATAGCAAACGGAATACCAACATGAAAAACAAAAACGCTACGAGGTTGTGCACCAACTGAAGAAACGGCTGCATTCCTGGGGTAGTTTCCGGTCTCAAATCATCAATGACCATATATGATAGATTTTATTAAATATCGAGATTTAGCGGACCATCCTGTGGCTGCTACTTGAAGGATTCAGTTATGCAATTTTTTCGTTGTTTCTAATGTGTGCACGATGTTATTACGGTGCATGAAGTCTATTGTTATGCGTCTGTTTTGCTGGATAAATTGATCAAAGGATGGAGGATTTGTCTGTCTCAGTCCATCCAGGATGAAATCTCAAGCAAACGTGTCTGTCGAGTCGCACTGATTCAACTCAAACAGCCAAGTGTATCCGGTTTGATGCTAGTCTGTGCAACTCTTTTCACCTCTGCCTAATTACCGCAAACCACATTCATTTAAAACTCGCTTATTGTAACCAAGTCTCTGTCCTATTAATAATTTTTACCAGCGACACTTCCCTCCATTACAAATCTAGCGATTTCTTGGTGCCTCACGATGTGTCCTATCAATCAGTCCTCCCTTTACCTACGTTGCGTCCTAAATTCATTTTATCTCCACTCTGCCAACATTCTCCTCTAGCACAACCTTTCAAAAGCTTATGTTCTCTTGTCTGAATTAATAACTGGCCAAGTTTTTCACTTCCGTTCAAGGACACACTACAGACAATAGTTGCAGAAAATATTTCCGAAGATTTAAATTTATATTCGAAGTTAAAATATTTATCTTTTTCTGGAATACTTGACATAATATTGCCATTCTTCGTTTAGATATTCTCTTATTCGGCAAACATCGCTTATTTTACTGCCCATGTAACAAAATTCATCCACTACTTTTTGTGTATCATTTCTTGTCTAACTCAGTCAGCACCACCTGATTTAATTAGACTATATTCCATTACCTTTGCCTTACATTTATTTAAATTCACCCCATAACCCCTTTTCAGAACACCGTACATTATGTTCTACTGTTGTTCCAAGCTGTGTCTCGACTCTGGCAGAATTAGAAAGTTAGCGGCCAACCTTACCGTTTTTATTTCTTCTCCTCAAACTACAACTCCCTTTCCTAGTATTTTGTTGGTTTCCCCCAGATCGGGTAGAGGCTAGAACCCTGTCTCAGTTTACCTTGACACTTACTTTCCTACCATGTCTTTCAAACCTTATAGCAGTAGTGATGCTCATGAATTACATAATTTTTCGTTACCTGTATTTTATCCCATATTTTTTGCCATATTTCAAAATCATCAGGCGACTAGAGCATATTGTATCTCATTCGTCTCCTTCAATCCTTGAAAAATCAACAAAGAGTTCAACAACAACGAATGGTGGAAAATGCTTTCCACATTCCTCCAGCGACAACACATCTAAATAATGAGGAGTCACGTTCCTCATACAAACGGCAAAATTGCAATTTATTTTCACTCTCTTATTTAAACACTTTTAGGATTGTTTCATAATTATGTCGTTAAAATACATCGAAATATATTCTTGTTGCAATTGTATTTCCACATAAAATTCAAAAATAAAAATGATTTTATGGACGCTCGATTTTACTTTATAATTATACTTTTCATGTCAAGACAACCAAGTCAACAACTATATATGGTAATTTGGAAGTAAACTGGCGTTTTTATTTGAAAACTGTGCGAATCTCGAAATCTTTGACTTAATAACAGACTTTAACAGCTATATATAGGTTCCTAGGTTCCACATCATACTTTTCCACTATTCGGTAGGATTCCACAGCATACGGTTTTGTAGACATGGCGGTCTGTTTACTATTTCTATGATTTCCTACTAGCCTTGAACTTTTATTACCATTGCTTTGTGATTCCTGTATACTTGATGACAACAGAAAGCAGATGATGGCATTGCAGTATTAGACTAGGTATATTAATCGACTGATATCAGAAATACGTTGGTCATAACCAGCCACTTGACACCATCTGCTTGACAAAGGCGACCGTCAGGCTTCTCGGTGCATTATGGTCTTAAAAATGGTTCAAAAGGCTCTGAGCACAATGCGACTTAACTTCTGAGGTCATCAGTCGCCTAGAACTTAGAACTTCTTAAACCTAACTAACCTAAGGACATCACACACATCCATGCCCGAGGCAGGATTCGAACCTGCGACCATAGTGGTCGCTCGGTTCCAGACTGTAGAGCCTAGAACCGCACGGCCACTCCGGCCGGCCATTATGGTCTTAGGCTGTGCACCAAAATGCTGCTCCTGCATGTTTCTTACTGTCGTCTGCCAATCTTCCTTCTGATCTTTTCTTATCTCTAGGTATTCTGCATAGTATTTCCGTAATCCACCGAACATCCGTGGACCTGACTACATATCATGCCCAACTCCGTTCCATTTTCGTTTCGCTCCATAAATAAGTCATACACTCCACTTTGTTTCGTGCACTACATATTTGTTTGCAAGTGTCTTCTGCCAATTTTAATGTAATAAATATACAGGGTGATCGGATATACCCGTTACAAACTTTTACGAACATGTAGAGGGGAGTGGGTAATAATACACCGAATAGGAACCAATGTATGGAATCGTACCGTTTCCGTTGTAGACGGTTTCAGTTCAGATCTTTAATTCATTCACTTCTGCTTGAGGAATTGAATTAAGTATGACGTAGTACAGTTACTAGGTAACAACTCGAAAGGAAACATAAAAATAACATCCATTTTGCCGTTTGTATGAGGAACGCGACTCTTCATTATTTAGATGTGTTGTCGCTGGAGGAATGTGGAAAGCATTGTCCACCATTCCGTTGTTTGTATTAACATTTGAATATTACGTTTACATCATTTCAAAAGGAAAAGGAACACAGCATACTGTACGTACAGAGCAATACTGAGACAATAGTACAGCGGCTCGATGGGGCGACCACCAATGTTGTTTCGCAATGTTTCCTTTTCAACTGTTATCTAATAACTGTACCGTCTCACGCCTAATTCAATTTCAAGCCGAAGTGGATGAGTAAAACATCTGAACTGAAACAGTCGTACAACGGAAACGCTACGTTTCCAGATGTGTTCCTGTTCAAAATATTATGTACTCACTCCGCTCTACATTTCCTAGAAGTTTTTAGGGGGAATTTCCTAACACCCTGCATATGAATGGATGTCTGTATAAAGGTGCGTAGCTGTGTAACGCCTGAAGGAAGGTAAAATTAGCTTGGTGCACACATGAATTACAATGTGACACAGGTACTGTGTTGATAAGACAGATCCAGTTGACCCTCGGAGAGGAGAAGTGCTCGGGACGCGGTAACATGGAGCACATGGATATCTGTCCGTAAATATATTAAAATAGTGCAGGGGCGAGACACCCACATTTCTATCAATAGGGAAGGTGGCAGTGACATGGAAACAAAAGTAAATTACGTTACACGACATATGGTGGCTTTCTGGGCACAGGTAAGTGAGTTGCTATCGCATACATAGCCTTTGTGATCCCTGGTCAGGTTGGCAACAGCCACAACGATAGAAAATTCCAGGTTTAATATAATAGGGCGAATGGATATCTGTCGAAGCGGAAATTTTTTAAGGGGCTCCGGAAAGGCTCAAAATCATGAAAAGTTCAATTTTTACTTTTTTGCGTTTTCTGAATCTGCAGACTATTACCGTTTAATAGATATATAATTTATTCAACTCCGAAGACTACAACTATTTTTAAATTTTTTTTGAAATGTGTTCTACATGGGCGTGACCCACTGTGGCGCTGTTAAACTGCTGTCAAATGGTGTTATTATTAACGTCCGTGTTCATCAGGTACATTTTAGTGATGTGAGATAAAGTATGTGTTGTGGCTAACCTGTGATGGTTCAATATATATCGCTGGTGTGATTGTCAATTGTTTCATGTTTATTTACTCTGTCGTTATCTCGAAAATATTCGTAATTAATTCTGTTTCTTGAGTCTCTGTTTTGTTGAAGTATAATAATGAGTAAAAGTAAAGTTATTAGAAATCCTCTGAAGGCTTTTAAGAAAAGGAGAAATATTGGAAAGCCAAAGGTATGTGTTATTACTGTAAACAATAAAGACGAAAACCAAGTGAGTGAACCTAACCTCTCAAGTACACCTGCCCATAGCAGTCAAAGTGGGAAAGAAAATACTTCACAGAAGAAGCTAGGTTCAATGAGTGAAAACTATGAATGTTTTATGGGCGAATCGGATGTGAATGAAATATTTGATATGTTGGTTCTCAAAGGAATTTTTTCAAACTGTGTAAGATGTATTCATTGTAGTGAAGTTGGTCTGGAACTCTCCATAATAAAGCACGTAGGACTTGCTAGTGAAATACAACTGAAATGTGATAAGTGTTCATACATGACCACCTTTTGGAACAGTGTTGCAGTAACTGCAACTGAAGAAAATGGTAGCAAAATCTACGAACACAACAACGAGCGATACTTGCTTTAGACAAGGAACGCCTTCGGGCTGCAGACAGGGCTGTAAAGAGTCTAGAAATACAAGCAAGAGTAAACAGGACGAGGTACAAGAGAAAGCTAGAGGAGGAGTTTGCAGAGGATGAAGATAATCCATGCTATGGACCTGGAATGCACTAAAAAGTTAATCCAATCTTTGTCGCTCGATTCCCAAAACTTTTATTTTCTCATACTAATTACATGTTTTCTAAGGATCTTCCAAACATATTTGTTTCAAACTTTCATTAAATGTTACACAGTACCTTCTGCATAATTTAACACAGCCTTTTCCCAAAAAACTGTATATTTTTGAATATATAAATAAAAAATTGCAAAAAAAATGTTGTGAATTTTCATTACAATTAAAAAAAAATCATCTTTAATAACTGAACTATAATTTTGTAAAATCCCTGTGTTAAGTTGTAGCCCATACTCCAATAAATAATCTGTAAAAAGTTCAACTTCCTACCTCAAATACTTTGTGAGGGAAGATGTAATTTATAAGCGTTATTTTAACATTGCAAATATAGGGCGTTCCGGAGCCCCTTAAGTCGAATAGAAGTCTGAAAAATTGACCAAGTGCTAGTGGATCTTGCTCTCTGAGGTTCTACACAAACTTTATGATCCGTCCAGGAAATCGAGACTCGAAGATTTTTGCCTGTTATTGAGATCGATAATGGAACGATATCGGACACGGTTATTCCAAGACTGCCGAGAAATTTTTAACTTCGATCTTATCATCAAATATTTTGAGTAGTTTCACATTTACTATTGCAGTTACTGCGAAACAGTTGCCTTAACATGCAAACAGACTGACAGTCAGGAAACAAATTACAAAAGAAATTTTTATATTATTACAAATTAATAGAATTTTTTCCATTATTTGTACTGCGAAACCTTGCTTCCGGCAAAATTCATAATTCTAGGTCAATTGGAGGTACCTCATGGGTTCTGGTGAGTAAGTTTGCAAGTATCAAAATATTACATGAATGGCCATATCTTTTTGACTGAATTCACAAAGAAGCTTAAATATCTCACCGCGTCAAGGGGCCATAGACATTAGTAAGGGATATAAATTTCAGCTTGTTAAGCCCACCAGTTCCTGAGAAATAAGAGGTCTTAATAGTCAGACAGACAGATAACTAATGAAAAAATAAATATCTTTTCGTGTAATGTTATCAACGATTTTCGGGTTCTTTAATTTTTTTTACTGCGAAACCCACTTAGAAGCTAGAATTTTCTAGACTGTCAACGGACCATAGGTCTTGGTATGTGGCTAAAATTTCACCTTCTTACATCCCGTTACTGAGAAGAAGGTGTCTTAACAGAGAGCCAGGCAGACAGACTGACACAGTCTGGAAACAAAGCGATCCTATAAGCGTTCCTTTTTTACCTACTGGGGTACGGAACCCTTAGAACCACCTAGAAGAAACTGAACACGTACTGACTCGTTTTTATAACGCTTTTCACTTTTAAACAACAACACTTACTAAACGAGTTTATGTATTCCGTTAAAAGACAAGAGTAGGGTAGGTGGTACTTAGATAAGGTAACAGGTAATACAGGGTAATATGCGAGTTCGTTACAGATCTAAAAGTCGTGATATACCAGTAAGTAACCAATACGAAATGAGAGTGAATGTTACCAAGAAATTTTACTCCAAAACTGAATCTATTGAAACAGATAAAGTACAGTCTACATTTACTTCGAAGGAGGATATATGCATTCACTTCGAAACGAGGAACAGTAAGCAGAGTAGGATGAAATTGTCACGGGCACAAAGATAAACTTTGAATCGTTTTATCAAGCTATAAAATAATTTCTATAATCTAAACAACTCGTAGTCAGATTTGAAGAGCCAACGGACAATGGTTTTGAGCAGCCGAATGAGTCCACCTGAGAGTGTTTTAGTCCAGCGAAAAACACCGTTAGGAGCAGAGGGCTCGGTGTTTCGCCGCCAACAGTTCTTCTTTCAGGCGGCCGGCAGCGGTTTCCTTTAGTGAGCAGTCAGCATCGACCCGCTTCGGAATGGTCTGAAGAGGCTTTTCGAAAGGTTGGAGGGCTACCGGTAGTGGTATCCAGAGGTAGCGGTAAATGCCGAGTGCATTTCGCCGAGGACCCAACTCTGCAGGCAACGCTAACGTCTGCTTTACACACGGCGTATTAACTCACAGCAAACCATAAAATTGCCAGCGACATCTAGAAATGGTCAATGTACCATACTACTGGTAACTTCAGGGATGTAGTAAACAGTTTCCTTTTTTCCCGATTTTGGCTCGCTTTGGAACAGGTATCAATTAAAACTTCCTTCCAGTTGCTATTTTCCTTTCCTTCAATACTCTTTTATCTTTTCACAATATCTCTACTTACTTTCGTCACACGACGCAACTACTATGGTCTTACTGCATCTACGTTGTAACCTTATAATTACTTTCCCTTTGAAAAGGTTTCTTTTTGCTTCTTCTCCTATAGATATACTGAGAATTACTAAATCAGGGTATAGCCTCTAATGATATATATCTGTTACTAATTCTCAATTTATTTAGACTGATACGCTTGTCTGCCTGGAGCGGCAGTATGCGGGTTCGGTTTGCAAGCGTATGGGTAGAGGGGTTGGCTGGGGTGGGGGGGGGGGGGGGATGACGACTGGTGCCCTTACCTTACCAAGGTTGTTTAGAGTATGCTGTAGAAGTTGGCTGGGATGCCCTTACACATCCTGCACACTGTCCGGTTCTCTCCCCATGTGATTTCTGTATATTTGGAACCCTGAAGAAAGACATTCGTGGCCGTGGATTTGCATCCGACGAAGAGGCGCACGCCTGGGTACAATCATTGTTCAGCAAGCAACTGCACAGATTTCGATGAACGCATTGACAGTTCTGTCTGCAGGAGTGGGGGGATGTTTTAACAGCTATGGCTCTTACATGTGAAATAATGAACAATGTACCTACTTTCTCCCATCTGCCTCACTTTCATTTGATTGCACTTTGCAAAATTCCAAGAATCAGCTTTACGAACCAGAACAACAACATCTGAAATACGTGACTCTGATTTCTAGAAAATTTAATCGTACACCTCAGGTGAATATAAAATCTTACAATTCATGCGAGCACGGAGTGATATAAAGCAATATATGACGCAATAACCAGCCTTCTAGTTCCAATCTATGAGCACCAGTTACACTGCGCAGAAACAGGTTATCAGATACCTACGGGCGGAGTAATGCAAGCGAACATGGAGAGCAGTGAGGAATAAATGGACGGAGAGAGAGGAAAGGGGCAGATAGACAGATCGAGGGAGAGGAGCTAATGTACAAGGAGAAGGATAGGAGGAGATGAACAAATAATGGGGAGAGGAGATTATAGACAGAGAGGGAAGAAGGAGATGGACTAACATAAGGTTCACTAAATACGTAACACTATTACAGTTCGCACGAGCCAAAAGGTGAGGACCAATCAACACGTTGGTTGTTCCAAGATGAAGTGAACTAACAACAGTGGCCATTTGCGAAGCATTTCCAAGAAAATGAGAGCTTATTTTTTCAGTTGTATTAGAAATACCTCGGACACTGATCAAAGATCTGTTAATTCCAAATTGTATACAACAGTTCCTTTGCTGCGGGTTATCCATAAGACCAACCGACAACAGATACGTTAGAAAGAACTTGCACCTTTAGATTAATAGGAAATATCTAGTTCAGTGTCGCAATAACAATAAGGCTCAACTGCTTGTGGCGTATCGCTGGCGACATTTTTGTCCTAAAACTAAGTTTACAGGTGTTCCCCATCCACCATATTTCCTGTTGATGAGCTCCATATATCTTCCTTGAGTAATGAGGTGCACTGAATGCAAGTGGCGAAAAAAGGAATTTGTCGCGTAACTTAACTAAGCAAAGGACTCGGTCGATAGGACACACTCTGAGACATTAAGAGATCACCAGTTTAGTATCGGGGGCTGTGGTGGAGAGGGGGGTAAACATTGTAGGGGGAGGCCAAGAGATGAAAGCAGTAAGCAAGTTCAAAGGATGTAGGTTGCGATTGCTACTCGAAGATGAGACTTGCACACAGGGTAGAGTAACGTGTAGAGCTGCATAAAAGCAGCTTCGGACTGAACACCCCAACAACTACAACAACATGTCTTCCTTATTTTTCCCAATACAAAACAAAGTTGATGGGCGTAGACAGAATAAATTTCGGGAAATTCAATTACCAACACATACAGTGTAAAACAACGTAAACACACAAAGGTTGACAGTGAAATTTGAAAAGCCGGAAGTAACAGACGGACTGGAATGTGTATCTCCAGGCAACAAAGATTCCAAGGTTATTCTGTTAAAGTATCCGATAAGACATAAAGATTTAACAACGCATGCGTATCACATCGCAATACACGCAAGAGGAGCTCAATTACAAGTAGCTAACTGGTTGTATGTAGCAATCCTTTTCGCATTTATGACGGCAGAGAGGCGTTGTGGCATGAAACCTATGAGGCACCGAAAACGTTTGGGGGCCACCCGCATCCGCTGCCGCTTAACATGGAGACCCTACGTTGCAGAGAGTGATCGAACCTGTGTCTAAGGCAGGCTCATCCAAGAACTGCGCCGGGCGGGCGCGCCCGCGCCCCGCGGGCGCCAGGCAGTGTAGTTCAGCGCCCCGTCCGCGACCGTGTGTCGCTAGTGTCGCCATAGGAGCGAGAGAGAGAGAGAGCTGTGGAGCGAGTGAGCCGGCACACCACTGCTCTGCGCTGGACTGTCCCGCGGTCAGATCCAACGCAAAGAAAATAACAGAGGAAGTGCACCTTTGTAAAAGAGGCCGATGAGCGGTAAAACAAGCAAATCACTTACCGTTTAGGTAACAACTAGTGTTCGTGTGGCAGAATTACTACGCAAAGCTTTAGACAACAATATCCAAAACAAGAATCGAAGAACATCTTAGTTGTCTTCAGACCCACAGGTTCATTCTATTAATACAGCACATGCACACTCGTCATATGTACAATAAGCGTCTTCTGAAAAATATATCAGTTTCTTAAATGAACTAGAGTCATAAATATTCTGTTTTAGAAATAACTTTATGTAAGGGATATAGAGTCTCATTCTTACTGTTAGCAGTTACAAGTAAATATTTTTTGTTGTGCTTCGGGCTGCAACTCTTTGTATCCCTTTTCAGAGTTTAGAAATCGGATCCTTAGCTTGATGGTTTGTACATAATAATTTTAACCGACCAAGTTTGAAAACCTATTAAACAATAGAATTATGGTTATAAAGCTCTTTAATTCTTACAGTCAACATTGGTAAAGCAGACAATTAACATTTTACACTTTTTTCTTTTTCAAGGAAGCGGTTTTGTCAATGTTTGGTACAATATTCCATGAGACTGATAACCTCAAAGAATTAGTCATATTTTTATCGCGAAGTAATAAACGGTTCTTAGTTTTAGCAAGCTTTAAAAGAGAGAAAAAGCGCTCACAGATATACGTGGAACCAAACATTGAGAGAACTTGGGCCGCGTGCTTGTGCAAAAGAGGATATTTCTCTCGTGGAAGACAGCTCTAAAAGTCATCCAAAGTTTTACACATGAGAAAGCGGTCCTTCAGGGAGGTTATCGCACTGCAGGTCAATCAGCTCTAGTTGAAGCACTTGTGAGACATTCTATGCCGAAGGGAAAACGGGCGAACAAATATATCTAAGGCCGATTGAAGCTCACTTATCTCCAAAAAGCTGTTTTCAAACCGTTCTTGTAATTCGCAAATGATTGCAACATAATCTGAAAAATCTACATCTTCTTTAACGCTGTCTAGTGCAGGAAAGTGTCCACAATTCTTCTCGCACAATTGTTTTCCCACAAAATAAGTTTTTTTTTTAAATGCTTGTATCGTCTGCACTAAATTAACGACATAGTGATTTTCGCGTTGGAGTGAAATATTGAAAGTATTTAAATGACCAGTAAGGTCACTCAAAAAAGCCAAATTCGCCCTCCACTTAAGATCACAAAGTAATTCTTCTGGACGTCCTTTCATTTCCAAAAAGGTATTTATTTCGCCCCCCCCCACCCCCCGGGGAAAAACCGATGAAGCACCTTTCCTCCGCTCAGCCATCTTACTTCGGTGTGGTAGGGGATGTCCGGGTATTCCGCTTCGATATCAGCCAGAAATTCTTTAAACTGGCGATGTGTGAGTCCATGCGAGCGAAGATAATTAACCGTTCGAAGAACTGTGTCCATAACATTTTTTATGTTGACAATCTTCACACAAAGTGCCCCCTGGTGTATCAGGCAATGGACTGCCGCCAATAGGGAACAGCCAACTTCAGCCATTTTTGACCTCACGTAACTCAGAAATCCAGTGCGTATCCTTCGTAGTGTAGGGGCTCCATCCCTTGTTACACTGGTCAGGCGTTCCCATTTTAAACCCATTGACTCAAACACGTTTTCCACGGGTAGAAAAATATCCAAACCCGTGGTTGTGTCTTTTAATGGTATAAGATCTAGAAATTCTTCGGTGACACGCAGATTGTTGTCGACAACTCGAATGAATATGACGAGCTGAGATATGTCCGCAACGTCCGCGGACTCGTGGAGAGCGATAGAAAGTGAAATGAAGTTTGCCGCTCTCTCCATTAATTGCTGCTCCATATCTGAGACCATATCTTCTACTCCGTGAACAACAATTTGAGGCGAAAGAGCTATTTTTTTCAAATTTTTCCGTGAGGTCTGGTGGACAAATACAAGCCACCGAGTCGAACAGGCAATCCTTGATGAGGTTCCCAGCAGCAAAGGGCTTTCCTGCTTTCCCAATTCTCAGCGATCATTTGTAACTTGCGCGCAAACTTTGCCCAGCTGTTTCCTGCTCGTACCACGCCAAAAAAGAACATACAATTAATTTTGTACAATCCTGTTTTTAAAACACTTTTATCACTTTAACAATTAATTGTTTCACTCATTGACACTCAAATAAAAAACTAACAAGGAAGATTGGTTTTAGATGCGTTTTCCCCCAGCTCCGCTGAAGAGGACAGCGATATATGGTCGCAAAATAAATTTTTATCTATTGCAATATTTGCGTACAGCGGCATGGAGAGTCTCGGTTGGCGGTCTGCACGGCCAGCCAAGCGACACGGCTCGGCCACTGCGACAACATACGAATTCGCCCGGGGATCTGGCAGCGGGCGATCGCGGGCGCTAGCGCCCCAGGGGCACAGTTTGGACGAGTGTGGTCTAAGGCGAGCACATCTCGATAGATAGGTTTCCAGATGTGCATAGTAGAGCGAAAATCAATTGAATGCACTCATCAGCTCAAGTAATGTGCGTGTAATGTTCCTAAAGCCATTATGAAACAGCCCGTGAGTAATGGATAATGCATTGTTTGCAGAAGAAAAATAAAAAATATATTTAAAAAAAACAGAAAAACGTATGCACACGCACATGATCGACTTGTTAGTTCTTGTATCGTTCGCTGCTGACAGACTATACCATACGTATCTGTGGCCCCATGACATCCCATGTAACCATTTCTCACACTAGAACACCGCCACTGATTTCTTGAATGATGTGGTACTGGCAAGATGAACGCAATTCTCCATTGGTTTTGGACACACCCGAACTGCCATCAGTGCTTTCCAATATTTGATGTCAAGCCTTTGTCAAGGCGACCTGTTTGCGTTAGTCGACCGTCCAATGCTGCGTTTCTTACGACCATGCTATTCTCTGGTCACTGTGGGTTGTGGTGAATAAGGAAACACGTAGGTTTGTTCCACAGAACGAGGATGTGTTTCCTATGGTATGAATTGGCACGTGATTTTTCTCACTGTGGGCTTTGTGCTGTTGTACTACCTGGGGCAACCCCTGCAATCAACACATTTTTGTCTCTTTGCTCTCTAGTATCGTTTTTGCGATGAATGACTGCATGACTTCGGGGGTGTAAAGTGTAACTACATGACCGCTGTCAGATACAATTATATTATCGTCTTGTCCATTCGGCATTCGACCGTCACGTAAAACGTCGAGTTATTTCATTCACCCTTACCTTAATAACAATGGTTCACTCTCTCCAACTCAGCAGCTATCTCTAAATCAGTTTATCCGTAAGTGTACATCTAAACATCTTCCCAGTTCTCAACACAACTGAACATCGGAAGGAACAAGTCGATGTCGTGTACAGTGCATCAGGAATTCTGCAACGGCTGTGTAAACATTTGTATACATTGTGGTTACAGATTCGAAAGACGACCTGTCAGCATGCGATAGCGTAATTTGAAGTTTACATTCTGCAAACTGTAGCTCCTCTCACTATTAATACACGGTGATAACAATGTGACTCGACAACTTATATCCGCATTTATATCAACTCCTTTGATGTAATTTTTATACTTCGTAAACAGGTCCTTTGCGATTAATTACAGTTTTCTCTGAAGTATCAATCGATGTGGCGAAGTCATTAACCGTCTCGACTCTAATTCGAATCCCAGTCCAGTGATCCAGAATTAGATTCGCATTCTTTTCTTTAAAGTGCTTAACACACACACTGAGGTAATGAATGTAATGAGATACCTCTCAATATCGCGTCGTACCTCCTTTTTACCAGCACAGTGCAGAAACCCGACGTGGCGTGGACTAAACAAATCGTTGGAAGGCCCCAGCAGAAATACAGAGCCATGCTGCCTCTATAGCAGTGCGAAACTGAGAAAGTGTTGCCGGTGGAGGATTTTGTGTCCGAACTGACCTCTCCACTATGTCCCGTAAATGTTAGATGGGATTCATGTCGGGCGATCTGGGTAACCAAATCATTCGCTCGAATTGTCTAGAACGTTCTTTAAACCAACTGTGGGCAGGTGACAGGCAGCACTATCATCCACAAAAATTCCATCGTTGTTTGGAACCATGGAGCAGGAGGAACTTAGTGTTTAACGTCCCGTCGACAACGAGGTCATTAGAGACGGAGCGCAAGCTCGGGTGAGGGAAGGATGGGGAAGGAAATCGGCCTTGCCCTTTCAAAGGAACCATCCCGGCTTTTGACTGAAGCGATTTAGGGAAATCACGGAAAACCTAAATCAGGATGGCCGGAGACGGGATTGAACCGTCGTCCTCCCGAATGCGAGTCCAGTGTGCTAACCACTGCGCCACCACGCTCGGTAGGAACCATGAAGTCCATGAATGGCTGAAAATCGTTTACAAGTAGTTGAAAATAACCATTTCCTGTGAACGATAAGTTCAGCCAATCCATCCTTCGTAAACACAACGCGCACCATGAAACAGAGTCCACCAGCTTGCACTGTGCCTTGTTGGTAACTTGGGTCCATGATTTCTTCGGGTCTGCGCCACACTCAAACCCTACCATCACCTCTTATCAATTGAAATCTGGACTCATCTAACCAGTCGTCAGGAGGCCAATCGATATGGTCACGAGCCCAGGAGAGGAGCTGGAGGCGATGTCGTTCTGTAAGCAAAGACACTGTGTCAGTCGTCTGCTGGCATGTCCCACTAACGCAAAATTTCGCCGCACTGTCCAAATGGATACATTAATTATAATGATTATAAAAAATCGGCCTCGATTGCAAATAGAAAACGGATGTTGACGTAGGTTTCGGCGCAGATAACCACGCTTTCTTCGAAACACACTCTTTAGGCAGTTTGTAGTTTTAGTGTGTTCCGAAGAATGTATGGTTATCAGCGCCGAAACCTAGTTCAACATCCGGTTTCTATCTGCAATCGGGGCGGATTCTTTATAATCATTAAATTATTCACGATTGCTGACGCGATGCAATGTTAAAAGTTCTCCCAATAGTTGTACGTCCCACATTGATATCTGCGGGTATTTCAAGCAGCGGCGCTTATCTGCTAGCACTGACAGCTCTACGCAAACGCCGCTGCTCTCGGTCGTTAAGTGAAGGCTGTCGGCTACTGCACTGTCAGTGGCAAAGGTAATGTCAGAAATTTGGTATTCTCAACACACTATTGACACTCTGGATCTCGAAATACTGAATTCCCTAACGATTTCCGAAATGGAATGTCCCATGCGTCCAGCTCCAGCTACAATTCCGCGTTCAAAGACGGCTAACTCCGTTTGTACCGACATAATGACGTTGGAAACCTTTTCACACGAATCACCTGAGTACAAACAACAGCTACTTCAATGCACTGTCCTTTTATACTTTGTGTACGTGGTACTACCGCCATCTGTATATGTGCATATCGCTGTCCCATGGCTTTTGTCACCTCATTATATACCTGGACGAATAGTCAAAAAATGACACGGGCTCTTTCTCATTCTTTTGAAAACCTAGATTATACGGCGTTTGTAGTGTCGTCTTCGACTTGGCGCTAAACAGTTATCTTCTGCCTTCATTCTGTGTAGGTAAAGTAGCTCTTTGCTAAGAATTTCTCTCTTTATTAATTGCTAGTATGTCGGTTAAAAGATCAGGACGTTGCATTTCTCTGATTAGATAGCACAAGATGTAGTTGATTTGCTGCAGAAGGTGTTGTAATGAAGAAGAAGAAGTGGAAGGCAAATTCGTACTGTGGATCGGCAGCGTGTTAATATAAATAAGGCGCGATGATGCAGTAGCTGATTTCGTCAACGGCTGCCCTGCGGTAATAACATTAGGACCAGCAGCGGGGAGGCCAGTGATATCGAACGCCTCTGCTGCCTCTGACGCTGCCGCCACACTTTTCCTGCGCACCCTTACTACTGGTTGCGGTGATGCCACCACCGCGAGGTACTTCCAAGTATGTTTCGCGTCACGCAGCGGTATCGAGACTCTGTCTCTGTAGCTGAACAACTTCAAGATTACCGTCTCGGGTCATGCACGGAAAAGATGTACCATGTAAACGATATCTCAGGAAGCACGTACGTCATGAGAAGAAAGAAAAAATTGCCTGGGAATGAAATGTTAAGATTTTTGCTATAAAAGTTCGTGTTTTGTTTCACCATTTTGTTGATGTAGGATCAGCAGTCATTTTAGGTCACAAAGTGTATAATAAAAATTTAACACAGCAGCAGTACGTATATTTTGGAGATTAGTTTCTCTTGCATGTCCTACTGACGCTGCACTGAAATTTTCTGATCTTAATGGCAGCCATCTGAAATTGGCAGTACATGCATCACACACTGATGGAAGAAAAATTGCAAATTACACATGTGCTTACTATACATACCGGAGTTTGTTTCTGTTTTGCGTAGTGAACATACGTCTATTGTGACATTTATCTCCCGCCACTGTATGACGCCAATTTTAGGTGGTTATAATTAAGATAAGGCACTTTCAGTGCATCTTCAGAAGCTCAGGCTTGAAAATAAACCAGTCGGTTGGAAACTAGTCGCCAATATATATATCACAACTGTAACAGATTTGTAATAAATACTTCATGAAATTCATCTATTGTTAGACGATTTTTCATATGAGGCTAATTCTATATTAGCAACTCCATCCTCGATATGCCACTCTGAGAGAGCACACAAATGTCCGTTTGACCGCTCAACCCCTTCGTAGGACTCAAAACGGAAACTGCACTGCCTGACACAGACGGTGAAGCACACAGAAGGGGAGGAGGAAACTAAATGAAACTTTACGAAATGAGAGGGTTTGTGATGTTATTTCATTTATTTACAAATACGTGTAAAAGTTACAAAAAAAACTTCTCAGTGTGAACCCACTTACCAGTACGACGTTACGTTCTCTCTGGCCTGGATGTCACAATGCCATTGTTTCCTCTCTTGGGCCACATTGGTCAACAACAGTTGTAACTGGTCTTTTATGTACCGCATACTGGCGCTGGGACGAAGCTGATGTTCAAAAATGGTTCAAATGGCTTTGAGCACTATGGGACTCAACTTCTGAGGTCATTAGTCCTCTAGAACTTAGAACTAGTTAAACCTAACTAACCTAAGGACATCACACACATCCATGCCCGAGGCAGGATTCGAACCTGCGACCGTAGCGGTCTCGCGGTTCCAGACTGCAGCGCCTAGAACCGGCCGAAGTTGATGTTCGAATTGGTCCTACACATGTTCTGTTACGGAAGGATCTGCCAACGGGAGTACCTCAGTAACATGCAGACTGTTCAGAGAGACAACTTCCCTGTGTCAGCGACCATTTCCTTGTTGAAAAATGCCACATGAGATGGAAGACATGAGCAAGCAGGATCTCCGTCACCTAGCGTGTCGACGTCAGAGCTTCATCGTTTACTACCAGCCGTGGCCTGAAGTCAGGAGAAACACTGCTGTGTGTCACTAAGACGTTTGTAAAATGGAACCTCTCACTACTTGGCCGTGATAATCGTTGATCACGGTCATCTAGGATAGTTGAGAACTACGATTCATTGCTAAACGCAATTGAATTCCATTCTTCAGCAATCCATGCTTCCTGGTTACGGCACCACTCCAAACGCACCATTTTGTGTTGTTGTGGTAACGGCAGCCAACGCGTTGGACGATAATTCCATAGCCTGGCTGCTGCTAGTGTCCAACCAATCTTGCAGGATGATAAACGATGTTGTTCTCAGATGACAGGCGCATACGTGAAGGGTTATGAGGTGCTTGGTGCACTGCCAAAGACTGAGATTCTGCCTCGGGGTTTTGAGGCGTGGTGTGCGGGACACTGACGACGAGTACGTTCCCATTCAGTCCAACATTGGGCCACTCTCACATTCTAATCCCCCAGAAATCTGGACACTGAACGATTAGACCAGTCGGTCAAGGGCAGATCCATAATGAAGCCCCTATCACACACTGCCAAGTGCTGAAAGGGCAGTCTCACACGCGAACATTGCTTCATCGTGTCTGCACAGTGATCACTCAACGTCTGACACCCTTCACGCATATTATACAGGCTATTAGACGTAGTAGCAGCACTAAACGCTAATGTACTCTGGTGGCCGTTCTACACGTCACGATGAATTGCAGCTCTAACTATGTGTCGTTGTACGAAGTTACATTGACATCCGCCCATGTCTCCAAGATGATACTTTTTTTCTTCAGATGATGTATTTTTTTTTTCATTTTACGTACGCGGTCTAGCTGGTATTATATTCTGTTGTTATAACGTAGTAGCATTCGACACACGTTACAGCACTGCTCATGTAACATATTAACGCGTTTCGGAATCAAGGCTCTCATCGTTGGACTGTAGATACCCAAATAACCTCACGAAGTCACATATTGTGTGAAACACGTTGTTCGTCCTCCTTTGGAGTCGTCCACTTCAGGCCCCTTTGACAGTCTCATCAGAAATCGCGCCTGCTCACCAATCTGCGCCAGTGGGCAGTGCAGTCATCTGTGCAGAAAAGATTCCAAATAATGTCTTTCAGCTATATAAGAAAATAAATAATATCTTTCTTTTCCTACTGAATTTTTATTATTGCTTTTACCAAACACTTTTCCCCTAATAATATTAGTCATTTTCATGTCTCCTATTCTTTCTGTATCCCTATTGGCTCTTGCGTAAGCTTTAGATATATACAACATAAGTTATTAATCAAGTGCATGTCACAATTTTCTATTTAACTGTATAAAATATTGCCTGTCGCGCGCTGCCAGTGATGTTGCTGCTAGATTATATGCACTGAAGCCACCTAGTATGTTTAGCTAAAATATGTCTAGTAAAAACAATACTAAATATTCCGTTTCAAGAGGCGAATGATATTGATCCTTAAGTACATTATAACCATTATTGAAGCAGCAACCGAGGAAGAATGGCTGTAAATATTATCAATATGCAGCTGCCAAGAGGTTACCTTCTCTCGGTTGTTTCAGAGACACCAGAGGAGAGATTAAAGGTCTATTGTTACTCTTGCTATGTATTACACCACCGTAGTACGAAAGGGGCAGTGTTTTAAATTTGCATTTATATTCGTTGTTAAAATCAAGCCTATCACTCCCCGGGTTGCATCATCAAAATATTTTTTTTTTTCAATAGCTGCTTCAAAATCCTACTTTAGGTAGAGTTTGTTCCCATTCTTTGCAATCTGCAGTATTTTTAACTCTTCTCCAAAGCTCTTTAACGGTGGCTTGTTGAATATATGTAACTACCTGTCACTGACTTGTTGTAATGATCTAACCTGATTTTGTCCTTACCTTCCATGTATATAGTCGAGAATGTTTTCCATGTTTGTCTAACTAACCTTGCAAAAATATATACTCATATTGCGACGACTACTAACTTTAGGTGAGATGATTTGAACTCTGGCAATCCGTTTATGACACTTTTGAACCTCTAAATGGGTTGTGGTGTTACGTCAACATTGATGTAAGGTTTGTTACTACTATTGGAAGGATTGAAAACGATATACGACCTGGAATTTCGTTATATGGGGGAAAGGTGGTAGTGGTGGACAAACATCTATTACAAAGAGTGTGTGTTTTGGCAGTTTCTACTTTACATATTCAGCTTTATCAGTCTCGAGACTACCTGCCATATTTTCAAATAGAGCGATGAAATCTGATGAGACTAAAACGAAAAGATTACATAGCAAATAGAATTGTACGGACGAGGATAATATCTCCTACTGAGGCCAGTGGCGAATGTAACAGCTTTTGAAATCGGTTCGTTTGCGGGTCCAAGTTTACTAGAACTTCTTTGCTTCTACTATCGCAAACTTTCACATCTGTCAGCTTCTACAGCATAGACAGAAGCCGTGAGGTTCATGACTGTAAAATAAAGCGAATACTGACTTCACTCTTCATGTTATTTATATTTATTTTTTGATCGTCAGTACCGTTTCGAGAGAACATTATTACCTTCAGGTGCCTTTACATGAAATAATCTTTACGCGGCATTTATTTCTGTAGCCATGAGCTGTTTTCGAGTGGCACAATACCGAATTGGAAAAGGAACTGTTAACTGAAATAAACACAGTGAGAACCAAAACATCCATAATTGTTTGCTTTAAAGAACAATAAATATATGGTTGTGTACACAGTTTCCTAATTGTCGTATCAGAAGAAAGGCTTGCTTGTGGGACGTTTGTACACGAAACATTCCCAGTTTTTAATCAAAGTTTATAAAAATGATACGTGCTAGGTGAGACCTTTCTCTTTTAAAGAACGGATTTACAGGAGGTGCTCCTGGAGCTACATAATTTTTTTGAATACGTAACATGTGACGCCTTCAACCCGACTAGCCCTCATCTTTTGCAGAATACTGTCTGTTTATTGTGCAGATGTATCCTATGTCCCTCAGTCAATTTATGGAGTATGTCAATATTTATGCTTACGTTGCTAAATAGGTAGCGACGTTCGTAATTATTGGTAGCATTCATTGATTTCCGGTATGATTAATTCTAAAAGAATTTACATGTTTGTTATATCTGATTTATAACTGGTCTCGACGTTTGACCTGTGTTGAGTAACTTACGAGTGGAGCAGATGATTTTATAAATGCAGCTGTTGCTGTATCTGCTTGTACTAATAGTCGTGTTGTGCCAAAGTTTTACTGCTCTGTAAAGTTAACTGAAAATAAAATTCCTATCAGGTCCGAACAGATTGTTAAATGTCTGCAGGATACACAGGAAATATCTCACAAACTGAAAGACAAAGGGCGTCATTTACTGTTTTCGGTGATCGCGAACAAGACATCACTCTTCACGTGCTGCTTATGCCTTACGTTTGAAGTGAGTTATTTGAATGTAGACTCTAACAAGAAACGTGTAATCATGAGCATCTTCTATTAGACCTCTGTCAACTTTTTCTCAGTTTCCCTTATCTTCCAACTGTAAAACTTCGCTGTATCTCGTTTATCGAACGGTGAAAGATAGTAAATCTACGTAGCTCGTTGTTTAAATGAGGATTTTGTTGCAATAAGAAGTGTTTAGCCCAAAATTTTGGATGGAGCTCCTGTTCTACTTCTCTCTTACCAAACGAACAGGCCATCAACGTCAGAAATTTCGTAAAATTCGGAAGTATAGATAACGAATCGGTCAGCGAATGAAAGTTAGACAGTGAATTGAGGAACTGAAAAATACTACACTCCAGCAACAAAAAAGTAATGAGCAGGGTGAATTCTGACTCGTAGAACAGTGTACGGTACGAATAGTAAGTGGGAGCTAAGATTAATATTGCAGAGAGATGACGGTCCATCACGTCATATCTTTTATGACCGGAAAGATTTGTATTGTGCCAAGTTTAGTAATAAAGAATTTCTTAAACGTCGAAAGCATCATGAAAGGGCGCAAAAGAGCGTGTGAGATAGTGCTAAGGTCATAGAATGACAATCTCTCAAACTGTGAATTTGTCGTTCCATTTGATTACGTGTCACACAGGACGTGATGCTTCGCCGGTAAAACGCCTGTAGAACTAGTGGATGAAGAGGGAGGCACGCTGAAACCTACATTCGCGTACTAGTCCAGGCAACGCGACCACAATGCACGAAAAGACCTGTATCGTCGTCATGACCGTAATGGACCATACAACTTTGTTCACATTGTTAGCTTGATGGCACAGCGCTGTAACGATGTTAACCTGTTTGCATGGGCGGTTCCACGTCGCCTGGTTTGGTGCTTTGGACAATGTTTACGGTGTACATGGCGTTCCGCTTTCTCCACTAACTAGAAAAGACAGATAAATGCCACACAGTACAACTGACGGGTCATCGCTATCACTGGAATGGCAGGAACAAAAATTAAGTGATTTCAGAAGAATCTCACTCATACCTTTCTACAGTAATGATCACATTTATGTTAAATGCTACCATGGACATCACAAAATGGCAGCCTCCATTATTCAGAAGCACAACAGACGACACTATTTGTGGTATGGAGTGCCTCTGGATACAAGTTGACTTCTTGACTCAAACGTATTGAGGGTAAACTTAACCACACATTAGGGTCCTTTTGTAGCCCGTGAGGAGGACTCTATTTTAAACAACTCAACGCCAAATTTCAGCAGCACAAAGCCCGGCCACAAGTGGCCATCACAGTCGCAAGACTTATTTTTTATTGAAAATATACGTGATGTGACGGACCGGAAACTTATTTCTCACTGTCCTCCAGTAATTACGGGTGAAACATTTTCGACTTTTATACTAATCATGCTGAAAGAGGTTCTCGTGAGGCACACCTGCTCCCACTATCTTATTCCATGCATACCGTTTATTAGCCTTCAGTATATCACCTGGTGACTTCACCATACTGACCGCTTAGAGTCATAAATCGTATACAGACCAATAATCCTAATCACTGATTTACTTTCCTGTACGTGCTTTGTGGTAAAATGTTCAGCTGAGACATAGGTCTTCTTTCGGATGCTGCACTTTTCGAAAGTTACTTGGAATGATTTTAAATTATTTTATTACTTACTAAAAATTCAGACGTTCATTTTCATATTATTAAACTGACAGCTTTTGTCTGAAGTCTGTCATAGCTACGACGTCATAGCAACTTTTTTGTTGACTAAAATTACATGGACAGAAAAGGGCCGTTAGCTTGGGAAGTGATTGTAGGTGGTTATATACGTACATGTAAGAAGTTTTTGGACAACTTCACTGCTTGAAATGCAACCTACATAAAGATTCAATATATGAGATACATAAATACCGAATTAATTGGATTTGTGATGAGGTGACACGAATATAGTTTGCATTTACTTAGGTTCTGTCAGCCTTACATCCTGTCACGACTGATAGCGGCAGCTCCTCACTAGCTGATCGGGCGTGCCATAACTAAACAACAGAAGGCAGATGACGCTCTAAAACCCACCGCAGATATAAAAGGGCCATCACGTCAGGTTCTCGTTCAAATGAGCAGAAAAATATGCAGAGTTTGGAAAACTGTTTGAGACAATGAAATGACATACAAAGGACCTGTTTGGGGATAATGATTGATAGTACTTTGAACTTTAATTCAGATTGTCAGTACCAAAAGAAACAAAATGGCGCCCGTAATTATGGTTTGATTGAGGGCCTGAGAGTTTGTAGTACGTAGACTTCGTGCAGTGCAGCTCCCCAGGAGTTATCTGAAATCAAAAATGAATAACGTCATTCAGTACTACAATAAATGTGTGGGAAATTATACCTAACCACAATATAATAACCTTAAATTTAGCGATATGGTGCTAACTCCAACTATGAGTTAGATTTTCGGGGGTTTGTTTCATTCTTTATGGCTTTACAAAAAATAACTGATGTTAACAAATTTCATATGTTATAGGTGTAAGATCCCAATAAATATCTTTACCTTGCCGCCAGTTGTGGCCGAGTGGTTCTAGGCACTTCAGTCCGGAACCGCGCAGCTGCTACGGTCACAGGTTCGAATCCTGCCTCGGGCAGGGTTGTGTGTGATGTCCTTAGGCTAGTTAGATTTAGTTAGTTCTAAGTCTAGTGGACTGATTACCTCAGATGCTAAGTCCCATAGTGCTCAGAGCCATTTGAACTGTTTTTTGCGTTTACTTTACGGGAGTTAAAGGCAGAAGTTAATAGACTGAACCGTTTTCATTTCATGCTGCACGCAGTTTAGAAAGATCGTCTTTCAAGAAAAACCTGTTTAAAGCTTGCGGAAAATATTTATAAATATTATTAGTTCAGTTTTCATAAAAAGTACATGTTATTATGTCAGTCACTGGATGCGGATATGGAGGGGCATGTGGTCAGCTCACCGCTCTTCCGGCCGTATGTCAGTTTACGAGACCGGAGCCGCTACTTCTCAATCAAGTAGCCCTTCAGTTTGCCTCATAAGGGCTGACTGCACCCCGCTTGCAACAGCGCTGGGCAGACCGTATGGTCATCCGTCCAAGTGCGAGCCCAGCCCGACAGTGCATAACTTCGGTCATCTGACGGGAACCGCTGTTACTACTGAGGCAAGGCCGTTGGCGTCTTGCTCACTTCACGATGTAAAATACTGCAGTGTTTCAGGCACCACTGAGGATGATCTTACTAGGGAAACTATGTAAACTGGATAATATTTTACAATACAAGTCTGGCATAACCCGGCAGAGAATTATTAATGTGACTCAAGTGGTTGAACAGTGACGTACGTCATTTGGGAAATGAGGAAGATGACATACACGCTTTTCGGCGATTCCAGTGAAATGAACTTTTGGGACCCGTAGAGCAAATGAGTGCAAAATATTCTGAACAGGAACCAATATCCGGAAATGTACCATTCTCGTTCTAAAATCTTTTGAAATCAGATGCCTAACTCATCCACTTCAGCAGTGGAGAAGGGCAATGTCTCGTATTTGCATGCCGTAACAGGCAAAACTGGGCCATAGCTCATTTCCCAAGCAGAAATATATACATTAAACACCTGGTTTCAATGGTCGTAGATGTGAAACTGTACGTCCCCGAAGAAAAGTTCCTATTCAGAATATTGTATACTCGTTTCTCTCTTCAGATCTTCAAAGTTTGAAAGGTGGCTACACTGAGCCACAGCGCCAGAGATTGCGCCAAAGAGTATTATTCAGCCGCCTCCACTGGCAGTTCTTGTCGAGAAGTCGTGGTGGAGAGTGCTTATTGAGAAGTAGCAGTAGGCAGTGCTTGTTGAGATGTAGCAGTGGTGAGTCGTTGTTGAGAAGTTCCCATGGAGAGTGCTTGTTCAGATATTGTCATATTGTTTTGATGGGCTAGACACCAGATATTGTTGGATTGGGGATGCTGTAATGATCAGAGTGTGCATTTCGTCAATATATATGAAGGTAAAAAAATTCCTTTCTTTTTGTATTATTTCAATGTCTTAAACAATAAGGCCTCTTGGTCACAGGTTCAGTCAACAAAGCATCTGGCTTGTGTTCTTGTATTAGACTGTATTTCTGGTTTCTATGTGCAATTATAGTATTTCTTTTTTTTAATTAGTTCAGTATAAATGGTGTTTAAAATATCTGGTCTTATTGAGGAAGAACCATGCCAGATGTGTACGTTGAATCAGACTTCCACACACAGAACAGCGACACTTGTGCTTTGTTGCTTCGTAGCTTTCATAGTTGCTGGGGACTTAATTAATTAATTGTGTTAACGGACGTTTTCTTTCGTTCTTTGTTGTTATTCTATGCAGCCAGATTGCGTACTATACCAGACAGGGCCAACCGGTTACGAGACTGCGTAATCGGACAGACAGCGACTACAATAAAAATGTATTTTCATTCATTATATATATAATTAAGCCCCATGCACGTGGCGACCCTGCCAGGATCGTCCCTTGGAATTCTTCTGATAGTAAAAATAGCAGACAGTAGTATTGTTGAAGTAATTTGGAGTTTAGTAGTTGTAGTCTATATTGCATGTGTAGATTTGGTAACTGAACATTTGTAGTTGTCTTGTCATTCTTTTAATGGTATTTTGGCAGAATTTAATTTTTGATGTCTTGTACATGGATTTGACAATTTTGTGCAATTATGAAGATTTCAATTGTTCGTTAATTGTGTTTGTCAGAAAGCTTTTGGTGTGAATGGTATTGTAGGAGATAAAGTATCATTGTGCGTAATTTTGTATAGGGACGAGTTTTGTATATTTTGTAAATGATTACGCGATCGATGAAAAAGGCTAAAATTATGGATAGTCAGAATGACGAAATTGTTGACATGGCGAACTCGCCAACACAGGACAACAGTATGATGAATAATGAAGTTGAAAACAATTTAATAAGTCTGGAAAATAGGCCAGAACCAGTTCAAAATTTTTCACAATCAAAAAATTTTCAGAATACGAGATTAACGACAGAAGATTCTGGAATATTATCGAACACAGATAGCTTTACAGCTTTGACGGAAGAAGTTGGTTTTGCGTGAAATGTTAGGGGTGAAATGAATTTCGAACCAGTTAATATGGAGCAGTTGATGAGTGTAATATTTAATTTGGGATCTGAATTAAAAACAGTGGGATCACAGTTACGATCTGAAATTAAAACAGATATGGGAACAATGGAAATACGGTTAGACTCACTGGGATCACGGATGGGAACAATGGAAACACAGTTAAGATCTCAATTAAAAACAGTGGGATCACAAATAGGAACAATTAAAACAGTTATGGCAACAATGGAAACACGGTTAGACTCACTGGGATCGCAGTTAGGATCTGAATTAAAAACAGAGATGGGAACTTTGGCAACACGGTTAGAAACTGATATGGGAACAATGGAAACACGGTTAAACTCACGAATAGGCACATGTTTCAAAAACATGAAAGATGAATTAAAGAAATAAATTAGACAAGAAGTACAACCGATTTTGAATGCTCACAATAATTGATTAATTTCAATAGAAATCAGACAAAAGGAACAGGATAGAGAACAGGAAGAAAAAGATCGCGTGATAGTACATAAATTTTCAGAGTTAAATTTACAACGTGCACACGATAAGGAAGAAATACTTGAAAGAATCGAGGAATCCGTACCAAATGACAGAATAAATAACCTAACACAACAGTATGAACAGTTAACTACTGAATGTGTCAATACTGAAACCCGAGTCGCGACACTTACGGAAGACGTAAATAAACAGAAAGAACAAATAGGTGACTTATCGGAAAGAGTTGAGGAGATTGCAGATAAATTGACAAGTCTTAGTTTAAATGGGGACAGAGATTCAGATGATACAGCTCCATTGCCATTTGCAGAAACAGAAGAGTACCAGAGCATAAATAAACATGTTGAAAGTCAGGAAAAATTTAATGAACGCATTAAAAGGGAATTTGAGGCATTACGAAAGCAAGTCAAACAAATTGAAGGCGAAATCGTAGGAAAAGACAGTAGAAGAAATTTAGAATCACAGATAGCAGAGGGGTTTGAAGAAAGTAATTTATTTCATTTACGAGAAGCAACAAGAAAGCGCCAGGCGCGCGAACTTGACAATAATCGACATTCGGACTGGGACAGACGCGGTAGGTCTTTGTCGCCACGAGGAGAAAACTTTGACTATAAACACTTCTTAACTGTTCTGAAATTTAAGATCTGTCGCAATTCTAAGAATGACATACATACATGTTCATGGTTAGATCAATTTATGTACGCACTTCCACCAAATTGGCCACTAAGTCACAAACTGGAATTTATGTGTGGATATATACACTCCTGGAAATTGAAATAAGAACACCGTGAATTCATTGTCCCAGGAAGGGGAAACTTTATTGACACATTCCTGGGGTCAGATACATCACATGATCACACTGACAGACCCACAGGCACATAAACACAGGCAACAGAGCATGCACAATGTCGGCACTAGTACAGTATTTATCCACCTTTCGCAGCAATGGAGGCTGCTATTCTCCCATGGAGACGATCGTAGAGATGCTGGATGTAGTCCTGTGGAACGGCTTGCCATGCCATTTCCACCTGGCGCCTCAGTTGGACCAGCGTTCGTGCTGGACGTGCAGACCGCGCGAGACGACGCTTCATCCAGTCCCAAACATGCTCAATGGGGGACAGATCCGGAGATCTTGCTGGCCAGGGTAGTTGACTTACACCTTCTAGAGCACGTTGGGTGGCACGGGATACATGCGGACGTGCATTGTCCTGTTGGAACAGCAAGTTCCCTTGCCGGTCTAGGAATGGTAGAACGATGGGTTCGATGACGGTTTGGATGTACCGTGCACTATTCAGTGTCCCCTCGACGATCACCGGTGGTCTACGGCCAGTGTAGGAGATCGCTCCCCACACCATGATGCCGGGTGTTGGCCCTGTGTGCCTCGGTCGTATGCAGTCCTGATTGTGGCGCTCACCTGCACGGCGCCAAACACGCATACGACCATCATTGGCACCAAGGCAGAAGCGACTCTCATCGCTGAAGACGACACGTCTCCATTCGTCCCTCCATTCTCGCCTGTCGCGACACCACTGGAGGCGGGCTGCACGAAGTTGGGGCGTGAGCGGAAGACGGCCTAACGGTGTGCGGGACCGTAGCCCAGCTTCATGGAGACGGTTGCGAATGGTCCTCGCCGATACCCCAGGAGCAACAGTGTCCCTAATTTGCTGGGAAGTGGCGGTGCGGTCCCCTACGGCACTGCGTAGGATCCTACGGTCTTGGCGTGCATCCGTGCGTCGCTGCGGTCCGGTCCCAGGTCGACGGGCACGTGCACCTTCCGCCGACCACTGGCGACAACATCGATGCACTGTGGAGACCTCACGCCCCACGTGTTGAGCAAATCGGCGGTACGTCCACCCGGCCTCCCGCATGCCCACTATACGCCCTCGCTCAAAGTCCGTCAACTGCACATACGGTTCACGTCCACGCTGTCGCGGCATGCTACCAGTGTTAAAGACTGCGATGGAGCTCCGTATGCCACGGCAAACTGGCTGACACTGACGGCGGCGGTGCACAAATGCTGCACAGCTAGCGCCATTCGACGGCCAACACCGCGGTTCCTGGTGTGTCCGCTGTGCCGTGCGTGTGATCATTGCTTGTACAGCCCTCTCGCAGTGTCCGGAGCAAGTATGGTGGGTCTGACACACCGGTGTCAATGTGTTCTTTTTTCCATTTCCAGGAGTGTAGAAAATGAACCGGCGACGCGGATGCGCGCACTTATTAGAGATTGTAATAATTTAAATGATTTTTATCACGCATTTCTATCGGCATATTGGTCCGAAAACACGCAAGACAGAGTCAAACATAGTCATATTATGCAGCGTAATTTTAAACAGTCTGAGTTCCGCACGCCAGCAGAATACTTTGAAGACATGATTCGAAAGAATCAGTTCCTATGCAGCCCCTATAGCCCGACTGAATTAATTCGCATTTGTTTAACTAAGCTGCCACAATCCATAAGACAAATTGCTTTAGCTGGAAGATGTAAAGACGACATTGAGACTTTTAAGACTTTGCTTCAAGAACTTGAGTATGACAACGACGACGGGACTTCTTGTAATTTTTTCAGTAACGGTAATCACAATAGATTTTCAGAGAGAAGGAATAATGATCGGAACGGACGTTATTTGGGTAATTTTGAGAATGACAGACGAAACAGACAGGACAATAGATACCAGCCTTATGACAATAACAGACGTTCTAACAGAAGTTACACAGACAATTATAATAACGGTAATTCCTACCGGAATGATCAATCATACGGAAACAGTAATCGGTATCATCAAGACAGAAATTATTCATACAATAATTGAAATTCTTACTACAGAAATAACCAGGGTAGTAGATCTAACAGTAATTTCAGAAGTGACGGTCGAAATTACACAAGAAGTAGTTATGCAGACAGACAGGAAAATAGAAATTTTAATAACAGACACAACCAAGAATTTGCATCTAACAGACAGGAAGGACCTAATTGGCATCCTCCACGTGACAGAACTTCAGAGAGACAAATGCAAATCGTAGAAATTGATCCGCGAAATGACGCGAATAATCAAAGACGTGACGCAAGCAATCGACAATGACTTGTAGCTTCGGCTTCTGGCAGCAATATAGACGGTTCAGAAAGTAATGACACTACGACTTTACACTATGTACGTCTGGAAGACATGAGAGACATTTTGTTAGACGAAAAGGAAAATCCTGTTATTGGAGTATGTGTGCGTAAGAATAAGTTCACTGCAGTTTTAGATTCTGGGAGCCCATTGAATGTCATTAGTGAATCAGTTTTTCGTATATGTGTAAGAACTATTGCTTGTCCTGTGCTACCTGTTTCTAAAACTACAATTCGAAGCGCTATTTCTGGAAAAAGTGTGGAAGTCAAACAACAGACCAACCTAAATTTCATTTGTCAAGGATACGAATTTTCTGCTAATTTTATTATTGTTCCATTCCTCAGTACACAAATTATATTAGGTAAGGAGTTTCTTAACACACATAAGGCAATTTTGAACTTTAAAGAAGGAAATGTGAATTTGACTGTTGCCGGAATGCCGAAATGTTTGAATTTTTCGAGTGTTTAACAAGATCTGAATCAGATACAAAATGTTTAAGGTTTCTTACTTCTGATGTTTTCGCTGAGTATTATGACGACAAATGTTGATTCATGACAATGAGAATAGATACAGAGACGTGAAGGATGATATAATTAATAGCGAAGAATTAATTAATGAAAAGGTTAAGAAAGCCGAAGTGCCAGATGACGTTGCAAGAGAAGAACTGCACCAAATTTTGACTTCACATGCTACAGTATTTAGCCATCACACAGGAACTATACAAGGCTTACAATATTTATTTAAAGTAAAAGAACACACACCATTTCGGGGGAAAACGTACGCCAATCCTTTGGCTTACAGAGACATGGTTAAGAGTGAACTTCAATACATGTTAGATCAAGGCATTATTGAGCCAGCAGTCAGTCCTTATACCAGCCCATTACACGTCGTTCATAAAAAGGATGGGTCAATTCGTTTGGTTCCGGATTCCAGACAGATAAATAATAGCATCATTCCTGAAACTGACCGTCCACAAAATTTAGATGAACTTCTTCAACATTTCCATGGAATTAAAGTTTTATCCACGATTGATATGCGCGCAAGTTTTTGGCCAATAGAACTCCACCCTGATTGTAGAAAATACACTGCCTTTTTAGCCTTTCGTAACTGTTATCAATTTCGGAAATTACCGTTTGGACTTACTATATCTTCTGCATCATTCATTTGTAGTTTAAACGAAATTTTACCTGTTTATCTTCGTGACAATATTACTTCATATGTTGACGATATTCTTATTGTTAAACGTTCTTGGAGTGAGCACAACAAATTTTGGATTTATTATTACGTATTTTTGCAAGAGTTGGCATTACAGTGAACTTGGAAAAACCTGAATTTGGTCGATCTCAGGTGAAATTTCTTGGTCATATTATTTCTACAGAAGGTATTCTTCCTGATCCAGAAAAACTAGACGCTATTCGTAATTATGCTGTTCCTACTACAAAACGTGATGTTCGTAGTTTCCTTGGTGTCTGTGATTTTCTTAGACGCTTTGTTAAATTGAACGATTTGACCACACCTCGTTTATGTGAACTATCTGGAAAGAAATCTAATTGGTGTTGGGATGAGGAAGCTCAATCAGAATTTGAACAACTTCGTGATGCTTTAGTTGCTGCTCCACTTCTTTCACATCCGGATTTATCTAAAGATTTTTGTTTGGCGACGGACTCGTCATACAAAGGCCTAGGTGCACACTTATTTCAAGAGATAGAAGAAAACGGCGTTGTAGTACAGAAAACTATTGCATTTGGAAATCGTGTTCTCTCTAAATCAGAAAAGAATTATTCGATTACGGAACTTGAAGCCTTGGCTGTTGTTTGGGCCTTCACAAAATTTCGCATATTTTTGTATGGCAGACATACTAAGGTTTACACCGATCATCGAGCTCTGGAATTTCTTATGTCAACAAAATTAACTCATGGAAGATTGTCACGATGGGCGCTGTATCTACAGGAATTTGACTTTAGTATTGTTTACATACAGGGTTCTTCCAATTTTTAATTGCTGATGCTTTATCACGTGCACCTATGGGTTTGAAACGAAGTGCTGAGGAGGACTGCAAGGAAAACAATTATTGTTTGATGTATATTAAAGGTGTTGCGGTGGAAAATTTTATTTCTTCTTCACTCCAGGACATCGCTAAGGAGCAAGATAAGGATCCAATCTGGAAGGACATTAAGGAGAAGTGGAGGAGAAAGGAAAGCATAGCGATTAGACAGTATTATTTAGTTCGCAATGATATTCTTTTTAAACGAAAATCGGTCAACAACTCTGTTTGGTTAGTTTGTATTCCTGATGAGTGGGTCAATAAATTGATTTGGTACACACATTTCAGTTATGCACACTTTGGTCCCAGAAAATGCTTTCATAAATTACGAGAAAATTGCTACTTCAGTAATATGGAAAAACGTATTCGATCTGTTCTTGCCAAATGCAAATTATGTGAAAAGGCTAAGCCGCCAACTATTTCTCACAGAGCACCGTAGTTTCCTATCGTTCCAGCGAAATTAAAGGACATGGCTGCAGTCGATTTGTTCGGTCCAGTGGTTCGTTCTACTAATGGTTTTGCGTACATTTTGGTAGCAGTGGAATTGACATCAAAATATGTGTGTTTTACACCTTTACGCAAAGCAACAGGTCGTTCAGTATCTAATGCTTTCATGAAACATTTTCTTAACGAAGTGGGTCATGTTAATAAGGTTATATCAGATAATGGATCACAGTTTCGCTCTAAAATTTGGCTTCGTACTAGACGGCGTCGTAAGATTAAACCAATTTTCATTTCACTTTTTCATCCTCAATCTAACGCTTCAGAGAAATGGTGAAGGAAATCAATAAATTGTGTCGACTTTATTGTCATCAGAATCACTGAACATGGGATCAGTAGCTTCATATTTTTCAAAACGTTCTGAATGAACTCCCTAATGATTCAACTTCTTTACCGCCTATATTGATATTAAAAAATATAGCACCGACAAATCGCATTTCTGAAATTGTTCCTTTTCCGCCTACACGGAAACTGCGGCATTCTGAAGTTGTCAGCCTGGCTCTACGAAATATTGCATCTGCGGCTGCTAGAAGAGAGAAATCAGCTAAACGTCCTGGTCGTTTAAAAACCTTGTCAGTTGGTCAAAAGGTGTTAATTAAGTCTCATCGTTTGTCTCACAAAGGAAAACGCCTGTGTCGCAAATTTTTTCTGCTTTATAACGGTCCATATAGAGTTCGCAAAATTATTCATGATAACACTGTCGAAGTAGAAACTCTTAAATCTCGGCGCTCTAAGGGAATACATCATGTATCGAACGTTAAAATTTTTGTGGAATGACATACTTTTGAGACATCAACAGTTATACGTAAACATGCAGAGAATACAAGGATACCGCACCGTGTTCCGGCGGCGGCACATACTCAAAGCAACAGTCAAGTCTGCGCGCCGCACAAGGCAGTCGTTGACCGCAAACAATTACTTCCTACGTCACGCGTACCTACAGCTGATCGAGCGCTCAGTGCGAATGCACTGACAGCAGTAAACAAATACACAGTCTAATTTCTCTGATTAAATTCAGTATAAAGCTATAGTGACTTGATAAACTATGTTATTAACGTTCAGTATTTTTCAGGATACCGTTGTATAAAATATTTAAGAACTTCAGGTAAATTCTGTGTGTCTCCGACGTTAAGAGAACGTGCTATGGAGAAAATTTCAGGAAGAATGTAATTTCGAAGAAAAAAGTAATAAACCAAAAAGGTAACTGTTAATTGAGTTTATTTTTCAGGTAACATATTTCCACTTAGGTACGTACTTTAGACGTAATTTGCTGCTCGCGATTACGTGATTCATACTTTGTACTAAATTTCATGTTCTATGAATTTACTTGTGAAGCGACGTGCTTGCGTACATTAACTGATTTTGACAATGATTGATTAATCAACAGGGTTGTTACTTGTGTATATTATGCATCGCTTGGCTGCACTGCTTTTTCACTGATGTCATATTTTTTTATTATGTGCCTGCTGTGCATATTTATTTAAATTATAATTGTCACCTGATTAGTTGTGCTGATATGGTTATGTATATAGGTTATACTTTGAGATGTATCTGCTTGCGCCTTCATGTTTACTTATCAAGATTACATTTGAACATTTATTTGCTTATGCTGATATGATGCTAATGACCTGTTTATTATGTAAGATATATATTTGCTGCTTTGCGTATGGATTGCATGTTTACACATTTCTGTTTTGTTGTCATAACTACTCTTTAATTTGGTATATAGAAATGCTCACATACTGTCTACGAGCATAGAGTTTAGGTTACACTATGGTATTAATTATAGATTGTTTGCTTGGCAGAGCCTCGTTGTAGGGATTGTGCTGCATCCAATTGTTGACATTCTGTTCTCTACTGGTATATTTACTCGCTATTGCATGTTTTGCTTACGCTCAGTGCCTTATATTTTTAAGATAACAAAATGAACTGCTATAATTCGACGAACGACATTAGTACCAGAAACTTCATAGAAGTCACATGAGCTGGAGGTTTTATGGAAGCTGTATAAATTTATGCTAATAGGAAGGAAGCTAACGATATGACATACCAACACTAGGTTTAGACCATTGACAGTTATTACACTGCATTCTTCGTGAGCAACTGAAATAGTAAGTGACACTTGACCCAAGAAATACTCCACATGTTTGCTTCTGTTTTGCCATGATTCTTGAAGTGGTGTACACACTGTGAAATATTACGATTTATTCATTCTAAGTCTTATGTGATCTTTCATACTACGTACTCGCACCTACTTACTGAAAGTTGTTCAAACTGAAGGCTGTTAGAGGTCATGTATGCATTTCTTTTATTTTATGATGGACAAGGTAATCAAAATGTATTTTATAATTCATAATGAGTAGAAGATTTGGGTCAGATGGATTACACAGAGGTTGTGTGTGGACATTGTGTCTTCGGATTGTATGGGATGATAAATTGAAGTTTGCACTAGGATTTTGTCTGTACTTGTTCGAGGAGACTGACTAGAGGAAAGAGTTGTTATGGAAGTGAAATGATATTGGTGATAAGGTTTATACGCATCGACGTATTGAAGAGGTGTTATTGAGGTATTGAGATTGTGTGAAGTTGATGATTATTGGAGTTTTGGTGGACAAGAGGTAAGGCAAATGATATTGATGATAAGGTTTATATGTATCGACGTAAGAGATATTATTGAAGTATTAAGATTATGTGATGATGATGTTTATTGCAGTTTTGGTGGATAAGAAGTGAAGTAAGTGAGGAGCATTTTTTTCTTTGTTTGTTGGTCTATATGGAACAAGGAGGATTAAGATGGCAGACTAGAACACTCAACTGGAAGGAAGATTGTCTACACACACACATTGTTAAATCACTAAGCAGCATATATTTTTTTTTTGGAGAGAGGAAGTATTTGCGTATCTTGGCACACTGACAGTTGTTCAGCAACCGTACATTTGATTTGGCTTGGCAAACATTGGTCTTGACATGATGACTATGACGTTGACTAACTATTACTGTCTGATATACATTGCTGCCACTACTACTTGATACACAAGTTGAACATAAAATTTTGGACAGAATTGCATTTACACAGTTAACACTATTCAATTACACAGTAGTACTTAATGTGGATGAAAGATGAGTGAGTGTGTTTTGTGTGTTTTCCTTTCCTAATCCCAAATAATTGGTACCGACCTATCTCCTAAATATTATTTTACTTGTTTTTTGTGGCTTGCACTGACACCCATAAATATTATAGGTTTACTGATATTTGTGTACTTGTAATAGTTAATATGACAATTATCAGATATCATTTGTGTGTTTATTATAATTTGTATGTTTAGTGTAAGAGCATTGATAATAATTTTGTAAAAGCAATTGTGTGTGCATTCAAACTGTTGTTCGTGCTTGCACCTATTCAACATTACTGGGTGCCACTGATGGACTGCTTATACTGAAATGATGTCACTTGTTGGTATCTGCACCTGCTCAACATTGCTGGGTGCCACTGATGGAACTGCTTCTACTGAAATAATGTCACTTGTTGCTGTCTGCACCTGCTCAACATTGCTGCGTGCAATGATGGACTGCTTCTACTGAAATAATGTCACTTGTTGGTGTCTGCACCTGCTCAACATTACTGGGTGCCACTGATGGACTGTTTCTACTGAAATAAAGTCACTCGTTGGTGTCTGCACCTGTTGACCATTGCTGGGTGCTACTGCTGGAACTGTCAAATACTTGTTTATTGAACTATGGAAAGCATTTTATGTGAATATTTGTATAAACTGATTTTTTTGTGTATTTACTGTTTGTGAAATGTTATGAGACTCTTACCTACACCTATTTGACATCGCTGGTGCCATTGATTGAATGGTACTTGTGTAAACTATTATGTAAAATCACATGTATGAAAGAATTTGTATTCCTTACTGTATTTTATATATTAGGTTATGGAACGGTCAGTGCAAAGCCAAAATTTATTTAGTGAAGTGATATTTACTTATTAACATTGTCTTTTATTTTTGTCTGTATTTTTTTACGAATTTGGTGGTATGTTCACCACCAATGCTGGCAAAAATACCATCAAATTCTGGCCCGTGGAGGAGGGGCATATGAAAGGTGGCTACACTGAGCCACAGCGCCAGAGATTGCGCCAAAGAGTATTATTCAGCCGCCTCCACTGGCAGTTCTTGTCGAGAAGTCGTGGTGGAGAGTGCTTATTGAGAAGTAGCAGTAGGCAGTGCTTGTTGAGATGTAGCAGTGGTGAGTCGTTGTTGAGAAGTTCCCATGGAGAGTGCTTGTTCAGATACTGTCATATTGTTTTGATGGGCTAGACACCAGATATTGTTGGATTGGGGATGCTGTAATGATCAGAATGTGCTTTTCGTCAATATATATGAAGGTAAATAAATTCCTTTTTTTGTATTATTTCAGTGTCTTAAACAATAATGCCTCTTGGTCACAGGTTCAGTCAACAAAGCATCTGGCTCGTGTTCTTGTATTAGACTGCATTTCTGGATTCTATGTGCAATTATAGTATCTCTGGGTTTTTTTAATTACTTCAGTATAAATGGTGTTTAAAATAACTGGTCTTATTGAGGAAGAACCGTGCCAGATGTGTACGCTGAATCAGACTTCCACACACAGAACAGCGACACTTGTGCCTTGTTGTTTCATAGCTTTCATAGTTGCTGGGGACTTAACTAATTAATTGTGTTAACGGAAGTTTTCTTTCGTTCTTTGTTGTTATTCTATGCAGTCAGATTGCGTACTATACCAGACAGGGCCAACCGGTTACGAGACTGCGTAATCGGACAGACAGCGACTAAAATTAAAAAGTATTTGCATTAATTATATATATAATTAAGCCCCCATGCAAGTTGTAACCGAAATATCGAAACACCCTCCACAGGAAACAACTCACTGCCTGTCTATTACCTCCACTTTTCTGCCTATAATGCTTATGACACTAATGATCCAAACAAACAGAAAGAAAGGTTCATCTCTAGCAAGAAGCCATACTCTTGAATATTTCTGGTATCTCAATTGCAGATTTTTCAGCGCTCATTTAACTTCAGGACTCTGTATCTCAAAATGAACAAAAATGGACTTTTACAGCTGGCTGGGGTGGACGTGCGGTTCTAGGCGCTACAGTTTGGAGCCGAGCGACCGCTACGGTCTCAGGTTAGAATCCTGCCTCGGGCATGGATGTGTGTGATGTCCTTAGGTTAGTTAGGTTTAATTAGTTCTAAGTTCTAGGCGACTGATGACCTCAGAAGTTAAGTCGCATAGTGCTCAGAGCCATTTGAACCATATTTTGGACTTGTACCACTATTGAAATAAGCCCTTCATATATGAGAAATTGAGAACGACCACCAAAAGACAATGCCGATTAATCGCATGGAAAAGTGGCTCTGTAAAGGTATGTTTTTCACCCGAACTGGTTATCGACAATTCGGTTCTGTCATGTCGCTCGGCCAGAAAAGATACGGAATGGCAGACGGGACGACGGATCCGCCTCGCATCAAAAATTCTGAAGGAAGCGGCTTGTGCGTGCGAGCTGAGCCGATGTAACAGTCAGCGCACAGCGCCTCCACGTGGCGCGATAAGCAACTGGAGAGCTTCCTGCGCGCGTCGCGAGAGGAGCCACCTTCTTGGGACAGGACAGCTGGGCAGCGCGGGAAATCCTGTACGACTCACCGGCTCCAGCCTCATACCCCACACGTCTGAGGAACAATGTAAGCACTGTGTTAATGCAACACCCCATGCTTCCACTTGATATTTTCGATGATATTTTATGTAATGAGTCTTTTTTTCTTTGATTCTTCATTTACACTCTACAATATATAGGCTGCCCAGCAAAGGACTCCATTGCCTTAAAATTTAATATCGTGAATACAAAGATCAATATAATAACGCTACAAATTGTATGTTTGCTTCGATAGCTGTAAGAATTTTGTACGTAACTTTGAAAATAATAGTTACGAAAACTGCTAACAGAAGGTAATGTGCTGACGACTATGGATTTTCGATGGAAACATGTGTAGACTGTTTCTCAGTACTGCATGCATGCTGGAACGCATCAATCCAATCTCTGTTGCAATTTTTCAAACGAATTTCTTTGGGTGTTGTTGTGTAAGTTCAGATGATGATGAAGTCCCATACTCCTTGACAGAGCGTAGGGGGACGATGCGGGAGACTTGCACCGCCGTACTAGGCAAGGTCCTAGCGGTGGTGGTTTGCCATTGCCTTCCTCCGACCGCAATGGGGATGAACGATGATGATGAAGACGACACAACAACACCCAGTCATCTCGAGGCAGGTAAAATCCCTGAACCCGCCGCCAATCGAACCCGGGACTCCGTGCTCGGGAAGCGAGAACGCAACCGCGAGACCACTAGCTGCGGACGTAAGTACAGAAACTGTGGCGAAATTTTCAAGGGTAACTACAGCTGATCTGGGACCGTCACGCCCCTCTACACCATCAGTCACGCTGCCTTTAATTACAATTTGACGAATAGCTATCGATTGGTTTTCGCATCGTGTCCTTTCTTAACATTAAATCGCGTTTAAATACCGGACCGTGTTGTCTTAATACTGTGTTCTAATCCATGACATTCCGGAAATACACGTTGTTCAATTGAATACGTGATTTCCAGATTTTCTTTCGCTATGTTGATCTCTTTTCGCGCCACACTGCGCTTCGAAGTGCTAATGACAAGCGTTATGCAATGCAATTACACCGCCATCATTTAGAAGATTTTGTAACGACTTCTTCGAAGGTACCGTTTGTTGCCTTCTTTTATTGATCGTAATTTTAATGTTATTTTAATTTTAAAATCAGGGAGTCATTTGTTGGACTCACTGTATAACCTATAAGCTTAATGGCTCTAGTCATCCCCCTGTTTATAAAAACAGATGCAAAATTCTTCACGTTTCGAGCGGTGTGGCGTCTGTCCGTTTCGCGCATGCACGTAGGAAGCTGCGAGTGAGACTGCGAGGGGGAGGGAGCAGTGTCGCCCCGCAATGCCGACGCTGGCTGGCGTCCTGCTGCACGGTAGTTTCTCTTTTTACTCCTCGTGAGTTGTGCTCAAAAACCGTGCACCAAATCCTTCAATGTAATCCAGAGTATTATAATCCTGCTACCAGTTGATTTATTCCATTGGTTCTTTTGTTTTGCTGCTAACTTTAACCATGGCCTTGCATCCCCAAGAAATAAGTTCTGCAACTGTAAGTGAACTTCAACAGCTTACGTTTTCGAAGCTTCCTCTCCATAAGGCAGTTACAGGTTCGAAACCTGATATTCTAAGATCTTAGCCAGGCATAAACAACAACAAGAAATATATTCCAAGTTTTACTTCTGAATGGTACTAACGGAAAACTTTTCTTTACGTCCGCGAAGAAAAAATTGCACTGTCTTGCTTTCAGTGTTTGCTGTTTGAAATAGATGTAACGTGGAAAGAACATAATCTTAGAAATACAAACCACATGAAACAAAAAAGCTGAAAAGTATTAGATGTCAAAGACACATGCTGACAATTTTTCACTCTCTCTTTTAAGAAATATACTAAGTATTAAGGAGAAACTTGGGTTTGAATATATATTGTCAATCAATGAGGATGATATAAAGGATAAAACGAACAGTGAAATTTTCAACAAATAATAGACTGCATATTCCTTATCGGAAACTGATACCCGCTTACGTGGACAAAATGAAACAGACGATTCAGTAAATCTAGGGGTATCTAGAGGATTAGTAAATTGTGCATCTAAATTAGATTAAAATTTTAAAAATCAGTTAGACATCAGTACCGTCTTCTAAGGTGTTTGTAGGACCATGCAGAATGACATGCTTGATTCCCTGTCACAATTATACCATGAGGAGATACGGACGGATATTAAGTAAGCTTCCGTTGTAGCGCTCATGGCTGATGCCACAGCAGATGTTTAGAAACACATGCAAATGGTTCTTCTTCTACTATACGCTTTGAATGGGGAAATATTTGAGCACTTCTGGAGATTCTTCACTTCAGATAATCAAAATGCAGATAGCATATCAAAACGTATTGTAGAACAATTGGCCATAATCCTTCAACAAAATGGACTAAAACCTGTATCTCACACATTTTATGGTGCAAATATCACGAAAGGCGTAAAACAGGATTTCAAGCAAAAATAAAAGCAGTTTATACTAACGGTATTTGATTCACTGTCATCCACATCAGCTTAATTTAGTTACGGTAAATGCAGCAAGTATTATACGCAATTCGAGAATATTTTGTTCTAAAATTCTGTACATTCTGAAGAGCACTGCATAGGTATCCGGTCTTCAGAATCATATGGACGTCAACATTCCACGTTCATCCTGTGTAAGGTGGAAGTTCAACATACGGACCAGAAACAAAGCTGATGAAAATTTGCAGCTTTCAAAAAACGGTCTGACTGAAATGCAGTCAACATCAAATTCAGATCAAAACAGTGCAGAAGAAACAGGAATTTTAAAATACCGGAATAATGATAATTTCAAGATTTCGTCAGATCCTTTTCGTCAGATTTAGCCTCATTCGGAAATAACTTACAACCAAACGCAATCTAGAGAAATTATTATTTTTTAAAGCAAATGAATATATAACATATTTCAAATCTGCTAGCTTGGAAACAAGGAAGTAATGTGAGAATCCTTCGAAGACACTAACGGCAGAAGCTAAGGAAGTTTGCGATGGTACGTGTGTTGATGTAATGGACAGATATTCTTCCAATCAACACTTAGTAAGTGCTAAATTGTTCAGCAAGGAATGATTCACTGGTTTCAAGAGTGAACATCGCAAGGAAGAGAGGAACTAACCATTGATGCATAGCCCATGACTGACAAAGAAAACCTTGAAACTCCACCAAAACTTTCATAATGCAGGCCTGATATTCAGAAATACTGGAAATTTATGCAGATACTGAAATTTGTCTGGGAAAACAGACTAGACAAGTCTCTTGGTGAAATTACGAAACTGATAAAAATTATCTTGACAATATCCATGATTACATCGGAAGCACAACGCTACTTTTCAGCACTGAAAAAATTTAAATTTTTCTAATTTGCACTATGAATTTGATATGACTAAATGCGCTTCTAATGCATTCAGTGGAGAAAAATTTCCTAAGTTGTTATTCACTGCTCAGAGAAACAAAAGGAAATGATTTAGTTCCTAACTGAATACATCATACTTAAAATGTAAAACATTACTTTAAAGTAAGTTAAATGTGTTGTCCTTCCAGAAATTTATCAAGCTTCTGAAGAAATATTCTTTTTATACATGTTTGCTTCCATTTACACAATTTTAAATGGCTCTGAGCACTATGGGACTTAACAGCTGTGGTCATCAGCCCCTAGAACTTAGAACTACTTAAACCTAACTAAACTAAGGACATCACACACATCCATGCCCGAGGCAGGATTCGAACCTGCGACCGTAGCAGTCGCGCGGTTCCGGACTGCGCGCCTAGAACCGCGAGACCACCGCGGCCGGCTACACAATTTTAAGAAAAGGTTAAACATATTCTGGAGCAGCACCCGCACTAACATTAGTTACAAGCTATTTCTGGCGACGGGGAGATGCAGTCTTCATGTTCGCACTGATAGGCCCGTAGCACAGAAGGATAGCCTACGATGTTCGCTATTTTTACTTGGAACAGTCACTTTTTAGGTGTTATGGGAATGAGTGCTGACAAACAGGAATGCTCTCCCGTTGTTCTCTCTTACAAGACAAACTATGGGGCTCACAGGCACCAATCACAGTGCGGTACATCGATTTGTGATCCATATTTACTGTGGTTCTGAGCCGATGTGTGAATTCAGTTAAAACACGTGAACAGAAACAGCAAAACTTGATTCATTCGTGTAATATTGTGAAAATAAACATCGGATCTAGGTGTAAACTTGACAGGAAGCCAACCAAGAAAATGGATAATAAGTTTACCAAATCGTATAACGTATATATCTTGGAAAGCGAGCATGATCTTTCAGTAGTTGAGTGGCCTTAACCATTTAGCTGCATTTTTACGTGTTGTTTCACCTTTAACCGAAAGAAAACGTTCGGTAAGATATTCATCGTTGATTCTGCGAACTAAGATCTTGTGAAACTCAGTTCGCTGAGTTCTTACATTGAAACCAGAACACTGTAACGACGGTGCCCATGTAAATACCTTGCCATCTACGTTTACTGAACAAAACAAAAATTCACAGACTATCTGAGCAGATTTGTGACTACGTTCAAGACTTTCTTTTACATAGAACTCAAGTTGTTGCTCTTGACGGAAGATGTAGTTTTGAAAGAATCCCAGTGCGTATAATACATAAGTTAAAGGTAAATTTCTACGATCTGACCCCATATCAGTCAATAGGGCCCGACAGACCGCCGTGCCTTCCTCTGCCAATGGGGTCACTGGATGAGGCGTGGTGAGTCATGTGGACAACACACCGCTCTCCCGGTCGTTTTCGCGTCCCTTGATCTTGGAACCGCTACTTACGCGTCGAGTAGCTCCAGAGTGGGCCTCACGAGACTGTATGCACCTCCTACCAGTCCTCCCCGCAAGGACGAATCCCAGGCACAACCGAGATTCGAACCCATGTCCTCCCGCGTGACAATCAGCCGCGCTGACAAGTAAGCTACGGAGGCTGACAGTATTGCATATAATGTCGGAAATTGGTTGAGGTTGTTGTTGTCTACAGAAAGATAACGAATGTAGAAGATTGTAACGAAATGAGAAAGTCAAGCAGAAGGTGGAGGGTTTTTGCTGGGACTGGCAGTCGATATTATACATATATAAATATAGCGTACTGCATACGAAGAGGTAAAAATATC
This sequence comes from Schistocerca americana, assembly GCF_021461395.2. Lineage (NCBI taxonomy): Eukaryota > Metazoa > Arthropoda > Insecta > Orthoptera > Acrididae > Schistocerca > Schistocerca americana. The sequence continues at coordinate 456,450,440 of NC_060130.1, forward strand.
CACTGACATTCGATTGAGTTCTTGACTTGAAAACACTGGAAGAAGTAACAGTCGTAAGGTATCTAAGAACAACCCTCCAGAACGGCCTAAAGTGGGCTGGATACATAAAACTAGTAAGGTGCAGGAGAAGCAGATGTAAGACTGAAATTCGTGGGAAGATTATTATGTAACTATAACCCACCTACGAAAGAAGTGATTTATATACCAGTCTTTCCAGCGTCTTTCGAGTTTTGCTTATGCGTGTAGGACCATACTCAGTTGGATAAATAGAAGAGGGAGATAGAACATCCAACCAAGAGCGGCATGTTTCGTCACTGGATTGTTTATTAAGCGACAGAAAGCTACGGAGAAGCTTAACAACATTTAGTGGTAAACGTTGCAAGAGAGATTTCGGACATCGCGGTGAGGCTTACTGATGCACTCAGGAGCTTACATTTCCAGAAAAGTTATTACCTCCTCCCATTTCAACTCACAAAACGAACACCACGTAATCTGATGCAGAGGCTTCACGACAGGTGTTCTCCCCACACATCACTTGCGAGAGGAGTAGGGATAACAGTAAATGGTAGTATAAATAAATGTACTCTCAGCCACACACTATAATGTGGCTTACGCAGTACAAATGCAGATGTTAATAAATTGAGAAATTTTAACTTCTTCTTTACCAGAATTAATTAATTTGTACAGCGAAGGCACGCTATACAGGATGCACGAAGGAGAATAAAAAGCACTAAAGTGGGAACAGGCTGGGAGCACGCTATGGAGCAACATATGGTACTCAATTATCGGTTGGAAGTGCATCGTTATGGAGCAACGATCGTAAATCGGTTATCAATCATGGCCGCGCCTGCCAAAGTGTGTTTCTTTAACAAAACACACCCCAGTTAATGACAGTAATGATAAAACTTGCCGTTATTAGTGACTTAAATCATTGAACATCATTGTTTGGATCAAGGATAAGCGAAAAAGGTAATAGTTTGAAGCAAAGATTGACAAACATCATTTCCCATCCACGGTTTGTCTCGATACACGCTATTTTTTCTGTTGCGTTCGCTACCTGGAGCTCTACTGCTGAATTCACCTCACTAGAAGTATCCCAGTTCTATTAATTTAGAAATTTATGGTAAGTTCCTGTGGGACCAAACTGATGAGGTCATCGGTCTCTAGGCTTACACACTACTTAATCTAACTTAAACTAACTTAAGCTAACGACAACACACACACCCATGCCCGCGGCAAGACTCGAAACTCCGACGGGGGGAGCCACGCGAAACGTGGCAAGGAGCCCTATACCACATGGCTCTATTAATTAGTTACGATAATAAACTACACTACACAATCGTCACTCCACTAAGATAGCCGATATGTGGTACGGTAAAGTACAATGTTTTTGATAGTGAGGTTTACAAATGATGTGCTTCAATTTTTCTGATATACGAAAAGCATGAATGAACTTATATTCTGAGAAGTAGATCAGTAACGAAGTTACCGATGAAATATTCAACAGGAATTAAGTTTTAACCACTTTTAAACGTCATTGTTTACTTGAAATGCTCGAAATCTCTGCCTCAAAATCTTTAGAAAGTTAACATCCCGGAAAAAATTATTGGGTAACGTCCTTGAGAGTTCATAGAGTATTATCTTCTTTTAGCCTTAGCTTCACGACTATGCGTTTCCGATCTGTAGTTACCTTAGCAAATTTTAATCGACTTCACGTCCCATACTTCGATACGATCTTATTATGATCTCTCTCGGCGTTATATGTATACTTTTATTTTGTTTTCGCTGCCTTGTGTTACTTGTCGGCGGTCACTTTAAATTGTAAAAGAAATGCAGTGTACTTCCCCAATATTATATAAATAATTAAAGTATCATTTTACTTAATAATAAAACATTTCAATGGAGAAGAAACCATCAAACAGAGGCAGTGGAGAACGGATGAATTCGTGTCTATAGTTCTCAATAAAACTGAGATATTTCAGATTGTGACATACATCAATTTAGACAGAAAAGAGAAGACAATAATTAATTCCTTTAACTGTTATAGCCGCACATGTTCGAATCAGTGGTCAGTGCTTGTGACGGAAATGGACTGGATAAGATGCCTGCGTTATGAGATGGAAAGGTCTATGAGAAGAAAAGCTCTGGTTTGTTTGTTACCAGCAGATCTAAGATGTCACCTTCACTGGTCTGTTCTCTGTAAACTGCTAAAATTTTTTCCAGCTAAAGCATTTAGAACAATTTAATCAATTGAGTCTCTCACTCTGTAGCTGATAAGCTGAAATCATCACGTATTACTGTAACATGACCAGGTAATTTACTTGACATATTCTTCGAGTTTACCCGCAAATATTCCTCCACTGCTACTCCTGAGGCAGGGAATCGATAAATGCATCCAGTGACCGAGTTTGGTCCACATATCGCTCTTATCTTTACCCAAATTATTTCGCATTCGAAATCAGCACTAACCTCATTTGATGTAACCGTATTTGTTACGCCTATAAACGTGCATCCACTAACGGCGTGGAACCTATATTTCTGATATACATTGCAATCGGAATTTAAAGTGTTATAAGAACAACCATCTGGTTTTTGCCAGATACCGTTAATAAGCGGGACTAGCTTCGGGACCTTTCCGTAGAACATCGGTAGTTAACCAATGCTAACACTATCTGCCTCCCATATGCTATGACGAATGCTGCCCTCTCTTGAGTCAGTACGCATCTTATCGGCCCTGTGAAAGGATTTTTCTACATTAAAAAACTAACGTGTGCACACCACACGTACTCCGCTACTCTATGAGCCGCATCCTGCGCATAGTGCACATCTGAGTTGTTAAGGAGGGTACTGTTGTTTTCCACCTGATGGCGGAGGTCGAGAAATCCGCATCCAAGGGCGTTTCAGAATCCTCAGAGCCTTTAGTTTAAGTCTTCCACTACGCTTTAAACCTGAGTTCACGCTGTATTCTTCGAAGAGTTCATTTCACGGGAAGACTGAACGATGCTTACTGATGAACCTCGATCTCGAAATATCACTTCAGATTACAATGTGCGAAGAATTCTTTGTCAATAATCTTCAGCAGCTGTTTGTGGTGTCATTGTCCCATTTCCTTCTAAGTTTCTATCTACGACGGTAATTTTTTTTCAGTTACGATAACGTCAGATGCACCAGCTCCTCACGTAAAATTGTTAATCTTTTTGACTACTACATTGTACCTCAGGGAACATTAAATGCATGCCTACGAGTTCCTGTGAAAAGTAATGTTCTATCTTCGACAGAAAGTCCTGAAATATAAACGTTGGTAAATTCCATCATGGACTCATCACAGATAATTGCGTATTGTTTTTCAAGGTTTTGCCACGAACGTTAAGGCGTGAGGCAGTTGTTCACTGTGACAAAATCAGTTTTCAGACAGGTGACTCACACATAATGCTCATTCAACTATTCTTTTCTGATTACTGATTACCCATCTCTGATCATTTCCTCTACCGCCTGTGTAATTGTGGGCCGAAACGTTTAGAACATTCTGGATAATTAAGGTGGAGGATAGCGCTAGAAACTTCGTGAGTCTGTTTTATATAGGGAATTTGCTACGCCACAATACTATATCGAAACGCGGAAAGAGGTGTAGAGGATTGACGTTCATTGCACGGCCTTGTAGTTGACTCTTTACATAAGCACATGTAACCATTTGTTTTCAAATAGTGGAGGGGTGTCATTCTTGCTTAACTTTAGAACTGACGGTCCAGCACAGGGAACAGATGCAACCCTAAAATGTGCAGTGATATTTGTCCAGTGGAATTTAACATCGAACGACGAGATTTATCTAGATGGAAGAACGATGGAGGCCAGACACGAAGTCACTGAAAAACTCATAACGAAATGTAACTTGCTCATCATTTAGGGAACTTCCAAAACTCATCATTGTTAATCAGACTCGGATAGTTACCACGTCGGCCAACTTAAAAATTTTATAATTCTTACACTGACATCACAATAAATCTGCGTCATTATGAGATTCGCGTTGGAGACTGTGGAATTCTTGAAAAGAATCAGCTGCACACGTTTACTGAGTACTGTGGAGTATAATATTCCTTATTTTGCCTCCACAGGAATTCAAGGCTGTTAGTGAGCAGGTACTGGATTTGTAAAGCTAGGTGAAAATTTTCACGCAGGTAACTCATATGCTTTATCGGAACACTGGGTGGCTATAATTAAACTTTCGCTAGTTGTGCCAGTGCAGACGCATAACTATTTAACACACAACTATCTACCGGATGGGTACCCAACTTTATATCAATGATGTTCAGACTGTGCGCTGCAAGATTTGTGTTGTTGGTAGTTTTTGTATCACGACTTATCATTAGGAAGGGTAGGTAACGCAGAATTTAGGATTTCAACATATGTGTCATTGTGCATTACAGTTGCAGTCGGTCAACATGGAGCTGGGCAAGGCGAGCAGTGCTTTAGTCGTAAAGCTGTTTCATCAAAACGACAACAATAGTTTTGCTGCTTTTCGCAAGTATCGACGCATGAATACGAAAAGGTCCTGTTTCTGCATCAGGGATGAAGAACATGACTCGGAAGTTCGATACAACTGACATTCTGGGAATAGCTTCTGGTAGAGTGCGACCGCAAATTGCGCCAGAAATTGTTGAAGAAGCTACTGTTGCAAAAACTGAGCATGACGGAGGCAATGTGCGATCTTCAAGCACTACACTAACTGTGTCACGACAGCTAAACGTTCTATTGTCTACTGTTCGGAAAGTTCCGCATTGTGACATGGTATCTGTATGTTACCAGACTGCCGTGAATGCAGATGGTCGTCACAGTAAGCAACAACTGTAAACTGGAACTTAAACTTCGTACGCAATTAAGAAATGTGATCTTATCATGTGGAAATTTAAAATTACCTCTGTAGTTTATTCGGTATTTGTCCTCCGCGGGTCCTTACAAGTATCTCAACAACGTTTTATTGCCCTATGATCACTAGTCTGTCATGGGGGCTCGCTCAAACAGCGGAATTTTAATTATAAACATCCGCCATATGCAAGATGATAAGATGTTATATCCAAGATTTATTATCTATATGATAAAGATGTTGAGAATGTGAGTGCTGTCGCTTGCTCAGAGAGACAGACCTTGACAAGGCTAGCGTGGGAGATACTTCTTCATCTTTCAGGTGTCTGATAAGACACAGCCCAGCCAGATCAGCTAAGCCAGATGATGTATGTCAACCCGCTGGTGGTATGTTACCTGGAAGCGCGAACAATGTGTTGCAGAGGAATGGAAAGGAAAACGGAACTGAGTTAAAAAGAATTCTAGTCATAAAATTTATCATAGTTTTAGGATGTACACCGCTCTTACATGGAATGTTTTACGTAGAACTCGTTTTATATTCAATGGTTTTTACATTTCAGCAGGCATAAAAAGTATTTACATTCGATATTTTTACATATAGTGTTTTTTATTTCAGCATTGTCTATCGTATGCACTCTAGGCACATTCAGAGTTTAGTTTGCACAATGTTTTTCACTATGTGAGCAACTGCACTGGCTCGTTAGATATCCATAAAGAAACGAGCTGAAGATAATGAGTAAGAAGGATGTGAATTCACGTAAGTTACAGTTACAATACACAAATGACAAGACATTTCCGTTATTTATGTTATTCACAAGTATTTACATTATTTACATCTTTCGGTTATTTACAGTAGCATCAATCAATATCAACGGCATTTTCCACACACTAATGACCTCATACAACATTGCTCACTTTCTCATCAAGTATGGAAAGCTTATCATGTTTTCCTGAAAGAGCTAATTTCATTGCATTATGATTGGAACAGTGTGGAACTCAGTATGAATTATATAATGCACAGTCGATTTTTCATTGTCATTTAAAAATCTTTTCTGACAATAACCAATGGTAAGTGCCTGTTTTGGAATGAATTTCACACCTTTCACTCTATGCATTGGGCACTGTAGCTTAGGGTGGACTGCATGCATTCATGCTCACAGTCCTATGAATTTTGTAATGATCTTTCCTAACAATTCAATTTTCATTCGACACACTTTCTTTTAATTAATGCATGATATGTTATAAATCAGGGTAAACTGAAGTGTAATACCACTCATGCACTTCACTTTTAATCTCATCACAAATATTCGATACGGTTTGAGGTATATTAGGCTATCGATGTCTGTGCAACACATTTTTGTCTTTCTTGACCTACACTTTTTCAGTATATCGTCATAATGAAAATCTATAAGCAGTGTCCTAGAAATATCTGCACTAGCGAATCCTACATCTATTGGCTTATCAAATACTACATTAAGTCTGTATAGTTCAGTTGCTACCACATTTTCATTGAATAAACAACACAGCGCTGAAAAGTCAGGTTTGCAATCAGATCTACTGTTTTCTATCCGCATTTCCATCTCATTACTACTTTCATGTCACTTATTTTTTGCCCATTATGATAGTTGTGCCGAAGACAGTATTATTAATGAGTTTGAATAATTGAATAGTTCTCCGCTTTCATGTGCTTGTCAGCATTAATATCTATACTCTTTTTCACCCACTTTGCTTGAAGAAACGACAGTATCTGGTGAATCTGAATAGAATAAGATTATTTATCAGACATAGCTTCAAATTACTGTAGTGAATGAGATAGATGTAATGATCGTGTGGTCTATAAAAGAGTTTCTTTATAGATTCTGGCTTGTTAATGCCAGTTGGTGGTACAGTTTTCTATGGACGTAATGGTAGATCCGAGTTACCTTCATGTAAATTTTCTGGGTACTCAATATCCACCTCTAAAATGTACACTGCATCTGAATCAACAGATACACTCAATACATGCAAAATTATAGAGTAATACGTATTGCATCACGGCTCATCAGTACAAACTGTTAATGTAGGGGTACATCGAATAAGACTCATCCCGATTTTCATCAGCAATGTACTTATTGTCTGCGAACTGTATGTCTGTGTGAGCAGTGAGCAGTACCACCTAGAATGTCACACTCAACAAATTTTAATGGCTCTGTATCGGTAATAAGTTGCTATTCTACTTTACTGAAGCACTCCACACCAAGCCAGGTAAAGCACATAGTGTGCAGGATCTAATTCATATGTCATAAGACAAAATTTCGGAAGGAATCGAGCACCACATCAGTTTTAAAATATAAATAGGAGTAATCTTGAAATGTTTTGTGGTTAAATACAGACAATTCACTTCAAGCTCTTTGGTATACATCATCTGTTGTAGTTCCACATGCTGGAAAACCTGAAACTTTTCGTCTGATCTTCCAGTAAAACTGATTTGTTGTTCGCATACTCATACATAAATATTCCCATCTGATTAATTGGATTAAATTCTCGGTCATCTGAAAAACATGACTTAGCTTTCTTGGGTTTATGGGATTTCGGGTAATATGCAAACATTTTGAGTGAGAACATCAAGGAATTTAGTTAATCGATAAATCTGAAATTTATATTGCCGTATAGATCATCGTGCTATACAGTGATAGTACTGGTAAAAGATTTATACATCTCAGTACACTGATCACCCAGAACATTATGACTGTTTACCTAACAGTCGCTATGTCCACCTTTGGCCCAGATAATAGCGGCGACGCGCCGTGGCATGGACGCAGTTAGGCCTTGGTAGGTCGCTGGAGGAATCTGTCACCACATTTGGACACACAAGCCACCTAATTCCTGAAAGACCGGGGAGTGGGCCGCTGAGGTCTGATGCTACATTCAGTCACATCCCAGATCTGTTCGTTTGTGTTCAGTCTGGCGAGTTGGGATGCCATAATATCGGTTGGAACTTGCCACTGTGTTCTTCAAACTACTCTATCACACTCCTGGCCTTGTCACATGGCGCGTTATCTTGTTGAAAAATGCCACTACCGCCGGGAAAGGTGATGTTCAAGAAGCGGTTTACGTGGTCTGCAACCAGTGTCCGATACACCTTGACCGTGATGGTACCTTGCACGAGGCCCACTGGACCCACGGATGCCAACGTGAATGTTCCCCAGAGCATAATGGACCCGCCACCAGCTTTTCTCCGTCCCGCAGTACCGGCGTAAGGAGCTTTCTGCCTGGAAGTCGGCGGTTTCGTGTCATCACTTGGCATGATGAAGAAACTATAGGGATTCATCGGGCCACGCAACGTTCTGCCACTGCCTCAACGTCCAGTGCCGATCGTGAAGTGCCTATTTCAGCCATAGTTGCTTATGTTGTGGTGTTAACATTGGCGCATGCATGGCTCGTCGCTGCGGAACTCATTGTCAGGAGGACTCGGTGAAATTTACCATAGCCAGCGTTAAAATCTGGTGTCGGTTCCGCCACAGTTGTGTCGCCTGTCCTGTTTTACCAGTCTGCCCAGCCTACGACGTCCTACATCTGTAATGAGGGGTGGCCGCCCAACCCCACGACGTCTGGATGTGGCTTCACTGTTGTTTCGCCACGTGTTGAAGACACTTCCCACAGCATGCCTCGAAAATCTGGCAAGTCCTGCGATTTCCGAAATGCTTCTGCCGAGGCTCTGGGCCATCATAATCTGCCTTCGGTCAACCTCAGGTGGACCACGCACCTGCCCCATTCCACATACGGACAGCACGCTCACTGATATTACAAATATCGTGCATGTGTCTGCCTAGCAGTCAGACGCTGTTATTGCCTGGACGGGTTTATATCGATACTAGCTTGGTCGTCATAATGTTCTGGCTGATCAGCCTATATGATATGTATAAAACAGCTACAATTGCAACGGGATATCACTTTAACCTGTTTTCGACACCATCTATGACGTCTTCATCAGTAAATCCAAACTATCACTTGAAAAAATTAAAGAACTCTTAATATAGAGAATAACCAAGAATACATGATTATTATACAGAATAGATTATGAGGAGACTATACTCACTTGTAGTAACGTTTGAACCGATTTATTAACAAAATGCTCTGATATAAAATACTTCATAAGAAGGTAACGTTCAAGCTATAAAAAATTACAGACATTGAAAGTGACATAAAGTTGGCAACCGTCAGTAAAATGATATAAATATTGCGTAGTACACGAAACGCCGATAAGGGCTGTAAGAGGAAACAGTTACCGGATGTGGCGTTAGACTAAGGAGCTCACAGGACAAAGATGGCGCTATGTGGATACGAAACAAGTCGCGCCAACCATTAACAATCGAAGGTATCATGTGACTAAATTACAAAATAATTTAAAAGGCATGTAAGTGTCTACCTCAAAGGTCAATAGCCAGTATTGCGGAAAGTGTATTCTATACGTCACACTGATTAAGCAATTATTCGATAAATTTGGTGTTAAAACGATTACAGTTCAATATACAGGGTGTTACAAAAAGGTACGGCCAAACTTTCAAACAACAAATTTGTTGTTAATCGCCGCAGATATTAGACCATGCACGAGTATATATCCATCACTCTCCACACAGTGAAGAACGGATGTGGAGAGGTAACAGAGAGGGATGGGGCCATGCAACATGACCAGGCGCCATGGGACAGCATGCAGTAACCGTAAGATTGGGATTCGACCACTGCACCATTTGCTAGTGCCAAGTCCTCCTTCTTGGACTTGTTCCAAGTGCCCACTTCTCCTATTTGGACTTGTTACTAGTCTGCCAGCTGGCTGCCACCTGGCCCAATTCCAGGGTACCCCAATCTCTTGCTCTGCTGGGCAGCAGCTTGAGACCCAGGCGGTTTGGCCACACATCCTTCCGAGCCACAACAGGCACCTCGACGCCACACGCCATCACTCGCTGGGACGAGTTCCACCATCGAAGACTGGCATCCGCAGCAATAATTTCGGCGGGCTTAAGCACCACTGGCTCCGTCCGCAGCCGGGAGTGTCCCAGTAATGAGTCCACACCTCGCTGCACAAGCGACTGCAGTAAGCATGTGGGGCATTTTCATAAGAGTGTGGCCATCAGCTCGCAGCCGTCATACCCCGTCTATGCACTTGCTTGAGGGGGCGTGGTCGTTGCCTCCGCAAAAATACTGCCATTGTAGATAAATGAGTGTTAATAATTTTTTTAAAATTTTTTATACTGTCTGCTTGAGATATCAAGGGCTTGTTCACATGATCTCCTAAAATCGCCACTACCCAAACCTGCGCAGAAGTGGTCCTGCACCACTGGACTGATTCAGCTGCTGTCAGCTGCAGGATCGACAAAGCCTACAAGCACTGTCCATGGAAAAAGAAAATGACTTGACCACTGAGGGTTGCAGTTTCATCAACATACCATCGGATGAGTCCAGTCTTTTCATCTATGTCTTTTTTACTCTGAGTATCAAGGAGAAACACCGCATCTCTTGCCAAATGAGTAATAGGTTCAAATGGCTCCGAGCACTATGGGACTTAACATTTGAGGTCATCAGCCCCTAGAAATTAGAACTACTTAAACCTAACTAATCTAAGGACGGCACACACATCCATGCCCGCGGCAGGATTCGAACCTGCGATCTTAGCGGTCGAACGGTTCCAGACTGAAGAGCCTAGAACCGCTCGGCCACCGTGGCCGGCAAATGAGTAATTGTATTAGTAAGTGCAGTAGATGGTGGGTAGTCACAGACATGGTGCCTACATAAGAGCATTAGTTGGACAATACGTTTTATCATAAGCAGACGGTTTCTTTCACTGACTAGCTGAGTGCTGTCAAGAAGTGTTCATTGTTTTCAGTGTGTAAAGTAGTCATAATGAGCAGCCACTCAGCCAGAGTATTTAAGTTACAGAAATACGTATCATGATACAGTTACGTTTCAGTGTTTTGCTCTTAAGTTTATTTTTGTTTCACTGTTTCTTTGCATTGATTGAAAAGGATTGGCATGACGCTAGAGTCTGAGAATTGTATAAAATGTGTGTTAGTGTTGGCACAGAAGTTCTCTTGAGCAAAAAACATGGCTCAGTCTGTCAGCTTGTAAAATAGCGAGTAGTGTTGGGATAGCAGGATATTTAAGTGTTCTTGTCGTTCGTGTTTGTGAGATTGATAAACGGCAATCATACCACGGACAGTTCCACAAGGACTAGAGCTTCCATTCCTCACAAGGAGCTGCGAGAGGGGAAGTGCTGGTAACTGTAAGAGGTGAAATAGATAAGCCTTGAGTGGACACACACGGTGTCGGTGTTCCTCCAATTAATAATTAATACTCTGAGAAAATGTTTGCAGAGCAGCATAGGGGAAATATAGCAAATATCTGAGGACAGGGTTAAGCATGTAATAATGACAGCAACGGATCTTCAGCAAAGTCAGAGTGAAAGGTTTACAGTCTGCAGAACTAGAACCATCCAGACTGCATAGGCACATGTGAGGTCAGTCGTATTTAGCCCAAATGTCGAGATTTAGTAAACTACTGCAAGAAATTCGAAAGGTTGCATTGGAAAATAGTGGTCGCTGTTGAGTTTTCATTTGGCGTATGTTAGATCATACGTTGATGTGTATGAAATGTAGCTAAAATATTTCGTTATTCTTTAGACTTGGAAGTACGTCGCTATCTTTCTCCAGTCTCGAGCAAATGAATTGTATTTAAAGCTCCCCATCCAGAATGCGCTCTCCAGTGAAGAAAGCTAAAATGACTTCTTCCTAAATCCCTAGTATGTCATAAGATATGGAAACATGATTTTGTCAAATGGCAACACACATAGAGAACTGTATTTTGCCACACGATTAACATGGAAAACTACCATGTCTACTGCGACATTCCAGCAACTACAGAGTTTTTCAGTGTAATAACATAATTTTTAAGGCAAATCGAAAGTAGGTGAAACTAGAGTGGCTGTGGGTTTTTCATAAATGTAAGTGAAGAAGTTACTCGTTCATTTTTTACGGAGAAGTGGCATTTTCATAAACCATTGACCTGTGTTGCCCTCAGTTGCTAGGTAAATAATACAATGACTCAAGATTCTGTCGCAATTTTAGCTGCATTAAAATGTTTGTGTGATGAATATTTGTATACCATAATATATTTTTACATAGTGACAGGAGCAGTAACATTTTACTCAAAACTCGTCACTCAGAACTTTCCTTTTCTATGAAGAATAAAAAGGAACTAGGATATCTGGGGAACGTAAATCGCTACTTCACCAGATTTCCTTCCCGATCCTTGACACAAACGAATTTGTGCTCCATCTCTAATGACCTCGATGTCGATGCGACATTAAACGTATTCTTCCCTCCTTTCTTTGCTTTATGCAAGCAGCAGCATATTATAGTGGTACATTGGGTGAGCATCGCCGACTGTAAGGTCTGAGGAGAGGCCCAGTACCATTAAATTCTGTAATGAGGATGATAATGAATTTCGAAATCAAGAGTGAGTTTGATGTAGCACCTGCAAGAGGAAGGCGCCCTAGTCCAGTGGAAGTCATTGACGACGCAGTTGTTGCTGTGACATACCATGCAGCAGGTGCCCCAGGTGGTGCTAGTGCTTACGCAAACAAATGTCACATTTAATTACAAGCTATGGACCAAAGTTAATCCAACAGCAAAAGAGGGTTTTATAAACCTTGTCAAGGAACAAGAGTGGCAGGATGTTTATAGTGCCCATGACAGAGATAATAAATATAATGCTTTCCTTAACATATTTCTCATACTCTTTGAGAGTTGGTTGCCATTAGAACGTTCTAAACAGGGTACTAGGAGTAATAGGCAGCCTTGGTGGCTGACTAGAGGAATAAGGCTATCATGTAGAACAAAGCGGGAATTATATAAAAATGTTAGAAGTAGTCACAATCAAGCTACAGTAGCCCATTACAAACTATTGTAAGATGCTTAAAAAAGGTTATAAGGAGAGCAAAGAGTATGTGCTATGGAAACAGAATAGCTAATTCACAGGATAAAATTGAAACCATATGGTCAGTTGTGGAAGAAGTGTCATGTCAGCAGCACAAGGTCGAAGATATAAAGTCAGTCCACAGTAAAAATATTTCTGTAACTGATAAATCAGATATATGTACAGTATTTAACCATCATTTTCGGAGCATTTCTGGTGAATTGAACAAAAATTTGGTTTCTACAGAGAATCATATAAATTTCTTGGCAAATGCCTTTCCGAGATTGATGTCTGAAATACTCCTCTGTGGGACAGACAAGAGGGAGATGGAGTCAGTAATTAAATCACTGAAGACCAAGGACTCTCATGGTTATGATAGAGTGCCTAGCAGATTAATAAAGTACTGCTATGCACATGTTAGCCCAGTATTTAGTTATATTTGTAATTTTTCCTTTAGGAATGGTCAGTTTCCTGAATGATCAAAGTGCTCAGTAGTAAAGCCGCTTTATAAAGAGGGAGAATGGGATAATGCAGATATTTTTAGACCTATTTCTATGCCATCAGCGCTTGCTGAAGTTGTTGAAAAGGCTGTTTATGTAAGGATAGTTGATCATTTTATATCACACGATGTGCTATCAAATGTGGAGTTCGGCGTTCGAAGTCGTTTAACAGCTGAAAATGCTATATTTTCTTTTCTCTGTGAGATACTGGATGGGTTAAACAAAAGGTTTCCTTGTTTATATAAATGATATTCCCTCTAGTATTATGGGTAACTCTAAAATAATTGTGTTTGCTGATGACACTAGCTTGGTAGTAAAGGATGTTGTGTGCAACACTGGCTCGGTTTCAAATAGTGCAATTAATGACCTAAGTTCATGGCTTGTAAAAAATAAACTAACGCTAAATCACAGTGAGACTCAGTGTTTACAGTTTCCAACACACAATTCAACAAACCCTGATGTTTTAGTTTCATAGAATGGGCATATGATTAGTGAAACTGAACAGTTCAGAATTCTAGGTGTTCAGATAGATAGTAAACTGTCGTGGAAAGCCCACGTTCAGGATCTTGTTCAAAGACTTAATTCTGCCATTTTTACTATTCGAACGGTATCCGAAGTAAGTGGTCATTCGAGACGAAAATTAGTCTACTTTGCTTATTTTCATTCGCATATGTCGTATGATATTATATTTTGGGGTAAATCTTCCCATTCTATAAGGATATTTTTGGCTCAGAAACGTGAGCTTCGGGCAATAAGTGGTGTAAGTTAATGAATCTCTTGTCGACCCCTGTTCACGAGTCTGGGTATATTGACATTGGCTGCTCAATATATATATTCCTTACTGTCATTTCTTGTTAACAATACTAGCTTATTCCCAAGAATAAGCAGCTTTCACTCAGTTAATACTCGGCAAAAATCAAACATGCATTGGGATCGGACTTCCTTAACTCTTGTGCAGAAAGGTGTGTAGTATACTGCTCCATCCATTTTCAATAAGCTACAACTCGAATTCAAAAATCTTAGCCGTGATCCACGCGCTATCAAATCGAAACTGAAGAGTTTCCTCATGGGTCATTACTTCTATTCTGTCGGGGAGTTCCTTGAAAAATTAAGCTGATTCTTGTTGTATTATTACTTATGGACTGACTTTTTCCGGGTTCATAAACATTTATTTTAATCTGTTATTACTTTTATGTTGTAATATCATACACTGACACGTTCCGTGATCTTGGAAATTTGCTCCTCAGTTTGGTCCTACGGAACTAGACGTGTAAATAAATAAATAAATATTCAGACGGTGCAGTATTAGAGACCTCATGATACGCAGCAACGTCCTGAATTTGCTCTTTGGTTTCTGGCACGGATCGAAGTTGATTTGTGGCCAGACAGTATTCTGTGGAGTAACGAGGCACATTTTACACTACAGGGTGCAGTGAATACACACAACTGGCCGAATTCGGGGCACTGTTATACTGTGTGTTGCGCACAAAGGTTCATTGCACCCGCCGTATGTGGCTGTGTGGTGTCGATTCACAAGCACCGTTACTCGCCGTCCTTCTTAGACGATAATACACTCAGAGGCCCTGTCAGGTGTATAATGACGACCGCATGTTATCGAAACCTCCTTTTATAGCATGTGATTCCTGCTTTGGACGAAGCTAACTGTGCGGAAACTACTGTTTTCATGCAAGATGAGGCAATACCTCATGTCACTCGTCCACTGAAACATCTGCTTAATGCAAACAGCCACCAACTTGTTACCCCAGTAGGTTTTCACCTGAACGGAATCCGAACGGTTTTTGATTCTGGGGATGTCTGAAAGAACGCGTTTACCAAGGACTTGCTCGGTCTCTACCTGATCTGAGGGCCAGTACGTAGGAACCCGTTGCTCAGATTCCATCAGAACTGCTGCGAACAGCTGTTCACCACGTTGTTTTACAGATACATGGTCTCGTTGACGTCTCCGGTGCTCATACAGAACAAACTGCGCAAGTAGTGTTTAATAATATCAAAATTATGCCTTTGTCACTTGTTTGACCTTTTGTGCCCTCGTCCCGTTCGTAATCTATTACGTCTGGAACAATGATATAGATGTTTCCTGCTTCCACAGCGACAGATTTGCACCTGGTGGCTATAATTGGAACCAGTTTTCTGCAGCGTAAACCGATACCACATTAACGAATTAGGGTATCTACCAATTTTAGCTGCCATATGACAATTACAGCCCACACTGGATCTCTTACAGAAGCCGCACTTAAATAATAGGAACATGGTATCTCACATGAGACCATCTGTTAAGTAGACGAAATAGAGTTATAGTTTACCCATTTACGAATGTATTTTGTCAGAAACTTAAAGTCTAGATTCTACCTTTACTTAGTTCTGATGTACATTCCGCAAATTCAGATGCACTGACGATCATCGGGTAATAACATTAATCAATGGCAATTTTAAAATATACACGATAATTTATTTTCCAAATCGTTATTCAGACTACAGATGGAACAGCTCAAAGCAGCAAAAGATTTTTCAATTAAATGACATAAACAATAATAGGCCGTACTACGAAATTAGCTACAGTCTCTCTCCTCCAAAAAGGTTAACATGTCAAACGGAATGAACAGATGGGCGTACTCGCGCAGCAGGGACCGCCGGATATGTGACACCTTTCGTAAACTGGCGGTACTGAAATTGAATTTGACGTGGATAAAGGCGAAACAGCTATCTTTGTGAGTTGTAACATCCGATAGCGAATTTTTTCGTATTGTAAAACCTCTGTCGTCAGTTCTGTTTTGGATAAATGTAGCCGACAGCGTGACATTCGCATTTGTACGGGAGTTTTCATAAAAATATTTTCCTCTAATAACACTCACTTTCTGCAAGTGCCTGAGAAGATGACACGTGGGAGTAAGTCTTTCTGGTTAACTCTGATAATTCGGAACACACTCAGTAATAAGGGTAGAAGATCAGAGATAATGAAGCATTAGTGAAAACGCTCATGATTCTCATTACGGAGTCATCCCTGCATTGTCTGTTATGTGGGATAACCTGTCATGGGGAACTAGACAGCCCCTTGCAGCATCTACACATTCCTCGTCAGATTATACCATATATTTTTTTATATGAGGTGTTGGCCATACAGTACAATTTGTCCCTAACAGTGAGCCATTATTTGTCCTTTCGGCTATTTTTGGTGAACGCCAGGTCAGCTGACGGAGAATATTTCCTGGAAACTCAGTCTACCGTAGACGAAACCCCTACCTATAGCACTGTAATGAGTGAATTCCGATCATCACCACCATTATCCTTTCCATGTTGGCCGGTTTTGACATATTTTATGCAAGATAAATTAGAACGTCGTATAAGAGCAGAACATTCCATCTCTACAATAATACTTAATACTTGTTTGCTCTTGCAGACTCTTGCTTACATATTGGGTTTTTATACTTGTCAACGTAACAAATAAGAAAATCTAACACATTAAAGCTATTACATGCTATTCCATTGTTCAAACAAACATCGGCAAACGTCATTACAAGTCACCTCCCAACTGATCAAAACAGTTGGCAAGCATTTTCTCAACTTCATAGTACTGAACAACTGCCGGCAAACAGAGACAGGGGTCATACATTGGTTCCACACAGTATCAGAGGTACAAATGCCATCTATATTGACTGAAACTACTGAAAAATATTGTTAACTATCTCATTACTTATGAGTAGTGTTTTTTGATGGCTGAACGTCAGTTTGATATACGGACTGGTTAGAATTAAACGTCTGGTTTTTGAGCCAGTGCAGGTGGAAAACTATTTACCCTATTTACCGTACGGGTAGCTAACTTTATAGCAATGAGTTCAGACTGTGCGCTACAGGATTTTTACTTTGTTAATAGAGTTAGTATCATGAATTGCTCCTAGGCGCCAGTACTGATAACGGCGATGTATGGTTGAAACACAAGCATATATGTGCATTACAGTTGCAGACAGTCAACATGGGTCTTGACAAGTTTTGCAGGTGTTTGCTCGTAAAACTGTTTTATCAAAACAACAGCAACGGACGGTGCTGCTGCTCTTCGCAAGCACAGACGCTGAAAGCAGTACTGAAAGGTCCTCTTTCGGCACCAGTATTGAAGTGCATGCCTCGGAAGCACTAATCAACTGGTGAACTATGAATTGCTCCTGGGATAGACCGACAGCAATTTGCACCACAACTTGTTCAAGAGGTTTAGTGTGGCCATGGCTGAGAATTCTAGACGTAATGTGCGATATTCAAACAGTGCACCACCTGTGTCACGACAGCTGTGTATTCCATGGGCCCCTGTTCGAAAAGTTCAAATGGCTCTGAGCACTACGGGACTCAACATCTGTGGCCATAAGTCCCCTAGAACTTAGAACTACTTAAACCTAACTAACCTAAGGACATCACACACATCCATGCCCGAGGCAGGATTCGAACCTGCGGCCGAAGGGGTCACACGGTTTCAGACTGAAGCGCCTTTAACCACACGGCCACACCGGCCGGCTGATCGAAAAGTGCCGCGAACAAGTTTGACATAGTATCTCAAGTGCGCTTCCAGGCTATCGTGGATGCCGATGGTCGACTCACTAAGCAATGTTTGTTACCTGGAACGCAAACATGATAAGAAATTAACAAATGTTACTTTCCAATATTGAAACACAAAAGGGGTTTATTTCAATACCAGTTTCATTGAACCACTTCTGAACTCAATTTCATTATAATCCGTGCTATTCGAAGTATTATTTTATATACATCATGTACGCATCTCATGCATTACGTCTGCCGATACTGTATTCGCATCTTAAAAATAATGTAGCCTTTGAAACTTCCTGGCAGATTAAAACTGTGTGCCCGACCGAGACTCGAACTCGGGACCTTTGCCTTTCGCGGGCAAGTGCTCTACCCACTTTTCTTTCTTTTTTTTCTTTTTTCTTTTTTTATTTTTTAAATTTTTTTTTTTTTTTTTTGCGAATGAGAAAAGAAATATAAATTCTGGTTAAAGAAAAAGAAAGGAAAAGCAAAAAGAAATAAAATCCGCGCAATCTACGACGCGCTCTCCCATCTGCGGAGGTCAGAAGTAGAATAGATCGTAGGCGGTTGAAACTCAGATACCGCCGGGGGAGGAGGGGTGGGTGCCCTCTGAGCCAGGCACCCCCCAACTCAGTGGAGGTCTAACAAAGACCGCTCGAAGATAGTTGGCAAATAATGTTCGGTAACGTGGCGTGTTTTCGAGAAGTGTATGTATGGGCTGTTCGTAAATATGTCCAGAAGTCGAGGCGGGATTTAGGTCCCTCATGAAAGAGATAAGCGACCGCCCACCCTTGCACCCACGTAATAGCATGACATTTGGCGGCGGGAAAATGTCGGTCCTCCGGGTATAGAAACATTCGAGGTTCGATTGTGTCTGGTGGCACCCAGAGATAGCAGGCAATGATTTGCTGCACGAAGCGCCATACATCTTGCGATGAGACGCATGCCAGACGGTGTTCATCAGTGTCCAGTTGCTGGCAAAGGAGACAAAGAGGGGATTCTGACAAGCCAATGTTGTGCAAGCGCTGCTTCGTGGCAAATTTTCTGTTGATTATGTGATACCACAGTGCCCGGACGTTCGTAGGGAGGAAGGGCTGGTGGACGGTAGTCCACACTACGGGCCACTGGATGGAGGGATGTTTGGTCTCCATCACATTCCGGGGAACACAGCGCAGCAACAGGCTGTAAAAATCCTTAGTCCTAGGTGGGCGTGTATCTGGGAGACTGGTATGTATGTAACTGTAGTCGACGAAAATGGTCGAAATATGGGACAAATAAGGCACGATATGGTGACAGACACCGGTGGTGAGGTGGAAGCAGGTAGGAGGACCTCAAGCAAGCTGCGAGTTAGAGATGTATCCTGGCCCATCCACTGTTTTCTCATGGTACTCATGTACAAGGCTGCAGCTCGTATACGGACATTGACGAGCCCGATGCCACCATACCGTGTGGGCAGGGTAAGTGTCTCATAACGGACTTTAAACATTGAACCAGCCGTGAGATAATAGCCAAAAGCCGCCTGAAGGTTGCGCCCAACTGCAGTTGGCAGAGGGAGAACTTGCGCGATGTGAACCAATTTTGATGCCACATAAAGATTAAGAAACTCAACCCGTTGAAGTGTGTCCTGGCGGCCAAGAGGTTCCGGCGGACGTCGTTGCGGATGACGTGTAACAGGCGACGGAAATTCGTTGCCGCTGTGCGTGTGACCGTGGGGGTAAAGGTAATGCCCAGGTACCGGAAGGTCCGCACAAGCGGCAGGGGTGCCACTTCACCCTCCTGGAGGCCTCGTCCAATGTGCATTGCAGAAGATTTGGCGACATTCATGGCGCTGCCAGCGGCAGCCCCATAACGGGTAATCAATTCGAGGACTTCCCGAATCTCAGAGCCGGAGCGAATGAGGAGGAGGAGGTCATCAGCATATGCCCGACAGCGAAAAGTGTGTTGGCGTAGGGTGAGGCCACAGAGCTTGGTCGTCAAGCCCCCAATAAGGGGCTCAAGGGCAATGGCATACAGGAGGGTAGAGAGGGGGCACCCCTGCCGTATCGAACGGCAGATAGGTACCGGCCCTGCTAAACGTCCATTGACTTGGACACGTGAACTTGCCACTGTCGTAAAGACGCCGAATGACGTCGAGAAACGGAGGGGGGATACCCATTCGGGCTGCCACCGAAAACAGGAAACGATGACGCACTTTATTGAAGGCGCTGTCGAAGCCTATAACGACGACCACTGCCCGGAGCCTGCAGGCCGCCGCTATCGCAATTAAGTCGCGGCATTCCCCTGTGGCAGTCTGTATGTTAACCTGTCCGCCAGGCGTCGTTTGCTCTGGCGAGAGGATATGAGGGAGTGTAGTTCGGAGCCGCATTGCCAGTAAGCGCGCGAAAATCTTGTAATCGGCATTGAGTAGGGTGAGCGGTCTGTAACTCGTGACCATCGAACCACGGACTGGTTTTCGGACTGGTATCATGATGCCCTCAGCCAAGGCGAGTGGGATTGCTTGGTCAGATGTCATCAGTTCTTGATACATAGTCGTCCACTGTGGTGCCATGAGGTCCCGAAATGTACGGCAAAACTCAATCGGTAAGCCGTCAATGCCGGGCGATCTGTTGACTGCACCTTTGGCGATTGCGTTGTTGACTTCGTCTAGCGTGACCGCCACTGTCAAAGCATCCGCCTCCGTGTGGGGGAGGGTGCGCGTGACGTAATGCAAAATGGAGTCGTCTACTGCAGTTTCAGCGTCTTCACCATTATAAGTACGACGGTAGTGCTCGACGAATGCGTGGACGATGTCATTCTGAGTGGTCACCTGCGTTCCATGAGGCGTGGTCAGAGTGCTGATGATCTGCCGACGACGCCTTCGTCGGACACTATATCATGCATAGATGGAATTTCTAAATCCACGTGATCGTGGCGCCGCGTTCGTATCATGACCCCTTGCAGTTTCCGGCGTGACAGCGCAGTTATCTTCGCCTTAGTTCTTTGCCGTTCCAACTGGTTGTCCGGGGTTGACGGTTGAGCATCCAGATCTCGGAGAATCGCGTAATAGAAGTCAACAGTGGTGCGATGCCAGTCGGCCATGTCCTTCCCGTATCTCATCAGTGTCCTCCGGATCGCCGGCTTGGCGCAGTCCAACCACCATGTCAATGTCGAGCGGTAGTGGGGATGGCGTCGTTCGCAGGCTGTCCACGTTTCAGTGACTTGTTGGCGACACGCCAGGTCATACAAGTGTGAGGTATTGAGTTTCCATGGCGCACGGCTGCGCCATACTGATTGTGGCGGAAGGAGGACCGTACAGATGTAAGCGCAATGGTCGGAAAAGGCCAGCGGCCAGCGTTCGGCGCCCCGTATCGCAGATCTAAGAGTTTATGAGACATATATCCTGTCTAGTCGGCTTGCGGAACGACTTGTAAGAAAGGTATGGCCAGAAACGTCGCCGTGTTGTACTTCCCAGGTATCGTGAAGCAAGAGGTCTCGCACCACTATACGTAGCTCCTGGCATGTAGTACAGTGGGGAATCTGATCTTTAGGATGCAGAACGCAGTAATCACCTCCTAGTAGGCAATGGTCATGACGCCCTAAAAACAGGGGAGCGATTTCCTCGGAATAAAACTGGGCTCTTTCATGCCGTAGGTCGGTGCCTGAGGGAGCGTAGACATTAATGATGCGTGTCCCCATGGCAGCGAGTGCCATGCCCCGAGCTGATGGAAGGAAGGCGACATCGGTCACAGAAATCCCGTGGCGGACGTAGATGGCCACCCCACGGCCCATAGGATAACTTGCGGAGGCGTGGGGGGTATAGCCATTGATATTCGGGACACTAGCCAAGTGAACTTCCTGCAGAAGGGCGATATCAATATCCGAAGCCCAGAACATCTCCTGCATAAGGCGGATTTTCACCCTGGAACGGATGTTGTTGGTGTTGATGGTTGCTGATGTCGGATTGCTGGAGGCTGGTCCACTCCGCTGTCCGCGCAAGGGTGTGGGCGTCGCAGTAGAACGTTATCCCGCTGGCCCGCAGGGGAGTCTGGGGAGAGTAAGATTAGTGGTGCGGCCGTGACGGCGCAGGGTCCCGTAACGGCTCCTGCTCCTTGACCTCCTCCTCGTGCCACGCCGTGGAAGCGGAAACTGATGTATCGTCCATTTTGTCTGCAGAAGATGTTGTAATTGTGCGTGGTGTAATGTCGCCTGTTATACGTTCATGATTTAGTTCAGCGTCAGCACGGGGCGCAGGCACACCGATAGATGTCTCCGCGCTCATTACGTCTTCGTCAGCAGTATCGGGTTCTGAGGCCTCGTGCTGGTCGACGGTTACGTCCTCCTCGACTTGTAACGTCTCCTCTTGGCCGGAAACGGTGCGACGTCTTCGCTTGCGACGTTTCGGGGAACGTTGTTTCCTTGTGCGACCCTCCGTGTCCGACGACGGTAGGGAGTCGCGTCGTTCTGGCAGAAAGGCCGCTGTAGGAACGATGAGCGAGTCGATCTCCATCGTGTTTCCGAGATCAGGGTCAGCGTCTGGTTGCGCCGGCATCTTCGGAGCGGCGTCAATGGCCGGCCGAGGCGGCGGGTCGTCCGAGGCGTTCTCCGTCGGTGTCTGGTCGAACTCGTTGGTGGCGTCGTTTGTGGTGACCGGGCGACGTTGCAAAGTGGTAGGAGAAGCTAGAGCAGCGGCATAGGTCACCGGTAGCACTGTGGTGGTTCTTCGGCAGCTGGAAGTTGCGTGATACGCCGTTGTAGGCATTCTGATCTAAGGTGGCCTTCTTTGCCGCACCCGGAACAGGTCCGAGGCTGGCCGTCGTATATAATTATTGCACGGCATCCGCCAATCTGTAAGTAGGACGGGACGTGGCTTCGGAGATCTATGGTGACCTGTCGGACCCCGTTTAGGACAGGATACGTCCGAAACTGTGTCCACTTCTCCGCAGTGTGGCCGTGGACAGTGCCGTATGGGCGTAGTGCCGCGACGCCTTCCTCTGCTGGAAGTTCGAATGGCAATCGTTCGCATACCTACGCCTGCGTGGTCGACGGTTACCTCCCCCACATTGCCATCAGTGTGACAGAAGCGGAGCCCCTGTTTGGTCTCACGTAGTATGCGTTCGCACGCCGCGTCGTTAATGATTTTCACATAGACCGTGCTGCTCACGATGGACAAATGTATGCCGATAATATCGGTCGCCGGGATCTTCACTTGCTCTCGCAGAAAACGCTCCACCTCGAATGCTTTGTGTCGGGCATAATCGTTGCAGAAAGTAAATCGGAGTGTTGATTTACGGTAACGGTTCGCCATGGATCATACAAGGTAAGCCGGCACTTCCGTCAGAGAATAAACAAGGCGAGCTCGCGCGCCGCACGAAGTCAACACGTACGCGTCCGCTCTGTTGCCCTGCCGAAGGCAGACTAACCATCTGAGCTACCGAAGCACGACTCACGCCCGGTCCTCTCAGCTTTACTTCTGCCAGTGTCTCGTCTCTTACCTTCCAATTTATCGGCGCACACTCCACTGCAGAGTGGAAATCTCATTCTGGAAACATCTCCCAGGCTGTGGCTAAGCCATGTCTCTGTAGTATCCTTTCTTTCAGGAGTGCTAGTTCCGCAAGGTTCGCAGGAGAGCTTCTGTAAAGTTTGGAAGGTAGGAGACGAGGTACTGGCAGAAGTAAAGCTGTGAGGACCGGGCGTGGGTCGTGCTTCGGTAGCTCAGATGGCAGAGCTCTTGCCATCACACGTTGGGGGATACTGTTTGCGAAATCTGCGGTATTCAGTAAGGCACAAATGCCTCCAAGGGTGGCGTTTATGCCCCATCTCCAGCTCCACTGCATTGCATTTTATTGCTATGTATTATCATTCAGTGTAGTAAGACGCTTGTCACTCTTAGATAGTGAGAAGCATACACGTCACGTCACGCGGCGGCTGGTCTCGCAAGTAAAACTACCCGAGAAAACATTTCGATTTTGATCGGCTGTGAATATGTCGTTGTTTATAGCAAAATGAGAGATGTAAATTTTTTTTATACATGCCCATAAGTCCGTGAAAGGAGTGAACAAATTCTTGAAAAAGATTGAGTTTTACGAGGGCTGGATCTTTAGTAGTGGCGACCATTTATTTACAGCTCGTACAAAACAGTAACGAGTGTCAAAGTTTTACTGACCAAAGTAGTCACCAGCATTGTGTATAACCCGTTCCCAGCAACGTGTCTGCCCCTGGTAGCTGAGTGGTCAGCGCGACGGAACGTCATACTTAACGGCCCGGGTTCGATTCCTGGCTTGGTTGGGGATATTCTCCGCTAAGGAACTGGGTGTTGTGTTCTCCTTATCATCATTAGTTCACCCCCATCGACACGCAGGTCGCCAAAGTGGCGTCAACTCGAAAGACTTGTACCAAGCGAACGGTCTATCCGTCGGGAGGCCCTAGCCACACGGCATTTCCATTTTACTGCTAACAGTACCCTACGACTTCCGCATCGCTGGCAACGGCTTATGCACAATACTGGTGACTACTTTGAAGGCCAGTAAAACTTTGAAACACGTATCTATTTTGTGCGAACTGTAAATAAATTGTTGCCACTATTAAAGTTCCAGCCCTCGTATATATCTGAACTAATACTGTTGAAAAGGGAACAGATACAAAAAGACGCTTGAAGTAAAAGTTCTATCATTTTTAATGTACTTTACCACGGTGAAACTAGATTTATGAAGGAAGTTCTTTTCGGAATCCCCTGTGCTCAGTGCGCCAAATCAGTGTGTCCAACATTCTATTTACCCCAACAGTTCTGGATTCCTCATTACTGTACAGATCTATAATAATGTTGCAACAATAATCTAAAAATTATTTCAAACAGAAAATAACAAAATCTTAAAATATTACAACTTGAAAATAGAAAAAATATGGCAAATGTAAAAAGTAAACACAAATATAATGCAATCTTAAAAGCATAAATAAACTTAAAGGAAAATATATACATATAGAACAATAAATGTGGTTCATGCGTTTAGAATATATTTTTCTGGGAAATACTTTTTAAATAACCCAACTGAAGTTGAAGAGTATGGTATGACACAAGTCATTGCTTAACCAGTCAGGGGAAGGAGACAAGTCTCTTGTAAAGAGCAATTTTATCGGCCAGCACCCGGATAATTCGTAGCGGACCAATAAAATTCTGCGATAGACATAAAACGAGGCAATACGAGGTTTCCTCTTACTTCACATTCTATTGCACATCTGATGGAAATTAGAGTTCTAAGATCAAGATGAAGATCCGGAGCCTCTGAGGTCCGACTTCGGTACTGAGAGTTGCCCCAGGGCACCTTCAGCCGATGCATTGGAGATTTAGAAACATTTCGCGCTAATCTGGACATAGCCAGATGAGAGGGTCATTTGTTCCAACAGTGATCTATTCTGCAGCCACTTGATCAATCACCTGCTGTACTCTGGTGATATTGTGCCGCGGCCCTGAAACGAGGTGTGGGGAATTCTCTGAGATTATTAGCTTCTCTCCCGATACTTTTATCAGATATTCCAAGGATATTAAAGTTGCCACAGGTTGCTATTCAATTGTTTAATTGTCTACGATTTTGTCTTGTTAATGTTCCCTCAGGTGGCGGCTGTTTAGTATTTATTTAGTTGTCCTAAATCAATGTCATTATAATATTCGTTTCATTTAATTTTGAAGGATCCATTTTCATATTGGCTAATGTAAACAAACTGTAAGTTAGAAAGAGACACCAGACGGTGATGAATCATAGCAGCTCATTGGCCGAAGTAACCTGGTGCAGCAACGACCCTTTCAGTAGAGAGAGGAACTAAATATAAAACGACCTTCCACAATATAAATAAATGATCTATCGCCCATGTGCTCACAGCAAATCTACATTACTACACAGTTAACAAACATCTGAGGCATTCATTTCTTTCTCAACGTGTCAGTGATGCCTAAAACATATTATCTGTAGTATGAAATTTGATACTCGCAGTACTTGTGTACTGAAAAAGCTTCATGGACTTACAAATGTAATTCTACTAACTCATTTTCGTATCTCGAGTGAAATTTACTTGGAATCTTTAATCATAATGATACTATAACAACGAATGTCTGTACCAGGATAGTGCTTTACCATTCCAGGTAGGAAGTCGACAATCACAGAGTTGCCAAACTTATTCTCCTATATTACTACTATATTACACAAAGCCATTAGAAGTCTGAACTTTTTATACTCTGTAAGGTCTGGAATCGCGTTGATTGGAGTAGAAGTGTCTTCATTGATGAGTCCCGCTTCGAACTGAGCTCTGATGACGAGAGTAGATATGTCTGTAGGTGCCCCGGACAGTGTTGCGACACCTACCTGACTGTCGCGCACCATAGTGGCTGGCAACCAGAATTGATGGTCTGGGTGTAATTTATTTTCATAGCGGGAGCTCTTTGGATGCCATCTGCAGCACCCTTACAGCAAAGTGGTACGTCGACGATATTCTACCCACCCGTTTTTCTGCCCTTCATGGCACATTTCAGCAAGACAATGACCGCCCACATACAGCGAGAGATTCTACTGCTTGTCTTCGTGCTTGCCAAACCCTGCCTTGGCTTACAAGATCACCGTATCTCTCACAAATTGGAAACAGTTGAAGCTTTATGAGAAGGGCCCTGCACCATCTCGAGATTTTGACGAACTAACGCGCCATCTGGACAGACTTTGGCACGACATTCCTCAGAACATCCAATAACTCTATCCATCAGTGAAAAGCCCAAAACCTGCTCACAAAATCGGACAAGGCCGTACTGACTTGCTCATTTTGCAAACCCCTTTTTCTTTAATAAATCATACAATTTCTTTGAAATCGTAATCATTTGTTAGTCTGTACATGTACAACACATTCATCGATTTCTGTCCCATTCGGATAATTATTTCGTGGTGTGCCCTTTTTCCTTTTTTTATGCAACTCTCAAAAATTCTCGAGGCAATCGACTTTCATGTTTTCCGAGGGTGCGCAGTACTCAGAAAGCTAGTTAATTTCTCAACGGGCCCCCTGGCAGTTCTGTCGCGGCAACTGCCGAGCGAGAACGTCTGTTCATGCCGTCTTCTGCGGTTCACCTGCAAGCCAGAGACCAACGTAAACATTATTTGGGTACCCAAATAACGTAAACTGTGGAATCATTAGTTAGAAAAATCTACGATGACGTTTGCTTTCGAATGCGGGTGCGAACTACTGACGATTGCCGAAATAGATATTTGGTTTGATGACAATATCAGCTTAACCAGACTGCGATATCGGAGGCTTTCATCATGACTTCATGTCTAATACTTTTATCTGAAATTATGTGATGAAGAAACATGTTCAAGGACAACGAAAAATGCCGAAGGATTGGCAAACTTTGTAAATACGGACCGGGAAGTCAGTAAGGTAACAATTACCTTTCCCAGATTAGGCCTAAAGACCATGAGGATATTCAATTTTGAATTACCACACAACATGATCAGAAATGCAGTTTCACCATGAGTGCTACAAGAGACCAATGAGAAGTGGACCACAGACAAGTATTTTTCCTCTCGAAAATAGTACAAATAAAGTTTAAAAAATCATGCTGAAGGGATACATCCAATCAAATGGCAACATTTGTGGCTGAAAAACACTGGTCATGTCTGACAGGCAACCCCACACATGCTCTATTTGCGGTGCATCAGGGAACTATAAAACAGAGTGACCACAGTTATGATGTTTAACGGAGGACACACCCGACGGCAAGCAGCGACACAGCATCGTTCTCTGCAAAGGTAAAGGGGAGGCACATTGTGAACGACAACCAACCTGCAAGAACCGTGGAAAAACTGATCAGTGACACAACACCAAACCGTAGCACCACTGAGAGCCAAGAGAAGAGAATCTCCAGTGCAGTCATCAGAGGTACCAGGCAGGATTACCTTACGCAGGAACGAAATGTTAGTAGGAACCAGTCAGGGGAGTCAAATTAGGCAAATCAACAATTGCCACATGATCAGAGATAAGAGAAACACTAACAGATACAGAAAGGCCCATATAAAACACAAGGAATGGCTGAACGCAGATCGCAAGAAATATAATGGCTATAGTGAATAACTTCTTCACGAAGCAATGTCATAACCGAAACGAACAATTTTAGGAAACAAGCAAGCAGTCTGACATGGAAATGGAGAAACATGTACCGAAAACTTGCAAAACCAAAAGCAGCACATGTAAACAGCCAGAAGGGGGGATATGGAATAGAAAGAAAAACTAAACAGAACCAAGAAAATGCTGTAGAAGAGGAACGAGGGATACATCACCAACATCGAGACAAAAACTCACATATTTCGCAAAACAAAGAGAAGCGGATAACGAAATGGAAGACAGAAGTCAAAAACGTGAGCGAATGGAAACCACAAACACGATACCACCTGTGAACACAAGAAATTGTGCAGATAACGCAATAAAAATGCTAACATGTAAACAAAATGTCGCAAGATTATCAAATGGCAACAGTAAATAGAAACAGAATACAATCGGAGACGAAAATAATGAGTCTCTAACATTCCCTTTACGCTGCAGATACAGACATTGCCGTAGGACAGAAGTAGTCACATACTCTTATAAACCTTGTGAAATTACCGTATCTGGCGCAATTACTAATATAGAGAGTTAAAGTGGAACAGCTATTCTCTGTAAACAAGGTATTCAATATGCGACACAAACGCTACTGGAATCCGGCAGGAAAATCACCATAAGATTTCAGGATCTATTAATCATAAATGTATATGCTCCACTGGGCAGCGGCGGTCGCAGGCAGAGAGGCGAATTTTTCAGACCAATCGTCGGAAATTTAATAATATGACCTTACAACACGATTATCATCTGAGGCGATTTCAGTTGGGTATAAAACAATTTTGACCACAGTCCCCAATTTAATTTTTTCCAGGAACTCCAAGTTTTAGTAGACGGACTGAAATTGGTGGATATCTAGATATATGTACATCGTAACATCACCCGTTTCGCCTAGATGACAAACACCGTTAGATGCAGACTGAATGGATTGTATACAAGCGATGGTGATAAACATTATTTCTTGGTATGGGAAACATGATCACTGAGTTTCTCCGATCATTCAGCTTACCATATCGTACTAAGACGTGTGGGGCAGAACATGTTTCCAGGACGTGGACACTGGCAGATGAACAAAGACCTCTTTACTGAAGGAAATTCAGACAACGGTGGAAAATATCTGGTACAGGTGCCTACGCATTCATCCTAAATTTTCAAAACTGGTGACATACTGGATACAATATACCAGACCACAAGTCGAGAAACGCCTGAAGAACACCATCAAACTTCAAAATTACTGGCCGATAAAATTACACTACACTGATTTTAAAACATGGACACAGCTGCTGGATTATAGGATAGAAGGAAGTCCCCTCAAAATACTCAGTCAATATCAAACAAGTGAGATAAAAGGACACTCTGTGTTGAATATTTCAGCCGAATATCGGTATGTAGCACACCTAATATGTTTTGAAAAAAAAAAAAATGGTCCACGTACACTGTATTAATTTTATTATCTATGCGATTGACCAATTTCGACCTTCGGCCAGTTTCAAGCAAGTGTCTTAAGCCCACACTTCCATTTTACATTGCAATATGAAACTGGAAACTGAAGATACGTGCTTGAAAATGACCAAAGATAGAAACTGGACACTCGCATAGATAATAAAAAAGTAATACAGCCTATCTGGGCCATGTCTTCATTCACAAAGCAAGTTGAAGCTGTGGACCCCCACAAACATAATATTAAAAAAAATTAAAACACCTAATTGAGGCCAGCAAAGAACGGTTAGCGGTATCTTGTATCTTTCTTGACAAAGTATGCGACGGAGTTCATCACGATTTTTTACTCGACGTAATGTTCAAAATGGTGTATACGGATCAGGTATTTAGTATAATACGGCACTGTGTTTCTAACATATACTTAATTGTTAAATAAATGGTCAAACAACTCGATTAATACTGGTCACAAGAGCCATACGAAAGGGTCGCCAATCATGTGTTACTCTTTATGCAATCTCAGTGGAACAACTGCAAAAAACGGTACGTGAAAATTTACATGGCCTACAAACCCTCAGCACCAAATCCGAGTATCATGCATATGCGGATGACATCAGTATTATCATTAGAAACAACGGTAATGTGCATATAACAAGACGAATCTTATAATACCATACAATGCAACCTGTACTGTTTGAACCACCAGAAATCACAGCTTGTCCTACAAGGACCGCGTAAGAACCACATGCAGGGCACATGGTTACGAACAGCAGAAATAAGGAAGCAACTAGGGATGTCTACCCCGAATGACATGCTAATAGCAAGTTAGTAGGACCAACTTAGTCATCCCAAAGGCAACGAAAGAAAGCAACTCAACGCAGTTTTAGAAAGCATAGCCCACGCATAATTCAGCTTGCCTTTTTCTCAAATGATATCCTGCGAACTATGGATGAAGGGCATCAGGAAGATTCCATATTCATGTATTTCCTGAAAGCAACTGACATTGTGCCCCACTACAGACTGTTAACGAATGTACGAGCACACGGAATAGGTACCCAGGTATGTAAGTGGCTGGAAGGCTCCTTAAATAATGCAACCCTGTACGTTGGCCTCGACGGTAACTGTTCGTCACAGACAAGAGTATCGTCACGTGTGACCAGGGAAATGTGATAAGACAGTCGTTATTCTCTATACACACAAATAATCAGACGGACAGTGTGAGTAGCAATCTGCGGCTGTTTGCTGGTGACGCTGTAGTGTACGGAAGGGTGTCCTCGTTGAGTGACTGTAAGAAGATACAAGGTGACTTCGACAAAATTTCTAGTTGGTGTTGCGGCGGCGCGGTTCCTTTTGCCCATTTACCTGCACCTACCTGTGAACTTGCCGCAGCAGATGGCCGGTAGGAGAGCCGAGCAAAAGCCTGCCGTATTGCAACTCGCACCAGGCTGCATACGATGTAACTATACTAAAAATCGCGAAAAGGTCTTAATTTTGAATGAAAGGTGGAAATACTGAGAAAACTTCGGTATATTCTGAAGCTGAGAATTACAAGTTTACTGCCGAGCCCGTGCTAATCCAAACACAGTCATGTACAAACCCTTTCATTCACGTTAGCGAGTTTATGGTAACGTATTTCCTGAAATCTTAGCAGCTACTAAGAACAGATTGTTCTTAAATGAAAATGTTCGACATACTATTAGGTTTATCAGTGTCTAATACACTCCAGTTCTTAGTCACCGATCTACTCAATATGCCTTGCGGAATTACTGTCTTTTCTCATACACAAAATTACTTAAAAAATCCGATATGTCTAAAAAACACACCGGAATAAATATGCCTTCACTTTATAGCACTTTTGAGGCATTCAGCAAAACAAAACCGAAAAAATTATAACTTCCTTTGGAGCTCATATTGCACACGACCGTACCATTGAAAGGCTGGGCTCCGACTACTTATACTGCTATAAGCGTTGTACTCGTATATCTCCTCCAGGAGAAAAGACGCGACGAGCGAGGAATACTCCGGTCTGATTGGTCAGTTTTCTTTAAGGCTAATGGAAAAACATTATTTTCTCGCGTTAGTCCGCGCTTTTCATGACTAACCAATCAACAAATAACACACTTTCGAACTGTGCTTTTTCCCGAAATAAATATTTAACTTTCTGATATTTCATTTATACTTAACGTTATTAATTATTTTCATTTGCACTCGAATTAGCTTTCCTTTTACCATACACTTACTTATCTTATTATGATACAAAATTCCCCGTCGTCTGCATTCACACTGTCTTCAAACTTTCTCACACTACAGCGTTCGTTATTAGAACAATGACCTACATAATTACTTCAGACCTCATTCACGCATCATTCACGCTACTAAAAGCATATACAAAACTGCACAAACATAAATAAACAAAAAAGCCTTCAAGAAATAATCAGAACAATTCACAAAAACATTCTCATGACCTGTTTCTTGAATGTCTCTGTCCGCTACTGTACTCTGGTGGATGAAAATTGGAACTACGTACTCGACTGAACCCGTTTCAGGCCATCTGTCACTGTGCACGCTTGACTCATTCTTCCGATACAAGGGCTCTAGACAGGAGCGATATAAGGCGCCACGCCTCAGTATGATGAATGGCAGCTAACTCTAAACGTAAAAAAATGAAACTTAATGCAGATGAGTAGGAAGACCAATCCCATCATGATGGCATGCAGCATTAGTAGTGTGCTTCTTGACGCAGTCAAGTCGATTAAATATCTAGGTGTTACGTTGCTAAGTGATATGAAATGGAAGGAGCACATACGGATTATAGTAGGAAAGCTGAATGCGCGACTTCGGTTTTTTGGAGACGTTTTAGAAACTGTGGCCGATCTGTAAAGCAGACCGCTTATAGAACACTAATGCGATTCATTCTTGAGTGCTGCATCAGTGTCTGGGATCCTCACCAGGTAGGATAGAAGGAAGAGCACTACTGAGAAGTTTAGGAGAACAGGCATCTGAAGCTGACTAAGGAACGATTCTGTTGTCGCGACGTCCATTTCGTGTAACGACCACGAATATAAGAGAAATTATGGCTCATCCAGAGGCATATGTTTTTTAGACCCTCTTTGCCTGTTTTGTGACGGCACATCGCTACTTCTCTGGAGGCCGAGTTGCCACTGTTTTTATGGTAGGTCGAGTCTGTGAATTTGTGAAACGCCTTCTGGTGCCGTACACCGATAAGACAATTTCTCCCTGCCACTATTACACAATTATGCCTCAGGGTCAGATAACAGGATATGAGAACGAAGGTTCTACAACACTCCAACAAATTAGTAGCGAAGTGACACAAATGAGTTAAAAAGGTGTACTTGTCTTCGTGACTTGTCGAATAGTGAAGTCTGCAACACTGTACGTAATATAACACCTAAAAAGCCCTCAATGGCTAAGTGCCAATAAGGCTGCATCACATCAAGACTACTCTTACGGAATGCCCATGTCCCATTACCAAAAATGTGTCCCACTACAAGCCGCACAATGATCAGACAATAAATCAATAATCCGATACTCCCAAGAAATTCGCCCTGTCTGGTACGATGCAGTAAACCACATCATACCCACTGACAAAGAACTACACAAAAGTGAAATAAGGTCAACTAGGAACTGTAGAAACTTCCAAACGGGTAACAGTTTATACCACTTATTCAAAAGCAGCAAGCAAATAGAAATATAGAAATGGACCAAAAACTGACAATAATCGTCAGAACAGCACAACAATTAGTGTAAATCACACAGTACGACCAGATTGGAAACCATTTCACAAATCTAAAAACAACAGTTGTATCTGGCTATTGCAGTGTTGCGTTTATTGCATTGCAGATAATTAACAACATTTTTGGAAGAATACAAATGATATATAAGAGAACAATCTCAAAGGATTACCTCAGGAAAAATGTTTATAAAAACGTGTCAAAACTAGTCAGCAGTCACTCTTTCTCAACTGGAAAACCCAGGATCATCCAAGTATTTCGTCCCCAAATGCATATGATGAAGATCAATATTTACAGATAAATGGATCAGGAAGTTTAGATTAAAAATACAAAAAATTAAATCTATAGCAATGTGGAAGCATGTTTACCTTTCATATCGATGACCTGGATTCGATTCCCAACTGCGGCAAACCTGTACACACAGGTGCATGTTCTGAGAATATTTACATAATACCTAAAACACACAGACATGAAAAATTTTGATTAGTGACGTTTTTTTCCTCATTTAAACAATCTGTACTGACATTCTACTATAATAACTTGGTAATGAAAAATTTCAGTTTGCAATGAAAACTAAATTTTTGTGTGTAGTATGTAATCAGAAGTGCAAAGGCGTGCAATATCCATGAAAATGTCAGTTAGATATGTACACTCCTGGAAATTGAAATAAGAACACCGTGAATTCATTGTCCCAGGAAGGGGAAACTTTATTGACACATTCCTGGGGTCAGATACATCACATGATCACACTGACAGAACCACAGGCACATAGACACAGGCAACAGAGCATGCACAATGTCGGCACTAGTACAGTGTATATCCACCTTTCGCAGCAATGCAGGCTGCTATTCTCCCATGGAGACGATCGTAGAGATGCTGGATGTAGTCCTGTGGAACGGCTTGCCATGCCATTTCCACCTGGCGCCTCAGTTGGACCAGCGTTCGTGCTGGACGTGCAGACCGCGTGAGACGACGCTTCATCCAGTCCCAAACATGCTCAATGGGGGACAGATCCGGAGATCTTTCTGGCCGGGGTAGTTGACTTACACCTTCTAGAGCACGTTGGGTGGCACGGGATACATGCGGACGTGCATTGTCCTGTTGGAGCAGCAAGTTCCCTTGCCGGTCTAGGAATGGTAGAACGATGGGTTCGATGACGGTTTGGATGTACCGTGCACTATTCAGTGTCCCCTCGACGATCACCAGTGGTGTACGGCCAGTGTAGGAGATCGCTCCCCACACCATGATGCCGGGTGTTGGCCCTGTGTGCCTCGGTCGTATGCAGTCCCGATTGTGGCGCTCACCTGCACGGCTCCAAACACGCATACGACCATCATTGGCACCAAGGCAGAAGCGACTCTCATCGCTGAAGACGACACGTCTCCATTCGTCCCTCCATTCACGCCTGTCGCGACACCACTGGAGGCGGGCTGCACGATGTTGGGGCGTGAGCGGAAGACGGCCTAACGGTGTGCGGGAGCTTAGCCCAGCTTCATGGAGACGGTTGCGAATGGTCCTCGCCGATACCCCAGGAGCAACAGTGTCCCTAATTTGCTGGGAAGTGGCGGTGCGGTCCCCTACGGCACTGCGTACGATCCTACGGTCTTGGCGTGCATCCGTGCGTCGCTGCGGTCCGGTCCCAGGTCGACGGGCACGTGCACCTTCCGCCGACCACTGGCGACAACATCGATGTACTGTGGAGACCTCACGCCCCACGTGTTGAGCAATTCGGCGGTACGTCCACCCGGCCTCCCGCATGCCCACTTTACGCCCTCGCTCAAAGTCCGTCAACTGCACATACGGTTCACGTCCACGCTGTCGCGGCATGCTACCAGTGTTAAAGACTGCGATGGAGCTCTGTATGCCACGGCAAAGTGGCTGACACTGACGGCGGCGGTGCACAAATGCTGCGCAGCTAGCGCCATTCGACGGCCAATACCGCGGTTCCTGGTGTGTCCGCTGTGCCGTGCGTGTGATCATTGCTTGTACAGCCCTCTCGCAGTGTCCGGAGCAAGTATGGTGGGTCTGACACACCGGTGTCAATGTGTTCTTTTTTCCATTTCCAGGAGTGTATTAATTAGAGTATATTTGACGAATTTTATATTTAAACTAGCTGAATACACAGTGCTCCCCAGGTGCGTATTTATTTAGATCTTCTATTAGTCTATCTCCTCCTTCCCCTTCTCTCTGTCCATCTCCTACTTCTCCCTCTCCACCTATCTCCTTGACATATTCTTCACCCTCCATAATCAGTCCAACTCTTCCTGCCCCACTCTAGGTCCTGTTCCTCTCTAGGTCTATCTCCTCCTATCCCTCTCACTTTCAATCTGCTCCCGCCCCTCTCTCCCTGTCCATCTGCTTCTCTCTCCTTCTTCTATCTGCACCTTCCTCCTCTGTCCACCTCCTCCCTTCTCGCTTTTCACTCTCCTCTCTTCTCTCTACGACCATCTCCTTCTCCTTCCTTTCGCTATCCATCTCCTCCTCCCCCCTCTATCTGTCCATTTCCCCATCTGCTTAGGTCTGTAAATCTTCTCCCCCCCCCCTTCATGACCATTTCCTCCTTCCCCTTTCTCTACGTCCTCCTTCACCTCTCTGTGCCCATCTCTTCCTCTTCAGTTTCTCCGCCCATTTCGTTCTCCCCCTATCTGTCCATTTTCACTTGTCCCCTCTTTCCACCTAATTCTACCTCCCCATATCAATGTCCACCTTCTCCTCTTTCCTTTCTCCATCCATCAGCTCCTCCCTCTTAATTTTGTCCATCTGCCCCATCTCCTTCTCTGGCCATGTTCTTCTTCCCCTTCTCTCACCACATTATCACCTCTATCCCAATAGGGGGCTCGAGGTTCTCAGCCCCGTTGTAACTAACCACGTTACTACAGGTTATTCCTTATTATGGGGAATGGAAATACTTATTGCTTATGAAATCAACGTGTGAAGAGTAGGGTCGCCACCGACTCAAACCATACAACTAATCAAAGATTTGGTCGAGTCGGAAAATAAATTAATTTGATCACAGACCAAAAACTCACAAAAAATGCATACGTTGTGAGGTCGCTCACAGCGGATACGATGTAATTAATAGTATTGCCCGTGCGCTGTTCACGACAATCAAACATTTAAAATAAAATAGAAAATGCATGAACACTGCATAAGATCAACTCCCAGCAACACACCTGAAAATATTACTTAATCTAAAGCATTTGTTATAAAATACAAGAGGAGACTAACCACTGGACCTGTGCATAAGGAAACGCATTGGATGTGCTAATGGGAAAGCTACGAGGTGAGTGGCTTAGGCGCAAAAACGTAATCTCGGAACACAAGAGAAAATTGTAGATAAAATCATTTTTTCCTAAACTAAGGATGTGAGGCATGTACACGATTCCTGATAACAGTTGGTTTGTGGAGGCACAATTTCTAGGTATAGCGCCAAATTCCAACAATATCACATCATACAATCATGTTAACATTTTCTAAAACAAACATGTGATCGGACAGTTAGTGATGCCGGTAGCCCAACAACTATAATGTTCTACCACGTGGTTGGCTCCCCACGGGCGAAAGACACGGAAAGTAAGGAAAATTTACGAGAAGGCAAGGCTCTAAATATTTAGAAAGGTGAAAGCTTATACAGGCACAGCTGAAGGCAAACAGTCATTCATACAGACGCGAGTGCTCACTTCTTATCGACACCTTTGTGTGGCGCTCTTCCGGTGGATCCAAGTCTGCTACAGAAATTTGCTAAAAGAAAAATCTGCCAAAGTTTTGCATTCCTTGCTGCGACAAGGCAAAGCAATCTTCCAGATTTGAAAAGCGAGACCAAAGGCTAACAGCTCTCCCCTCGCCAAGTAACAACGCGCCACGCGGTCAGTCTAACTCACCCTTCTTCGACTGGAGCACAGCTGTGGACGCTTCCCGTACCGGCGGCAGACTGCCTTCCGCTTCTCCAGCCTCTTCCACGCTCCGCGTGGACCGGAAAACCCAAAGATGCCATTTCCGCCACCAACCTAACGCAGGTGGATTTCTCACAAGTAGCGGAAACCTCTTTGCCGACTTGACCACTTCGAGAGTTGGCTATTCTGTGCAGCTGCTGCTGAATCTGTACGACTATCGCAGACTTTCTGCAGCAGACTACGCCACCGTCTAGCAACGTGGCACACAACCACATTCATTCAATCACACTACTATGAGAGTAAAGAGAATAGAGAAACAAAACCGGACTAATGAAAGGTGGCTACAGGACCCTTTCACCGTACTGTTTCACTCTGTATCGTAACAAACGTGTTTACGAAATTCGAGACGAATCGTTCCAGGGATTTACGACGAGCATTTCACCAGTAGCTTTGATCCCGTATACACATCCTAATGTATTTCACACATATTTAACATATTTCACACGTTTTGTGTACATTTTTGCCTGTATCTCTATCGAATCTCACCGTACAGCTTTATTTTCACGCAGCTAAGTGACGTCGTATCCCCTGATCTACTTGTCGTATAATCATATAATTTTGGTGGTGCACCCAATGCTATATGTGGCCACTGTGTGCGAAATGTGTTGTGAACGGAGGCAGTAGTAAAGAAGTAATAAACTAAAACGTCAGGCATGATGCGGGAATTTTTTATGTTTCGCATTGTTTATGACGTCATATCTCCTGAACCGTGTACAATGAAGTATTTTCTAGGCACACTCAGCGGCAAATGTGCATACTGTCTGTGGAATGTAGTTAGTAATAAACCAGTAATAAATTAAAATGTCACATTTCATGCGGCAGTTTTACTGGGTGAACAAGGAAAAAATAGGAAGCGGTAAACTTTTTCCCTTTCATCATTTCTTCGGGATTTTCAACGTGAGATAAAGTTTCGTAAAGATTTGAATTTATGTGCAAAGTTTGTTGCAAATTATTAAGTGCTGCCGTTCTCATATACTAGATAAATAACTAATGGGTATTCTCGCGTTGTGGGCAACTCTGCTTTTTCACCCCCGCCGCTTAGCAGGGCAGGTGATTCTTAAACATGGCTCTGAGCATTACGGGACTTAACTTCTGAGGTCATCAGTCCCCTAGAACTTAGAACTACTTAAACCTAGCTAACCTAACGATATCACACAGATCGAGGCCCGAGGCAGGATTCGAACCTGCGACCGTTGTATGGTGTCAGGCGTATCCAACACCTTCCATGAAAGCCCTGACATGATAAGAAAATCCAGTAGTATGTCACATAGCTCCGAATAAATCGTGACATTAAATTAACCAAAGTAATATGAGTAACGAGTGAGCAAATGGAATACCACAGACTAACACAAGAATGCCTAAATGCGTGTCATACCTTCCCACCGTGAGACAGACGCAGTTCCGAGGGTAGAAACGAGAACAGAAGCCGAGAGCAGAACCGCGTTAAGCTGGAAGGCCCTACGATAAGGGACGGACACCCACGTCACCAGCTAACCGCTAGGACCACCCCCAGCCCATGTTAAAAGCTAGAGCCCTCCAGAAGAACAGTATAGATCTTACGATAACACAAAAAGGGCCACCCCCAGCCGCAAGTTTTAGCGTGAGACTTTTTCGCGTCTCTGTTACGTCAGGACCACC
The DNA here is from genome assembly GCF_021461395.2 of Schistocerca americana. NCBI lineage: Eukaryota > Metazoa > Arthropoda > Insecta > Orthoptera > Acrididae > Schistocerca > Schistocerca americana. The sequence continues at coordinate 456,489,182 of NC_060130.1, forward strand.
CTCCAGCCCATGTTAAAAGATAGAGCCCTCCAGAAGAACAGTATAGATCTTACGATAACACATAAAGGGCCACCCCAACCGCAAGTTTTAGCGTGAGACTTTTGCAAACCATTGAAGAGCGTAGTGAACAGGATCGAACAAGCACAGAGTCTGCAACCACATCCGTATCTGTAACAGCACCGGAAAACAAGCAATTAACGAAGATATTGCGCATTTTCTATTCCAATCGCAGGCGGAAAGTAACATACGTGAAATCAGACAGCCTGCACAGCAACAAACACGTTTCGAAATTCTTGATGAACAAACACATGCGGAACCACAAATGTATGTTTCAAGACAGTTTGGATCGTGCAATGAAGCAGCAAGGTTAGCCAGACAAGATACCCAACCAATACGTGACAATGGAAAGCCAGGTCGCGAAGACTACAGTGCAATGCATTCAGCTACACGTTCACAAACAATGGAAGAAAATTATTGCGTACCACTCCAACGATACTACGCAAGGATAGGCGAAAGCTACAGTGGACAATATCCAATGGATCTACCACAACCGGAAAGAACGCGGGAAAAATGATCAGAAACAAAAGTGGCGAAGAATCGCGAATTTCATATGGAACTATGACGAAGTACGACAACGATCATTTCCTCACAGTCAGAAAATTTCAGCACTTTCGAGAAGGAAACTCATTACATCCACGAACTTTTATTGATCAATTCCGAGTAGGATTACCAGAACACTGGACGCTAGCACACAAATTAGACTTTATATGTGCACACATGTTAGGAACAGTTGCAGAAACTATGCAGAATGTTGCAGCGACATGCCGATCGTACGAAGATTTCAGAGAGAAGTTTCTCTCACGATACTGGTCCAGCGAAGCACAGAAAAGAGTGAAGTCCGAATTATTACAGAACCCATAGTTTGAAAATTTAGGAGAGAATAGTCCCGTGAAATTTTTCGAATTAATGGCAAAGAAAAATCAATGCTTAGATGTACCATACAGTGACGGAGAGTTGATTAAATTATGCGCGATGAAGTTACCATTGAAATACCAGCAATCATTAGTAGGTCGCAGAGGCAATGACGTCGAAGCATTTAAAGGTATTCTAAGGGAACTAGAGTTCATATTTTCGGGAGATGACGCAAGAAAAAGACGAAGCGCACGTGAAAACGAAAGCAAAAAGCAGTGGAATCCACAAGACACAGTACGAAGAATCAATAATTACGAACCATGTGATAACTTCGCACCAAGAAACGACAATAGATATCAACAAAGAACCGGTTATGGATTTAGAAGAGAATATGGCAATAACTATAATTCACCCAGGAACGGCGACAACTATTACAGAGGGAATAACGACAACCGGAACGGGTACTGGAGAACCAATAGACCCACAAATTATCAACCAAGAAACCAATATCAACAATCTGAACAAGAAAAGAGAATACAGATAGAAGAGGTGGAGGTAAGACCACAACACCCCGACAAACGTTCGAATTGACAGCTAAGCGCCCATGCCAAAGAGAATGACGCACCGACCCAGGACAATTGCAGCACCTTGAACAGAGAAGTAGAAATCTTATCACGAGAAGAGAAGAAGGAAGAAACAAATCCGCAGGGACCAGATGAAAACGAAGACAAGAAAATAATAATATCGTGTTGGGACGAAATTAATTGGGAGACTACTGAGGAGGAAGATGTTTTACCAGAGGCATGTACAACGAATGTAGGAGGAAAGGACGAAGTAATGAGTATTGCAGAGCTATTTGAGATGGAAACCAGGGAAAGCGAATTCAATGAGGATAATGCGCAGTCGACAGATGTTGATAATAAGTTACGAGTAGGCACACAACCCAACATATATAATGAACGAAGTTATGAAGCGATAATTCGAGCATTTAGATGCGATTATGTGGAAGTAGCGACGAAGAAGGAGAAGATAGACGAGGATGAGGAAAAAGTAGAGGATGTTGAAGAAAGCGTAAATGAAGGAAGAAATAGAGAAGAGGAAATAAAAGAGAGAGAAGTAGCAGTCGAAGCTTATCCTACAGAAAGTTGGAATTCACAAAGGAATTTCCTAAAAAGACTCATGTATGATTCAGTGGAGGATTCGTTGATGCAAGAAGAAGAAGAAGAACAGAACCAACCCTTTCAAATTCAACCAATTGTGAAGGCCATGGTAAAGCATATCCCAGTCAATATTGTAATTGATAGCGGAAGTGAACTGACTGCGATCTCAGAAAATTTATTCATGCAGTGTAATGCCAATGAGGAATTACCAGTTCTGAAAATACGTAAGATGAAAGTAAGAGGTCGTATTAGAAACAGTGCTGCGGAAGTTACGAGACAAACAAGGTTAACTCTTTCGTGTCAAGGGCAAAAGATCGAAGCCAACTTTGTGATTATACCTAAACTAACCGTAGATTTGATTATTGGTGCAGAGTTTTTAAATGAGAGGTGAGCGATAATAGATATGGGGAAAGGTAGCGTAACATTCGGGGATGTCACACTTCTCTTTGAGCAAAAGCTAAAAATTAGAAGAAATACCAGTTATAGACAAACAATTAAGAATGACGCGAGATAAAGAGGATGAAGAATTAGAATGGTATGCGCAAAAGGGGGAATCGCCTCAACTCATGTTAGAAGTCCATAAAGAAATCGACGAAAAATTGCAAGAAGTTCAAGATATTTCGTAACACAGTAAAAGAGAATTAGAGGGTATTTTACGAGATAAAGCAGAGGTATTTTTACCTAAGACTGGCAGTATTAAACACCTTCAGTACAAGTTTGAAGTAAAACAGCACAAACCATTTAGAATGCCACCCTATACAATCCCATTAAGCTGCAGGAATAAAGTATTCCAGGAGATATCTAAAATGTTAGATGACGATATTATTGAACCAGCTACCTCCACATATAACAGCCCGCTCCATATTGTACGAAAACGAGATGGTAGCATCAGGTTAGTGCTTGATTCCAGACAGATCACCACAATCATAATCACTGAGACAGATCGCCCAGAAAAATTACAGGAATTGATACTAAACTTCCACGGTGCTAAGATATTTTCATCAATTGATTTACGGAGTAGTTTCTGGCAAATAGAATTGGCCCCAGAATGTAGAAAATTTACAGCATTTATCGTATTCGGTAGATGTTACCAGTTTAAACGATTGCCATTTGGTTTAAACATATCATCAGCAACGTTTATTAGAGGATTTAATACTATACTCAGTCCAGAAATTTTACAAAAAATTACTTGTTATGTTGATGATGTGATTATAGCAGAACCCTCATCGGAGCATCACAACGACACATTAAATCAGTTTTTACAGGTCATGAAAGAGCATGGGGTCACAGTAAATGTTACTAAATCCAAATTTGGAAGGCGAGAGGTCAAATTTCTAGGACACATAATTTCCGAGAAAGGGGTAATGCCCGACCCAGAAAAACTAACGGCAATCAAAGAATTCTGTACTCCATATAATTAGAAAACTCTCAGAGGATTTCTAGGTCTCACCGGATTCTATAAAAAATTTATTTGGATCGACTCTCTCGCAACACCACACCTATGTGCACTGACTGGAAAAACACGCCGTGGGTATGGGATCAACAAGCCAATGAAGAATTTTTAAAAGTGAAAAATGCACTAACAACAGCACCGATTTTAGCACATCCTGATCTAACACAAAATTTTTGTATGGCAACTGATTGCGCGAAAACAGGTTTAGGAGTTGTTTTATTCCAAGAATACGAACAGGCAGGGCTAAGATCATATAGAACAATAGCATTTGCCAGTCGGGTACTCACAAAAAGCGAGAAAAACTGTTCAGTCACGGAGCTGGAAGCATTGGCCATTGTATGGAGCTTCCAACGTTTTCGATACTTCCTATTCGGAAGAAAAAAAAAATACTCTGACCACAAAGCATTAGAATTTCTGTTATCCGCCAAACTAACTCATGGGAGGTTAGCCAGATGGATGTTAATACTACAAGAATTTGACTTCACTATTACACACATACCAGGACCAGCGAATGTATTAGCAGATGCTTTATCACGATGTCCACAGGGGGCATCCAGGAACATAGGTATGGAAGCAGCAAAAGACCAGTTCACAATGTACTATATGAAAGAAGTACCTTTCGAAAACTACATTACGACAGCATTGAAAAACATAGGCAAAGAACAGGACAAGGATCCCGAAATACTAGGAATCAAAGACAAGTGGAGAAGTAAGGATTTTCCAGACATTCGACAGCACGGTCTCGTAAAAAACAATGTTTTATTTTTTAGACAAAATGTTGCAACGAATGAATGGTTAATTTATATTCCAGATGAACTACTTAATAAGTACATACGGTATACACATTTAAGTAATGGCCACTTTTGACCAAAGAAATGCTTTTTAAAAATAAAACAAACAAGCCATTTTCCTAATATGGAAAGACGAATTAGAACAGTATTAGTCAAATGCCAAAAATGTATGAGGGCTAAACATGTCACTTTCCAAACCAAACCACCTATGTTTCCAATAATCCCTAAAAGATTAAAACAAATAGCTGCCACAGATTTGATGGTGCCCCTCCCACGCACAAAAAATGGATGTATTTTCGTATTTGTCGTTTTCGAACTTACTTCTAAATATGTTACCTTGACACCATTAAAACGGGCAACGGGTCTTACTATAAGTAAAGCATTTAGACAAGATTTTCTCAGACAAGTAGGTCGAGTGGAACGAATAATTTCGGATAATGGCCCACAATACAAATCAGTGTAATGGCAGAACACGTTAAAGCAACACAAAATAAAACCCATCTACATATCTGAGTACAAACCTAGCGTAAATCCAGCAGAACGATCTATGAAGGACATAGGCACTTTATGCTGATTATATGCAGGCAAAAGACACAACATTTGGGAAATATACCTTAAAGGTTTTCAAGAAGTACTAAATGAAGTGCCACAAGCACTACACTACTACCTCCAGTTACTGCACTTCAAAATATTGAACCCCCAAACATAACCAAAGAAAATGTTAGATTTCCTATTGTACCATGTAGACAGCAGAAACAAGTCATAGCAACAGCACTCTCCAACATCAGATAGGCAGCCATTAAAAGAAAAGGAAGAGGAGATAGAAAAGCAATTAAAAGAACATTCTCAGTAGGCCAGAAAGCATTTGTAAAAACTCACCATCTCTCCAGCAAACAGAAACACAAAATACATAAGTATTACGCTGCATACAAAGGGCCTGTCATAATTAGCCGAATTGCTCATGATAATGCTGTGGAACTAATGAACCCAAAAACAGGCAAAACCTTAGGACTTCACCATGTGAGCCATATCAAAAAGTTTGAAGATTAGTTTTATTACTGGTAAATAATCAGCACAATATTTCAAGATTATGTTGCAGGTAAGATCGTCAGGAGAAAGAAGAATGAAGAGAGAGGAAGGTGGGAAAAAGAAAGTAGTTTCAATAAAAACAAAAACAAAAATAATGCCAATAGTAAAGAAAATGGTTCAAATGGCTCTGAGCACTATGGGACTTAACAGCTGTGGTCATCAGTCCCCTAGAACTTAGAACTACTTAAACCTAACCAACCAAAGGACATCACACACATCCATGCCCGAGGCAGGATTCGAACCTGCGACCATAGCAGTCGCACGGTTCCGGACTGCGCGCCTAGAACCGCGAGACCACTGCGGCTGGCCACCAATAGTACTATTGATTAAGTTGAAGGGATAAAGCGTAGATAATCTAACAGCATGAAATACTGAAATGCTATACACCATGACACTACACAAAAATAAAAAACGAATTTGAGGTTTCTTGTATAAGTTAGGACTCAAAATATCTTAGAATTGTAACATGGAAAGGGCGCCCAAATTTGTAAAGCTTTTAAGAAGGCGTAAAACAATGTAAGTACTAGATATATGTTAGATGATTATAAGTAAGACTTTTTGTAAGAACCATTGTAAAAACTCCAGCAAAGACCAGATGCAACGACCCACAAGTTGCAACGTGAAAAGTATCAAGAAAGAAAAGGACGTAATTAGCAAGACACAATTCCTACAAGGCAGAAGTGTCGTGAGAAGGGAAACGACAGCGAGTCCAACAGAGGGCTCTTTTATCGGAAGTAGGCAATAAATCTGCCCGCTAAGCGGAACCCTGCTGGGACAGAACACGGAAACACACAGTGGCAGAACCCTGCAGAGACACGACAGGACACTGAACGCCAGAAGGGACCAGTGCAGGGACTGACAAGCAAACACTGGACTTTCACCATCGTAAACTCTGGGACGCCCCGACTCAGTGGAGCGAGCAAAAAACGTTCCTACAAGAAGACCGCTTGTGCAAGCCACCACTGGCAAAAAAAAGTACGTGTAAAAGTCACACTACTGGTATTAAACAGCACGCTGATGCACGAAACTGAAGAAAACTTCCACAAAGTAAAAATGACACGCCCAAACAATTTATCAAACTGTTACTAAGAGGAGAACTTCAAAGCGACTAGTTATCAACAAATATTTCCATATCCTGCCCAGAGAAGAACCAAGAAGCAAGTAAGAAGCAGAGAAAAAGCAGGAAGAACAGAAGTTGAAGATTCGCAAGATTGAGACCAAGAAAGAAGATGGGTGAAGAATAGACGACATACCTTCCCAAATCCCTATCCTATTGTAAATTAGTCATCTCAGAAGTATTACAACGAAAAAGACCGCTTTCAGCGACACATAACGATGACTCTCACGCATACAAAGCTAATAAATCACAATATTCTGTACTCACAGCTCCAATCCATTATGGGACCTCCACAACAACAACACACACTTGCAAAGCCAACAAGGAATGACGAACGAAGCTGTACACCAAATACTTGCCCACATCCATCTCGCTCAAGTCCATCACCTTCGTGCAAAAACCATTCGCCAACCTCATGCTTAACCATTCATAGGATTGTGTGAATGTGTGAAATCAAATTATGTGATGTAGGAATTCTGCAAAAGAAACGTGTGAGAAACTAAATAAGTTAAGCACACCAGACAGCTAATAAACTACAAAATAACAGTCATTGACTATGGACTTACGTAAAAAATAAACTATCGATAAAAATAAGTCATTAGTTCCGAAATGGACAGTATATAAGGAACAAAAGTAAGACATAATAAACACTAAAACTATATGCCACTTATTTTCTCCACATAAAAATTAAAAAATAACTATGTTTTACTTATTTGGATGTTTTCCCTTTTTTTAACATTTGTACCATTTGTTAGGATAATATTTCAATACTTGTGTATGTATATTTCCTTGTCAAAGCAATTGTTGGAAATAATTCTTATTTGTTAGTGTAACAATGTTGAAATGAGTGTCTAAAAACAGAAACATGTTACTTGTACATGATATTTAGGAAATGTGTTAGGAATAGATTTTACTTAGTTACTACATTTATAAAAAACAATATTTCTAAGAAAATCGATGTGAAAGACTCCTCACTTTCGACAGCAAACTTCTTAAAAAACAAACTTCACAATTAAATAAAGAAAGAAAATAATTAAAAAATAATAATTATAATAGAATAAAAATATTCTTCCCTTGTCAATATAAACATATTTTTGATAATAATGTGGAAGAATATAAAGATATAAATTAGTAATGCAAACTAGCATAGAACAGAATAATGTGGCGGAACAGTAGGCAAAAAAATTTAGATAACGGAATAATTTTTGAGTGGCTTAGGCAACGATTCAATCATTGCCTAACTTCAGTTCAAAAATTAAGTTCAAAGGGTGGTGACATGTAAGGTGTCAGGCAAATCCAACACCTTCCATGAAAACCCCGACATGATAAGCAAATCCAGTAGTATGTCACATAGCTCCGAATAAATCATGACATTACATTAACCAAAGTAATATGAGTAACGAGTGAGCAAATGGAATACCACAGACTAACACAAGAATGCCTAAACGCATATCATACCTTCCCACCGTGAGACAGATGCAGTTCCGAGGGGAGAAACGAGAACAGAAGCCAAGAGCTGAACCGTGTTAAGCTGGAAGGCCCTACGATAAGGGACAGACACCCACATCGCCAGCTAACCGCTAGGACCAGCCCCCAGCCCACGTTAAAAGCTACAGCCCTCCGGAAGAACAGTATAGATCTTACGATAACACAAAAAGGGCCACCCCAACCGCAAGTTTTAGCGTGAGACTTTTTCGCGTCTCTGTTACGTTGCAAACTTTAAAAACATTGCCCCACCACGAAAAGTATAGCGTTTCTCACTGGATAGACAGAATTTTTGTAGGTGGAGCTTAAGGTTAACATTGAGACCCTGATTGGTCAGATGAAAACACAGCCAGATAGTTTTTTTTAAACGAACTTCGGTAAGTTGTAGTAACGAGAAGTTAGGAGAGAGTTGCTTCAGAGTTGCTTGCGAGACGGCGAGGTGAGCGGAGCTGTGCTGCTCGCCGCCCCCTGACGAACACCGACAAGGTAATGAACGCACGCGATGCTGCATAACAGCACATAAAGCTTCACTCAGAACTTCAGATGTCTCATCTGTTACACCCCCTTTTTGCGTAATACTAGTGTCGATCGTCAATTAAAGCTCATGGTGTTCACATTTGCAACTTTAAGTAAAAATCTGAAACGCGATAATTTTTCTGTTATATAGTTATTGAGAAGCCACATCAGCAACTGTAATTTACGACAAGTTAGATAAGTAATTAAAGATAATTGAGGGTCACTGTAGACCATTTTGATAGTTTTCTCGTTTGTGAAACTTAATTTAAACCTAGATTATAGATGTGATATGGCATAGGTCATCCATCGAGCCATTGTAGAACTTGGAAACCCATTCAGGGAATATTCGTTCACATTTTTGTTGAACGCAGTTGGTTTTTACCATCCTGTATTAAAACATTTCCTTTTATCAATAGCGCAATTTATAAACAATGTTTTGTGAGTAGAATAAAATTTCCAATGGTAAACTTAACTGCTTTTTCGACGTTATTTTACCAGCTAACTAAAAATAGGAAAGCCTTGAACCCCTTCCACTAAATTTAGTTAGTATTAAGATTCTTTTACAGGGAGTGCAGTGGAGCTGACGTTGAAATCATTAAGTATTTGGTTATATCATCGCTAGTCTCACTGAACTCTTCTGAACTCTACATGTCATGTGTGGTCTGACGTCTCCTTACCAGCAACAGGTCCCAGGTTCAAACTAATAAATTCCCTAAAAAACACGCTCAGAGCGTCGTTGCGCGAAAGTGGTAGGCAGACATGATACAGAACAAACAGACACCACGCAGGATGTTAGACCGTAGCGAGGTGATTCTTACCCCACGGCTATTCTTTCCGGTCAGTAAGTGATATGTGTACCAAGTTTGGTTGAACTCGGTCCAGTTTAACATTATATATATGGTTGACGTAGGTATTCAAACTGAAAGTAAAAGAACCAAGAAACATTGTGACCGAAATGCAACTCGGTGAGCAATTACGTCTCGAACACTATCAACTTTTTCCATATTTCTGTATTTTAAGCTTCACAGAAATGCTTGTAGAACGTCCACCACTGTTAAGAAATTCTCATCTGTTAGGAATCGAACCCAGACCACGCAGCACACGAGCATTCCGTCAGAAAGCCACACTGCGGATCGACAACACTCTAGGGTGTTAAAGTCTGTGCGGAACGCTTCGAAGAATTTTTGATAGCTCCGTTTAACAGTTTGACTGTTCTATATTTGCGATGTAAGCTTCACGTATCATAAATACAAAAAATTTCCAAAATCAGATCGCTATGAGGTTACTTGTAAGCCTCAATTATACTAAACTAGATATCCACTGCTGTTCCGTTTCTTGAAAGTCTTGCTCTTGAAGAGCATAGTTTCCTCTCAGATAAGTGGGACAGGCCACTGCTGAGTGGACCGAGAGCCGAAATATCACAAGAATAAACTAATGAATTTTATTCCCGGAACTAAATATACGAGCATAGCGCAGGTAAAAGGTTGGTTGTACATGATACCCAGATACACCAAGTACAATATTGCATCATAAATGAACCGTTGTAGGAACAGTTTGGGTGGCTCACATGCTCAGTGACTATCATCGTTCTGCAAACTCAAGAACCCATTTCCTACGGATAATTTTTTCTGCAGATTTACCAATGGATCTACTGAAAAGCTTATTAATAGATACGTTTTTTAGTATTTCTGGATACTATAAATCTTAAAACAGTTGCCCTTAAGAATGCTGTCGTTGAAATTATCCAAAAAGTTATGAATAACGGAAGTTTTCAAACCAAGAAAGTCCATTGTGCAAGAAAATTTAACCGGTGAAGGAACGGAAGCATCTAATGCGTGCAGTGAAAATTCAGTTATAGCGTCTACTAACATAAATGGAGAAGTAGTATAACATGCAAAAACTGGAACAAACCCTTACAGTTTTGTGTGGAGTACGCTAACCTTAACGAAATACTCATTTAATTAAAATAATGGAAATTAGTATCAACTATTAAATGTTCAGTAAAAAGCGTGTGTTGAAAGGGTTTGTCAATCTGCAGAGTGATGAAGACAGAGAGACCGAAATAATAATAAGAGGTACACCTAGATTGGCTAGAACTTCTGTACAGCTGGAAGGGGGGCCGACGTACGAAAAATATTGAGGGGAGGGGGCATAATGTGGGCCTTGTCACGGGAAATTTTCTAAAGTTTAGATGAAAAATGGTGAGTTTTAAAGTTTTTAAGCATTTTAGATTCATATGACCAACATTAGAACCACGAAACCTGGACTCTCGATAACTCGACACTCCGTGAAGCTCGACAAGCCTGACTCTTATTTTGGCTTCGAAAAAAGGAACAAAAGGTAAACATGCACGGTATTTTCGTAAAAAGCTAATTTAATTTACAGTAATAATCATGCTTATAGACTATTATAGAGCAGTGAATATATAGCTCGGAAAAGACAGAAATTATATTTAAATAAATCATAACTATCATTAAAAGAATAAAACATGAAATATTGCTGTCGCACAGTAATAGCACTTTGATTAATAAGTGAATTAGCTAATTTAAGCTTACTTTGAATGAGGCTCAGGGTTCATTAAATAAAAACCATATCTCTAGGTTAATGCTGTAATGCAGTTAATAAAGTTAATACAGTATGCCTAATACTTTCAGTCAAAAAGTATGTTAATAGCTGGTTTTAATTGGGTCTTACACCGTAAAAATATTTAAGTATTTGAAAGTAACTATTACAGTACTATAGTAATGTAGCAATACAGTAGTAAACTAGTACTAATATCCCGAAACTGAAAATCTAATATGTTTGTGTATTTAATTCTCTATTTTGTAAAGGTTTTTAATACTTCTGTAAATGCTGTTATTAGGGCTAGAGAGTCTTTAGAAAGGTGCTAGTGTCGACAGTATGACTGGATTACTGAATATGTAATCGTTGATGACTGGTCGGATATCCACTTCATCCAAAACATCTCGGTGGACATGAGGAACAGCCAAGAAGTTCGATCGCTTCTGTCCCATTGTTGATCGGAGATATGACTTCAGACGTCTAAGGGAGCTAATTGACCGTTCTCCTGTTGCTGTCGTGACTGGAACTACTTGGAGATGCTTAATGCACTTCACTACTTCACATTTGTCCAACTGCAGGCTCTGTGTAATGTACTTTCTTACATCATGCATGTTTTTTAAGACCAGTTATTTTTTGTAAGGGATATCGGCTAACATATTCAAGTGAAAGTGCAGTCTCTCAATGTCTAGGTCATTTTTGAAAAACTCAGTTGATTTTTCTAAATTTGTTTCACCGCTATTTATTAAAAGCAAGCACTCTTGTGCAGCTGCAATGACCTGTGTGAGTCCAGTTTAAGCAAACCGCTCAGTAATTCAAGATTGCAACAGTTCACAGACTTCAATGTAAATAGCTTTGTAGTTTTTCTTTGGGGTTTTGAAAGTGTGCGGTTAGCTGGCTTTGTAGTTTTCCTACTTCTTTGTTATACTTCAATTCCGAGGAAGCGAAGGACCATCAACTTGTGAAGGTTTTTCTTTTAAACACAATTCCCAACAGTGTTCAAAATTAACACGCCTTCCATTCAATATAAAATTCAGGCCCTCATATATCATATCCATATCAACAGCACTTCGATGAGGGCACTGAATTTTTTCATTGACATCTTCTACTGAGTAAATTGTATGGCAATAAAGACATAAAAAGATGTAAGTCTTGAATTGTAACACCGACTCAAGGCTTGAATTGTAACACTGACTCAAGGCTTGAATTGTAACACTGACTCAAGGTAGCCTGCACATTTGTAACCTGCCTCTGTTTTGTCCTCCGCACAAAATGTTTCAAAAAACTCTAGAAGTTCTTCAAAGCTTTTCAATACTCTCAAGATACTAGAAGCTCACATAATCCATCGAGTCGGGCAAAGGGGTCGTAGACCATCTTGGTCGTTGGTGCTCTCACAGAGTATGCTTCTGAAAAGTTGGATTCAATTACAGTGTTTATTAAGTCCTTGGCTAAAGCCACAATATCCCTCACAGACGTAAGATGGCGGAGACTGTCTACAACTGCCAAGTGTAAACTGTGGGCAGTGCAGTGCACACAACGTGCCTTTGGTTGTATATCCAAAACTAACTTTTTTAGTCCTTTGAACTTACCTCTCATATTCAAGGCACCATCATAGCCTGTCCTGTTAAGTTATCCATTGACAAATCAAGACGAGCAAAAACGTCTTTTAAAATACTAGACAGAGTTTGTCATTCGTTGTTGGGGGTCTCGTATAAGCCAATAAAGCCTTTGTAGATGATTAAGGAATCATCAACAGTACGAATTCAAAATGATACTTGTTCTTGAATAGAAGAATCACTTGTTTCGTCAACCATAATAGGTAAATGATCAGTCTTCTTGACTGAAGCCAATACCTCTCTAAACACAGACTTTCCTAGTAGATCAATGATTTCGTTTTGAATATCGTGTGGCGTCCACTTATACCGCGAACGCCCTAACCAATCTTTAAACTTAGATATGTCATTCTTTCGGAGTTGCAACAACTGAAAAAAATTGGAATTTGCATCTTCATGCCCTCTAATAGCTAGTCCTTGTCGGCATTGAAATTGCACAGTAGTAAAAATTGTCTCAAGATCTAAAAGGCCTTTCTTCATATCACTATCTAACTGTTCATTCAATTGGGAGGCCAGACTTCGGTTAGTGATAGAATTTAGTTTCAAAACACCTTCTTCATGCGTAAAAGTATTGTAATGAAGACGGAATTTTTCCAAAGCGTTTTTCCAGTTAGAAAACACTACGGAAGTAAATGCTTCTCTTTTTTTTTTAAGAAAATTGTAATAGAGTTTTAGCCTCTGCCTCATTGCAGGTTTTGTAAAAAACTTTTTCTGTAGATGCTTCGTATTCTAGCCCTGTATATTTGATCAACCAAGACTTCTGAAATGATGTTCCCTTATCGGACTGTCCATGTTTCAGCTATGAACGGTTCTCGCCTGAAGACGACGAAGCAATTGACGGTACAATAATTGTTGGAGGTTGACTTTCAGTATCATCAACTTCCAAGCGCGCCTTTTTAGTATCAAATTTATCCGTTGCAAACTTAATTCACAATACACTAAGAGGCTGAAGTAAACGAATAAAATGTAGTCATATAAAATAGTCCACTAGACACTAAAGTCGGAACAATAAACACGTCTGCAAGCATGAACTGAACGAAACCATCCACACAGAATGAATGCGACAATAATTGTTGGAGGTTGACTTTCAGTATCATCAACTTCCAAGCCTGCCTTTTGAGTATCAAATTTATCCACTGCAAACTTAATTCACAATACACTAAGAGAATGCAGTAAACGAATAAAATATAGTCATATTGTAACAACAACTACTGAACATATAATAAATTTTTTTCTTTGGAATTTCGATGAATTAATGTACGTAATGTTTTAATTTCATTTCTTTTTCTTTTCGTGTCATTAAGTTAAAGAAAATGTAAGCAACTTTAGGTGTGAATATTAATATTTATGTCAGATTTCAAGCAATGCTATAACAAAATTGAGGTGTAATCCCTGTTGAATCTGTTGTAACATGTCTGAAATTGTAATTGTGCTGCTGGTCCATGCGTAGGCATTGTATTAAGATATGTGGAATGTAAAACCTTCAGTGAATACCCTATCTGTTGGGGAGCGGAAAAAGGTGGATGGCAGGCGAGCGCGGGAAAATGCACACGGGCGCGGCACGGCATAACGGGCTCAGCAGCGGTACAGTCGGAGTTGGGCATCGGTCTGAGGAACACGTACCGGATCGAGGAGGCTATCCTGGAAAAAGTGGTTCCATTGAGCCTCGGATGTGCCGTGTCCGACGACTATACAGCATGGCTATATTCTAATGGCACTGGATTGAAATGGATTACGACGCCAAGAAGAAGCAAAGTGCCGCTACAGCAAAAGCCATAGCTGTGATTGTATGTGTGCTGTGCGTCTAGCCATCTCGCCGCCCGCCAACTGCCGCATCGACTCGCACAGGTTGAGTTTTTAGAATTGTATTCGTGTGGACCAGTGTTAATTTTGTTCCTGACAGTTCAATAATAACTTAACTTTTACCAGAATTGTTCTATCAATGAATTATCCTAATCACTCACCTAGACAGTGTCCTTTCCACATGTTGTGCAATCCGAGTGTCCCGAAATGAAGATTTAAAGTTTATGTTAATAAGAATTAACTGCAGACCTGTTTATGCTAGAATGAATCTTAATGAGCTTTATTGTTAATGAAAATATGAGTAAAGAGCAAATGTCTGACAGAGTACTAAGATAAATTTGGAATTGACTTAGTAAGGAAGTTTAATTAATTTGAGACAAAAATAATGGTAGTTAAATGAGGAAGTAATTGGACAATAAGAGTAATAATTCATATTTTTTAAATCTTGAGTAATTAATGTTTCCAATAGTTAATGGTTTCAACATTGTGATCATATCAGTTTCAGGGTCCCCCCCCCCCCCCCCTTTCACTCTTTTCTTTTCTATTCATTTAAATTCTGAAGTGATTGCACTGATTTGACCAGCAAAGTTAAAGTCAGGATAAAACCTAAATTTATCAGTGTTTTACCATTATTAAAATTGACATTGTATGTGTGTGTGTCAAAAGTGCTATTTCTAGGGTGACCTATGTCCGATTTCAGTCGGATCAATAGACAAAACGCAGTTCGTAGTAATCATTGTAGTGTAATGTTGTGTATTTATAGCTTGCTCAAACTAGTACAAAAAGGGAAAATCTTAATTCAGTAGATTTTTCTGGCACTAAAATCCACCATATAATACAGTATTACTACGTGTGGTTCTGCTTGTACGTACATCTACTTGTACAAGGGAAAAACTCACTCAATGCCTAATTAGGCTGGCGACCGTATTATTAACCATTAGTAGCATCTGCAGTGTACGTTTCTTACCTGTCCTAATGTGTAATTGCACTTATACTTGCTTGACGTATCATTGTTGTTACTAACTGGGTATAAGTCCGATTTTGCTTCCATTTAGGTACACGCGGTCAACATATGTACTAAACTCCTTTCCTATAAGGTGAAGCCCGTCAACTTATCATAGTACAGGCTTTAAAGAGTTAACGTACGCCCGAGGGTGGACGTTACAACATAAAATAGTCCACTAGACACTGAAGTCGGAACAATACACACGTCTGCAGCATGAACTGAACGAAACCATCCACACAGAATACATGTGACAGCAGGGTGGGCTTTATACAGCTGCGGCGTCGTAATGTCTCGAAGCGTCAAGGCGATGCAAGGCGTGGGGTTTCAGGCGCTTCTGCTCCAGTCCTTTTGATGTCTCCGCGGCCGCCGCGCTGGCCCACCGGCGCCAGACATTACACGAAGGTTCGCGCATCGGGACAAATTGTAAGTGTTCCCGCAGCACCGTAACACTATCATGATACACATAACTCGTTTTCAGTTAACCTGATTATTACCGTAATAAATATTTGTTTTAACTCATTACTGAACGTATTTTAAAAGGCTACTATCGTCAAACAAGGAAAATAAAAACATAATTTTGTGATTTTACGAAGCATAATATAACTAATAATTTTCTTAAATCGCTTAGAGATCAAAGTATATTTCTCAATGCTCCAGCGTAGGAGCAACCTGTTCTTATTCCTAGTAGAAAACACCCAATTTATTACTGATGAAATGGACGTCATCTAGCTCACGTTATGGAAGTAGACGGGTATGTTGCGGGCATTGAGTTGTGAGCCATGGAACTTCCCCACTAGATGACTGTGGTTTCGATATGGAGTTACCGCTTTCCTGTCTTACGGCAGCCCACAACTACGACACTTGACAGCTTTCCCTTATAATGTACCATCCTCATGTGATTAGTTCATAAGAATGTTGTTACCATAAAGGATGTCATCTTGATACGAAAGGCGTTTGAATACAGACAACAGTCGTCTCGGCGAATTTTCCACGACATCTTGATTTTAAATGGTTACGAGTTGTGTTATAGGAGTATACAGCTTGATACGCCGCCACATGTACTGACTGTGAAGGTTGTATGTGAGGCAGCGGGTTGTGGCTCAGAGGGCGTCATGGCAGTGAGTGGGCATTCGAAATCAGTGTATACTGTGAAAGGACAGTTCATCATATGGTGGAAGTTTTTAAACTTTAGAAACCTGTTTACCTCAGTTGGAGCTTCGACATGTACTAGTTCTTCACAAGAGAAATCAGTCAGATACCTTTCTAATTCCTCGCTCGTAGTAAAAGGGTGGAGGTATTTAGTGCAATAATACCGTTAAGGCGATTTTTACTCTGTCATAGGAAAAGTAAGATGGACTTTTCTTGACACATGTGTATTGCTGCTTTACACCCTTGGAGAATAACAGCAAATCATCATCTTTATGACACTGGCTGACTGCTTTGGGAAGCGGACAGGTCAGATAGTTGTATGGTTCACTTCTTTCTTTTACTGCAAATTATACTCTTCTTTTCTCTTCCTTCAGCCTATAAGTATGAACAGAATAACGTGGGTTCTGCCACTAAAATTTACGTATGTCGTGAGCTTTAATGGGCAAATCGATGCCATCAGAGTAAAATATGCGCAAACATTGTCCGTTTCATGTACTGACAGAGACTCGAGATATTGTCATGTTGTAACAACAACAACTGTACATATAATAATTTTTTCTTCCGATTTTCGATAAATTAGTGTAAGCAATGTTTTGATTTCATTTCTTTTTCTTTTCGTGTCATTATGTTAAAGAAACTGTAAGCAACTTTTGATGTGAATATTAATATTTATGTCAAATTTCAAGCAATGCTATAACAGAATTGAAGTGTAACCTATGTTGAATCTATTGTAACATGTTTAAAATTGTAAATGTGCGCCTGGTCCATACGTAGGCAATGTATTAGGATATGTAGAATGCAAAGCCTTTGGTGAATACCCTGTCTGTAGGGGAGCGGTAAAAGGTGGATGGCAGGCGAGCGCGGGAAAATGCACACGGGCGCGGCACGGCATAACGGGCTCAGCAGTAGTAGTCGGAGTTGGGCATCGGTCTGAGAAACACGCTCTGGATCGAGGAGGCTCTCCTGGAAAACGTGATTTCATTGAGCCTCGGATGTGCCGTGTCCGACGACTATACAGCATGGCTATATTCCATAGGCACTAAATGGAAAAGTATTGCGACGCTAAGAAGAAGCAAAGTCCCGATACATCAAGAGCCATAGCTGTGATTGTATGTGTGCTGTGCGCCTCGCCATCTCGCCGCCCGCCAACCGCCGCATCGACACGAACAGGTTGAAACTTTTAGTACTGTATTCGTGTGGACCAGTGTTACTTTTGTTCCTGACTGTTCAGTAACAACTTAACTTTCACCAGACTTGTCCTATCATTTAATTATCCTCATCACTAACCTAGACAGATTCCTTTCCACATGTTGTGCAATCCGAGTGTCCCGAAATGAAGGTTTATAGTTTTTGTTAATAATAATTACCTGCAGACCTATTTATGTTAGAATGATGTTTAAAGAACCTTATTGTTAATGAATATATAGTCAAATAATATAGGTCTGAGAAAGTTGGAAGATAATGTTGAAATTGGTTTAGTAATGAAGTTTAATTAATTTGAGACAAAAATAATGGTAGTTAAATGAGCAGGAAGTAAGCTAAAAAGAGTAATAACTCAGATATTGGAAATCTTGAGTGCTTAATACTTTCAATAATCAAAATTTCAGTACAGTGATCATAACAGTTTCAGGTTCCCCCCCCCCCCTTTTTCTTTTCTATTCATTCAAATTCTGAAGTGTACTGAACTGATTTGACCAGCAAAGTTAAAGTCAATATAAAACCAAAATTTATTAGTGTTTTACCTTTTTCAAAATTGATATTGTATGTGTGTTTCGAAAGTACTATTTCTAGAGTAACCTGTGCCCGATTTTAATCGGATCAATAGACAGTACGAAGTTTGTAGTAAACATTATAGTGTATTGTTGTGTATTTATGTCTTGTCCATATTAGTACAGAAAGTGAAATCCTTAGTTCAGTAAATTTTCTGCTTCTAAAATTTGCCATATTATACAGTGTTATTACGTACTTCAACTTGTACAGGGCAGAAACTCAATTAATGCCTAATTAAGCTGGCGACCGTTTTATTAACAAATTGGTAGCATCTGCTGTGTTGTTTCTTGTCTGTCCTAACGTGCAATTGCTCTTCAGACTTGCTTGACGTATCACCCACTCAATGAGTGGGTGAAAGTCTGATTTTGCCTCCATTCAGGTACACGCGGTCAACATATATACCGATATCCTTTCTTATAAGGTGAAGCCCGTCAACTTACCATAGTACAGGCTTTAATAAGTATCGTGTGCAGTAGCGTAGGGTTACAATGTCCACAATTCCTTTTACTGATAAACGCTCGAGATTATCGTCATATCGATAATTTCTTTTGAAGACCAGTATTGAACAGGCAGAATAGAATTTATATTTGTGATATTAGACATTAATAAATGCCTTTCTCTTATGTGTACCCTTTGGGAATTTTATATAAGTAAACCTCGCATTTACTGGGTGATATGCATGGGAAGACATCCAAATAGCGTATATGCCAGAGTGCCTTACAGGACCCTTCCTGCGTTTCGGAAAACCGGCGTAGTATGGCAGTCGATATGAAGTCGCAGAACCACTCAATGAGTGATTCGCACTACGATCTCACACAATTTTTTCTTAAATACAGATGGTGACTTTCTCCTCGCACCACCTTCTTGTTTCAGGGGCGAGATATATTAGTTCGCAACAGAAAACAGCAGGACACTTAATTGCGGGTTACCAGGGATATTTTAAGATTTTAGATGGCTCCCTTTTCAGAACAGATACACATGCAGTAATAAATTGGCCAACGTCTATGTAGCCTGCAGTAGAGTTGTCATAAGAGATCTGCTCACTAAATGCATTTGCAGCCACTGCGTATCGTAATGCTGGCATGTGACTGACCTGGTCCAGACCTAATCCAGCAGAGAGGGCGAAGAAGTTACTGCTGTTAGCCTGCTAGTAACTACAATTGGATGACCCAGGAGGAGGTGATAGCGCCATGGATGGCGTCGTAGATGTGGAGTACGGCCATGGCTGTTCCAGATGTGGTACGGCCAACACAGACAGGGTGAAGGCCCGTCAAGATCTCTCAGACCCCCAGACCTAGTAACAGCTCCGTAGATGGGGAGTAGAAAGGCCTTGATTGTCCAGCTAAGGAGATGGTGCAGTAGTAAGTGAGTAGACCCATAGTGATGACGCTGTTGACAGCCCAGCACGTGAGGAATGCTGCCATGAAGACTCACATACCTATAAACAAGAAGCACATCTCATAAGCATTTCATGAATATAAAACATGAATGACTATCCTAGAAGAAGAATGAATTACTATTACACACAAATGTGCTCATCTGATGGGAACCGATCCCTGTGAGCCAATGGATGAAAATAGCATCATGCCCTGGGATGGCTCATTCTGGGTATCAGTAGCATCTAGGAAGGAGAACGACTGGGAATCAAAACCAGGTTCTCTGTTTCCGAGCCAGACACCTTGGCCACAACACCAGCGGTACTTTAGTTTAACAGCATGTATCTTATGGGTACGTGAGCTGAAGTCGATAAAGTTTGTATCCTTGATATCTAGTAAGATATGCGTTTGTGGGCCACATATATGTTGATGAAAAATGCTCTCTATTCAATTATCTATAGATCCCATCAATTCTTAATAGATTGCGCTTGTAGAATATTAGAGGTAGAGTTCTCAAAACGGGGGTTGTGTTGAGACGATATATCTGAAAAGCCTTCTTTTCAGGTTCTTTGCAAATGACTGGCCAAATATGAGCTGAATCGATTTTGCGTCAGTAGAACATAGTCCATCTCCCGATGTCTACCGTTGTCACTTTTTAGTCTACACTCAGTTTACTGTTTCTCAACACAGACTGTCTTGGTTCTTGTCTTGCACTATTTTTTCTTACAGCTTCGCGTTTCACTTCAGTTAGCAGCTCCATCCTACCACATCACGGGGAGGGAATGGGGACAAGGAAGGCGTCGTATCAACTTTGCTAGTCTTCCCACCTAATAATTGCACGCTAATAGCACTAACCTTTGTCCCTGAATTCAGCGGGATGATGACACAAAGTCTCTCCATGAATGCATCATATACTACAATTCGAATTTCACACGTTCTCATTATACATATATCAGATGCTTCCAACAAGTAATCAGAAAAACTTGAATTAAACTCTTGTATATATCGTTAAGTCACATCCGACATTGATGATGATGAGATCCCATACTCCGAGGAGCGCAGGGGACGATGCGGTAGACCCGCACCGCCGACTAGGCAAGGTTCTAGCGGGGATGGTTTGCCATTGCCTTCCTCCAACCATAATGGGGATGAATGATGATGATGAGGACGACACAACACCAGGTCATCTCGAAGCAGGGAAAATCCCAGACGCCGCCGGGAATCGAACCCGATACCACGTGCGTTGGAAGCCAGAACGCTACCGCAAGACCTACATTAACTTACATAAAAATATCAAGCACTCTCTGGCACTCAAACTCAGTGAGCAGGTACTTTTAGATCTTGTGAAATCATTTATGTTAATCTAATCTATAATATTATCATAATGACTTAGAAAACAGGCAATAACATTTACACAATAATGGAGTCTTCTGTCGTTGCAGCAGATGACGCCGTTCCCCAGAGTCAAACTCTGGACCGTTGGCTGGAGAGCAGCAGTGAGTGGCCGCAGCATGGTCCAGCTGTACTGATTATTACTGTGTCAGTAGAGCGTTGTCGATCTTGTAGCTGTGACTGATACATGGCAGATGCAGCAGCATAGCTCTGCCGTACGTATGACCTACTAGGCTGGGATGGTGTTTTAAGTACATCTGTCGGACCCTGACCACGTGGAAGACGTCACGTCTCTATGGTATGAGGAAGTCTCTCGAACAGGAGCTAGTGACTGAGGACCACCTGTTGCCATATGGTTGTGAATCTGATCTCAGAAGCTTTCTGTTGGTTGGTCAGTGTTCCTGACCTGCAGTTGACGCACCAAAGTGAGTAGCATGGAAGTAGTAACATGGCGATGGGTGCTTCTTTCAGCATAGGTCGTTGATTGCAACGAATTGGCGCTATATATATATGGTACTGGGTCCTGTCTGTGGTCTATGTCGTTACGCAACGTATGCCTTGATTGTATCACATGATAGCTTTTTTTAAATATTTTACTTGCAAGAGATTGCATGTGTAACGTCCAAGCTGTGTGAGGATAAGCGAAGTATATGCTGGTTATAACCTCAAAGGTGAACAATTCCTTCAGATGAAAACGAAGAAAAGAAACACAGGGTTGACTGTAATCTAATGAAATGTTCACCATATAAATGACAACATGTCTTCTCAGACAAACGTGGGTGTACAAGAAGATGAAGTTACAGCGTACAACGTCATTCTGAATCGCGTTTACGAAATTATCCAACAAAGTAGAGTACGTCAGAATACCTCAGCGTGATGCGAAAGAGAAATCGATGAGATGTGAGATGACACTCTACGACACACTCAGATCCACACTGGAAAACCAAATGGCTCTGAGCGCTATGGGACTTAACTTCCGAGGTCATCAGTCCCCGAGAACTTAGAACTACTTAAACCTAACTAACCTAAGGACATCGCCCACATCCATGCCCGAGGCAGGATTCGAACCTGCGACCGTAGCGGACACGTGGCTCCAGACTGCAGCGCCTAGAAACGCTCGGCCACTCCGGTCGGCGAACCACACTCGAATAAAGCTTTCTGAAGATAAGGCGTTTTAGAATTTGTATGTTATAAAAATATGTAGGCTTTTAATTTTCTGTCCCATTAGAGACCTTCTAAATATGCGCCATTTAGGAAACTATTTGTTACAATAAAAGTCTCAAGACTTGACGTTAGTTCTTAAGAGTGCTACGATACCCGTAAGTGCAAAAGTACGGAAACTTTTGTTTGCATTGTACTCAATCGACGGTCATGTGTGTATGTTAAAGTGAATTCTTTCTTTGAGATGAACTTTTAAGTCTGAAATACAAACGCTGAGATAACTGATCTAACTTCCCGAAGTAG